>NW_024465561.1:7042500-7642500 GCF_017591425.1 Ochotona curzoniae | reverse complement strand
GAAAATGCAGGAAAGAAGAGCTGAGTAAACCAGAGTGAGCTGCACTGTAAAGAAGCTTGGAAGGGAAGGAGATAGGCAACAACAGCCAAGGAGGGGGAAAAGCAAGGAGGGGGGGGTCTCTAAACAAGCAGGTTTGTAGAGGGTTAGGAGTAGGAAGATGAGGCGTTTATGATCCATGGTTTCCGTCTTCTCAGTGAAGAGCAAAGCGAGGCGTTTCCATCAGGATTCTATAGATAGAACCAATATGATATGTAAAGAAACGTATTAAATTGGACTTAGAAAAGGAGACAGCTCACAAGACTGTGACAGCCAAGAAGTGCCATAGCAGGTGTCTTGCAAGCTAGAGGCTTTGGGGGTGCCAGGAACAAGTCTGAAAGACTCAGAAGCAGGGAAGCCAATGGTCCCACTCTCAGTTTGAGGTGGAGGCCCGGTTGCCAGTCAGCAGGCTCTGTTGTAAGTCCTCGGTCCAAAAGACCGCCACACTGGAGGTCTGATATCCCAGGGAGAAGTCAGTTTCAGCTCTCCCAGAGAGAATGATTTGCCGTCTGTACATATTTTCTTTGGTCCCTCAGTCAATGAATTGATGATACTCTCCTACTTGGAGGGCAGGCACACCCACATGCTATTCTTGTTTGGCAGTATCCGCATCATAATGCTTTTCCAGGTTTCCAGGTATTCCTAGTTCAGGAGACACCTAAACAAGACCTTCCCTTGAGTGACCTAAACATAGCCTAAGCAGGCTGGAGAGGGTCAGGAATATAGACAATTATGGCCAGGAGGTAAACATCTACGTGACAGTGACGCCAAGCTCTCTGCCACAGCTGCTCTTGACAGTAATCTCAGGAAACAGGTGGGGAAAGTATCAAAAGCCCATCCACAGACTAAAGAAAGGTGGCCAGAACTGAGACTCACACAGAAGCTCTGTAGATTCGGGCCTGTGCCACATGGCAAATTCAGGTCCTTCCAGCAACTCAGTGCGGCCGTGACAGCCGCTCATGTTCAATGCAATCCTCTCGCCTCCAATGGCATGGGGATGCATGATGCATTGTTGCACTCTAAAGAACACCGGAATTTATTCCTCCTATCTTATTGCAACATTCCCCAGTCTCTGGGGACCACTTTTCTGCCCCCAGTTTCTATCAGATCAATATTTTTCGATTCCACATATGAGATCATGCAGCGTTTGTCTCTCTGTGCCTGACTTCACGTAATATGCTCATGGTCCAGCAATGTCGTTCCAAATGACATAATTTTATGTACTCCTGTGAGATGTGTGTGTTCTGCTGGATATGTATACCGCTTTTGCTCTATCATCCATGGATTCCATATTCTGGCTGCTGTTGTGACCAACACTGCAGAATGTGGAACTGCAGGTACGCATTACCTTTTGGTGGCTGTAAAATACCTGCGGATCCACTCCAGCAGCAAGAAGGTGCATTTTAGCTCACAGTTTTGGAGGTTCACAGTGCAAGGTTGAAGAGCCACATCCATCTGGCATTTGATAAAGGCAGTGGATGGCGACACACAGGCAGGGCCAGGGAGAGGTCACACAGTGATGCAGGAAACAAAGAACAATTGGGTGAAGCGCGGCTTTAAGGAGATGACATTTGTGGCGGCATCTCTTTTGTGGGTACCTGTTCAAGTCACGCTGCTCCACTTCCGATCCAGCCCCCTGCTGAAGTGCTTGGGAAAGCAGCAGAATACAGCACCCCCTGCTGCCACATGGAACACCAGGAAGGAACTCAGGGCTCCTGGCTTTGGAGTGGCCCAGCTGTGGCCATTGTGAACATTTGAGGAGTGAATCAGAAAATAAAGATTCCTTCTCTCTCTCTTTCTCTCTCTCTCTCTCCAACTCTGCCTGTCAAGCAAATAAATCTTTTTAAAAATATGGCTACATAAGTCACAAGAGCCACTGGCTCAACAGGCTGACCTCTCAGCCACCACAATTACATCAAGCCTCTACCCTTAGTCCCATTGATGATTAACATAAGACTTCAGGGTTTAACCAGCTCCATTAGCTGGGTGCCAAATCTCAAACTATAGCAAGGTGCCTCCAACATGTAGATTTCATTTCCTGATCACATAAAAGGACACCTTAAGAAGTTTATAGAAAGACGCAATGCAAGGCTAAAGTTCATTTGGGTGCAGAAAAGATTAAACTGTATTATAGTCTTTTTTCATGATACACATTTTTTTCGAAACCTCCCTTTCTTCCATAATGAAATTGCTTGATCATCTGGGAGTTCTATTTTTAGGTTTTCAGGGAACCTCCACCCTGTTTTCCATAATGATTGCACTAATTTACATGAGTGAGCAATCCCCCTTCTTCATATCCTCACCAGCATTTGTTATTTTTGTCTTTTTGTGTTCTGATGAAATTGTTCATTTGATTGTGGTAATCACTGATGTGTATGTGGAATCATCACTTTGTATATCTTGATTCTATAAATTTTTATTTGTCAATTATTTAGATATTTAATAAAGCTGAGGAGGAAAAGACTGCCAGTGTGACAAGCTGGTAAAGGATGCAGAGGTAGAAATCTCATATACCACTCTCCGATGCCATCATGTTGAAAAAAAACTTGATGCCATCCAGCCAAGTTAAACAGTTTCATAACCCAGGACCCCTATACATTCTCAAAAGAAACACATTCATATGAATGTTCATTTTTTGCTAGCCAAAAATCAGATATAGCCCTGTTATTCTCAGCACTTCTGTGTACTGAGTTACTTCAATAAGTAAACACCAATGACAGACACAGTTCCTTCAGGGTCCTATCATCTGACACGTGTGTCACCTGTAGGACAAACACAGGAGGGGAAAAGCTTAACGAATCAAAAAAGTCTCCACCCTCACATGGAGCCACCGCTCTGTGGCCAACAAGCCAGCACAGCACGACAGTGGGCAGCAGCGTGCACCTTGGCCAGCGAACCACAACAGTGGGCACCACCATGTGGCTCTTGGCCAACACATCATGACCATGGACACTCCTGTGTGTGCCGTGGCCAGAGCACCATGACAGTGGGCACCACCAGGTGAATCTTAGCCAGTACACAAAGACAGTGGGCACCCCCGTGTGTGCCTTAGCCAACATATCATGACAGTGGGCATTCCTACCACTATGGTAGGACCACCATGTTTGTCTTACCCCAGATTCAATTAGCAGCTCTCTCCATTCCACTCTCTACCCAAATCTAGTATCAAAAAACAGCATCATGGAGGTTTGTGGGTTTGTTTGTTTTTTTTCTGTGTGTTCATTCTCTTAACTAGTAATAGATAGGACTTTATGCTCACTGACTTAAGTGTTTTTTAGAATTCCTGGTACCTGTGGCTATACCAGTGGTATTGATATGCCGATGAAAGTCTTCACCCACTTGTAAAACATTCCAGAAATTTTCAGAAGAAATATAAATTTGAATCCGTGAGCTGAGATAAGAGCAGAGTAACAAGACAAATCAGGCTGGGGTGGGGGGGGCTGGCAGGTTGGCAGGACACCAAACCCAGCTCTTCAACTCTTTCAGATCTGTCTCAATAATCATGTTTTCCATGAGGCTCAGATGGACCAGCCAATCTGAAGCTGCACCACCAGGCTGCACTCAGCTCCCTCTAGCAAGAACCTTTTGATTACATCATCACATGACTGAAGGCAGCAGGGGAAGGGGCAGAAAGGGACTAAACTCATCCTTTCATAGTGATATGAGTATCCCTGCCCCAACATGGGTGCAGAGATCTTCAATCACATCCCCTCCGAATGCCCCACCTCCGAGCACTGCCACAATGGGAACCAAATTCCAACATAAACGTTCAAACCATAGCACTACCAAATATATGCATAATTCACCCATATAGTGTCTGCTTTGTTGCTTATATATATAAAGGTTTATTTATATTATTACTTTTACATGTGTTGCTATATATATATATAAAATACATCTTGCATATTTTAACTATCAAAAAATATAATTCAGTCTAAAGAAAAAAATTATTAATAAGCTGCAATTTTTTTAAGTACAAAGCTGGAGCAGTTTCCTCTGGACATAAGATACTGCCTCCATATTCCTTGAGCAGGTGTTATGCATCAAACACAGGCACACACTATAGGCATCATGATAATCCACTCACAATTTGCTAGGTCCATTCATATCCTCCATTGAATGCCTGAGAAAATTGGGTTCAGATGAATTAAAAAATACACTCTATCTGTGACGCAATCAGTAAGTGGCAGAGCCAAAGTAAAACCGAGAGCTCTGAGCTCAAAGCTCACAGCTTCGGAGGTGGGACAGAGGTCTCACCCTTAACACAGCTGTGGTCCAAGGCAGATACCCAGCAAATAGCCCAACACATGTTCCCAATTCATCATTTCAACCTGGTAGAAGCAGCCAGTATCACAGGTTTCCATACCCTATACCTTGGAATAAGCCACTTAGCCAGCCAGATCAGAAACCACATAAACACCCCCAAAGACCTGGGTGTATCCACACAGGCTCTCCATGCCCATGGTAGCACTAAGATAAAAACAGCAGAGTTACTCAAGCAACCATCATGCCATGCCAAAGTCATCTCTTCCCAGGGTGACGATTTTAACAGATGCCCTCTTACATTCTTGAAATTATTATAACTCTCCCAAGTGCCCACAGGTAGCCAACAAAGGGCACAGTCTGTCCATCTATACCCTGGCTCAGAATACACCAGACAGAGCCCAAGAGCTGCTCTGAATAAAACTGAAAATGATGTGATTTCTCATATCCAGAGATCCTCTTGCCCAGCCTCATGCAGGTCAAAGCAACAGCCTTTGCATTAGCAGCAGCTGACCCCGAGCAAGGCAGCCACACTGGGCTGGAAGTCACTCCCAAAGCCCTGGACACTCTGCGCCAACTGGGTTTGCCATAAATCAGCCCGTGTTGGCAGCCCCGTCTGGCCTGCAGCCCCACTCGAATAGCACCTCCACAGGCAAACATCATCACTGATGTGAACAATAGGTGTTCCAGGGGCACACAGCCCAGGTGGCCAGAGCTTGCATTCATCAGAATCACTTGGCAAACCAAACCAAGCTGCCAGACACTGGCTGCAAAGCGATAGGAAAGGAGGCTGGTCATGTAGCCAGAGTCACAGCTAACCGTAACACAGCCTTAGAGCCCAAATGCTTCCCCCAGCAAGTGCCCAGCAAGCTCAAGGTATCCCTCCCACGTCCCTCCCAGGGGACCAACCCTTCCCAGTTCCTGCCTTTGCCCCAAAGCCTGAGTGTCCAGAGACACCCTGAAGGAGAGTGTTGAGTGTTCCAACACTAAGTGAAGAGAGATGTTAAAACCCTCCCCAGCCTCCCTGCCCAAGTGAGGCAGATGGGACCTGATGGTCCACACCAGCTGAAACTGAACGCCACTCCGTGTCCCAACATCCCCCAAGTCCCCTGTAGTGCCCCCTGCCCCGGGTGAACAGCAGAAGCTTTTCCCCCGTTTTTCCATCCCCCTTGCAATGATTGCTTTGCTGAAGAGGTGGAGGCTGAAACAGTAACAAGACAAAGGGATTTAATCCATCTCGGTTGGACTTTGTGTCAAGAGAAGAAACATAAAGGGGCTGAGGGACATGACAGCAAGGGACTTCCCACATCCAAGCACATGGCCTAGGGAGAACATCGTCTATGACACTTGCTACAGGCAGGCTCTCACCCTCTCCTGGCTTCGGCTTCTCCAGGTGTGCACTTCTGCCACTAGCTGTGAGCCTGAGGGAGCCCGCCCATTAGGAAGTGACCCTGAGTCGCATAGTAAGGGAGAGCCTGTCCAGCGTTACCAGGATCCAGGTCTGCATCCCAGACACAAACTAGGATCAGAGGTACAGAGTAAGATAATGTGAGCTCACTGCTGGGAAGTCCCCAGGGGACTCCCACACAACAGGATCAGGCTTAACAGGGTTAAAGGGAATGCCGGGTTAGGATCAGGTGCCTTGGTTCTCTGTGGGGGGTCCCAGCTCACACGTGTCTTGGAATGAGTTTCTCCAAAGTCAGCTATTGTTGTGTCTGGATGTCTGCTCCACCACTCACATTCCTGGTATTTGTGGGGTAACTGGGATTCAATGAGATTGTGTTGTGACATCCACAATGGTCTTAACAGCTTCCTAAGAAGAGGAAGAGAGATTGGCAGGTGTACTCCAACTCGTCATGGATGCTTGCACCACCTCAGGGCTCCATAGAGTCCCCACCATCAGGAAGGCCCTCACCGATGCAGCTGCCCCATCTCCAATTTCCCCTGTTGGAACAAATAAGCACCACTACTCAGTTTGTGGTGTTCAGTCAAAGAAGACAAAAACAGCTGCCGAGTTCCCGCTGAGTCACAGCAAAGTCTATAGCAGATGAAGGGTAAGTTATATTCTGCAGGAAAACCTCCAGGTTCGCCCTTGGCCCTAATGAAGGGATTTTGTTCCTGCCTGGCATGGGCATCTTAGACAAGGTGCCTGCGCTGAACCTAGCCTGGGAAGCAACTCACAGCATAATGGGTAAAGAGGAGGAGCCAAGGAGAGCTCAGACCATAGCCTGGAGTTGGAATGGATCCACTCTGCAACCATCTCTCAACTCTGATACGTATCCCAAATGCTCTGCAAAACATGCTGCTAGTCCGAGGAAGCCTGATGCTTACAGTTGATCAGTTGATAGTTGAGCAATGAAGCTGCTGTTTATAATATCCACATCTCGATATCAGACGACCGATGCAAAATCCAGCTGCTTTGCTGCCAATCCAGTTTGCTGCTGATGTGTCTAGGAAGCAGCAGACAATGGCTCAAGCACTTGAGTTCTTCCCACCCACATGGGAGACACAGTTGATGTTCCTGCCTCCTAGCTTCAACTTGGCCCGGCCATCGTGGCGCGTGAGCCAGTGCCAGACCTGCGATCCTCAGGGTCAGCCAGCCACTGGCCACCCCTTGCCCTGGCAGGTATTGGCCCCTCAGAGCAGCTCTGCCTGCCCTGTAGGAGGGTGCCCTCCTGAGGTCCTAGGGTATAGGAGATAGGAGCAGGCTCCAACCCGAAGCTAGCAAATCTCCATCCCCGTAACCTGACACCTCCTAGGAGCATCTGCCACTGCTTCCTTCCCTCCAGAAATCTTTCAGCGAAAGAAATAAGGCTAAAGTAGCTGGTGTCAAGCAATAATGGCCACTGCTAATCTACCCTCTGAAGTAGAAGGACTGTTTCCAACCTATGACTCAGGAAGCTGTTCAACCACCATTGCTTGAAGTCAGATGCATTCTGAGTTGTTTCACCATTGAAAGCTCGAAATACCCACAGGTAGCTGGTTCCACTATTCAAGGTCACTCTGCGAATGAGGACACTTTTTTTTTTCTTTCCCAACATCAACCACCCCTACAGAAATGATTCATGCAGGCTTTCTTAGCCACAAAGGTAGAGAAAATTTCTCAAACCACACAGCTCAGGATAGGATAGCTGTGTGGTACGGAGATTAGGATGCCCATTAGAGTGGTTCAGGTTCCAATTCTGCTCTCCATTCAGCTTTCTGACAAGCACATCCTAAGAGGAAGCAAGTGATGGCTCAAATGATTTGATCCCTACAATTCACATGGGAGACATAGATTGAGTCCCAGTCTCCTGGTTCCAGGATGGCCCAGCCTGGCTGTCATGGATACTTGAAAGAGTGAATCAAGAAAGATCTCTGGAATTCTCTCCCCACAAATCTCAGCCATGGACATTTCAGTGTCCATGAAATTGTACCATAAAATTCAAAAAAAAAACATTTTTTTTTTTGAAAAATCACATAGCCCACAGGTAGTAGATCCAGGCATGAACCTCGGGCTACCTGACAGCCTGTATATCTACTGCCTCCTGTAAAGATCTGAAACTGAAAACGGATGCCCTGCTGCAAAGCTTCCATGGTGAAAGGTGCAGAAGGAGCCCAAGACCCTCAAATTGAGGCCTTATGGGGAAGCATCAGATCCACAGTGCATCTGCACCTGGGTACCCCCAGTGGCTGGGACAAGCTGGGCATCCGGTGGGGCTACAACCTCAAAGAAGGAGGTTCACCTGCTAGGATTTAGTTCCTGCCATGTTCCAAACACTCAGATGCTTTGGACATGTCCTCAACAAAGTTTAAGGACAAGAGCATCTGGGGCTGAAGTTGTACCCCTAACAACCTCTGTGCACCACCCCACCCCACTGCCTTCTGCCCTCAACTCATTGCCGCCTCTCTCATTGCCTCATCGTCTCTCTCTCTCTCTCAATTGTTTCACCCAGTACACAGGCTGCCATCTACACCCATCCCTCACACCTTCACAGGAACCATGGGCCATGAATCACTTCTCTCTGTCAAGGTTATATTTTCTTGCTTTAAAAAGAGCACCTATTCTTCTTATTATTCTGAGGATGAAAAAAGTTGCCTCCTTTTTTTTTTGGCTTAGAAGGTGGCTGAATTTTTCAATATATTCATGCAAACGAGATATTTCATCTCATGGATTTTATCCCAGTTCTGTCTATGCACATTTTAAATAAATTAAGATGAAATAAATCCATTTTATTATATTACCCAGTGCCATCTCCATGAAATAATGCCCATATTTGTATTTCCTAAGGAATGTTGACGTGGCTAAAAATGTTGCAGCAAGTGTAATCTTTGAGAATTGTGCTGCCAGAAAAAAAATAAATCTAGGCCTTTGTTTAGAGCCTGGAGTGGCACCACCTTTGATTGAAATGGCTTGAAATATCCATCCCCAAAACATGGGTGAGGCAGTAAAGTATACAAAATTGATCACCACTGGCTCAGAAACCAAAGTGGTTGCCGTCCTTTGTTTTCCTAACATCTGTTCCCCCGCTCCCCCACCCCACAGAAATAAATGACGCAAGCTCCCTGTTTTAGGGGAAGAGAAACAAAGATCCACAGCAATCGACCCCAAGGTCATGTAACCCAGTCTCACCCTTGCCCAGGCGCGGCAGCCACCAAGACTCCAGACACCCAGCAGGTGCTGGTGCTGACCTGAGACCCCAGCAGCTCTGCCTTCCCTCCCAAAGGGGATGGAATCATGTGGATCCCAAAAGAAGCAACCTCACAGTCAGCAGCATCTCACTGTCCAGACAGGGCAGAGATGGACCGGCATGGGTGACCGCTGTGAAATGAACTTGAACCCAGAGCCTGTCTCTACAACCCATTAGCTAAGAGATTCAATGAGCCCTTTTCTCCTGGAGATAAACTGGAATGGTAAAGAATGGGAAAGACTGCCCGTTAACAGCAAGAGCCAGATCCTCCTGGAGGAGGTTGTGGCTTTCATAGATCTCAAACTACAAGGGAGCAGCAGAAAAAAAAAAATGGTACTGAGAGAGGCAGATTTTGATCTGAAGCTTGGGTTCATCTCTCCTGCTTACACCTGTTCCCCAACCCCTTCTCCCATCACAGACAAATCTCACAGCCCACCTTGAGTTAACGCCAGCATGTGCTAGATCCACAGACAGACAGACAGCTCAGTTGTACCCAGCCTGGTTCTTCCTAAGCAACCACTGAAAAACCACGGTGCTCACAGCCAGCTGAGTGTACCCAGGGCAGGGGTTTCCCACCAAGACCCCATGGAAAATGAGCCCTCGCAGTCAAAGCACATGTCTCCGTGTACCCGAGCAACTCAGCCAAAAATCCTGGTTCTTTCTATGACTGTGCTTGTGGGTAGGACTCACACACTTTCCGGCAAAAAAAATGGGCAGCCTCATCAGAGACGCCCAGCCAGGTGTCCCAGCAAGATCCCATCACAAAGGCACACAACAACCTCCTGATGGGAAAGCCTACTTCCTGTCTTTGCAACACCTGTCAGAGCCACCAGCAGCTGGAAAGACACATCACGTTTGCAGAACAGGGTTCCCTTTCAGTGGCAGATGCTGTATTAGAGACGGATAGGGATAAGTGCCTGTACACCTGCCTGAGCATCCTGAAATATCGTAGTGAGGTGGACAGTGCTCCTCTCCACTCCACTAAGTGTAAGGACCCCAGATCTCTGCCAGGAGCCACTGTGGGAAGGAGCTGGGAGGCCTGGTAGCCACCCTTAGGGGCTCACACAGCCAGACGACCTTCCAGGCTTGCTGCTCCTTCCTCTGTTGCTATTAGTGTCAATTAGCTTCAGCATGACAGGCCACCTTTGACGAAATGCTAGAGCAACAAAGATATAAACAACGCCACAGCCTTTGGAGTTGATGTATGGTTGCATTTAATAAACATTTGTTTGCATATTTTTTATCATGCTAATGAATATAATTACTTTAATTTATGTCATCAAGCTATGATTCTGTTCTGATCTATACGTCACTTAAATGTGTAGCGTTAGCATTTTGCACACACTGGCAATTTGAAAAAGGGGAAGACTTTGCAGCAGTGTTTCACGGTCACACAAGCCCTCCCCTCACGCCTACTCGGTCCAGCTCTGCAGTGGGGAGCCCTGAATTAGCCCCCCCAAAGAAGGGTGAGTGTGTTTGAGCTGCCCGGGAGACCCTTACCAAGGAGCACACGTCCCCTCAAGAGGAGGCCACTGAGGACTAACTCACAGCGAAATGCTCCACACGCAGCCGTGAAAGACAACTGGGAGTTTTAATCATAGTAGTGGCTCTTGTTGGTTACAAAGGTAATGCGCATTTATTCCAGAAATTTGAGAAAATATAGATCACAAAAAGAGGTGAGATTGACCCCCTCATGGTAGCCTAGTGGCTAAAGTCCTCATCTTGCACGTGTCAGGATCCCATATGGGTGCCAGTCCTAATCCCAGCAGCCTTGCTTCCCATCCAGCTCCCTGCTTGTGGCCTGGGAAAGCAGTCGAGGACGGCCTAAAGCCTTGAGACCCTGAACCCACGTGGGAGACCTGGAAGAAGCTCCTGGATCTTGGCTTCAGATCAGCTCAACTCTGGCTGTTGCAGCCATTGGAGAGTAAGCCAGCAGATGGAAGATGTTTCTCCCTATATCTTCTCTCTGTTAATCTGTTTTTCTAATAAAAATAAATCTTTAAAAAGAAGAAGATGATAAATTAAATTATTTACAAGATTTTTAGATACCCTTCTGTATATTTATCTTCATAAGTAAATAATGATGATAAAGATACATAGATGATAGAAAGTTGAGTCACAAAGTTCACAGGAAAAAAATAAAATTGAGATTATTTTGATTTTAAAAATTTAAGGGCATGCATAGTTTTCTCAAAAAGACACATTTTCCATGGATTTCTTTTTAAGAATTCTAACTACACTGGAATATAGATGTATAAGACTTCTCTGAAATACAAGAGAAGATGGAATTACACTGATTAGAAAAATGTACCCAGAAGACACACACAGGAAATGACAGAAGGGGCACCAAGTTTGTGCCAAACTTGGCCAGATCACCCCCAGAGCATTGATAGAGGAATGATGTTAGGACAAATCAAATAGTTCCCCCATTAGCATTTATTTCCCAAGGCCATGTATCAGGCAAAATCACAGATGGGAATTGGCGTGCAGGACAGACAATATTCATGGGTGACAGTCTCCAGATGACCTGAGCTCCCACCTCCCACACACCCCAGAACATGGGGACACGCTTCAGAAAAAAATTAAAAATGAATGGGGCTGAGACTCCTGTCCCCCTACACAAAGACCCACACAGCAGCAAGTGTAAGGGGATTGTGCCGTGACACGGAGCCCTGGACCACAAAGTAATCCCCTCCAGGTCTCCTCTCTAACCCATAGGTATGATCTTGCCACAGACTCACAGGCCAGGAGCTCTCTTTTTACCTCCTGCCCAAGCCCAGCAGAGGAAGCCATCACACAAGCACTTCCCCCAACAGGGGCTTCTTGTCTGTCTCCAGCAAGAATTACCAGATGGCCCCGCCTAGAGAGGCTGCTTCTTCCAATTCAAGTGCCAGCAAGGGACCGTGGCGCCCCAGTGGCAGGACATAAGCCAAGCAGACCAAAACGACACCTCAGAAGTTCGAAATTTAGACTATGGCTGCAGCTATAGCCCCCAAAGTTAAGCCAGGACCTGCGTGCCAAAGCGACACCGGGTGATTGCCTGCTAACGTGAGAAATGTAAATGCGATTCTTGTCTCCTAATATACACGCCAAAATGTTCAGGCTACAGCGGAATGCCACCCGTGATACCAAGAACCAGCAAAATCACAACTTGAGTGAAAGCAGAGATGCCAACACGGAGATGAGTCAAATATTGAAATTAACTGACAAGTTTTTTAAAGTAACCGTCATAAAAAGTGATTACCCATTCCCTTGAAACAAATGACAAATGTTAAAAATCAGTAAAGTTCAGTAAAGAAGTGTAACTTATTAAATGGAACAACATAGAAATTCTCAAGTGGAAGGACTCAGTCACAGCAATTAAGAAAGCTTTCAACGTGGGCTCAACGCCCAATGGCAATGATGGAAAGTAAAACCGGTGAACTGGAGCACACACCCATGGAATAGATGGGAAAATGAGTGAATCCAGGAACCTAAGGACAGTCATGAAATATTCATTTATGTTCCAGAAGAACATAGAGTGGGGATTGAGAGAGAACTCAAAGAAATAAGGATGAAAATTTCCCAGATTTTTCAAAAGATACAAAACCCAAAGAATCAAAAAACAAACCCAAAATAGGTCTTAAAAGACCATACTGAAATGCATCACAATCAAACTTTCTAAAACTGAAGACAAAGGAAAATATTCAAATTGGCACCAGAAGACATAAACAATACCTTTTTAAAAAATGCCAAATTGGCATTGTGGTGCTATGGGTTAAGCCCCGATGCCTGCATCGTGTATTAGATCCCCAACTAGAGTCCAACCCACCTCCCTGCTAGTGTGCTCAGGCATGCAGGAGGTCTGGCCCAACTAGTTAAGCCACCCACAAGAGAGCTGGTGATGGAGCTGCTGGGTCCTGACTGTGGCCTGGTCTAGCCCTGGCTGTTACAAGCGTTAGGAGAGGGAATCTGTGTTCAAAACCACTCTGTGTCACTCTGCCTTTGGGAAAGTAAACCAGCAGAGAGAAGAATTTCCCTGTCTCTCTCATGTGTGAGTATATCTGTCTCTCTGTCTCCTTCTCCATCCCCCTGCCTTTCAATTACACATTTTGAATGATAATCTTTTTCATCTGAAGCCATGGAGTCCAGAAAGGAGCAACACAATATTTTTCAAGCACTAAAAACAAAGCATCAACTGGGAATTCTATAGCCAACAAAACTGTCTTTGGAGCATGAAGGAAAAATAAAGAAATTGTCAGGTGAAGGGAAATGGTAAGAACTTACCACCAGCCGACTTACACAGAAAATACAGAAAAATACAGTTCATCAGATGGAAAGGAAACCATGAAAGAACAAAGCTCAGAGTACCAAGAAAGGAAAAAAACAAGGAGCAGAAATGTGGGTAAATATGAAGAAATCTCAAAAATTTTCTAAATCACATGTGATCATTGAAGGGAAAACTGTTAGCACCATCTGCCATGCAAGACAGTGACATTTAAAAGTTGGACTTTTTTAAAAGGTGGGATCTAAATGCAAGTGACATTTCTACACTTTGCCCAAAGTGGCAACACGTTGGTAGTAGTAGTTCATGGTGAGTCGCAATTTGATCTTGTAAAATCCACAGGAACAACTAAGAAGAACATACAAAATTGCTCACTGAAAAAGACACTATAAATAAATGAAGATAAAGTCCTTAAAAATATCCGAATAACCCATGAACAGCCAAGTTTGGGGAAATAGAGAAAAAAAGTAGGAAGAAAAATAAAACAGAGTGTTAGACTTAAAGCATGATATGTTAATAATAACTTCACATAAAAATAGCCTAAATACACCAATGAAGAGTCAGAGATTGGAAGAGTGAATAAAAAAATTATAACTCAAATGTATGCTGTTTATACATAATTACACTTCAAAACCAATAACATAAACATGTTGAAAATTAAAGGATGGGAAAAAAAGATACTGGGCCTGCCACAGAAACCTAGAGGCTACAGTCCTTGTCTTGCACATGCCAGGATCCCACATGGGCACCAGTTCATAACCCATCCAGCTACCTGCTTGTGGCCTGGGAAAAAACAGTCAAAGCTGGCCCAAAGGCTTAGGATCCTGCACCCATGTAGGAGACTCGGAAGAAGCTCCAGGCTCCTGGCTTCAGATCAACTCAGCTCCGGCCACTTGGGAAGTGAATCCGCAGACGCAAGATCTTCCTATCTGTCTCTCCTACTCTCTGCATGTCTGACTTTTCAATTAGAAAATAAATGAGTATTTAAGAAAAATAAAAAGGATACTACAAAACATTAAATTCTAAATAGCAGAAATAAAAAATGATGTTGATGTCCTTTAAACTGGAATTCAAAGCAAATAAATAACTAAGCTGCTCAAGACTTCGAAGAAAGCTCCACAATGCTACTAGGGTTCAGTCCATGATCATGAATGGGTTCATAACAAACACCAAAGAAGCAGAAAAGGTTTTTATTAGTAGAGCTTCCAAGAAAAATAAATAAATCTGAAAGTAATCCTTGTTGGGTTTCATACTCACAGCCACTGATGGAATCTCCGGAGAGAAAAGCAGGCTTGATGCAATTTCTATCAAGCTACCAGCAGACATTGACAAGTTTATCCTAAAGTTGTATAGGCAGACACAAATCTTATAATAGCAGAAACAACCACAAAAAATAGAGAATAAAAGAGTGAAGAATCACTCTACCCGATGACCAAGTTTAGTATATGCTTAGTACGATTATGACTGATATTGGTGGTAACTAGACACATGGATATAGAGAATTCAGAAATAAAAACACAAATGCACACAACAAAAACAGGCTCGGTAGAGCTAGAGCTAATGTATACCCAAGGGAAAATGTGTGCCCCAATCCTAGACCCATCCTTAAAAAACACATGCACTTAACTCAAACTGGATCACATCCACACACTGAAATGGGAAGAGAAAAGCTATAAAACTTTCAGAAAGAAAACAGCATGCCATCTTTAGAGTTCAGGGTTAAATTTGATATTTGAAAAAAAGCATGATCATGAAAGAAAAAAATTAATGAAAGGTATTTAGTGAATATTTTAAAAGTATATTTGCCAAAGTTTGGTGAATTGTTCAGCAAAAATGTCAAAAAAAAAAAACCCTAATGGAAAACCTAATATGAATCCCAATTATGAAGATAGTGAGGCTTCCAGGAATAACCACTTTTTTAAAACAAATATCTGCCAATCACTGAAGGACACTGTTCAATAGTTTTCCTTGGACTGGCCCATTTCCTAAGTATACGTCTCCCAAGTGACCATAGAACGTTCTGGAACATTCTAGTATAATTCTCCCATGTAACCATAGAACGTTCTAGAAATGTGGTATCCTGGGATATAAAGAATTAACCAGACCATTCCATGTTCGATTTCTATCCTTCCTAAAAGTGGAATGCCCTTTAACAATTTATGCCAACAAGTCCAGCTGCCTCAGGGTACAACACAAGGAGAGAAGTAGCTAGAATTTTAAAAAATCAACTAATTCTGGAAATTAACATAACTACAGTTTGTATGGTAAATGCAAAAAATAAACCGGAAGCTTTTTAACTTCTGAACCACAGGAGGAAAAACATGTATGCTTAGTAAATGAGAGCAGCAGGTCTGAAGGGACGTCCGGACAGCCTACAAACAGATAACCATGAATTCTCGTAGGATGAGTGCATTGAGATGGGGCAAACATGAGCCTGAGGGCCTCCAGTGTAATCTGTGGCATTTGGACTTGTACAGGAATTTTCCTCATGCCTATGGTTGTCATATTTAAATAAAGTAAATGAACATAAAGCACAGAGAGAGCGCTAAAATGGCACCACCCTCCAAAAATCATCCATTCTAGCCTTGTAATACACCTCAGTGCAGTTCTTTGTACTCATATACACAAATATAAAAGAGGGAGACATATAGACAGATGTGGTTTATCTTTATTCACAAATTTTGGAGTTTCTTGAGGCTTATTTTTTTTTCCAAAACTCAAAATTACATTCATTGATGTTCCATAGCTCTCCCAGACACTCATGATAGACTTGCACATCAGTAACTAGACTCCACAGGCTCTGGTTTGTCCACTGACGCGTATCGCACAGGAATACAGAATGTGGACAGGGAAACCAGCTCTGGGGCGTGTGAGAACTCTCACTCTTCACAACTACCATTTGGTAAGAATTATTCTAAAGTTACAAACTTTTCGTTTTTAAAAGACTATAATTTTAATGACAATAATATTCAAAGCCTTGCACCATTAATTGATTATTGGCTGTTTAGGTGGTTAATGGTTGGTGTTTGCTTAAACAAAATCACAATGAACGTTCATACGTACTCATCTGAGCTTGCATAGATGATCATTCCACTTAAGTAATTTCTATAAATTGAATGACAGAGTCAAGGTCTGTATTAAAAAAAAAAAGCCCAGTTTATGCTGAAAAACATGTTTTCCTCAAACTTACTCCAGCACTGATTTCTGAATCTTAGCGATCAAGGTAAAGCTTTACAAATACGTGTGTTTTTGGTAACTGCTGAGTTTACACCATATTTGCATATATTTACTATCTTCTTCTATTTCTAATCTTGGTAATTTTGCATTCACACTCTTTGATAATTTCTCTATTTCTCAGTCTGTAGTAGCTATTCATAAAAACGGCATCATCCTAGTGCAGATTTTAAATAATTTTCGTAACTTTTTTATTTCATTTGTGATGTTACTTGAAGTTTGTTTGTTTTTTTTTTTTTGCTTCAATATTTTCCCTTTTGAGAAGCCTGTTGTCACTGCTACAGCCATGTTTGCTTTTTTCCCTATTCTTTCATGATTTCATTTTTCAGACGTCTAACATAGCGACCTGGAGAAGGTGTTTGTGCTCTGTAGCCTGTTGGGGGCACTGCACAAGTGATACTGCTGAAGCAAGTGCTCAGATCGACCAAAGGCGCTAACCATTATTTTGTCCAAACGATAAGAAGCTTGTCCAAACACATTTACACTTCTTCACGGACTTTCACTACAATTCCAGTTATTCTACCCTCACATGATACAGTCAATAATATCCTCAGGCTGAGAAATCAAACTATGCAAAGATTCTCGTTGGCCAACCCCTGATCAAGCACTAGTCGTTTTAGCAGAAACAATCGGCCATCAGTTTTAACGTGTGGAAGCCTGGAGTTTTACCCGCTGGAGAGCAGTGTGAGTCCACAGCAGCCTGCAAAGTACGAATACCTTTTCCATGTCACCGCTTTGCAGAAGAAACTCGACCACTGAGACCCACGGGCTCAGGGGCTCCTAGATAACAGAACAGAACACACAGTCGTGTTCCAGCCACAGCCATATCCATCTCCCAGCACTCCTAGGTGCACTTCCATGAATAGTGTTTTTCATTTAGAAACGAAAGTCAAGGAGTAGACACATCCCTCCGTGAGTTCAATCCCAGCCAGGCTCCTGACTCCAGCTTCCCTGAGGGGTGGCAGTGATGGCTCAAGTTACTGGGTTTCTCACATGGGAGACCCGGATTGAGTTCCTGGTTTCTAGCAGTGGTTTTTATAGGCATTTGGAGAACAGTTCAGCAAGTGGAAATTCTCTGTCTCTCATCTGTGTATTTTAAACAATGTTTTCTTAAAAAAAAAAAAACTTGCAGTGAACTTAAGTCTACGAACATAATTTTGTACCACACACACACAAGGTTTGTGGAAAATAAAATTAAGATATTTTTAATTGGTAAAACTTTTTAATCCATTCTTTTTTTCATAATGACCATTTTCCATAAGCTTGTTAAAGATTCTCTGTATTATACTGCAGTCTATTTTATTCAAATGTCAATCCATCTTGTTTATATTTCCATAGCATTTCATGCAAGTCAACTTGAATTTTTTTAGAACAGTGGTAAGATTTGTGGCTACTATGATTTACTTATTTCTTCTAATAGTGTGTGTTGGGGCTATATCTAGCCTTTCTCCTTCAATGTGGCTATTGAGTCACCTACAATATGACTTCCTGAATATTTCTATGAAGTGGTTCTTGTTTGTGTAACAAGTGTATTTTCACATTTGACAGACATTGTCCAATTTCCTCTCAAAATATAATGCCAATGTAACCTCCAACAAGCAGATATGAGACTGTTTCTTCATACCATCCTCACTGCTGAAACTACATAGCTTTTTAAATTTAATATAATGGGTGTAAAATAGGGCCTGTCGTGTATTATTTTGGATACCTTTCACTACCAATGAGGTTGAACAATTGCATGCTTATTCTTCATTGCACTTTCTCTTCTAGCAATTGCTTATTTGTAAATTTTTATTATGTTCTCTTTAAATTATCTTTTGCATTTATTTTGTATATTAATCTTTGGTCTAATAAGATGTTGTGAACATTTTGCACCAACATACATTCCTAAAATGTGTTTATTTGGCCCATTTAGGATGTCTTTTGTCACATATGAAGTCCTTCAAAAAGTTTGTGAAAATCGAGTTAAAAGATAAATTTATTTATTCGGGCAACTTTTCCACCTTGCAGACCTTGGCTGCTGCACCTCCAGTCCAGCTCCTTACTGATGGCCTGGAAAGGCAGTGAGATTATCAAGTCCTTGGGCCCCTGTACCCACCTGGGAGTCGTGGAAGGAGCTCCTGGCTCTTGGCTTTGCTCAGCTTAGCTCTGCCACTGCAGCCATTTGGGGAGTGAACCAGCAGATGGAACATCTTTATGCCTCTCCTTTCTGTAAATTTACCTTCCAAGTAAAAAAATAAATCCTTTGGGCCCGGCGCGGTGGCGCAAGTGGTTAAGGTCCTCACCTTGCACGCCCGGGATCCCATATGGGCGCCGGTTCTAATCCCAGCAGCCCGCTTCCCTTCCAGCTCCCTGCTTGTGGCCCGGGAAGGCAGTCGAGGACGGCCCAAAGCTTTGGGACCCTGCACCCGCGTGGGAGACCCGGAAGAGGCTCCTGGCTTCGGATCAGCATAGTATCGGCCATTGCGCTCACTTGGGGAGTGAATCATCGGATGGAAGATCTTCCTCTCTGTCTCTCCTCTCTGTACATCCACCTTTCCAATGAAAAAATAATAAAAATAAATCTTTAAAAAAAATAAATAAATCCTTTGACAAAGATATATGTATTTTGGCACAAAACCCTTTTGAAATATATGCATCATTTATCCATCCTGTAGAATTCCTGTGAACTTCTCGAAACTTCTCTAGCAAAGTTTTTAAATTTTACTTTGGACAAGCACACGTTCACCTTGTACTTCCTGTTTATGTTTTCCTTCATTTTATATTTGCCTGGCTTGATCTTACAGAAAACCGGAATTTACTCTAGTGGATAATGTTAAGCACACACTTTAGGGTGCCAGTTTTGTGGCAAGGTAGAATAAGTCACCATCTGCAATGCATCATTCCTCATGAACTCCACTCAGCATCCCAGTTGCTCCACTTCTAATTCAGTCCCCTGCTGATGTGCCTAGGAAACAAACAGAACATGGCCCAATACTTGAGTGCCTGTTCCCCATGTGAGAAACTTGGGTGGAATTCCAGGCTTCTGGGCTTAGCCTGGCCATTGTGGTCAGTTGGGAAGTGAACCAGCTGATGGAAGATTTTTCTAACTCTGCCTTTCTATCGCTCTGCCTTTTAAATAAATAAAATAAATCTTTAAAATGTATATACATAATTTAATTCTTAAAATAATATCTAGTTTTAACATAATCTATTCCTTCTTTCACATGTTAATATGAAATATTCTTTTTGGTTTACAAAGCAATGCCCGTATAGGAATCTCTTTCTAATCGCTTGTTGCATTTTTCTAAATCTTTAGTATCATGACCAGTCTACTTTAATAAACATAGGTTTACAATATGTCTTGATATTTAATAGGACAAGTCACCTCTTGTTTTCATTCTATATTGTATTGGCCCTTCTCATGCATTTACTCTCACATGAACTCCATATGAATCAGCTAGTGAAATTCCACAAAAATGTTGTAGACACTAAATCTCTATATTATTTTGTGGGGGAAAATACATATCTTCACAATAGTAACCACTCTTATGCAACAATTGATAGATAGATAGATAGATAGATAGATAGATAGATATAACAGATAATAGATTTGTCCAGGTCTATTCTCTCAATAATCTGACTCTTTTCATGTATACATATATGTGTATGTATATAGTTGTCACACATGTATATATGGTATTAATTCATATATATGTAATTTCCATTGCTATAGTAATTCAGTAAGTTTACTACCTTTTTTTTTACAGTGAAACTCTTAAAATTCTTTATTCTAGATTTCAATACATTGTGTATTTTGGGGAGAGGTTCTTTTTTATTGCTTTATGATGCAGTTTAATAAGCACTGGGGGTTTCTCCCCAAGTTCCCTGCCCTCCTCTCTGCTATCTCCCTTCCAGCCTTACAATGGGTGTCTTCAACAATGTAGATTATCAGTCATTTCATTATGAGTCCATCCTTTTTTTTTTTAGATTTACTTATTTATTGCAAAGTCAGATATACAGAGAGGAAAAAAGACAAAGATCTTCCATCCGATGATTGACTCCCCAAGTGACGACAATGGCGAATGCTATGCCGATCCGAAGCCAGGAGCCAGGAACTTCTTCCCAGTCTCCCATGCAGGTGCAGGGTCCCAAAGCTTTGGGCCGTCCTCGACTGCTTTCCCAGGCCACAAGCAGGGAGCTGGATGGGAAGTGGAGCTGCCGGGATTAGAACCGGTGCACATATGGGATTCTGGCGCTTTCAAGGCCAGGACTTTAGCCACTAGGCCACACTGCCGGGCTCATGAGTCCATCCTTGTAGCTTATGTGTGAGGACTTACTTCTTTCTGTTTCCACCTATGAACATATTAATTTCCACTACGTTTCCATAATGTATCCCCTTGATGAGTACAGTCCACCTCAGGGAGAAATTTTTTTAAAAAAATTAGTTGAACCATCAGTTTACTACTTCTTCAAAGATTTACTTTTTAATCTGAAAGAGTTACAGAGAGGGAGAAACAGAGGTGTCATGCATGTACTAGTTGATTCCTGAAAAAGACTGGGAGCCAGAACTTCATCTGGGCCAGCCCGTGTACGGCAGGGGCACAGACACGTGGTCTACTGTCTGTCGCTTTCCCAGGCGTATTCCTGGGGAGCTGGAGAGGAAGTGGAGAGGAGTTAGGACTTGAATCTATGTTGACATGGCATGCTGCCATCGCAGACAGCAGCTTAACGCACTGCGCCACCGCACTGGCTCCTGTTCACTGCCTTTTCGGATAATGCCATTGTATCTAAAGCCTTTATTTTTTACATGTGTGTATTGTATTACATCGCTTTTTATCATTTTCTTAAGAGCTCCACTCCTTTTTTATTTTTAAAGATTTATTTATTTATTTTTATTGCAAAGCCAGATATCCAGAGAGGAGGAGAGGCAGAGAGGAAGATCTTCTGTCCGATGATTCACTCCCCAAGTGAGCGCAATGGAATTCTCATAATTTGACCACTACTACACATTTCAGGTGGATGTCTTCCCTTTGAGAGTAGCCGTTTTCTTCTGCTTCTTTTGTGCAAGGATGTTTACGTCAAGAGGAATTACTTGCTCCAGAAAAAAAATGTTGAAAGATCATTTGACTTCAGTTGTGATTCAAATAGCAAAATGACAGCAGATTCATAGAGTAGATTAAACATCTTCCTAACTTAGAAGAATTCTCTATCCTTAGAGATGTAGTAAAACCAAATGATATCACCAAGTCATGGCGATTTCCACAAAGGTGAATCTTGGGCAAGCCTTCTAATATTTTCAATAGAAATATCAATTTTTTATTATAAAGTATTTCTTGAGTTACATGGATTCATTTATGTTTTTTAGGAAATCACATATTTTAGTGTTATGGTATTAAAGATGCTATCTTATTAAAAAAATAATTCTATATCTGCAATTATTTCTGCCTTCTCCCATTTCTGATGCTATTTATAGACTTTTTTAAAAAGTCTTACTTTATTTTTGTTGGAAAGACAAATTTACAGAGAGAAGGAGATACAGAAAGAAAAAAATCTTTCATCCACTGGTTCACTCCCCAAGTGGTCACAATGGCCAGAGCTGAGCCAAGCTGAAGCCAGGAACCAGGAGTTTTTTCCAGATCTCCCACACAGGCGCAGGGTCTCAAGGCTTTGGATAATCCTCTACCACTTTTCCAGGCCACAAAGAGCTGGATGGGAAGTGGAACAGCCGGGACACCAATCGGCACCCATATGGGATCCCAACATGTGCAAGGTGAGGATTTAGCCACTGAGCCATCATGCCAAGCCCTAGCCTTTCTTTCTTAAGCAAAGCTGAAAAAATTTTTATTGATCAGTTCTACTAGCTTTGTTGTTCTTGTTTATGTTATTAATGTCATCTTTATTTTATTAATTCTTTTCTTCTACTTTCTGGAGAGTTGAATTTTTTTTTTTTTTACTCTTTCTAGCATCCTGAATATTATGCGTGGTCCATTTGATTTCAATTTCCTTTGTTTCCTAATGTATGCATCTGAGTCCATAAATTTTCCTCTGATAACTTCTTTGGCCACATCTCACAGGTTTTAATATTTTATGCTCTATTGCTTATTTCTAAATAGTTTGTAATTTCCACTTTTATTTCCTTATTAACACGAGACTTTTTTCTAAGTGTTTTCATATTTATGACTGTAGAGATATGTTTAATCTCTCCTTCAGTTGTTTTCTCATCTGCTCAGAAAATGAAGCCTATGGAATTTCTACTGCCAACATTTCCTTTGTTATGTAACGTATTATCGCGTGCTGTGATTCATCTGTATTTGAACAGAATGTGTCTGAGAACATGGCGCGACGTTCTGTCAAATCCCACTCGTCCTTCGCTCTGTCTGTTTGAAATACGCATGTCTTTAAGAAACGTGAGATGTGTCCCCCTATGATGACAGATGTGGCGGTTTGTCTCTGCATTTCTATAGGCTCTTTGCGCTACATGTAAAGATTTGCTGTTAAGGACACAACGCTATACAGCTTCCACACCTTCTTGAAGGGTTGCTCTTTTTAAGCAACCCTGTGTTTTCTGTGTTTTCTGTGTTTTCTCTGACTCAATGTGTCCGTTAAATCACAAACACATAATGGAGAGAACTTTATTTCTTGACTCTGTTTCTTTCCATTGATTTAACTGGTCATTTTATGTCATCACACTTTGTGTCCATTGTGGTGTTATGAGTTAATTTATTATCTGATAGATATAACTATTGATTATTCCCACATATCGATTGATGTATATTAACTGCAGAAATTATTTTATAAAATTTCCAAAACAAATCGTATTTAGAAGTTTAATGAAATAGAATTACTTATAAATCAGCTTGGAGGTACTTCTCTGAAGTCTTTTATATGAACCCAGGGAACTTGTTTATTTATGTGAAAGGCAGTGTTGTGCAGGAGACAGAAAGAGCTCTTCCATCTGCTGGTTCACTCCCCAGACGGCTGCAACAGCCAGGCTTAGCCAGACCGAAGCCAGGCAGCAGGAGCTTCGTCTAGGTCTCCCACCACGTGAGTCCAAGGGCCGAGGCACTCGGGTCAGCCCTGCTGCTTTCCCAGGTACAAGGAGCTGGGTTGCAAGTGGAGCAGCAGGAGTTGCTGATGGTTTTTCCCATCATGCTGCAACTGCAATCCCGAATAAACGTTCCTGTTTATGCAAGTGTCTGATGCTTCTTCAGCTTCTCGGTGTCTTTTAGGTAGTTGATATTCTGTCACTCTATATAACTAGAATATCTGTCTTTCTCATTTACCTGTAGTGACTATGTTTCTCCGAGGAATAACTGGTATAATAATGGTATCTATGCATTACTACATATTTCTTATTTTACTGGACATAGCGCCTACCTTCTTTGTACAGCCCAAAGACATTTCAGATAATATCGTTGAGGTATACATGTTATTATTTAATAATAATTTTGATTTGACCATTTTGAATTGACTCACTTCTTTTTGTCATTTTGACTGATTTTGCTACAATAACAAGAATTCCAAGTGTTCAGCTTGTAAGTGTGGTGCAGGCTGGTGTTTGGAGATAAGTTATTTTGTTCATAAGACCAGTGTTTCTCAACCCTGATCCTGTTGATGTTTTGAACTGGAGGAGGGTAGCCCTTTGCTGCACATTATAGGATATTTAGCAGCATTCTCAACCTGCACTCTCCCCATGCCAGTAGCACAGGCACAAGTCTTGACCTTCAAGCCCAGATATTGCCAAGCATCCTCTGGTTGAAAACCACTATTGTAGTGACTTGCTCTCCTATTCCTATTTAAATCATAGCTTTCGTGAGACTGAATGTAGAGTTTCATCAAATATCTTATTATGAGTGTGCATTTTTCTCTAATGAGCTACTCACGGAATACATTCTTAATGATATACCTCTTAATTAGGTACCATCCTTATAATAGTAGAATAAGGTCTTATTAGCCATGGCTTCTTACACGTGAGCATATGTATACATTTCTATTTATCTGGAGGATCTATCTGTATAATGGAGGAGAGTATACCATGCTGTAGGGGCACACTCCAGGACACATCTCTACTTCCAAATAAAGACGGATTCCCAGTGAAAACTGTTAACTGCATCAGCATTAGAATGCCAGACTTTATACCATCCTCTGTACTTACCGTGTCAGGATTCATTTAAATACCAGAATGATGGACTGTGACTGCTGTTGAGGGACTAAATTATTGTTACAACATGAAGGAAAACCACAGAGGGACGGTGGAAGGGGAACTCCCTGAGCCTAAGGAACCGTGTCATGAAACATTTTTTAAAACTGTGAGATTACTATTTTTCTTTTGACTCTTACATTTATGTTCACATGTAAAATAGACCTACAGTTGCCCTGTTATGTTTTTCTGGGTTTGTGGATAAAGACTATGTATGTTTCCAGCTGTGAGTGTTAGCACGCACATTCTCCATTATTTACATGTTTAAATGGATTTCCTTAGGCAATCCTATAACATTTTCCACCTTGTATGTTCATTGCACCTCTATTATACGACTAAAATTTTCCTATAAAATTGTGCATTTTTATGATGATTCTTTTTTGAGGACATGAATAATTCCCTTACTTCTAATACCATTACGAATGCTTCCTCACACTGTTTTACTTATCAGATGTCTTTAGCCAATTCTGTTTCTATTTGTCATTCTACTATTTGTTTTTTATTCAGTAATTTACATTTTGTATCTATTAATATCTTCCAAGATTGAAATACCTGTGGTCTTTCTAATTTTTTAGGAGCTGAATGTTTAATTCATTGATTTTTATTTCATGTTCAGTGATGTTAGTATTTAAGGCTTTGTGTTTCTTCTAAATATGGCTTCGACGATACATCATCAATTTGGTGTGTGTTAGTCCTACTGTCATTATTTCCTAAATAGCTGTGAACTATCTTGATTTCCTCTTTGATCTAAAAGATAAATTAAGAATTTAAATCTGTGAATTAGGGCCTGGTGCAGTAGCCTAGAGGTAAAAATCCTCACTTTGCTCATGCCAGAATTCCACATGGGTGCCAGTTCATGTCCCGGTGGCCCCAGTTCCCTTCCAGTTCCCTTCCAGTTCCCTGCTTGTGGCCTGGGAAATCAGTGGAGGACAGCCCAAAGCCTTGGGACCTGCACTTGCATGGGAGACCCAGAAGAAGTTCCTGGCTCCTGGCTTAGGATCAGCTTAGTTCTGACCATTGCGGCCACTTAGGGAGTGAATCAATGGATGGAAGATCTTCCTCTCGCTTTCTCCTCTCTATATATCTGACTTTCCAATTAAAATAAATAAGTCTTTTAAAATGCTTTTAAAAACTGTAAATTGAAATTGGGCTGCCCTTTTTTGTTCCTTCTATAACATATAAAACCTATTTTCTGATTACTAAAATGTGGCCAATCTTTCCTTATAGAAAGATGTAGTGTTGTGTGAATCCTGCAGGCCTTAATATCTCTACTTGAGAAACAATGGCATTATCTGAAGTCATGCACATCCTCAGACTATCTGCATACTAGATCCGCTAAATATCAAAGGAATGGTCTCAAGCCTTGTTCCATTACAGCTTTGAGCCTTTCCTTTCTCCTTGTACCCCTTCCGGTCTGGCTCACTAGATTTCGGTACAGTATGATTTGCATCTCAGGATCCACAACTAATTCAACCTAGTGGACTGTAAGTCCATTAAAGACAGAAATCACATATTCCTCCCTTAATGCAGAATGACCAGTCTTTGGCCCAATGTTTATTTCATAAGCATAAGAATAAATTGACAAGCAACAGGGCTTTAATGTTAAGTATATGGTCTTCATCCACTAAAATAAAATCATTTCCTTGTTATTTTTAACGTCTCCACCTCCTTTGTCAAATGCCAACAGCCGGCTTCCACAGTCTCTTGATTGTTTCTCTTATGGTACATTGTGTGTTTTCTGGTTTGGGAAGACGAAGAGGTGGCTGCCTTTTTATTTCCTTTTCCACCATTATCTTCCATCTATGAATCAATTTCTTTGTGATCATCTTCAATGGGAAGAGATCCTGTGCAGACTTTAGGTAGTGAGTGAGTGATCTGGTTTTTAAATTTGAAAGTCAGAGCAAGAACGATGAAAAGAGCTCTTGCATCCAAAATTCACTCCCCCAAGCGCCTGCGGCCTCCCTAAGCCATCACCTGATAGCTCAGGGTGTACAGTCTGGAACCAGGAGCAGAGCAGGACTCCACCCCAGGCAGGCAGGTCTCACGAGCCATGCCATAATACTCACTGCAGGAAGTAATTTGAAGCATCTGCAAAGTATTATTTTAAACAGTTTTCAAACCAGGTCTCAATAGATTAGATAGCATTTTGTGAAGAATGCCTTGAACTTTGTCCCACCTTTTCTAGGCACAGCTGAGCCTTGCTTTTCCTACTCAAGACAGTTAGCAGTTGAGACCTCCCATGTCCTGGGGGAAAGAACAGAATTCGCTGGCTGGCAGGCCTGGTAGCTCCAGTGCCCAAAAGGCAGCTCTCTGAGAAAAGTTCTGGTGGAGGCACTAAGAGCAAAACACAGGGACACAATTTAAAGGATGGGAAGGACACAGCCAGAGCAGTCACCTGGTGTCTGTCCCCTGGCTAAGTTAGGCACAACCCAGCTGTACCTGCTGCCCAGCCTTGTCACCTGGCTTCACCCTTATCATCCCCCTGGTGACATCCCCAGCCCACCCCTGTCACGTGGCTTCACTTCCAGCCAACCCTTAATGGAAGATGTGGAAGAAATCCACATTGCGAGTCCCTGTCCCCACCGGCCTCTGCATCACTTGTACTGCCTGCACACTCCACAATGATAGGCGATTCTCTCACCTGCAAATCAGGGGGACACAGGGCTCCTCCAACATACCAATGTGGAAAGCGAGTGTGTCGGATGCACGATGGGTGGATGCAGAGGCCGTGGAGTTTACCACTTTATTAAACTTGTGATTGTTCACATAAAGATTCAACCAGGTCACATATTCATAATTATCCCTGACAATCTTTAACATCAGCCAAAGCCCAAAAGTGAAGCAATATTACATCTCCCGGTCTCATTTATCTTACTGCTTATGGCCCCTCTGTGGTCAGCACTGCAAGCTCGGCGGACATTTAATTATGAGTACATCATAAATGTAGCTGACAGGGCAGACGCTGCCCAGGGAAGCTCCTGGCAAGGGGTTCGCTGAGGAAACTAGTCAGTGGACACACCCCGCAGCAGCCTGTGGTCCACAGCACTCCTCCCCGTGGCTCCTGGGAGACTCGCTGGTGCTCACAGAAAAGGGCTGCAAATGGGTAAACACAGGTGTTGTTTTCCCGACCCCTCTAGCTTCCAGATGCATCGACCAACAAAGTTGCCTTACAGTCTAAGCCCAGCTCACATGTTCTCTCCTGTCCTGCTGAGCTCTGGGAATCCCTCGGCTGACCCCTCTGGGTATCTCTGGCTCGGTTTGAAGCTTCCCACATGAGGATCTCACTCAGACACAGGTGTCAGGGATGCTCCCCTTACTCTGGAAGCCTTATCATCCTGTCCAGCTGGCTCTGTACCTGACCTTCACCTGCACCAGGGCAAGAGGGACAGCAGGACCCAGAGGTCTGAGCAACAGGGCAGGGAGGGCTCACCAGTTATTTCCAATCAGCCACCGTTCTGCTACACGAGCGGTGGGCCCCTCCTAGTGAGCCTGGATGAGCAGCAGCAAGGCCTCCCCATGTCAGGTTTCAAAGCCACTGTCCTAGGAGAGGCCAAGGTCCCCAAGCCCCACCGCCCCAGTGAGGCTCGGGCCGAAAAGACAAAGCATATAATAAGAGGCATACAAGGAAGGAGCAGTGAGGAGAGAGCTGAAAAGTAGCTATCATGTTGGCAGATAAATTCTACACACAATTATTCATTCCTAGCCTCTTGACATGTAGATTAATGAGTTTGATAACCCAGGCTTCTAAGAAGTAGATTCCACTCTGTTCGCAGGCTTTCTTCCCCTCCACCTACAAACAGCACACCGGTCTATGGAGAAAAAAACAAATCGATACATTTGCAGTAGCCATCACTGCTTTCTGTGACTGGAGCCCTGTGTCAAAAATATGATCTGGCTCCTTGCTCCGGTCTGAGAGACGCCAAGGAGTGGTGCGGAGGAGACTTGCAGGAAGGGCTCCCTGGCCTCAGGGCTTGGCTTCTTCCTGGGACCTGGATCCCAGGCAAGAGGCTGGGAACGGCAGATGTCCAACTTCTGTACCCAGAGGAAGGGGTCATTTGTAGACCTGGCAGTAACCCAGCGTTATTCCTTAGGTTACAGTCTGTGCTGCCAGTATCCGCAGTTGTCACCAAGACGCTCTCACCACGAAAGAGGGAATGAAAGCAAAGTGCATCCGAGAGGTGAGACAGAAGCACCTGTACCCACTCCAGGATGTCATTTAGGATGGGTAAGCAGCACCCTACTCGGGGCTGTCCTTCCCGCAGCCACAGGGAATGGGCTCCAACCTTCACAAAGAGAAATGGGACTCATAGTACACATTTATAACATGATTTGGTTTTAATGTTAGGACTGCCCCGCCACCTCTCCCCACACCCTACCACCAGGAGTGGTACCATTTGTGGGATAAAATATTCACATGGTCAAGGGTGCCGCCCTCAGCTTCCTTGTTAGCTGCTTGTTAGATGGGTTTCTGGATCCTCACCCACCTCACTTTCTCTTCTTCGGACTGAGGTTTGTATTCTAAAACTGAAGCATGCTTTTTTGCAGCAAATGCAAGCAATTCAAGAAGAAATCTAAGAATACAGTCAAAAGTTTTACCACCCACACTGAATTCCCAGTGCTGGTGTGTATCCCTTGGAACTCACCCTTAAACCATGATTCTTGCTGCTAGAAGGGGTCAACAGGAATGGGAGGCTGGGGCCCAGGCAAGGTGGAAAAAGGAGTGGAGAAGGATTCTTACCTGCTGTTAAGCTGCCTGGCTTCCCGCGCACAGCCATTCTGCAAGGCTTCGGCTGTAATTCCACAGGAACAGGAATGCATGGGGTGGAGATCTGTGCAGCTCACGAACATGCAACAACATCTTCCATGAGCAATGTGCACCCCCTAGACGTGTGTGTGTAGCACCACAAGGATTTCAGTATCATTTCTGTCCAGCTTCTTAAGACAGCCCTGACCTATGCCAAGATGGAGAAGCCTTTTCCCTAATTCCAGCATCGTTGAGGGGCCAGCTTGGGGTTTCATTGAATCTCAGGGCAAGCATCACCAAGCTCAATCAATAAAATTCAGGAGACCAGGTTTAACTGTTAGTATAAACAGAGCCCCAACAGGGCCTAGAGCGGTGGCCCAGTGGCTACATCCTCACCTTGCGTGCACAAGGATTCCATATGGGTGCCACTTCGTGTCCTAGCTTCCATCCAGCTCTCTGCTGTGGCTGGGAAAGCAGTTGAGGATGGCCCAAGCCTTGGGACCCTGAATCCACATAGGAGACCGGGAAGAAGCTCCTGGCTCCTGGCTTCAGATCACCTCTGTTCCAGCTGTTGTGACTACTTGGGTGTGACAGAAGATCTTTCCCTGTATCTTCTTCTGTCAGTAAATCAGCCTTTCCAATAAAAATTAAATCTTTAAAAATATAGATATCCCCAACATGTATGGGGCACACTTAGGTTCAAAAGTAACTATCTACTAAATAGTAAGATAATATCTACTTTCTATCTACTAAATAGTGAGATAATATACTAAATGTTAGTATTAATTTAGCCCATGCATACTTGACATACATAATCGGGTCTTCCAAAAATGGATGGAAAATTAAACTTACGCTTGCATCCCATCTCCCCATGAATTCTTGAGAGTGCCTTTGTATTTAATACTTCAGAAAAGGCTTCACTCTGTGAAATTCAAATGCAAGCAGACATCTGGCATTTTCTTTAACAATCCCACTGTGGGTACCCTTGTGAACCCATTCAGTGAGACTCAAGGGTGCAACCAGGGAAGAAAGGACAAAATCAGGCAGTCCCAACCCCTCCACCTGTCCTCTCCTCAAACTGCCTGCCTCCCCAGAGCCCAAAGCCTAAACCACTGGTGGGCAACTTGGGCTCTTGTTCCTGAGCAGATGCACAGCCCACATCTCAGGATTTTAGGATTCTCAATGCAAGAGCCTGAGCAGAAGCAGATGTTGTGTCTGCAGGAGTATACACAGGACCACCACAGCAGGACATCAGGCCATAGGCCCAGAGCTCTCTTTGATAACAACCTCCCAGATCCCAGCACCCCCAGCACCTTGCCACAGCACAGCCTGGGTCTTTCCCAGAAGACAGCGGAGGTTTGGAAGTCTGAGTCTCCCACCTGGTCTGGCGTCTAGCCCAGAGCAGCACAACACCTGGGCAGGGGAGGCAAGAACAGCCAGCACTGCCTCACTTTTCAAATCAATTATGGCCAGGCTGACTCATCTCCCTTGGACCTGAAAGTCCCACATCTCTTTGCTTCTTAATCATGTGGGAGCCTAAATTTAGACACGTGTGCAGACGGACAAGCCTGAGAAAACCTTGATCCTCAGTTCTCTCAGGGGCAGGCTCTGCTCATCCCTGTGTTCTGGATTTCAAGGGCGGGACCGAGTCGGGAATCCTACTCCCCATGGAGCCCCACCACAATAACTCACAGCTGGCTCCATAGCAGACAGTAGCACCAGAGTCTCCACCAGGGCCAATCGACATTCTCCCCAGGATCAATCCACAGCAGTGAGAAGGACGCAGGGCCCCTCCGCTGCTCCCCTGCAGAATGCGAGTTCCAGAAAAGATTCCTACTAAGCACCAAAGCTGGCTCTCAGGCACGCACAGGGAAACCCAACACCCAGGACTGGGCAGACCCTGCAGGGTTCCACTTCTGCACCCTCCTGCCTCTCACTTCATTCTGGAAACTAGCACAGGGACTCTGCTACATGCGACTGTGGTCTGTCCCCTCGAAACCATGTTCACATTGAAGCCTCGTGGCGAGGCACTAAGAGGGTAGGAACTTCATCCAACAACCATATTCACAGGTGGGCCTTTGGGAAGTGATTAGAATTCAACGGAATACTAAGAACAGGGAGAGGGCCACATACACACACACTTCCTTGTCTTTCACCAGGTGGGACTCTGCCAGTGAGAACGCATTACCAAACTTGGCCCTTGACCTTGGCCCAGAACTGTGAGCCAAAATAAGCAACTTTTCTTTGTAACTTACTCAGTGTGTAGCATTGTATTAGCATCAGAACACAGACCAAGGCATGCCTTTGTTGGGAAATACCCAGTACCCTCCACAGAGGGTCTCTAAGACACTAAAGCTCTCACAGCCTGGAGAAAATTAGCAATGAAAGCTGAGCTGCCAAGAACACAGATGCAAACGAGATGGCCTCCTTACCATCCTCACAAAGCCAGTGTGCCCGAGGAACATATTTCAAAAAAAATCAGAATCCTATCACAATTGCCATGAAACGCCTTTCCAAAGCCCCAAGATAAATCCAGCAGCAACAAGCATGAGACCGGGAAAGAGTGACCACCAGTTGGGCATCATGATGCAATGAACATCCAGGCAGGTGCAACAGGCAACCTGGAGCTAAAGACCAAAGCAGCTTCTGTCAGATAACTCTCCTACGGTCTCCAGATTATGTCCATGAATGTCCCCTTGGCGTCCCTAGAGCAGTGATCCAAATCTGGCACATCGCACACACACACCTCCCCACACACAGCCCACAGTCTGGTTCAGATCACCCAACAAGCAGCTTATAGTTATTTCAATTACTGGCCAATACATAAACACCCCATCCTATCACATAGCACCTGCTCCAAAGGTGCCCCAGGAGGCCTGCTTTGACCTTGAAGGACCACAGCAGGAACACAAGCAACCCCGCTCTTCCTTGGCTGCTTTTCTCTGATGCCCTTCGCTTCTCAGGAGAACCTCGATCCCAGGAACTTTCCCTCCGCTTCTGGTCCTCCAAGGTCTGTGGTTTATCATTGACAGGCTCAGCAATTCCTATGGAAAACACAACATGGAAACCATCTAGAAAAACAGTCAGTGGAATGCAGCAGGCAGCATTTCAGAGAAAGCATTCCCAAAGTCATGATCAAGGCCCGAGATAGCCATGAAAGGCAGAAAAAGCAAGAATAATGTGCCCATTTCACAGACTGGGCCATTAGAGGACACTGTCCCATCTCCTATGACTTGAGCCACCTTCGCTTCCAGAATGGACCAAGTCGGGGGCGGGGAAGGAAAGCGCCAAGAAGCATCTAGTACCAACTGGGAAAAGGAGTTCTGATTAGCTTGACTCAGGACCCTGGATCCTGTGCCCAGCTTTACAAAAGGATAATGTATCTTTAAGCCTAGGTGCCCTTCAGGGAATGTATTGGATAAATGTCTTCTGAAAAGCCTGTAAATATTCCATCGCCTCACTGTCATTACTACCATGAAATGATAATGAAGCATGAAAGAAATATAATTCCATATTCAGATGACAGCATTAGCCTCCATAAGCAAACTGAAATATTTATTAGTAAAATGTTCAGTATCTACGCCTGTAATCTAAAAAAAGGACAAAAATGTTTTATAATAAAAAAGAGATTGAATGCAGAGGTAAAATCTGGTTGGCTGATTTTATTGCTTATTATTAAATCCTGGCAAAACAATTATTTTTTTCTTTTCATTAGTAAGACACCCAAATTAAAACTATGCCCTGCGGCTGCAAGGTTTACAGTAGTGATTAAAAACAAGGAAATGTGATGCATGGGGTTCTTGACAATGGCATAATCAAATTCATTCATATTGTTCAATCTTTCACTGACAAATATTTTTACAGTGAAATATACCAAACAAAGAATCCCATACAGCAACCATCAATACAGAGAAATTAGGAAACATTGTGATTATTTAAATAGTGAACTGATACAACGTTGCATAATCTTGAATACAAACATGATAGTGTAGTTTAATTAGGGTAATTATTGCCTAAATTGTGCCTAATTGTCTTATACTGAATAGGATGTGTGAGTGAAGCTCCCGGAGTATTTCATAATGCGTAAGTGCCACCAAACTACCCTGTTATCATTTAATAAGTTTCGATGATATTTCCTATAAGTCAGAAAATACATCCGAATACAAGCGAAGAGATAATCGTAAGCCAGAGGCCTTGACCTCTGGTTCACCTTATTGAAAAGAGGCGTCAGAGAGTCATTTAGCATCCCTATGATCCCTATGTCACCAAACGTTCCACACCCGCACTCATTCCTTAAAGGAAACGGAAAAGACAAAAAAAAAAAAGCAGGTCTTTGAAGTGAATGAAAAATTAGAAATTCAAGTGACCACGATCAATTCTGAAACACTGCACAAAATTAATTACAGTTTTGCATCAGAAGCAAGAATGTAGATTTCAGACCGTCGGTGTCATTTATCTCGAGCTGTACAATATACAAGGCGATTAAAAAGCCAAATCTGTCCCCACCTCCCAAGTCTACGGCCTCTCAGAGGCTGTGAAGTACAAATGATTAACTCCAAATTATGCAAAGGAATTGTGCAGACGCTTCAGCCTGGCTGGAGTGCGTGGCAAGTCGCGGGAGCTGGAGAGGGACGGATCCACGGCTCTTTATCAAAATCCGCTCTGGCCACCAGTGACGGAATCCAGATAAATTGCACTGAGATCTGACAGTGCTGCAGAAAGCTAGCTCGGCAAAAATCCATTTCTCTAATTTTCTGACTGGTTTTAATTGTTTGCCTTCAATTTACATTTTCCTCCGATGGGTTGCGAACATTCATTCTGTCCCGCAGCCTTCCTTGATCCAAAGTGGTCCCTGTTTCATAGAAGGTCGCAGGCACGTGGCTTGAAAACTAAGAAAACATTTGGCATTTTAATCACATCTCACCAGAAAGCTCAGGATCCAAAACATCCAAGGGTCCCCTTGACCCTTCCAGATGAGCTCAGAAAGCCATCCGTATGTGCAGGTGGGAGAACCTTTGTGCCCAGCATAGGTCTGGAGGGAACCCCAGCCACACCTTCTCTCCTTTACCTGCGAACAGGCTCTTCCCAGAAAAGGCAGGGGTGTGTGTGTGTGTGTGTGTGTGTGTGTGTGTGTGTGTGTGTGTATTCAAAATCCATCTTACTCTGCTTCAAAATTCTCTCAGTATTAGAAAGGCTGGCAGATATTCCCCAACTCCAAGAAACCACACGTGAGGTATGTGTGGGGGTGTTTATCACAGACACACTTGCCCTCACGTGCACTAGTTTGGTGTCTGCTCCCTTGAACCTTGCATTCACAACTGGGTTATTAATGTGAGAGATCGTGCAGTAAAAAACTGTCCTTTTAAGATTTTTCAATTGAGCATCACCTAACAGACTTAGATTTTAAGCAAATGGCTCCGGTTTCCACGTGAAACCTTGGCTGTCTTCTCTAGCCACCCTTTTAATAAAACGAACCTAACTTAGCCCAGGTCCTCTCCCCTTCGCTACTGCTGAATTCCCTCCTCTTATCTCCCCTGGAAATTTCTTAGGAAATTAGGTAGGTGACAGATTGATGCAGAAGTTTCTCTTCAGCCCCTTCCTTCTCCAAAACTTGTCTGGATCCCAGGGATGTCTTACCCACAACACAGCCACTGCACGTGAGCAGGGCACACAGGAAGACCAGGTGTGGGAAAAGCCCATCTTCCCTCTGCTTCTTGAGCTCTTCCCCTCCTGGAGGAAAACAAGAAAGAACACAGCAATGTGAGCTGGAGGATCCATGCAAGAACTGTGGTTTGATGTTGAATCAAGTTTTAGAAGCAAGTAGAACATTCTGTTGGCCCCAATTGGTGACATTTGGTGGAGCAGAGCATTTCCATGCTGGGGGATCATGAGAGATATCCCAGGCTTCTTTTTTTTTTTTTTAATTTATGTTATTTTTATTGGAAAGTCAGATTTATAGAGAGAAGGAGAGACAGAAAACTCTTCCATCCATTTGTTCACTCCCCAAGTGACTTCAATGGTTAGAGCTGAGCCGATCCAAAGTCAGGAGCCAGAAGCTTCTTCCAGGCTCCCCACTTGGGTACAGGGTCCCAAAGCTTTGGGCCATCCTTAACTGCTTTCCCAGGCCACAAGCAGGGAGCTGGATGGGAAGTGGAACAGCCAGGACATGAACTGGTGCCCTTGAGGGATCCCAGGGGATAGAACGCAAGGATTTAGCCACTCACTAAGCTATCACGCTGGGCCCAAAATCCCATGCTTCTTAAAGCACAGATTTGTTTGGCTTATGTCATGAGGGCCCTTGAAGAGCATGACTGTCCTTGGTTTCCAGGCTGTGTGCCCTATCCAGGTTGACCTGACCAGCTCTCTGTGGGACTGATTAGGGAAAGAAAAGTGTGCTCAACTCCTGTGGTGTGACCTTCAACCATGCGTTGCCAGTGCCCATCAGAACCCTCACAGAGCGAGAGGAGAGGGGACACCACGCTCCCCACCGCACCACGTAGCCTACACTGCTGGATCCCATAAATGTCTCCTTGCTCTTCTACTGAAACACCATGGCAACCATGCAAGGAACTCACAAGTCTCTGATTAGTGCTTCCCTTTAGTTGTTTAAAGAAGGTTTATTATTTACTTATTTATTTATTTACTCGAAAGGCAGAGTTACAGAGAGGGATCTTCCATCCACTGGTTCGTTCACCAAATGAATACAGCAGCTCGGGGCTGGGCTGAGCAGAGAAGCCTGGAACTCCATTAAAGTGCAATGCATTATTCAGGTTTCTCCTTGTGGCCGAGGAAGTGTGGCCTGAAAGCTCCAGTTCCCTCTTAGTAGTCTGGGGAACAAAGCAGTTGAAGAGGGTGCAAGGATTTAGTCCCCTACTACCCATAAGAGAAACTTAGAAGAAGCCCGTGGCTTCAGCCTTGCCCACCACTGGCTGTTGTGGCCATCTAGAGAAAGAGCCAACACATAGCACATCTTTCCCTCTCCCATGACTTTCAAAATAAATAAATAAACATTTTTTAAAAAGAGTTTTAAAGAAAAAAAATGTTAAGTAAATGGTTGTCTAAAAATGTAAAAGGCACTCCCTGCCATAGCTGTAGAATCATGGGCAAATCCTAGGAACCCAGAGTTCCACCTGAACAACTAGGAAGAGAGTTTACACCACTGCCTTACAGGTGTCAGAGGAATTCAATCCAAAATTCCTAGCTGTGACATCACCAGTTCAAGCCCAAAGTGACGTCTCAAGTTTTAGGGTTATATGGCTACGATAGACAATACCCAGTAACCAGGAGAAGCCCCAGCCACAAAGTTTCCACTGCAGGGCACCCACACAATGACCCTTAGAAATATTTTCTCTGTGATGCTCAATCTGCAATAGACACTGGATCTGCTTCTTGGGCATTGTAGGGAGCCGGGAAATGAGGATGTATGGTTTCTGCTCCAATAAGGGCTGCCAGCTATTGCAACACTCAGCTGATGTAGTGAGCGAAGCTGCCATGAGAGCCAATCGGGTCCCGCAGGTCAAGAGCCAAGTCACCCGGCTTTTCTGCCCCTGCCTTGAGGAACAGTTCCCTGCCCACTCATACCATGTTGGCTTTAGTTGCTCACATGTTTTGGGTCTGCTGAACACATATACTCACCTTCCTAAAGGAAAAGAGAGGGGCCTATACAGCAAGCCACCTGCTACATGGAGTAGAGAAGGAGTGGAGAAAGAACCTGTCCCCTGATGGGCACATTGCCCCCCAGCTGTTGGCACCACTGGGGTCACACGGATGCTGGAGAAAGAACAGCTCTGACAAATGGTTGACTTTATGCCAGTACTGTCATCATCAAAGGAATGACATGCTAAAAGCTCAGCACATTGGAGAGAAACAGAAGAGCTGGTTTTTGGAGTACACAAATCAGAGGGCTCCAAATTAGTGATTTAGGAAATCATTTTTAATATCACAAGTCTGATGGGATTCAGACTATTTATCAATAGCATGTTTCACTCAGCATTTGTGATTTAAGCTGCAAGAATTTATTCCATGAGGTTAACAGAATGTCTTGCTGCTGATTACGAAAAATCAGAAGCACCGGTGTTCACACATATTGCCATTTCCAAACAACCACATGTGACAAGCCAGGCCAATTCCAGACACAGGAATTCAAGGAAAGAACAGTTCTTCTGTTGTCTCAAAATACACCAGCATCTGGTTCACCCTTGTAGTTCTCCATCCATTATTTTCAGAATCAAGGGCTGACCAGGAGATAAGGTGACTTAGAGAAAGACATAACAAGTGTACAACCAGTCTGAGACTTGAACACTGCCGGGGGCTCACTCTCACCCCGAGGAGGGAAACCCCTCCATTGAACTTGAGTGTCTTGTCGAAGGTGAAGGTAGCCATCCTCGGACACCTGCCTGGCTGTGGTCCTGAACTTCCTATGAGCTTCCCGACATGGGAGGATGTGGTCAGAGAGGGGCTGACCTTCAGAGACTCATCAAGTCATCTGGGAATGGGCTGGGATGTCCTTAGGGAAAACACAAGAAAGCAAATCTCACAGCACAGGAGAATTTCCTACAGCATTTGACAGGGTACTGGGCAGCTAACTCTGCGACAGCCCAGCAAACAGGAGACCTCCACTTGAATCAGAAAGGGGCACCTGCAGATAACACAGTCATGGTGGACTGCTACAGTGATAGGTCAGAACTGTGAGGTAAGGTGGAAAGAAAAATCAATTTTGGTGGGACTGCCATTGTGACACAACGGGCTAAGCCACCACTGGAGACACCTTCCTTCCAAAGGGTGGTACCAGGCAGCTTAAGTCCTAGACATTCTGCTTCCCACCCAGCTTCCTACTGATGAGCTTAGAAGCCAACAGATGGTCCTGGGTCCCTGCCACTCAGCAAGACCCAGATGAAGGTTCTGGTTCCTAGCTTTGGCCTGGCCTAGCCCTGGCTGCAGCAGGCATTTAATAAGTGAGCCAGTGGATAGAAAGTAATTGTGTGTGTGTGTGTGTGTGTGTGTGTGTGTGTGTGTGTGTGTGTGTGTTTCAAGGAGAATACAAGTGAACAGATAATTTGAAAAAAAAATCAACCTGATGGTCAGAAGTCCCCACTCTCTTCTCTGACATGAGGGTCTAATCTTTTCACCTATGAAATGGGGGTAAACTAATCCCGTGGCAACTGAGGGGCATAAAGAGCAGGTGCAGGCGGTAGCCTTTGGAAAACCTAAGGCCCTGTACGCATGCGTATGAGACTACTGAGACACAGATCCGAAGGACTTGCAAATGTATGGACAGACACTTGGTTTCTGACTCTTGTTTTGGGAAGAAAGTGAGGAATGCTTCCAGCATGGATTGTCTCTGTTTGTTTTCTCCTCGAAAACAGTGAATCACTGGTTTCAATGGAAGTGCAAGCCATCGTTCATACGCCATGCCCTCGCGTGGACAGAAGCTACTTCTGCAAGGCAGGTCAGTAAGGGAGATCAGGCCCTTGCTGGGGACTGCTTGTTGGTCTTTCACTCTCTGAGACTTCGTCCCTCCCATGTCACAAGGTCAGAGCCCCATGGAGGAGAACCCAGGAGGTCTAGCTGAGTGCTGATCACACCTCCAATGCCAAGTGTGCCCCCTGCCCCCAGAACACCCAGCAGCAAAATCGCCTACCTGAATGGAGAGACTCCTGGGTGGTTTGTGACATAGCAAGTGCAGCGCCACCTGCCGAAACTACTGCACAGAGGAAAACACCATGGCCATTCCCTCTGCGGCTTTGGCCATCTCTACCCTCCCAAGTGCCCTGCATGATTTCCCAGGATCTCAAGGAATTGTCCAAGCCCCTGCTCCCCTGGCAGCTCTGGCCACCTTCCACCCTTGCCTTCCAGATACATTTGCAAGCATTCATTCCCCATGATTAGTTCACAGGGAACAAAGCACCCCAAGCCTGGTGGTGTCCAAGGGTAGTCCAAGCCAACTGACCCACTCTCAGCCTCCTGTTCCTGCGGCTGGGATGCCCACCTGCCCTGACCATCCCTGTTCTCAGACTATGACTCAGCATCTGTTGTACCCTGCAGTTCAATCCTCAGAAAGCCAGACCCACCCTGGAATACCCCCCACAGAGGCTGGAAGGGGATCCCAGACTCCACAGGGATGTCACTGAGGCTGCCACAGCTTCTGGCAGGACTATGTGGTCACCCCCAACAGGTGTAGCCTGGGCAAGATTCTGAATGTGCAACCAAGGCTCAAGCCATATCCCTTTTACTCACCAGCTTGTGACCAAGGGACAGGCAGCCTGAGGCTTCAGAGACCCGGCTTCCTCATTTGCAAAATGCAGCAGGCGATTCCTTGCCCAATACTCAGGGGCACTGACAAGGAAATTGCACCACAGGAATTGCAGGGCCACCTGCTCTGCCCCTCACCTAAACAGGTGAACTTGGGAGTCACTCACCACATCTTTCACTGAGTGACAGCCACATGGTTCACATCCCAGCCACAACCACAGCCACATCTGCCACCTGCCACCATACACCTTACACCACATGTGCATACTATATTCTCTTGATGAGTGCTTGTTCTGTCTCTCTCTCTCTCTCTCTCTCTCTCTCTCTCTCTCTCTCTCTCTCTCTCCTTTCTCTTCCCCTTCTCCTACCCACTGGAAAATACCACGCATCTTTGGTGAAGGAAGGCATCATTAGTCTGTTTCTTTTGCCTTTATTGCAAGGTCCAGGAGGAAGCAGTCCCCAGTACGGATAACATTCCCAGCACAGCAACTGCTTCTCTTCCTCACCATTATAAGCAGAGGCATCTGGAGAAATCAGAGACTCTGCCAAACTGACCCATTTCACAGATTTGAACAATCATAACACCACACTCTTGTTCAAGGGGAAGACACACAGCAATCCTAAGAATTCACCAATGTCGATCTAGCCCAGTGAGGTCAACCCTCCCTAGGAGGTGGGGGATAGAAGCAATTTCCCCCCCCCCACTCACTTCTCCCAGTTTTCGGTGCCTGCCCTTTGACCATGGGCTTGGTGGCGTAACAAGGAAAATTCACGAGGCTGAAAATGAAATTGTCTGACCAATAAAAAGCATTCCTTTTGCAATCCCAGTAATAGATTTTTTTTAATCCTCGGTGCTGACACGCTGTTATGTGTTCAGTTATTATCTGTCCACTTGCAAACCTTAAGAGGTTGGATTGTTTAAAGATTTGCTAGCTATGAACTGCTTAAAGAAAGCGAAGTATAAACTCCCAGCTAATTGAAACATATCATTGTATCAGATTCTCTTCTGATATTATATTGTAATGGCTGTACTTAGAGTACTCTCAATACTTCAACAAGTGCTGAAATTAAAAAAATAACATCTTCGGGGCTTTACAGAAAAATGTGGCTGTTCCCAATTTATCCTGCTTTTTTAACCATTATTTTCTGATATTTCCCACAATGCCTCAGATCAGAGGCAAACAGAAACTGAGTGATTACCCCAAAGTGTGCTAGATGAACTGGAAAAAGTCTATTCAAACAACGCTCATTAGTTCTGATACCTCCAGGGCTATGACAAATTAAGCGGCTGGTGAGTGCGCTCGGAGACAAAGGGCGATGCCGGAAACTGGGGCTGAGCTAGGCACGGTGTCAATAAAATTCCCTGGAAAAAAAAAAAGGTAAAAATTACAATTGGAGCTAAAATGGAATCCCTTGAAGGAGCGTGTACAAAATAGATCATCCCTTTTTGCATAAGCACACGTGTGAGCCCGCCTGTGATGAATGATGGCAGCCCCGGGAAGTGGTCACTCCAGAGGGGCCGCTTGGCCAGGTGTGCGTCTCAGTTGCTGGCTGCAGACATCCTGGCTGCTCTGCAAAGACTTGGCCCTGCCCGCAGGAACAGGGTTCCAAACCCAACAAGAACAAGCAGAGCACACATTTTTACAACCAGCAGTCCGGGGGCTTCAGGCGGCTGGGGGAGGGGATTGGTGGGGGTTTGTGGGCATGCATCCTTCCCAAACACAGCCCCCTCCCCACCCAGCTTTGAAGGTGACCTTCAGGTGACCTCGTCTTTCAGCCAAAAGAAGGATTTGGCATTCTAACCAGGGGCTCCCATCTTCCCAGTCTGTGAACAGACTTCTAGGAAGAAGCCAAGAAAAGTCTAGTGAGGAGTTGTAAGGAATCGGGCACATAGAGGCTTTCATTTGTCAAATAAATGTACAGAGTATAAATAAGTGAGGCCTCAGATGGGGCCACAGGAGGAGAAAGTGGGGTGTCCAGACTGGACCCAGATCCTCATGTTCTCCAGAACCCTTGCTGGCCTCTAAAGCACACTTGGCTGCCCTGCCCCAAGGACAAACACAGTCATAACTCAACAGGAATGCCCAGGCTGCCAAACCCTCAGGGCACCTCCAGTTCCTAGAGTTTGTATGCCAGAGCAAATGGTATGTCCCGATCATTTGAAATATTTGCCACTGAAAAAGCCAGAGACTTTCCCACAAATGCTGAGGCAAAGAAAGTGTCGGTCAAACTAGACCAGCTTTGCCACAAGACAGACTTTCAGGGACAACATCACAGATACCCCTTCAGTGTGCCGAGGGCCCCTTCCATCTTATCCACGACCATCACGGTCCCCGAGCATCTTATCCACCTGACCCCTGAAAGCATTTGCATTCACAGCCTCCAATTAAGTCAACCATCAACAGAGTCGACACGGGAAAAGACCCAGAATGTGACTTGACAGGCTCGGGAGAAGCACATTGCAACTCCAGTACAATGCTCCCATCTGGGCACTCTCCAACCCGTAGCCATAGAAGCCACCCACCAGAGAGGGCATTTCTTCCATGACTTGCCCTGACTTTTTCCCAATCCCTCTACCCTCCTCTCGCCATCTACCCAGGTACGCAAGGTGGGGGTGAGCACAGCGAGCAGGGGCAAGTGAGTGGGTCTCAGGCAGTCCTTCCTGATTCCCAGAGACTTTAGAGCTGCATAAAGCCAGCTACTGTTGTGCAATCATCAAGGTACAGTCTATCTCCACCACCACACCACAAGCAGGAAAGATCCCAGTCAGCAATGCCTGACATACAGCAGACCTCGGCAGACTCCTACTTCCCATTCAACACAGTCTCACAGTTCCCTCAGGCTCTGGTACCAAATCTTGGTACACAAACCAGGGTGCCTGCCTTGACCAAGACAGCCCAAGCAGCTGTATGCCTGCAGAATGGTCAGGTTGGAACACATGGGGCACTGAATGAAACCTTGCTCCTGGAAGCAAGAACTGAAAATTCACCCCTGCAGCTGAGCATGCTGGGTAGGGCTTTTCCCATGGGGAGTTCCCTTCAGGAGAGCTGGGAGAAGGAAAACAGCAGGTGCAACTGCTGCCTTATGTATCCTGGGCTGCAGAGGTCTGCATCAGCATGGGGGCCAAGGGGGAGAGAGGGAAGAGAGGCAGACATCCAGAGGAAAGGGCAACAGTGCAGTGGCTTTGTGTCTGGTCCTCAGGTGAGACAGGAAGAGTGCAGGGGCCGAGGCCAGTCAGTAGCACTTCCTGGCAGAGCTTTGGCAAGCAGCCAGGCCAGCCGCCAGAGCACTGGGCTGGGGAAGATTTCTAAGGCCAGCTCACTCTGGCTGTGACGTAAGCAGAATAAGGCAGAATCTATATCTGCCCTAGCCTCAGACACCCACAGGTCACGCCCTGGGCCAGGGGAGCAGGTAAGGTCACCACACAGCTCACCCTCTCCCGCCGCCCACTAGTTCTCTCCACTCTCCACTCCATGCCCTCCTCAGCCCCTTGCCATCTCAGCTCTCCTTCTCTCAGCCATTGCTGAGGTCCATCTCATCTGTTTTTCCCCCACCCCCATCCACAGAGCAATCCCTTCTGAGTCATCCTACACATCACACTTCTCTAAGGTTCTGACCTCAGCACTCTCTCCCATATGGCTCTCACTGCTGGCCCCATGTCCATGCCTTCTTGGGCTCATGTCCAGTCGCCACCCCAGCCTCTCTCCTGGGCTTCCACTTCCTATGCCTGCCCACTGCAAACAGCCCCTCAGCATCTCTACTTACCTGTGTTGTAGGTCTCGTGTCCCCAGCCCATGATGCTGAGCAAGCCTGCTTTGGTAATGGTGCCTCCATCATTTCACCAAGTCACCTACAGGGGTGTCAGGTTAGAAGAGCTAGGCAGGTAATCTTTCAGTCATTTTTTGAGCACCTTATTGCCATGTTAACACAGCGCCTGGGAAAGCCTGCCTGTGAACAAGGGTCTCCCCTGGAAGATGCACAGGAAGAACATCGTGCCCACCCAGGTAGGCTTCTACCACCCACCACAATTCACCGCCTCTTGCACCTATGTGTGTATGTGCCACTCCCCAGACCAGGTCAGTCTCCTTGCTGAGCATCCTTCTTCAAAACACCTGTCATGGTTTTGAACAGTGAAAGATCCTTACAGTGATGAATCTCATGTCTTTGTTCTTCACCACTGGACTACAGGTTTTGCAACAGCTAAAATGGCTGTTCTATTGCTCACACATCACCTGTACCCAGTAGGTACTCCATGAATGCTCAAAACAAAGGGGCTCATTGATTCATTCCAGCCTTGGTAAAAATCTGCCGTGTGTCTGTTGGAATTTTTATCCTGTATCTTGATGATAGATTGGCACGCAAGTCTCCTGTTCAGAAATCTGGCAGGCTAGAAATCCATTCCTCCCATTTTCTAGACAGAGGGTCATGTGGTCACCATAAACACAACCACACCCTCTCCTTGCTCAAGGCCCACACTCAGACCAACCAAGTCTAAGCTTTTTAACCCGATTTAAGTTCATGCTCCTCAAAGCAAATACAGTCTGCAGCCCATGCACCTGGGCTTTAAGATTCCTGGAGGGAGGGACGGGGAGGCAGAAATAGGGCCAGCAGATCTCAACGCTCAACATGGGGAACCCGCAACTGGCCCAGAGAGGGCCGTGGCCAGGCCAGCATTGAGCATTTCTAAAGAAGCCATCAGCACCTTTCTCTGCTCAGCTCCCCCGCCCCACCGCATGTACACCCATCAACATGACAGTATCTTGGAAGTGGGGAGAGCTCCTCATTACATATTAATAAATACTCATTCTAGAGAAATGCATGCATATGGATAAGAAAAACGAAACCAGTCATCACACCACCACCCACCCAGACCACCCACGGCCGATGCCCTTCCAGAACTTCCTTATCTATTGGCTGCTTTCCAGCTGGTTCTATATTTTAGGGTGCAGGAGGCTCTGTCTTTGGATGTCCTCTTCTCTGGTAAATGCACACTCCTGGCACACGTTCCATGACCGGGTGGCAAAGACTACTTTACCACTGTCTATCCCCCAAAATAAACTGCCAGCTGAATTCCACTTTCCCCAAACTTTCTGAACATCCCTCATGAGATCAGCCCAGCCAGGCATTCAGCTGCCATTGCCGCATTATCACCACTCGATGGCCCTTCTGGGTCTCTAACTCAACATGTCCAAAGATGCCCCTTCAGGCCTACCAAATAGATAGATAGATAGATAGATAGATAGATAGATAGATAGATAGATAGATAGAATCATTTTAAACAAGGGCAGAGCCCACCCACCCCTGCCCTGACCTCTCACTTCACTTGAATCTCTGTCCTTTTGAATCCTGTGCTTATTGAAAATGTCAATAGTTCACTCAGCGTGAGTTCTTGCACTAATTTAAACTTTGTTATAATGTTGCATTAAAATATGATTCAGCTTGATGGCCGGGATCTTGTCATTCTCTTTTCACAGCTTTAACAGGTACCCTGTCACGTCTCCATCACCCAGGATCTTCTCCCCTCTATTGCCACCACTGTGCTACCAGCAGGTCAAACACACACCTAAGAGATGGGTGCCTCTCCAGCCACTTCTGGCCTGGCAGGAAACACCTCACTGTTGTCCCAAGACAACTGATGTCTCAGAAATCTGCCAGAGGTGCCACCCACACGACACCACACAGAAACGGAGAGGAAGAAGATACTCCCCCAAAAGGATGCATTCTGACCAGGGGAAATGAGAAAAAGGGAGGAAGCCAGGCACACAGATTCCTCTTCCCTCTCCCCCACCTCCTACTCTGAGACAGAGTTTCTGCACCCAGCCCATCTGGAGAAGATGACAGCGCCAAGCAGAGACACCTGCTGAGCCACCTGCTGCAAGTGTTCCCAGCCAGCACTCAGCATAGAGCAGGACCACAAACACTGCTTCCTGTCCCACCTTGCCTCACTTCCCCCATCTCTCCCTCTCGCTGCCCGTGGTTCATGCCTCTAAAATAAGGTACCAACTCTGTCTTAAGCTTGGATTTCCAGAGAGCCTAGGCTAAGACAAGTTTGCTTCTGGCTTTTGCATTTTGTGGAGGTTTTCAAATGTATTTTAATATCAAATAGAAACTCTTCATCATTCTTTGTTCCCGAATTTCTTTGCCTGGGATTACTCCATTTGTCATCCAAATGAAATTTCCAGAAGTTAAATTCTAAGGAAACGCTATGGCTTTTTTTTTAATCATCCTCACATTTGTTGTCTTTTTCCAATGTCACACAATCAGTTACTTACAGGTTGGATGTAGGCACAGTCCTGGGCTCTCAGTGACTCTGTGGGACTGTCATCTGTCTGGTGAATGGAAGAACACCAGGCAATCCTTATGCATGGCCTCAGAATAGACAGAGTTCAGCATCCCCAGGTGGCCTGGAGCTGAGAGGAGAAGTTACCTCACGGAGATTCAGCTGGGATTGAGCCAACTTTAGCACGCTGGCCTCCTGGATCTCAAAGCTTGTTCCCTGGTTCCCTAGTCAATCTTCATCACTACAGCTAAACACTGAGCACAGCTATTCTTGAAGGAAAGAAGTGCACAGGGACAACCATTTGGCATAGCAGTTAAGCCATCACTAGGGATCTGAACATCCAGCATCAGAGAGCCTGGGTTTGAGTCCTGGCTCTCTCTGTGATTGCAGCTCTCCACTAATGCACATCCTGGGAGAAGGTGGATGATAATGCCTCAAGTACTCGATTCTCTGCCACTCTATGGGATTCCCAAACTGGGTTTCCAGCTCTCAACCTGACTTAGACCTGGTTGGTATAGACACTGGGAGAATAACCACTTGGAAAAGAGGTCTATCTATCATCTACCTGCCTACCTTCATCTGCCATCAATCTCCCTGCCACTCAAACATATAAAAAAGATCATTTTTAAAGCGTCCGAGCTAGACATCCCCATCTGATGAGGATGGGTAGTCTGTGCAGAGGAAGCTCACATGGCAAGGCCTGGAACCAGGAAGAGCTGAGAACCATTCTGTGAGATCACACCCCCAATGACCTAAGGACCTCCAAGAAAACCTGGCTCCTAGCGTCTTCACCACTCCCTGAGAACCCACCCTTCAACACCTGAATCTTGGGAGGACTCCAAAACTGAGGTCCAAATTACAGCATCTGTCCACTCACCAGCCTACAACACTGGTGACCAACAAGCCAAAGAAGTCGAGAGGAGCTCAGAGGTTTCCGGAGTTGGAGGAGGGTAAGGGGAGGGCAAATGGGGGTGAGTAGAGGGGACAAAGATACAGCCAGAGCGAGGGATGGGAAGGATGGAATAAATCTAGCATTTCTTGCATAGTAGAGTCATCATGGTTGACAGAATTGTATGAATCAAAGTAGCTGAAAGAGTCTTGAATGTTCTCATCACACACACACATAAAATGAGTGTTTCAGATGATGGATAATGGAAATGTCCTGGGTAGAAGACCTAAAACGTATATACCTAACAAAATACTACACTGAAAAGATGCACAAGGACTCTCCATCAGTTAAACAGCAAATTCTTTTCAAAAGAAAAAGAGAGAGAGAGTCCATACTAGGGAAAACTTGCAGGAAGTAGGATGGGTGGCGGTAATATGCCGTGGGAAACTTCATGAAGCTTTAAGTTTTTTTCTAAAGATTTATCTTTATTATTTTTTTATTGGAAAGGCAGACATACAGAGAGGAGAGACAGAGAGGAAGATCTTCCATCCGATGATTCACTCCCCAAGTGAGCGCAACGGCCGATACTATGCCGATCCGAAGCCAGGAGACTCTTCCGGGTCTCCCACGCTGGTGCAGGGTCCCAAAGCTTTGGGCAGTCCTCGACTGCTTTCCCGGGCCACAGGCAGGGAGCTGGAAGGGAAGCAGGGCTGCCGGGGATAGAACCGGCGCCCGTATGGGATCCCCGGCGTGCAAGGCGAGGACCTTAACCACTTGTGCCACCACGCCAGGCCCTTGAGGCTTTAAGTTTTACAGTGAGCTTTAAAAAAAAATCAGAAGTCTCCAATCTCAGCTGTACTCCCCATTCCAGCTTCCTGCCAACATGCATGCTAGGAGACAGAAGCAATAGCTCAAATGCTTGGGTCCCTGACACTGACAGGAGAGCCCTGGAAGGACTTGCTGACTGCTGGATCCTGGCTTCACCTTGCCCCAGCCTCAGCTGTTGCAGACATTCAGAATATGGGAGTTCTTTCTGCCTCTCTCTCTCTCTTTCATATGTGTGTGCACATGCACATGTACCTCTCAAATAAGTACTTAAAAAAAAAACATTAATCTGACTACTGGACACCAAAAAAAAAAAAAAAAACACTATAGTGTAAAAAGAAACACTGAGGAGGCAGGTGGAGCAGTTAAGATGCGAAACAATGGCAACTCAGACCAAAGGCAGCGGAGACAGGGAAATTGGCCAAGTCAGTGTCTGTTTGGGAGGAAGACCCAACACCAACATTGGTGCTCAGGTTCAGAAATTGAGAGAAAGAGAGAAACCTCAAATAGCTCATGTATCCACCAGCACCTGCTGTGTGCAACACTGGAAGGGAAGTGCCAAGGGTCATACCACAGCCTGTGCACCACTGGATCCAGGCTCTGAAGTTTCCATAAACTAAACTGTGGCCCCCACCCTAAATCTGCCAGCTAATGGATGATCTCTCTCTCTCTCTCTCTCTCTCTCTCTCTCTCTCTCTCTTTCCCACCTCATTTCAAATAAGTAATTATATAGTGTTTTAGACCATAGCCCTTGCAACTTCAGACTGATCCTATATTGTGATCTTGAAGTGCTTCAACACAGGAATCCACACATGTTCCTACCCACGTCTGCAAAACACACAGATAAAAAGATGAAAGCTGAGACCCCTTCCCCCACTAGTAGGACAGCAAATCTGCTTCCACCTTTAGTCTCTGAAGGGCAGCCCTACATCACCTGTGGCAATGACTCAGGCCACACCACAAGTCCTGTGCAAGACTCAGAATGCTGCCCTCATTGCTTTTTTCCTAGGAGGAAAAACCTTGCAGGAAGCGAGGGTTAACTGTGTCTCGTTGCTTGGATTCACCTTGTTTCAGCTGCGGACAGGGGGAAACCACAAGCTATCCAAGGAGGGAGGAATGCTTGGCTGTCCCCATCCCCCAAGAACCAAGGTTGGCTCTGATTCTGCTTTGCCTCCTAGTTCCATGAGAAAATATGGCTAAAGAGCTAAACCGGTAGTCTTGGGGCTCAACTGAAGAAATGATTCCACAGAGCAGCCCCGACAGGCCTTATGCAAGAGAGAGCTTTACCTTCCAGGTCTTGAAGATCAAGCCAGTTTCTGCAGGCAAAAATAATCACCCTCAGTCCCTTTTCTCCCTTCCAAGGAGACTCTGGGTCCACATGATGGCAGCAGCTGTGATCACCTGAACTCATCACTGCCTGAAGAGTCACCTCCATGCACAGAGGCATCTATGCCAGGTTCTGCCACCAGGAGCGTCCTGGAGCCCTGTCTCCCTTCTCCACATGCACAATTCTTCCAGGGAGCCAGGCCTGCCTCCTTCCCAGCTCTCTTCAGCAGTTTATCCCACTGCAGCACCAGCATCATGGTCACGGCCACGCTTTCGTGACAGACCCAGCAGAGAGAGGGCCACAATATGCGCCTGGACTCGGCATGACCAGCACCAACTAGGAGAGAGAAAGCAAATTACTCTGGTCTGTCTTCCATCCTGCTGGAAAGAAGGAGTATGGGCATAGCTGGATCTTGTCCAGAGCCTCAAGATCTCGGAGCCTCAGAAAAACTCTAGGAAACATTACATTTTACCAGGAGAAAGCCATGGTCCATGGAACAACATAAGCCTCCAGAGAAGTCCCCCAGCTATTCCCTGCCCAAGTGCTGCCTGCCTGTGATTTCTTAGCACCCACTGAGGAAGAAAGGCTGGGTGGGCTCCTAATGCAGACCCTCACACTCATTCTGCTCATATGTACCAGCATCCACTCTGCAGCAGGGTGAAGCTCCACGCTGGGTGGGCTGGGGAGAGAGATGTGCCTAAACCCACTGCCACCCCCAATCCCAGGAACCAAGGTGAGCAAAAAGAGCATCAGAGACTGGAAGAAACACATTACAGGATTACTGTGTGTGTGTGTGTGTGTGTGTGTGTGTGTGTGTGTGTGTGTGTGTGTGCTTGTGTGTGTGTAAACATGGAGGTGATGTCATGTGTCGCATACTCTGGAGAAGAACCTGATGTGGATTGGGAACCACCACAGCGTAGGGACAGCCCTGTCTCCTCTGTCCCAGGCCACCCTACCTCTCTGGCCCCTAGTCTGTGCCTAACTATTGTGACCAAGTACCCAGGTTGCTTCAAGATGTAGACTTTGGGATCTAAAACACAGAAAACCCTGGAGAACTGGGACAAGTCTGCCAATACCCAGGGACCGCAACGGAGAAGCCCCCTGCCCCTGCACCCTCTGAAACACAGGGTTCCCCCCTGCGGCCTTCACTTCCACCTGTAGCAGTCCAACAGCCCCACCCTATGTGCAGCCATCAGGGCCAAGCATGCTCCACAGAGCTACTTCCAGATTTTGAGGTTTCACCACCTCCCCAGGACCGCTTTCCTGCTGCAGAGTTGCTCAGGCTGTCAATCAGCTCACGTTCCAGATGGTCTAGACTCAGAGCCACCGTGGATGCCAGGTGACAGCTGCCTTTTCCTAACAGGCTCTGCCTAACGGGGGAAACAGGGTCCTGAGCAGGTGGCACCATGGGGCTGAATTTACAACAGCTCTGCCCTTGCAGGTTCTAATCACAATGAGGTTCAGAGGCAAAGGGATGCAATGCGTGGTCCGCCCCAGGATTGTTTGCTGCTAGATCTGGCAGTAGGAAGACCATGTCATTCTCAGTGTGGCTGGCACTCCAAGGCCAATGCTTGTCCTACACCTGGGGGCTTTCTGCCTCTTTCTCAGAGCCCTTGAGCTCCACAGGAATGACTTTAGCCACTAGCCTGCCTACCCACAGAGCAACCTTTCTGGGAATCAGAAAAGCAGCAAGAGAGCATCTTGGAGCACTTGTTCTCACCTCGAACAAGCCTATTGCATGACCCAGCTCCAACAACCTTCATCAAGGGAGAACGCTGTTTTCTTTATTTTTTCCTTACTTACTTGCATTTTCCATTGTAAAGGGAGAGAGAGAAGCAGAAATCTACTGGCTCATATCCTAAATGCCCTGAACAGCCAGGGCTGAACCAGGCTAAAGACAAGAGCCCCAGAATTCAACCTAGATCATGCCCATGGGTGACAAGCACCCAGGTACTGAAATCAGGAGCCCGTTGTGTCCCACAGTGCATATCAGCATGAAGCTGGAATGGGAAGTAGCACTTGGACTGGAACCAGGCCCTTGGATATAAGCAACTCAAGCTACATCTTAAACATGGTGCCAAAAACAGTGCCCCCTCAAGAGAATCACGCAGTGTTAACTCCACTGCAAAGGGCCAACTTGCCATCAGCAACATGCAAAGCAATGTTTATTCTGCTGATGAAGAATTCTATATTCTCATGTCTACATGCATCATTATTTCTCCTTTTGTTCAGTTGGGTCCTGATCTCCTCCTGAACAGCCACTTAATAGGTAGCAGTTGAAAAATGGGTTGCTATGTTAACCCCAGGTTTTTTGTTCCGTTTTCTTTTGTTGTATTCACCATTTTTCAGTTACCAAAAACATGTTGCTCCTCCCTGGCCAGAACATAAGGCCAGTGAAAAGCCACTGGGACCCAAGATTCACTGTTAAAAGACAGGACAGACAAGTGAACTGGTAGGGGCCTTAATCTTTCCAGCAACCCAGAGGTTGGAAGCAGGCACCACAAGATGCTCTCGACAAGCATAATACCCTTAACCTTATTTCTTGATCTTAGGCATATGATGTTCAAGACAAGCGGTCTTGCTTGGAGCAACCATAGCAGTTCTCTGGCCCATTGCCAGGTCCACCCTTCCAGCCATGCCCAGCCTGAGAGATGAGTTTCCAGCAAAACTTGGGAGTTGGGACTCCAGGGAGGTGGTCACTGTGCAGAACCTGGGGATAAGTTCCTTTAGAACGAGTCCAGAGGTGCTCAGTAAGAAGCTGCTCCTGCTGTCCGCCACAAGTCCCAGGCCTCCCAGAACAGAAAACCACAACCCAGCTAATGTCCTTTTCAAATTCATGCTCCTGGGGCAGTGCTGTGGAACAGTGGGTGAAGCTGCCCTCCTGTGACACCAGCATCCCCAATGTGCATCAGTTCATGACCCAGCTGGCTGCCTTTTAATTCAGCAACCTGTTAATGGTCTCGGAAAAGCAACAGAATATAATTCAAGTATGCACCCACATGGGAGACCTGGAAGAAGTTCCTGGCTTTCCCAGGGCCTATCATTGCTGCCTTTGTTGCCATGTGGGGAATGAACCCGTGGATGGAAGATCTCTGTCTTTTTCTCTCTCTCTGTAACTCTAGCAAACCTCTTCCCTCACGGCCACAGTGCTCTGCTCCTTTCCCTAGATGCTGCCAGTGAACAGCAAGCAATCTTTTGCCCTATAATTTGTTCATCCCCAAAAGAAAGTGCATTCATGGAGTTCGATGGCAGAGATGAGAACAGATGACAAGCATGAACCCTTCTCCAGCTGCACCCTTCTGGGTAATCCAGCACTAGGCCATCCGCAGTTAGCAAAGAGCCGTGGGGAGACATAAGGCACAACGCCACAGTCAGGTGTAAGAAACACAACAGCATGAATCAAAGATCTGCTGTGGTCACACTCTGTCCTGCTTTGGGGAGACTGGCCAGTGTCTAGGAACCACGCAGAGGGCACCGCCTCATCTATCAGGAGTAGCCCTACTCCACATTCTTTGCCAGTGATTATGGAGCAACATTTGGATTTTTCTAAGACATGCCAGAAACTTGAATTTTCACATACAATCTTCAAATTTTTAAATGCTGGCATCTAATTCAGGCTTTGCTTAAATACAGCAACAGCCAAAAATCCCACCTGAACCCGGAGACAGCCTATGAGCCATCTGTTTGCAGCCTCGCTTCCCGATGCTTTCCTAGAACCCTGGAAAAGCTGACCTGGCTTAGGGGCCCAAGACGAGCTCCCTGCTGACACAACCCGGGGGATTTGCTGCAATGATTCCTCCTTGGCCAGGGCAGTGGCCCTTTCGCACACACTCTAGTGGACAGAGAAACATGTGGGTCCCCAGCTCCATAGCCCTGCTTTAACCCAGCTGAAAATAAACAAATAAAACCCGTGTTTGAACCAGTGAAACACCACCCACAAAGGTTTGTTTCCTTGTCAAGTCAATATCTAATTCAAAACCTTTGTCAGTGACAGCACTCCTAATGTGTACTCCTAAATGTGAAATCATTTCGTGTGCAAACACTATAGGAGTAAGAATTCCTTGCTCCAGCGAGCCTGAGGCTTCTGCCCCTGGTGAGGCACTCAGCAACGAAGCTACCCGTAGCTGTTTTTCTCATCTCCTGTGACTTCTATCTTGGGCCTCAAAGGGAAGCACAATGGTACGCAAGACTCTTACCCAGCTCTGAAAGCCTCATCACGTGGCCTAGATCCTTCTCAGAGATGCCTCTGGAAGAGGAGGCCCAGAGCACTTCTGTAGAAACCAAGCTTGCACACGGTTGGCTGTGGAAGAAACAACTTGAACTTTGTGTGGAGGTTAAGGCAGTTCTTCCGGTAGCAGGTGTCGCAATCCCTCACCCCAAGGTGCCCTGTTGAGCTGGCTGGCTGAGGAAGGAGGCAGCCACAGGATTATGGCCTCCCAGCTAAGCCGACACGGTACACCTTTCAGCACTGCAGCCAGCTTACCTGGCCGCAGGACCAAGCCTACCTGGTCACAGATGCCCAAGAAGACCCAGAGCTGTCACCAGGAGCTCTCTTCTTTCTAACCCTGGGGCAGGACCAGCCTCACACACCCATGACTGTGCAGCAGCTCAGGCCCTGCACTGGAAGTGTCCTGCCCTGGGTTTAATTCATTAAATTCCTTTTTTGGGTTTAAGACATTTATTTATTTGAAAGGAAGAGTGACAGGACAAGGGTAGGAATGGATGAAGCATCATGAACGCTTTCACTCCCCAAAATCTAGCACTAAGCCAGGCTCAAGACCAGAGCCTGGAACTCCATCGAGTCTCCCACATAGGTGGCAGGGACCAAGTACTCAAGCTTTGCCAGGTGCATTAGCAGGGAACTGGATCAGAACTGGAGCACCCAGGACTTGAACCAATGTCCTGATACAGAATGCTAACCCGTTCCCTACAATGCCAGTTCTTATTCATGAAATTCTTGACTCATCTTCTCCATTGTTTTTAAAAGATCATTTTATTTGAAAGGCAGAGTTCCAGAGATAAAAAGGAGAGACAGGAAAGAAAAGGAAAAAAAAAAAAAACCCTGCATCTGCTGATTTACTCCCCTTGTGGCCACAACAGCCAGGTCTGGACCAAGCTTCATCCAGGTCTCCTATGTGAGTACAAGACCCAAGCACTTGGGCCATCTTCTACTAACTTCCCAGGTGAATTAGCAGAGAGATAGACGGGAAATGAAGCAACTGAGACTGAAACTGGCACCCACCTTAGTTCATTGTCTTGCAGACCCCATCAGTTGTGTAGCCAGCCCTGCCCTGAGAGGAAATTACATTCTCTGAGGCTCAGCTCCTGTGGCCATTCCTCAGCACCAAGGAGATAGCAAGGGAAGAGATGCTAACTGGATTGTGAGGCTTCCTTGCTTCCTGGACCACAACGCTCCTTCTAGAGCTGTCTGTGTGTGGCTGCAGAGTTCCCAGCCAGGGGCTCGTAAGGGAGAGCCAGGGAGCCTGTAAACCAAAGACCCCCATCTGCACCAGCAGACACAGAGCCACATGAGCAGGACGGCAGGTGCAGGTGCTGTGGGCTCCCTGCTGGAGGGGCCCAGAGCTGGAACTGAGCTGCATGGCTCAGAGAAGGCCAGGAAGTGAGAAGGACAGGTATATGGAGCATGGGAGACAAAAAGTAGGATCCATGGAATAGGACACCCTGGATGGCATGAGCAGCAGTGTTCCAGGGCCCCTTCACTCATCCTTCTGGGGTCACAGCACCTGCCATACCCCTCCCCCAGGCGCCCCAGACTGTCACCTCCACACACAGAGGCTGCTCAAATTCTTCCTGCAGCCCATGGGAGAAGCAGGCTAGAGAACAATACTATCTGCCTGTGGTGGCACCCAAAATACAACTGTCATTTACTTCATTACAAGAAATTAGAGCATGCCTTGTAACCACAATGAATCATTTCCTGCCTGCCTCGGTCACGGCCACCAGCCACTGTGTCAGGCAGGATCTCTGCATGCTCCCTCCCCAGAGCCTTTCACTTCATCATGGACTAATAATAACCCACCTGGGTGAGCGCGCGTCTTTCCCAAGACAATACAGGGCCTGGACGGGCATTATGGGCACCTCCCGCACCAGGGAGAGGGGAGGGAAAGAGCCAGGAGGCAGCCCCAAGCCGGGCATGGTAATAGGGGAAAGACAAGGCCCACAGGGAGGGAAAGACAGCTTCATCCAGGGTAGGGTTCCAAGTGGGAATCTGGGGTGCCCGAGTCCCTTGTTAGCTACTCTGCCTGATATGAGAAGAAAACAGGACCCACTCCCAGAATGCTCTGCTATCAGGATTTCTTCCCACGCCTTGCCCAAGTTCAGCCCACAAGCCATCTCTCTACTCCCATCTTCCCCATGACCTTATGCCTCACCACATGGGGCCCTGCCCTCCTTTCAGCTCCCAGCTCTCAAGTCCCCAGCTATGGCCACCGTGGCCACTGTCCCATCCCAGCTCCAGCAGGACCTGGAGCTCCCAGCTTGTCCCCACCTGCCTCAGGTCTCACCCCTGCCTTGTGCACATACTACAGGAACAGCTGCAAAGTAAGCAAGTCAGAGGGTCCTAGTAGAGTCAAGTCCCCAGGAGTCTTCCCCCTGAGAGCCTTATCCAGCTCTGGGGAAGTCAGAGGCAGTGCTGCCCATAGAGGTGCCCATCAGGCCAAAGACCAAGCCAGTCCAGAGCAAGCCCGCCTCTCAGGCCTGCTGATCACTGTGGCGTCTGCCACACGCCACAATCCTCAGGACCTTTCACATGCTAAGTGCACACAAGGATGGTACTCAACCATCCTTGAATGAGAGGCACAGACCCCATGCTTGGTAACATGGAACAAACCCTAGGCAGAGGGAGATGGAGAAGGTGGCTACTCCCAATCCCACAGGAAGTGGATAAAGAGGGTGGCAGGTGGCCTACAGGCCTTTCCTCTTCCTGTCTCAGGAGGACAGGGTCAAGGGCAAGAGCAAAGCCAACCATGACTATGCAGTCTCAATAACCCAACTCTCAACCCTTGGATCTGTGCACCTACCTCCCTAGCTCTGTGCCACATCTGAAGAACCTTTCCCATTCCGTCATCAGGGTCCCCACCGAGGTAGTCTCTTCCCCTGGAGTTGCATGACCATCCCTCTGCCCGCTGATCCCTACCACCCAGGCCTTGGCAAGCATCCCCCCAGGAACCTCCTGACTTCACACCCGTCTGTATGGCCACACACTTCCTGCACCTGCACCCATCCCAGGCAGCACTCTGGCTGGGAGAGTCTGTCTTGCCCCTTACTCCCAGCAAACAGCTCTGGGCATGGAATTCTGGGCAAAGTGGCTCCTGGTCTGCTTTGTTCACTGTCATTTCTGCTACAATGTCACACACACACACAGAGAAAGTCCTCAAGGAGTGTTTTCTGATCCAGTGAGCGACTTGATCCAATAATAGGGAACTCACCAAATCCCAAAGCAATGTGTTTCTTTTTTTTTAACAACAACAAAAAGGCATGTATTGATCATTCTTGTTTATTCTCCCTAAAGAAAACATCCATATTTGGGGTAGAGATAGTGGCACGGCAAGCTAATCCTCCTTTATGACAGTGGCATCCTATCTGGGTACCGAGTAATGTTCCACATGCTTTACTTCTTCATTTTATTTATTTGTTTGTTTATTCATTTATTAAAAATAATTATTTTTTTATTATTTGAAAGGCAGATATACAGAGCGAAGGAGAGACAAAGTGAAAAAGATCCTCCATCTACTGATTCACTCCTCAAACGGCCAGCGCTGAGCCCATCCAAAGCTGGGAGCCTCTTCCAGATCTCCCACATGTATACAGGAGCCCAAGGATTTGAACCATCCTCTGCTGCTTTCCTAGACCATAAACAGAGAGCTGGATTGGAAGTGGAGCAGGAAAAACACAAACTGGTGCCCATATGGGACGCAGGCACTTGAAAGGTGAAGGATTAGTCTGTTGAGCCATGGCACCAGCCCCCAGCTGCTCCACTTCTGATCCAGTACCCTGCCTAAGGCCCAGGAAAGCACTAAAGGATGGCCTCAGTGCTTGGGACCCTGCACCCATGCGCGAGACCCAGAAGAAGCTGTTGGTTCCTGGCTTTAGACCAACTCAGTTCTGGCCACAGGCAATTCGGAGAGTGAATTAGAAGATGGAAGATCTCTCTCTCTGCCATCTCCATCTGCTCTGTAAATTCTTTCAAGTAAAATAAATAAATCTTTAAAAATAAAATGAAGTTCATCCATACTTGTAAAAATAAGAATGAAATTGAGCATAATTACTATCGATATTTTAGTTTTTCCTACAGATTTTCTACATAAGTGAGATTGATGCCTTTTTCACCATGTCCTGTGAGCCCCTGGCCCCATCCACCCACTGTCCATCTTGGAAAGAACAATGAAAAGGAGGCAAAGAACCTGCCATATGACCCACTCTGCATATCAGACCAACACTTAGGAGTTTCATTTCCCACAGCTCTCAAGAATTCTTAAACATTTAATGATATATATTTGTCCCTTTTAAAACAAGATTGCTTGATCGTTGACCTGAAAGAGCCAGGGAGAGACAAAGAGAAAAACAAAGAGAGAGATGTTCCATCAGCCAGTTTACGCCCCAGATGGCAGCTGGGCCAGGAGTGAGATTTTCATCTGGGTCACCCATGTGGGTAGCAGTTGCTCAAACGTTGGAGTCCAACTTCTACTTCCTTTCCCAGGCCATTCATCGTCAGGGAGATGCATAGCAAGTGGAGCTGCTGGGACTCACAGCCGTGCCAGTATAGGATCCTGGCATCGCAGGTGGTGGCTTTACCTGCTATGCCACAACAGCAACCCCTGAATTATATGGGTTTTTTTGCAGTTTTGAATGTAGCATTAATCAGTTTACAGTCTCATTCCACGTAGACTTTTGATTGTGTTTATTTTAGGAAAAGGAATCATACTATTTATACTCTTTGGCCAGCTTGTTCCCTTATTAGTAGATGAGAGAAGTTTTCCTGTTAATATTCTTGAAATAGTTCCACAGCTTCCCACTGTGAATGGAACCAGCAGCCTGTAATCCTGGCTTCCCTGGTTACCGCAGAAACTCCTGTCCATCCACGCTTACACCCAGCTGCTGCTATCATTTTTAACAGACACTTTAATACTTGAGCGAATTCCAAGTTTATTTTATGTTAAAAATCATGTCACAAGATCTGACAAAATTACACGTAAGCCTGCTTCCAAAAGTTCATGGAAAATCAATTCAAAAGATGCTTCTCTTAGTGCAAACGCATTTCAAAATCCATGTACCATGTTTTCATAATATGCATTTTTTATAAACTTTTTCAGACTCTATGTATGTGTGGAACTCAAAAGCTTTTCCACCAGAACAGTCCTATATCTCATTATGATTCGTCCTGAACCTTTGGAAGTCACCTTATGTTTTGATACAGCAGTCCTCCTTATGGGAAACAGGAAAATACATGATAAAAGCACAGCGCTTTCCATTGCAGCACTATTTGTTACTTCAGCAAGGCTAGAATAACTCAAGTGCTTTTCCATAGTGAACTACTTAAACAGACTACAGTACACCCCCAAAAAATGAGAATCACTATGAAACAAAAATAAGAATATCTCTATATATGACTAAAGTTTTAAAAATGTATTGTTGGGCCTGGCACGGCAGCCTAGTGGCTAAATATCTTTGCCTTGCATGTACCAGGATCCCATATGGGCACTGATCCTGGCGGTCCTGTTTCCCATCCAGCTCCCTGCCTGTGGCCTGGGAAAGCAGTCGAGGACGGCCCAAGGCTTTGGGACCCTGCACCCACGTGGGAGACCCGGAAGAGTCTCCTGGCTTCGGATTGGCATAGCATCGGCCGTTGCGCTCACTTGGGGAGTGAATCATTGGATGGAAGATCTTCCTCTCTGTCTCTCCTCCTCTCTGTATATCTGACTTTCCAATAAAAAATAATAATAAAAATAAATCTTTAAAAAATTTAAAAAAAAATAAATCTATGTGTTTAAGAAACCAAATTTATCCAAACTAAGTGAATATAAAAATTCCATGCCAGGGTACAGCCTCTGAAAACTAAGGACAAAAACTTATAAACATATAGAGGGAAAAAAAAAACATAATAATAGAGAGGAGTAACAGTACACATCTCAACAGAAAACTGGCGAAGCAAGGAGTGGGTACAATGCTTTCACATGACAGAAGAACTGCCTGTCCAGAATGGGACAGCCTGCAGAAAGGTCTTCCAGCAATTAAGGAGAAATCAAGAGCTTCTCCAATGAAGGAAAACTAGCAGGATCGGCACCTGGCAGACATACTGCAAAGAACAACTGAAAGGTTTAACATGAAAATATTTATCAAAGGAAGCTGTATTTAATGTAAGATAAAATATGCTTCAGAGCAGGAAAAATTATCAGAGATAGAGGAATATGGATTTATAAAAAAGTTAATTCACCAAGAAGAGAAACATTAAATGTGTATACACAAAACTAACAAACAAAAAAAAATTAAATTATATAACAAATAAAGACTGAAAGACCTTAAAAGCAGAATAGAATCCACTGTTATAATTGACTTCATCAAGGACCTGCTCTTAGAAATTAAACAGAAAGTCAGCAAGGACACAAAAAAGTCAACAACACTATCAACCCATAAAAGTCAATCAACAAATGCAGAACATCATAACAGAAGAAGAAACAGTCTTTTCATTGATCCATGAATTATAGACAAAAATAGATTATGCCCTGATCCTTAACAAATTTGGGAAATTTTAAATCATACAGTGTCCTGTTCAATTACAATGCAATGAAATAGAAATTAATAACAGAAACATCATAGAAAATGTTCCAAATATTTGGAAACTAAACAACATACTACTAAATAACCCATGAATAATTCCTGAGATGGAAGTCTCAGGGTGGAAAAAATAAATAAAACTACATTGAACCAAATGGAAATGAAAATGAAGCATAATGGAAATTATGAAACACAGCTACAGCATGGCAAGAGGAAACTAACAGTAATAAAAACATACACTACACAGGAGAAAAGGTCTCAAATCAGCTCAAATCAATCATCTAGGTTCCTGCATCAAGAATGTAGAGAAAAAAAGACAGAACAAATCTATAGCAAATAGAAGAAAAGAAATAATAGAGAAAAGATATACTAAATTAAAAACTGAAGAACAACAGAAAAAGTCAATGAAAACAAGAGCCAGTTCTTTGGAAAGATTAATGAAATTGGAAAACCTCTAGCAAAACTGAGAACAAAAATACTAAAAAAAAAAAAAAAACCCATAAAATACTAATTATCAATATCAGGAATAAAATGGAGAATATTAGCATAGTATAGCTATCAATATTGTCATAAAGGAATAAAATGAATGATTCTGTGCATTTAAATTCTACAAATTAAGTGAACCAGTAACCCAAAAATACTTCCTTGATGGCCGCAATGACCAGGTCTGGGCCAGGACAAATCCAGGAACCAAGAGCTGGATCCAGTCTCCCATGTGGGTGGCAGGGACCCAAACATTTGATCCATGTCCCACCACTTTTCTGGTCCACGAGTGGGGAGCTGGATCAGTATTGGAGCATCCAGGACTCAAACATCACCCACATGGGCTACTGCCGTCACAGGCGGTGGCCAATGCACCACACTACTGTGCCAGCTCCAATAAAGCAATATTAAATCACAATTTTTTGTAAGAAGAATATATTTTATTGTGTATAATTATATTGCATTGAAATTTGGGGATTTTCCTTCTTCTATTTTATTTTTAATTTTATGATACAATTCCATAGGCTCTCCAAGGCTAAATGATGCCACTAATGAATTCTATGATTTAGTAAGGAAAATTTGGCATCATCTCTTGCAGAAGATAAAGAGAAAGGAACACCTTTCATTTCATATAATGAAGCCAACATGAAAAAAGAGAGAGGGAGGGAGAGAGAGAGAGAAGAAAGAAGGAAGGAAGAAAGGAAAGAAAAAGAAAGGAGGGAGAAAGGAAGAAAAGTCCTTCACAAATGTTACCAAATAGAATTCAGCAATACATAAAAAGAACTATGACAAATAACTAAGTACAATTACCTCCAGAAATGTTACACTGGCTTTAATATTAGAAAATCAGCCAACGGAATCCACCAAAACATCAGACTAAAAACTTTAACTCGTGCAATGATTTCTGATACAGAAAAAACATTTGCTAAAACAACCATTCAAGATTTCAAAGTAATAAGCTCTCAGAAAAATAGAAATGGTGAGGAATTTTCTCAACAAAGGACTTCTACAAACATCGTATAGCCAATGTTGAGCTTCATGGTTGAAACTGGATTATTTTTCCATATGATGAAGAACCAGACAATGTGCCCACTCTCACTAGTCCAAGCATAACTCTAAAGGTCTAACTAGGATAATAACAGGTCATAGTAAGTAAACAGAGACCATCCATTACGAAGCCAAGAAACCGGATTTTTAAATTACAGGTATTATGAATGACTGTAGAATTTTCCAATAAATCTAAAGAAAAAAAATCTTAGAAATAGCAAATGCATTCAACAAGGTGTGAAGATACAATATAACTATACAAAAACCAGTTTCATTTTTATATGAAAATCAGTAAACTGAGCACCAGAATTTTAAATACATATATAGTTGTTTAAACAGAAATATTAAGCTACAAAGCTAATAAAACCTATACAAGGTCTATACAAAGTGCTGATGAAGAAACTGAAGCGGTCCAAATAAATGGAGAGGCATATCCTGTTCATAGAAGATTCAAGAGAGCAAAAAAGTTATTTCTCCTCAACTTACGTACAAGCGTAACGTAATTCAAAATCTCAGGAAGTCTTTTGGGGTGTGTGTGCGGGGGGGGGGTGTACATTATTCTGAAGATTATTTGTTAAGCAAAGAAATGAGTGTGACTACCATGATGTTAAGGGGAGAAAAAGCAGCATAAAGTACAAGGAATAAGCTGACCTACGCCGAAAGCTTACCATGGGACAACAGTCATCGGAGCTCGCTGGTGCTATTGAAGGAACTGACATGAAATCCACAGAACAGCAAAAAGAACTTAGACGCAGAGCCACATAAACACGGCCAGGCGGACTTCCTAACAAAAACGCAAAAGCAGTGGGATGAAGGAAAAAGCCTTCTCCATCAGTGGTATTGGAGCACTGACATATACACAGCCCAGAAAAAAAAAAAAAACCTACCCTTGATCTAAGTGCCATACTTCATGAAAAGAATTGAGTCACATTATCACAAACCTCAATGCAAAACAGAAAACCACAGAACCTTTAGCAGAAAACATGAGAAAAATCTCCAGAATATTAAACTGCACAGGAAGTCAGACCTAACGTCGATCGTGTGATCCATAAATGGAAAAACGAATAAAATGTACTTCATCAAAGTTAAAAGCTTTTTCTATACAAAAGATTGCGCTGGAAAAATCAAAATGATTAAATACTGAGCAAAAAAATATTTGCAGTCATGTTTCTGACAATGGATTAGGAATTATAGGAAAAATTCTCAACAAATAGATGTAAAACAATCATCTAATTAGAAAATGGGCCCCAAAAATGAGATACTTGGTACCAAGGATGATGCATAGACCATAAGTAAGCATAAGGAAAGAAGTTCATTATCACTAGTTAATACGGACATGCAAAAGAATCACAATGATAGCATGACGCGCATATCAGAATGTCTTTGGAGTGACAACACTGCAATGATTTGAGTAAGATTCGGCTGTGAAACTTAGGCAGTCACTTAATCCTCAAAGTCATCAATGGTTAGGGAAAAAAAAAAGAGTAGGGACTTCAAGCTATTATGATGCTTAGGAGAAAAGCACAGCAAATGCTCATAGGGGCATGCGCTTTCTTGTGTGAGGGTGGGTTAAAACAGCCTGTGTGAGGCTCTGCTCTCCTCTGCTTCCTGGCCTTTCGTACCCACACTCGGGGCCAAACCAACAGTCTGGTGCTGGACCATGACTCCCCACAAATACATCCTTTTCCCTCCTAAGTGGCTTCACACAGGTGTCTTACTGACTAATACACCAGAGCTGTTGCAGACGCAGAGCACACATAGACTGCTGGTGTGGAAAACCCGTACGTCAATATGTATCTGTATTTATAACAGTTGTAAGCCAGAGAAGACCTACATGTCCTTCATTGGATGGATCTTTAGACAGACTGTGATACGACACAGTACATCACAGTATGGAACACCCACGACAGTGGAAATGGAGGCACCGTAGGATGTCTTCACAGTGGTGAAGCCTCCGATTGTGAAGGGTTCTCAAAGACTCCAGGGAAAGGAGGGGAGGTCGGTGCAGTGGTCAAGACACCAGCTGGGACACCCGCACCCCATGGTGCCGTGCCTGGCTCTGGGGTCCAGCTTCCTGCTAACAGAGAACCTGTTCAAGTAATTGCACTCAATTCAGGTTGAGTTCCCCCACTCCTGAGCATTGAGGGAGTGAACCAGCGAGTGCAGGATCTTTCTCTCACTTCATCCCCCTGTACGTCACCCTCTTCTCCATGTCTCTGCCTCTCAAACGAATTAAAAGTAAATTTACAGTTCAAGGAACATGATTTTATGAAAAAGAAGAGTGGATTTCAAAACTTGTGCACCCAAATAAATTCATCTTTTTTTTTTTTTTTACATTTCCACAAACTTTTGAAAGTATCCTCGTGTCAGGACACTTTCTGACACTGTGCTAGAATTTTGCAAGGTGTTTTCATTGTGGGAAACTCGGTTTCTCTGTTCTATTTCTGACAACTGCATGCAAACTCTGTTATCACAAAATAAAATTGCTAACCTTTTAATATCCGTAAAAATCAAGATAGCCAAACAGCTAAGGATGGGAAACATCTCATACAAGTTTCCAGCGGAAGAATGGAGTAGAAGTAATAGAATTAGAAATTCACCGTTTTTGCAGCCTGATAAAATAACATATCTGGATGAGAAGGTTTGATTCCAGGAATCCACCAGCTCCTGCGGTCATCGCGCAGACTCCTTCCCTGGATGATGGAGCTATCGATGAGCAGTCATTGCAGTCATCTACAGCCACCAAATGGTCATCCACTGGGCACTTCTCCCCATCTCCTCTCCCTCACGTCCCTCCGTGAGTCTCCAGCTCTTGTGTTGGCAACCATCGTCTAGATTCTGTGCGGGAGTGGGATCGGTGGTCCTTGTCTGCGTCTGCTCACCTTACAGAAAAGCTGTGTTGTCACACATTACAGGATTTCATCCTTCTTTAGGGCCAGATGGTACTCCATTGTGTACATATTCCACATTTTCTTTTCTTTATTCTTTATTTATTTTACTTTTTTATTGATAAGTCACCACTACAGAGAGAAGGAGGGACAGAGAGGAAAATCTTCCATCCGATGATTCACTCCCCAAGCGGCCGCAATGGCTACAGCTGAGCTGATCCAAAGCCAAGAGTCAGGAGCCTCTTCCTGGGCCTCCCATGCAGGTGCAGGGTCCCGAAGGCCTTGGACCATCCTTGACGGCTTTCCTGGGCCACAAGCAGGAGCTGGAAGGGAAGCGGGGCTGCCAAGATTAGAACTAGTGCCAATATGGGATCCCAGCATGTTCAAGGTGAGGACTTGATCCTCTAGGCTACCATGCCAGGTCCTAGATGCCTTCTTTATAAAAACAAATAAGTGCTTGAAAGGATAAATACACTTATTCTGATTGCACACTATACCATATATGCATATAACAAAATGTTATGTAGTACCCCATACATTTTCTCTCATGGCAGGCCCCCACTTTGTCTTTATCCATTGATCCTATAGTTAAAAATAACATTGTGTATTTCAAAGTAGCAAGAATAGTGGTATTTGATTGCTGTTGCTGGGGAAAAAATGCAATCACCTTGATTTGCTAATTGCACCATATGTACATGCATTGATCACATTACACTCAAATATATACAATTATTGCTGTGTCATTGTAACTGTGTGAAATCTCAAAAGTAAATAAATCTGTACATAGCAATACATCTTCACTTATTTATCAGAAAACAAAGTCTAGTTGTGGGTTTAATAGAAATAGAAAAGTCTGGCAATGTGGTTCAGCCACCACTTGGGATGTCCATGTCCCTTATCGGGGTGCCTGGGATTGAGTCTCTCCCAAACTCTGATCCAGCTTCCTACAAATGCGCCTTGGAGGCAGCAGGCAATGGCTCCAACACTTGGATTCCTGCCGCCCATGTGTGAGATCAGAGTGGAGTTCCTGGATCCTGACTTCAGCCTGGTCCAGTCCCAGCTGGTTAAGGTCATCTGTAAGTGAAACAGCTTATAGGCAATTCTCTCTCTCTCTCTCTCTCTCTCTCTCTCTCTCTCTCTCTTCCCTTCTCACCCTGTCATAGCTATCTATAAATCTATAGAAATGTCTGGGATTGCTGTTAGTGACAAAATCGCAGGATATACAAAACACAGAGGAACATGTTAAATGGCATGAAAAACCATGCAATATGCAAGATCAGGTCTGCAGAGAATTTAGCCTTGTAATTCATCCAATTGCTTCAACAAATCCCAAGGGAAAAAGAGAGCAAGGATGGGAATGCAAAGATAAAAACAGAGGAGTGAAGACAAGTCAACCAGTTGCAATGGAATGGTTTCAAAGCAGAAAGTCTACGACACAAGTAAGACAAACTTCAACTAAATATTTGACAACAGTAAGAAGTTTTTGGTAATTTTAAAGTGAAATAAAGGTATTATGTTTAGGCTTTTTGAAGGAGTCTTTATTTAGGAAAAAATGCATTCTGATTTACTGATGGTTGAAATGGCACAATATGTGGGATTTGTTGTAAATATCCTGGAAAAAGGCAGGGGGCTAGGAGTTGACTGTCACTGGAGTTGGGTAATCATAGCTACTTCTGTTCAAGCCCCTTCAGTACTTTTTTTTTAATAATAAAGAGTCTGAAATAAAGCTGAAATAGGCTTTGTTGCTCATGATTCTTTGCTTTCATCTAAGATTAGTTCAAAACAGGAACAGTGCTGTTCAAAGTTTAAGCCCTCTGAAACGCATCCTCGGGTAAGCTAACAGAACAGGAAAAGGCAGTCACCTAGGACACTCCCAGCAAGGACCTAGGGACAGCGATGGAGGTGAAGCCTGCTGCCTCCACTCTCACTGTCCTCCTCCCTGCCCAGGTGTGCCCTTCCTCCACCAGACACACCGCACTCCAAAACTCAGTCTTGCTCCTCGTTCTTCAAATGTCCCTGGGTCTCGCATTGCAACCTTCCCCTGGATGTCAAATCAATTTATCCACCCAGTCTCGATGGTCGGACATCTACCTGTTGTTCATTTCTTGCTCAGATGCTGTAGAAATCTGCTATGGTTGCTTGTTATTCTGTCATCAGGAGAAATTCTGGGAGGAGACTCGCTAGATCAATAGCAACTACATGTCTTCCTCCTCGGTCTGCTTACAGACTTGGTCAAATTTGCCAACTCTAGACAATTTGGTGATGTCAACGGACATTTTGTGGCTAACATGAGCATCTTTATAAAATATATATTTATCTCACTTGAAAGTCAGAAAGAGGGAGAGACAATGAGAGGTCTTTCATCTGCTGCACCACTCTCTGAATAGCTGCTATGGCCAGAGCTGGGAATGTCCAAAGCCAGGAGCTTCCTCCAAATCTCCCATGTGGGTGCACTGCTTTTCCAGAACATAGGCAAGGGAGCTAGATCAGAAGTGGAGTAAGTAGAACATGAATGGAAACCCCTACGGAATGCCAACACCACAAGTGGAGGATTAACCTGAAACACCATCACACCAGCCCCTTAACATGAGCATCTTTTCATATCAGGACACTGACTATTCTAATCTGGCCATCTCTCAGAAGCTCGTTGAATTTCTTGAAATTCCCAAGAAAGTAAGATGTAGCATTTACCTACCCCAGCGGACTAACCCCTCCAAAGTCAAAGCTCACCCTCTCCCTGAATCGTGACTCCCAGCGTGTGACTTGCCCAACAACCCAGACTTGGTGTTGGATGTGCTTCGAGAGGAGATCTTGCAGAAAACTGCCAGTTCGCGGGCCCGCCCCAAATGTCCAGAATCAGATTCCAGGAATAGGGCCTGGGACTCCCTGCAAAATGCCGTGAAGACCCTGAGCGGAAAGGAAGCTGATCAAACAAGCTCCAGCCCAGTTAGCGTATGAATGGATGTAGAGCATGGGACATACACACACTAGAATACTGCTCAGCTTTCCCAGAGGCAGAAACCCTATCATTTGCAACAACAACTCAGATGAACTTGGCGAACATTATGCAAATGAAATGAGCCAGATGCAGAATGACAAACAGTGCGTGGTCCTACTTAGATGTGGGCTCTAAGTGAGTTAAATGCAGGGAGGCACAAAGGGGAATGGGGGTTACCAGAGGACAAGCAGTTGGGAGACTGGGAAGACGCTGGTCAGAGGATACAAACTTCCAAATAAGAGGAATAAAGCTTCAAAGGGTCCAGGGTACATCACAGCAACCACAGTCAACAACACATTGTACTAGGCGCACCTTGGAGTCCTCAGCAGTTGGTTTCAGGACTACCCTGGGATACCAAAATTCACAGATGCTCAAGTCCCTTATATAACATGGCATTGAATGTGCGAGAACCTACACACTTCCTCCTGTCTCCTTGAAACCATCTCCAGATTACTTATAATACCTAATACAATGTAAATGCTATGTAAATAGCTGTTATACTGCATTTTTTTAGGGAGTCATGACAAGAAACAAGTCTATACTCCGATTTTCCTGAATATTCTCAAGTCTAGGTGAATGCAGAACCCACAGACACGAGTTCACTGTTCTTGAAAATGACTGGGAGAGCAGAATTGTCATGTTTGCAACACATACTCGTGCACACACACACAATTACCTTGATTTTGCCATTCCACGAGGTTTGCATATATCAATACATCATGTTGTATACAACAAATATGCACCATTTTTATTTGTCAATTAAAACTTGAAAAAAAAAAACCCACCAGGCTAGGGCAGCAATTGGACCTTATCCCAATGGGAAATCATACACACTCACCTACTGAGGGAACCAACAATGAATGTATGAATTACAAGCACTAACAAAAGAAGGGATGAATTACTTAATTAACCAACCAACCAATTCATAAATGAACCGATGAGTCTGCCTGTTCACAAATGAAGAAATGAATGAGTGGGTGGGTTAATAAATGAAAACCTACGAAAAGAGAGGGAGTGTCGGCACAGGGAATCTGGGGATATGGCTGAGGAGGAAGGCTGCCAGCTGCTAGCTGTGCTTGTGCCAAGCCAGGTACACACAAGAACCACCTGCCACACCTGCACGCCCGTCGTCTCTGGGGATGGTGCCTGGGACAAAGGCACTTGCCCTCACTGCAGACACAAAATAACAGTTGGATATTTTCTACACATTCTTCAAGAAGTTCTTGCATGCGTTCTCCAGCACAAGTATGGTCATTACTTGGGCAGGAGGGAGAGAATGACTTCAGCCTCTGAAATAATACAAACTGCTGTGCAGACAAACGATTGCCTTCAGAGGAAGCAGAGCCTGTGTTGGGAGTCTTCAGCAGGCTCCTGTTGTCCCTCCTCTCTCTCCCCTCCCACTGCATCCTTCCTGTCCTGGCCTCTCCATCCATTTCCCCCAAGGAAGTTCAGAGTCCCAAGGAGCCACGAAGACGAAAGCCTCTGCATGGGACTGTGTGCTGGTGAATCCAAGACACCCACCTACTCCCTCATCCGCTGATGAGACACAGCCTCCACCATCTGATTGTCTTCCACTGGAAGCTTCTTCCACTACACAATCTACCACTCTGGGGACCGCATCTTCCAGCTCCAAAATCTTCAAGGGACACACCCAGACCCTATCTGCACGACAGCAGCTGCTCCCTGTCCTCTGCTGCACCTCTGCCTTCTCCACTAGCCCCACTTCCACCCGAGTGCTTAAGTCAGCCACACGTTCACTTTGCAGAAGCCCAACCCCACTCCTCTCTGGCAAGTCTTGCCCAGAAGTCAAAAGTGAGAGGGTCAGGCATGCCTGTATTCCCCAGGCAGCCACACGAGGCCACAGTGCTGGGATCTGAACTGTACAGCTGGGCTCTCACCTCATCCTAAGCTCTTCAGTGTACCACAAACTGCTGGGATCAATGCTGAGACTCAAGGCTCAAGATTGGGGTGCAGAGAGGAGAGCAACAGGTGTGAGCCACTGGCCACCTGGGAACACACACACCCAACCCTTGGTGATTGAGGACGCCTTCTCCATAGGATATACAGGAATTCATCCTTTTGTCCAATAATATTTTTTTTACATGACTGACACTCCCAGGAAGGTTGCTTTACACCTCTGTTCTGACTGCCTTGTACAATAGCCCTACACTGAGTAAGCCATCTGTGGCCTCTGAACCCTAGGAAAGCAGGACATGGGGAAGTCTGGCGACCCAGCTGACTTTATTTCGAAGGTTATGGTGTACACATCACTGCCAACATCTGCTCATTTTCTGGCATGGAAACTGCCCAGCTGGACCTGCCCCCTTGCTCTCCGTGGAAGATAAACCAGGTGGCAGGAAGGCAGCCTCTGCCCTGCCCCAGACCCCAGGCTGCTCTGGAGTCCCCGCTCCCAGGCCCTGGCTGCCCTCACAGGCGGAGCTGCTTCTTGGCTGCCCCAACCACTCTCCTTCTCCCCACTCTTAGCCCAGCCGTTTGCCATAAACTGGGATGATTCGGAGTTGACACTGCTAGCTACATTTATCTTTAAGAGCAAGATGCTGAGTTTAGTTTTAATGATGAAAAAAACCTTTCAAAGGATAACTCACTAAAACTCATTATGTACCATAAAGGGCCACTATTTAAAGATTCTGTAATTTAGTGATAATCTTTTTAAAGCAGATTTATAGCAGAAAATAGTTAGATTCTTTGACTTTGGTTATATTTTTCCATTTTGTAATTTAATACTCCTTTAGTTTATATTTGCACATTAAAAATATAGCATCTAAAAGTCCATCATTAAATACTTTTAATAAGTGCAATAAATAAGTTTTACAGTGTGCATAAATCTAAAAACAAAACCCAACATAAATTGTTAATCTTACACTTTTTCTCATTAATTGCAATACATAAACATACGTTTTATACAAAGATATTTGCTACAAAATAAGTATAATAAATACAGTTTACCACATGTATTAATCTTAATAGTTACAAGCTGTTAATCTTATATATTAGGTAATAATTTGCAATAAATAATTGTTTATTATCTTGATGTTTGCTTGTCTTGGGTTTCAGCAATATGCAATAAAGAAATGCAATTTTGAATAATTTGATTGTAAGACTGCTGGGAAAATACTGTATGTTATAATTAGCTGTGAGAGAATTCCGTTCAGAAGAACCACGAGATAGGGTTCAATAACCCAAACATACATTATTGAGTCCATAAATAATTTTAAAAGTGAAGTTCAGTTTCAAAGAAAGCAGAAATTCTAAAACTTAAATGCAAATGCAATTAGCAAAACATTTCACTTTCTTTACTGCTTCCATCATTATACATTCAAAGGAGGCAGAGAGAGATACAAACCCCTTGAAAATCGTCTAGCTCCAGGCTGAGTGGGAAACATGGCTCTCTTAGGGAGAAAGGACAGCCAGCCAGGCCCCACCAGCCCGCTCTGGAGCAGCCTGCAGATGCACACAGGAGCCTTCAGCTGGCACTGCCCATCTGTACTCACACTTTCAGGGAGGATTGTCCCTTTGACCAAGGCTGATTGAAACTAGTGACCGTACATGCAAAGGCAGGACTTTGTCACCAGTGTTTGTTCATTCTCTGGACTGGTCTTGGAGTTTGATGCTATGCAACAAAACAGCATGGTTTTCAGTCATTTGCTTGTAAGACAACAGGGAAGACGGGGTGGAGGCGTTGTTGTGGGCTGAGAGGAACATCACAAGGTCAGGGCATCTTCAGCTAAAGTGGAACTGGGCATGGAGTAAAAGCATTCACCTGAAGACACGGAGGAAACCCAGTCCCCTGCCTTGGGTTTGCGCAGGTTTGTGCAGCTGGGAGGAGGCCAGCTCCGGGTAAGCTTTTCTCTGATTGAGGCTGAGGTGGCCCCAGCGGGGCAGTTCAGATCCCAGTCCCACTGTGGTCGCTGGGTCACCTCTCAGATCCATCCGCTGGCCACTGTCACGGAACACTTACCTGGCTGCCTGGGAGAAGCTAGGCAGGTGGCAGGGGTCCCTTCCAGCCCCTCTCACCGCAGCAGGCCCTGAGAGAACAGAGGACAACACCGGGATGGGTTTTTACAGAATCCCACGGGCAAGACAGTGTAGCAATGGGGAAACCTCCCCCAGCCCAGAAAGGATGAGAGAAAGAGACGGGGAAAGAAAAGAAGGGAAAGATGGAAAGAAGGGAAGAGGGAGGGAAGGGCTAAGAGGTACAGGATAAGGAGGGGAGAAGGAAAGAAGGGGGAGAAGGAAGGAGGGAGGCAGGGAGGGAGGGAGGGAGGGAGAAAGAGAGGGAGGGAGGGGGAGGGAGGGGGAAGGGAGGAGGAGAGACAGAAAAAAAAGGGGGAGTAAGAAATGAGGGAGAAAAAAGGATGAAGAGGGGGCAGAGAGAACAAAGGGATGGAATGATGGAGGGAGAGCGGAAGGAGGGAAGAAGGCAAGGGGAAGGAAAGAGGGGAGAAACGAGGAGAGAAGAAGAGATGACGGGGGTGGAGGAAGAGAAAAGGTCCCCAGGCTCCGCCCGCAGCACCGTCGCTGCTCCAGAGGCTTTGCAGGCTTGGGGTGGGCTGGGGTGCACCTGGCACGGTGGGCCTGGTGCCCCTTCAGCACAGCACTCCAGCCGCACCTGAGACCTCGATGCCTCCAGGAACAGAACGATGAAAGCGCCTGCTAGCACAGGACTTCAGGTAGAGTCCGGCCCAGCTGCCTGGGCACAAATGCTAACAGCCTCAGGCTGTTGGAAACACCACAGGGGCCCCTGTCCTCTGCACCATCAGAGGAGCACTTTCCAGGTGCCAAGAGCCCTGGCTCAGCTAGGCTGGAGTGGAATCAGAGCTCCCCTGACCCCACTCTTCTGTATCCAGTCCTCTGCTTCCAGAGGCAGCCCCCAGCCCTCCTGGAATCGGGCTACCTGGCAGGAGGCAGTGGCTCTGGGGGTGCCGCCAATGTGCACCTGTTCCTGCCCTTACAGCCTGACCTCCCAAAAGGCCACGAGGTCAGCAAAGCGCCGCCCCCAACACTGGCTCACCAAGAAGGAGTTTTAAGGACGTGACTGGGGTGTCCAGGAAACTAACAGATCCAGAGTCCCGGGGGGAGCCTCCTCTCGGGAAGACACAGTGGGGACTCCAGGAGGGAGCGGCAAGGACAGGGAGTGAGCGAGGGTCTGCGGTCCAGGACAGGGATGGTGAGAGGCAAAGCGCCCTCCGCTTCCCTTGTGAGAGGCAAACGCGATGGCAAGTCCCGGGGCGGCAGTGGGGCCACGGCGGAAATCACGCAGCCAGATGAAGCTCATAAATTTCCCCTATGAACAATTGTTTTCATTTCCCTCCCATGCCACTAGATATTATAAGTGGAAAGCAAAACACAAGTAAATATGTTCATTCCACTCTCGTGATCAGTGATAAACGAGGGGCCGCGGAGGCCCGCGGAGGTCAGCGCGCAAAGCGCCACGGCTGCGCGAGCGGACGCTGCCACCCTCCGGCCGCGCGCGGGGATGCACCTGCCCGCGCCGCCCGCTGCACCTGCGCGCCCCTCGAGCTGCCCGGCCAGGCTCGCTGCCCCGGGCTGCCCCTTCCGTGCAAGCTGCGGGAGCAGGAGCAGCCACAGACAGCCCCCAAGTTGCTGTGGCCCTTTAGAGCCTGTCTGTGCTCAAGGAGCATTCCGAGTGACCATCTCGGTACATTTCCTCTCGTCTTCTTACACGTGTCTCTTGTGATGCACTGCACAAACAAAATACAAAGCTGTTGGAGCAAGCTCAGAGCCCCATTCTCCATCTGGATTCAAACGGCAGATATTGTAGTCTGTGATTTTAAGGGAGGCCTATTTTGGTTCGTGACTCTACCATCTCCCTGTGGTGGTCCATTTTATATGCGTCCAGGGGCAGACATTGAGGCCAACAGCTACGTCACTCATTTCCCACAGAAATGTGTCCGGGGTTCTAGCTCGGGACTCCAGCTTCCTACTGCTAACGGACCACAGAAAGCAGCAGGTCATGGCTCAAGTTATTGGGTCCCTGCACGTGAGTTCCTGACTCCTGGCTTCAGCCCAGTCCTGGAAACAGCAGGCATTTGGAAAGTGTCCCCACAAATGTGAGTATTCTCTCTCTTTCTCTCTTGCTCTCTGTCTTTCAACTAAATAAATATTTTAACATAAATAAAAATCTTTCTTATGCATTCAGCATTGCAAATAATGCTGTCACTAAAGTGCTTACTGAAAACCGTGTTCACATGAACACAGACCTCCAACGGTGTAATTAATGCATAAAAAGAGAATTCACATCTTAAGATTCTTGATGACATTGTGTAACGCATATGTGGGGACCACTGCAAGAAACTTGTGGGTGAACAGAAGACAGTTCTCGTGTGAACTGCAGAAGGCAACAACACACAGCCTCATGGGTAGAAAGACTGACAGGTCAGCCCCGGACACCTAACCATCCAGTGTGGTGCAAACCCAACCACAGTTCCATCAAAACCTCTCTGACAGGTGCATGGTACTGATCTCAAAAGTCATTGGAAAAGAAAAAAGGTAAATATACATCCAAGGTTTTCTTGTTCAAAAAATAAATAAATAAATAAAAGGAAGTAGAAGAGGATTTGCTTATACAGATGTAAAATCTGTTGCAGAAAGACACACTTCACAAGGAAGAAAACACAAAGAGGGTGCAGATGCAAGCCCAAACACCCCACATTTCTGCTTTGGCACAGGGCATTTCGTGTCTGTGGGAAGAGCACGGCTGGTCCAGGAAGATAGAGGCACAGTCTTCTTTTCATTCAGAAAGCAAATAAACTTACTTCTCTGCCTTACAGCGCTACTTAAAACAACTCCTGGAGAAATGGCAGATTTCGATGTTTAAGTGAAACATGAAAGTGCCATTTGCATAAACCGTAATAGAGAGTGCTTGCGGAGGTCAATTCCAAAGGCAGACACTAGAAAGGAAAAACGAGAGGAAAAACACAGCTCTGAAATGCAGAGGCAACTCCGAGCCGGAGGACAGCATTTGCAATCTGTATTGCAGAGAAAAGGGTAACGCCCCTTGTAGAAGCTTCCTTACAAATGAGTAAGGGGCAGAAATTTTAACAGGGGAAAAAAAATAGATGGAGGCCTTGAATAGCAATCCACAAAAGAATAAATACAGATAATAAATAAACATAAAAGATGCCCAACCTTATTAGTAATCGAAGACATGCAAATTAATACAGAAATGAGAGATCGTTTTTGTCCGTATATTGGTAAAGACAGCAACAGTGATAATAATAGACTGTTGTCAAGGAGGCGAGAAACAGAAACTCTTTCAACAGCACTGGTGTATAGCATAAATTAGGTGACCTTTCCAAAGGATAATTTGGCAATATTATCAAAAATACTTAAAAATGCAAGACCCCCAAGAGTCTGCTTATAAAGAAAATAGTCACAAATGGGTCCAAAGATTCAGCTGAAGGCTGTTTGCTGCGAATTGCAAACGAAACCAAATAATCAACGATAAAAGACTAGGACACTCCGTAGATAGAGAAACACATGTGTATGCTTATATAAACCATAGCTATATAAAACATACAGAATGAATATGTGTGTATGAAGGCATGTACAAAATAAACAACACAGATGCTATGTATAGATTATATAAATACATAGGTATATGTGTTTTTAAACATATAGAGATACCCTATAGAAATAAATATACATGCATAAAATAGACTAGATACAGATATGCCCTATGCAGTGATTGTATGCATATTTGTACCAGTTATACTAGATAGACATATTACAATAGAATCCTTCAAAAGTGTCATGGAAATTACTGAGCAATATTCAATCATTCTATTTTATATTCTAGACTGTTCTGTAACTAGAGAAATGTGGATGCAATATAGCCATGCTTCCCAGACACACAGAAAAAGGCCCATATGATTCTCCCAAATCATAATGACAGCAGGTAGGATTTAAATCATTTTTAATATTCTTTTCACTGATACATTTTTCTGCACTAAATAATTTCTCATCAATTGTTAATGAGGAAAGTTGGTTTTAATGGTTTTTCTAGAAAATTTCCTACTGACTTACATTGCCACCGTTAGTGCAGGAAAAGGTTGGTTCATTCACCAAGTGCACTCCAAACAAAGAACATTCTGGAAGCCTCGCAGCAGCATTAAGCAGGACAAGATCTGCTCTCCTGGAGCAGTGAGGAGACCTGAGTGAAGAAAGAGCGAGTCTCCTGCAGATATGGCAACAGTGTGCATAAAGGAGCAAGGTCAACCACAGCCAGGACACCTGTGTCGGAGACCCCTGGGGAATCTGCTGGCCCCAGTGGGGTGTAGCAGTGTCCTCAGAGAACTTTGTGCAAGAGAGTGAGGTGAAGCCGTACGGTCTCCCCAGCACACCGTCCACTCCTATCTGAGAATGGAGCAGCGAGGTCCACAGCAAAAGCAAGAGCAGTCAGAAGGCCCCCACTTGTGCTGGGCCCCAACTGCAGGGGCCTGGCTCATGGGCAGCTACAAGTCTTTGCATCTCACGCTTGCTGCTTGAGTGAGCAGCCACAAGACATAGGGGGCTGGAATCCTGACATTCCCCAGGCCCTTGATCAAAGAAGTTGTGCAGGCCCCACCTCCCTTGGTAGATAGGTTCTTGGAAAGAAGAAGCCAGGCTATGTCATTTTCCATCCCTACTCAGCCCAAAAATCACTTCATGAACTGGCCTGGAGCCCCACCATCCTCACTGAACACCAGCAAGAGCCTACGTGTCCACCAATACCAAGGCAAGCATAGAAACCACACTGTTTCCAGAAATCCAGACCCAGGGTTTCCTGCACCCAATGCCCCGTGACACAAAAGGAAGGAAACACAAAATGCATGTGGTCTTTTCCTTATTTTAGTTTCAGGTTTGGGAGTTTATGGATGGCTCGCCCAGGTTTATTCCTCCTAGATTCTAGTATAAGCCCACCATGTGGATGGGGGCAAACCTAGAATTTTCTGTACTCACTCATTTTAAAATCAGTGTCATTCCCACATGAACCTTCTTAACTTTTTCCTAAAAAAACTATTCTTATCAAATGGAGGTGTCTGATAAACATCTCCAGATCTATGTCCTTTTATTAAAAAGATTGATTTCTTTACTGGGAAGGTAAAGAAAAAAAGAGATAGAGAGCAAGATCTTTCATCTGCTGGTTCATTCCCCCAAGTGGCTACAATAACCAGAGCTAACCCAAAGCCAGCAGCCAGGAGATTCTTCCAGGTCTCCCACATGGGTACAGGGCCTAAGGCTTTGGAATGTCCCCGACTGCTTTCCCAGGACACAAGCAGGGAGCTGGATGGGAAGTGGAGCACCCAGGACTAGAACCAACGCCCATAAGAGATGCTGAAATTCACAGCAGAGGATTCGCCAGTTGAGCCATCATACCAGCCCCACCAAATGTCCACATCTTAGCAATTACTTTCTGTCTCTGCCTCTTCTGGCTCCATAGACCCAGCTTTCTGTGCTTGGGGGTCCCACGTCTTAAAGAGATTGGGGTCTTTCCTGATGCCCTCTTAGGGAACATGTTCTTTTGTAACAAGAGAGATCTCTCAAGGTGAGGGGATACAGGGAAAGTGTGGGTCCAGCCCAGGGGACATCATCTCAGATGAGTGGCCTCCCAGGGACTCAGATACTGGGTCCAATACCTCAGAGAGGACTCTGTGACTTCCATGCTTCTTTCCTGAGTGTGGCTGCTCTATTTGTACCTCAAGGGTGATATGCTAAGTTTGGAAATCTTGTACAAAGTTGAGAGTTTAGCCAGTGTTCTAATGTCCAGGTGCACCACATGGTTTAAGGCACCATAAGGAGACACCTATGTGGATACAGTTCTCTGGGTCTGTAGGTCGGGCTCCTTTTAATCACTCACTGAAAATGTCCTGAGTGCCATGCAGGTAAGAACAGGACAACCCCAAAACAGTACCCTGAGCACAGCACTGACCCTACAGCTATCCCAGAACATGCCATATGAGCATGGAAAATTATAGGCTGAGACAACCAGAGTTGGCCATCTATACCAGCAAGTCTCTTTCACCACTCCCTGCCTAAGACCACCAAGGTGAACAACTGGCCTGCAGACCCCCCATCCCTACCCCAACGAGTCACAGCATCCGGTCAGAAGATTCTGGAACAACCCCCTCCCTGCCCTACTCTGATCACTTCCACAAAGGGATGCTGTGAGGGGTACAGCCGTGTACACACACACACACACACACATACATACATCACCTCTGAACTTGAACTCTTCTATCCTACCCTAGCCCTTCACACAACACCTGGCACAGGCTGGACACTTGGCAAGGGTTTTCAAAATCTAAGAAGGGATAAGAGATAGTGGAGAAGGTGAACAAATACCATTCAAGGGCCTGTTTCTCTAGCAACATGGTGTTTCTGGGCAGGACTCTGATCCTGACTCTGATCTCATTGGCTGAAGGGGTCCAGGTGACATCTTTATCCAAAATCCAGAGCCATGAAAGATGGTTCCCAGGGCTACTGAGGAAGTGAAGGCCCCAATTTCCTACTGCAGGAGTCAGCCTGTGGGGCCAATGCCAACAGCAGGATTGGAGGGGAATCCTCACTACCCAGAAACACTGAGCAGTAAGGCGAACTTGGACAAAATCAGGTCTCTACAGATTTCCTAAACTTGTCTGTAATTCTGAGCACAAAATAAACACTACTGCCCAGGAGCTCAGGGTGGGTAGACAGGAAGGCTAAAGGCTTTTTGGCTGTATCAAGCAAGCAGAGTTAGCCCCTGGCCACAGCAGGAGGGTAACAGAAACATGTTAGACGCCGATGCCCTTGACTGGTAGCCTCTGGGCTCCTGCCCCAACTGAGGGCATATGAGGCTGCCTGGTGGGTCACACCTTGCTGCTTCCCGGGCAGGTGGCCAGCAGGAGCCCAGGCACCAACAGCAGACATTCAGCAAGGACAGCGCTGACTCCACACGGCTGTCCCCAGCTCCAAAGCTTCTCCCCAAGCTCATCTCCTGCTCACTTCTGGCCCCGGGCAAGATTTACACACACACATACCCCTCCAGCCCCTTCATGCCTGTCCACTACCTGCTTCGGCCAGGAGTAGACTGTACACCCCTTGGGTGGAACTCCAGCTCCTTCTCTCTCGCAGCAGTGAGGGGATGTGAAGCTAGGGAACAAGCAGACAGGTTGAATAAACCCAGAGATTCTGTGTTTGGCCACTGTGTTAGGTTCCCAATCAGATGCTCAGTCACTGAGGTTAGCATTGAAAGGCATGGGATCACATACACAGGCCAACTCTCTTCCCACTAGATTAAAGCATGTCCTAGGAGCTGTGGGAGTCACCTACCCCTATCACTAAGGAAGGGTCCCCAGGGGTGAGCTCCTGCCCCCATGGCAAGCTCCATGTCACAGGCAGACCCCCAGGGCAAGTTAGTGTGCTGAGCTGTGCTTCCCACGGGTGTTCCCTTAGACACTTTCACCACACACAGACTGGCCAAAGAGGACACCTTTTCTATTTGTATTTCTTTAAAACAGAGAGATACGGGTAGAGATCGTCCTTCTGCTGGTTCATTCCCCAAGTGTCCACAACAGCCAAGGTTGGACCCATCTGAATTCAGGAGATCCCAGAACTCGAGCTGGGTGACGGCAGCTGAAGTACTTAAGCCATCACCTGCTACCCGCAAGGGCATGCTGAAGTTAGCAGGAAGCTGGAATCAAAAGTAGAGCTGGGATTCAAACCCAAGCACTCAAACGTGGGAGCCGAATCTTAGCCACTGTATCAAATGCCCGGTTTGAGTGACTCACTATCTTTCATCTTCACCCGGAATGCTACCCCCAAGTGATTCCTACAAGGGATCCACAGAGGGAAGGAGGATGTGGGATGCTGACAGGTGTTTCTCAAGAGGCTGTACCACCCCTGTTCTGTTGAGGACTCGGGGGAGAGAAAAGGGAAGGAAGAATGGGGAACAGAGGGAGAGAAGGAAAAGTGTGGAGAGGACAAAAGGGAGAGGAAAGCAAAAAGAGGCAACCGGGGCCCGTGGAACTCAGTGGATGCCTGCACAAAGAAAACCTGGGCAGCAACAAGGGGAGCCTGCAAGCACAGAGTCCTGAGTCCCCATGGAGGCCCGGGCCTCCATTCAGCAAGGGCAGCCCTGGGCCCCAGAGGATTGTTCCATGAGCACTTCTACATGCAGACACCCTGAGAGCTTCCGGGAACTGGCTCAGCCCCTCTAAGTGGGTCCTTGGAGAGGAGACTGAAAACCACACACAGGACCCTGCTCCCCCAAGGAGACACGAAGGGGAGCTTGGGCTCTGAGACTGGCCTAGAATGTCCCTTGCAAGGCACTAGGTGTGCTCTGGCCTCCAACAGCCAGGCCAAAACTACGGAGCCAAGTGCAAACACCTTTACCCGAAAGCTGCAGATGACAGCAGAAAGCGCACTTGTCCAGGGGGTAAGACAAGAAGCTGGAGTTCACCCCGTCCCCAATTCCACATTGCTCCAACCTTAGTGGAGCACCAAAAACTTCAGCCCTTGGGGGAAATGTAATCTTTTTAAAAATCAAAAATCATGCATTAAAAAATTCATTCTGAGCAAAATTACCAAAATTTTCAATCAATGCAGGCTCTGACCTGATGCGGCCCCACCTGGCTATTTTCCACCCTCATAGCACAGAGCACCCCACCTGGCACACCGATACAGCCTGAACCATGGTGGGAAAACAAAAAGGTACCCTTGGGAAAAGCCGGGATCCTGGGGATGATGGGAAACAGCCCCACAAGCTATGCCCAGAGCTGCTCTCTGCTCAGATGGGCCCTAGCAGGCCTTGGCTGTCAGCCTGGGGACCCCACCACCACCACCGTGAACCCCATCACTGTCAACAACAAGCAGACCAGCCTCTGCCAACCCCATGCCTTCATTTGTGAAGATTGCTCTGAGTAGATGGATGTAGGTCCTGGAGCAATGTGGCTTGCCTGTGGCTCCTCTTTCCACTGCTTCACAAAGGTCACTGCCAGCGGCTGTAGCAGGCTGTGTCCTAATGCTGTTGCAGGTGCTCTGGGGGCTGGGCTTCCGCCCCTGGGGAGGCAGGGTGGGTCCGTTCCAATGCAGCCTCTCTCTCTGCCCACTGCTCCATAGAGAGCATTTCTATTTAGAGGCTGTTTCATCGGTGGGCTGGTTAGAATCCCAGTGTCTGAAGCATGGGAAGATGCAGACAACTGCTAAATAAAAAGCCTCAAGGAGCCACGCTCTGTGGTTTGCATTTTTATAAGTTCTTTGACAGGAACAAGAGACAAAGATGAAGAAATACAGTTGTTCTCTTTCTTTCCCTGGTTTCCCAGAGGCGAGAAAAACAGGAAGGGCTGGGAAGGTCCCCATGGGCAGCAGGCACTGCCCAGCACCGCTCCTCTGCAGGTGGAGTCCACCAGGATTCCGGGTGCACCTGTCTGTTCCCTAGGTGTGGGGAGCTAGCTATGCTTTCTCAGCTCGGAGGATGGAAAAGGAGAGAAGGCCCCCACTTTTGCACCAACCCCCAGAAAGTCCCTTAGACTGATGTGGGCAGGCCCAGGAGCTCCTGGTTCCTGAAGACCCAGGCCACACCAGAGACTACCTGGGCTCACAGATAGAGGGACATGGAAGGGAAGCTGCTTCGATTCTTCCCCCGTGAAAGGTCCATCTCCCTTCCAGAAAGGACACAGGGGCTGTTCTCCTGCTGGAAACCCCATAAATCCTCCACGTCTCCTTGTTACACCATTCAAACAAGACTCGGTATCACCACCGCTGTCATGCTAAGCACTGGAAAGTTCTGCTTGACCTTTTATTAACATTTTTCTAAACCAATATGTTTGGTGGGGTTCATGTTGTGTATTTTTTTTTTGCTAGAAGCACCCTGAGGAATTATGAAAAATACTTTTTTCTGTAGTTTATCCCATATGCACTTAATAGGCTCACAAATATAATACCATTATAAAAAAGAAAGACTGCCAACTCTGCTAAAAAAAATTGTCATAACACTAAATTATTATATAAATATAAAAGGAGTGTGTCTGTAAAATATTCACTCAATGAACATCCCAAGGTGATGGTTTTGCCGTGTTGTTTTTATTCCTGAGAGATCCATAACGCATTTGGATATGCCACATGTCACCACATGAATCAGGCACGTAATGCATGAGCTTTTTAGAAGCAGGGATGTCTTCCCAATAGAAAGTGCTATAAAAAAATGCAGAGATCCGGCTGCTTTGTCTGATAGGCATAATTTAATGTCTTGCTTATAATACTGCATCTTAAGGAAAAATACACACTGTCCCATGTAGTTATTTACAATATATGGCTAAGTCTATGCAAATATGTTTCCCTGAGCCTGAGATTATATAACAAAGGTCAACAATGTTTGAAATATTTTGAAGCATATTCCCAATATGCTCAGAGTACGGTGCTAATGTCCAATATATGCACATATATCTTAATATATTTCCAAATATTTCTGTTCATTGTTCTCTCCATAACTTCCCATGGAATACTATTAGAAGAATGTGGGGCTTTTTTTTTTTTAAAGAAAGCCAACATACCCTATCCATCTTGGGGAAATTTATTAAGGTGGGTAATTATGCAGCCCTTAATATTGCATTAACACAGAGGTTGCTCTCTGCCACTGCAGAGGGGAAAGAGACAGAAGCCCGTTCAATAAGCCTGCATCTGGAGTCCCAGCACAGGCAAACATGAACACACTTACGGCACCCAATCTTCCTGTCACAGATGTCCAAATCAGACAGTGGCACTCGGGTGTCACACAACACACACATTTGTAATTTAGCACGCACAACACCAAGATTACAAGGCATGTGTTCTACTTCTCCTTGCCACATATTTCAAGCATGCTGTCTTTTTTTTCTTTTTTTGCAAGTCAAAGTTACATAGAGAAAATAGGAGAGGCAGTTGGGTAAGGAGGGGAGAGAGAAAGATGCTCCATCTTCTGGTTCACTGGACCAAAGAGTTACAACCACGAGACTGAATCAGGCACACCCGGGGCCAGGAGCTGCATCCAGCTTCCCAGATAGGTGAAGGGGCACATCCACTGGCATCCTTTACTGCTTTTCCAGGCACATTAGCAGGAAACTGGTTTGGAAGTGAGGCAGCTGGGGCTTGAACTGATCAGAAGAAGGGTGCTTGTTGCAAACAGGATTCAAACCTCTGCACCATGTCAGCTCACTTTCTTAAGGAAAGGAGGTTTGGTTCAACTGTACCAGGTAACAGAAAGCATCATCAACTCCAGACCTCCAGGGTGCAAGGCGTGTCCAGCAAGGGAGAGAAAACAGATGATTGTGTTGAAGCTATCTGAAACCTGAGCCTCAGATGTCACTGGGTTGGACCCCATCACCCAGACACCAGAGCAGGAAGCCAATGGCACTTCAAAGAAACCAATTCCAAATCAAGATACTCACCCCATGGTGTGCACCCATGTCGACTGCCCAGCTGCTGTGATGTCGTGTTGTCATTCCAATGTCTGGACCACTGCCCAGTTTTTCCAGCTCTTCAAAACTCAGAGGCAGGGAGGTGCACAACAGCATAGTAGATAAAGCCTTCACCTGTGACGTTGGCATCCCATATGTTTACCAGTTCAGATCCTGGCTGTTCCATTTCTGATCCAGTTAGCGACCTGGGAAAGCAGCAGAGAATGTTCCCAAATGCCTGGGCCCTTTCATCCATGTTGGTAACCTGGAAGAAACTGCTGGCTCCCAACTTCGGACCAGCCCACCTCCAGCCGTGTGACCATTTGGGGAGTGAACCTGCAAATAGAATCTCTCTCTCTCTCTCTCTCTCTCTCTCTCTCTCTCTCTGTCTCTATCTCTTCCCAACTCTGCCTTTAAAATTAAAGGAAAAAAAAAATTTTTAAGTCTAAAGGCAAAACCCCTCCACCCACTTCATTTTTAAGATCCTGTCCACCTTACCTGCTTTCAGGGGCTGACAAGTACATCCAGGTGTGTCTAGCTCACATCAACAATCCAGCGGACCACGTAGCCCAGCAGACAAGGGGTGTCAGCAATGAGCCAGAGCTGCAAAGTCAACTTTTCTTTAACCAACCCCGGGCAGCCCCGTTGCCAACAGCCTTCGGGAAGTGAGCCCCCTCCTCAGGGGCAGTCATGGACCGAGGAAGCAGGTCCTGTCCTGAGAAGGCTGCCTTGACCTCGTCCTCCGGAAGTCAGTGTCATTACCACACTGTGTGCCTCCTGTGTCTGACTGTGACAGGCGGCAGGCAGCCCTGAACCCTGGGAGTGATCCCACAGGTGTGGAAGAGGGGGGCAAGACTGGAACGCTGAAAACCCATCTTCCCCTACACCAGGAGCTGCTCCGTGGAGCCTTCCAGAAGGTGTTTCGGGAAAGGTTTTCACAAGGGTCAGGAGAGCTATGAGGATCTTTGTTCTCTCGCTGGAATCCCAACTGTACATAAGAGAGAACAAATGCTAAATCATTTAAAGAGAGCTATTTTTCATAGTTTCCAGTACATAAATGTGTTTCAGTACATGTTATTGTAAAATAGTGTTTCTACTTACGTTCTTCTACATCTGTTGTTGTGTTTACTCATCCTCCAGATCTGACTTTTAGAAATAGCAATAAATCTATTTTTTAATCCCCTCTCCTGATGACTGATTATTCATCGCTAAAAGGGATTGGGGGAAGGGGGAGGGTTCATAGGAGGAGCAATCCACCCTCCAGAACAAGCTCTACTCTTACAAGATAAGCAGGGTCCAGGGAGACTTCTCCCCTGTCCTGAGTAGTTTATGCAAACCAAATAAGGCAGCTCAAATAAAAATAAATTACCCTCCAGTGGAAACTCCAACCACTTGTTACAGTCTATTTTAGCAAGGAGGAGCCGGCAGTAACAACTACACAAACCATACAATTCATTTCCATATTGCAGGCCTAATACAAAGATCACAAATGACTTCATGGAGAGTCGGTCATCACTGAGCAGAATCCAAGAGGCCACAAAGGCAGCAGGAGCAGCCACCACTTCTCTGGGAAGCCCAGAGGGGTCTTCAAAGCAAGGCTGGGGAGCTACACAATGCCATGATGTAATAGGCTCAGGCCACGACAGCCAACAGCCCCCAGATCTCACTGAGCTACCAGCAAAGATGAATTTCTTGAACCCACCAAACCTGCTTAGACGGGGAGAGAATCACAGGGCAGCTTCCTACATTCTGTGTGATTTCAGTGGCTGGCTTGCATTGACCCTGCAGCTCTCACAGCTCAACACGAGACCTCAAGGGCCTGAAAAGGGTGCCGGGGGAGCCACGGCTGGTCTCACTTGTGCGTTCTCACCTAGATAGGGTCCTTTGTGAGGGAACTGAGGAGAGTGGAGGGAAGCCTGCGAGAACATCACCACCTCTCACACAGGTGACAGGTCATTTCACAGAATGCCAGCAACCACGCAGCCAAACTGAAGAGGAAGACAACCCCCGAAGACGGAGCCAAACATAGGACCCTGTAAACACCTTCCTACACTACCTTGTTTATAGGTGGGATGTCTCCAGGAAGTCCATGGAAAATGCTTCTTATAAAAAGATCTGCACAGAATTTGAAGTGCACCAAAAATTGTTCACCATTTCATTCCATTCTTCCTGAGCTTTCGAAAAAATAGGCTTGCTCTCTGTATTTATGACTAAACTGTGCTAAGTGACTGAGGAAACATGATTTTTGCACCTGTCATATGAGGGTGACAATGCCAGTCTAACAGGTTACCATGAAGATCCAAGACTTTATGTGTTGGTAAACTGCGCAGTGCGGGTCCTCACATATGGTGTAAGTAAAATGATCACTTCTTAGGCAGCCTCTCAGCAAGCTGGAATAGGGACCCCTGATTTCAATGGCTGGGATTAGAGCATACAGAGAGGTCAACAAATGGCGACACTCCTCCGGCTCTATCTGACATCTAGCTGGTTGCTTTGGAAGTCATTCTTGTCTTCACTGCCTATCAAATTCACATTTGCTGGGGCAGGCATCGGGCTCATTGGGTAAGAGGCCTCTCAGCGTGCCCACCCCTCATGGCCAGAATGTCTGCTGTTCAGTCTTAGCTCCATTCCAAATCGCATCTTATGCAGATGATGGTTCCAGTACTTAGATGCCCACCACCAATGTGGGAGACCCTGGTTGAGTTCTGGGCTCCCATTTTCAGCCTGGCTCAACCATGGCTGTTTGTGGCATTTGGAAAGTGACTTGGCAATGCTTCCGTTGGCTTTCTCTCACTCTCCATCCCTTTCAAACAAAATATATAAACAAATGATCAAATTCCCTCTTTCTTTATCATCTCTGCTAATGTTGTGCACCTTCCTAACTTATGTCTACCAATTCTTGCGTTGTTGTCTATGTTTTTAATGAAGTCCAATTGTATCCTAAGAGGCGTATAGCTGGATTCCCTAGTATGTGTTTAGATTTGCACTTGGCACGAAATTAATCCTATTCCTGTTCCACACTCACAAGTCAATTCTGATGGGTGTTTGACAGAGCCACAGGCCCAGCTGCCTTTCTAACAACAGATGCTGTCATTCTTGCACTCTAGTTACCTGTGCATTGAAGAGCACTCTTCTGAAAGGCTTCCTGACACCTGCTCATCATCAGATTGCACCAAGGAAAACCAACTGCAAGCAAACCCACCTGGGGGCTTGGCAGAAAAGAGAATGAGACAAAAGCTTTTCTGCTGGCTTCATGTGGAAATGAACGTCATGACCGAGTGGAAAGATGCCGGCATGGAGCTTGGGTTCCAGCCTCAGCTCTGGCATTTGCACACTTGGCTTGAAGCAGCTGATATCCTCTCTTAGGCCTCTCCTGGCAGTGCGGTGCAGGCCAAGGACCATGGCTCAGCAGTCTGGAGACACACTAGTCCCTGGGCACTCAAAGCAGGGCAGGGCTGTGCCCAGGGAAGAGACGTGGGCAAGGCAGTACATGCTGTGCCCATGATAGTCTCTCCTTTGTAACTTTTCATGGATAAAACAGAGCCGTCTCTAGAAAGGAGCCCATGAGTTTTCTCTTCGAGGCTTAAATTGTAAACCCCAGAAGCAGGCGACACTCCAAGCACTCCACCTGGGCTTCCCTGTCCAACCTGGTCATTGCCATGGGCACCTCCTTCAACACAATGATACACGGCCCTGGTATGAGGACTGAAATGATTCTTGAACGCTTTGCTTCATCTCTGACTATCCCACCAATGCCCAGGTCATCTTTTGTGGGTCACTGCAACCTAACAACAACAACGAAGACTTTAGACATGCTAGTTAATCACTGCCAACCCTGCAAACAGGAACCAAATGTTTGTTAACAGTTTGAATCTTACACTTCTCTGCTCCCCTAAACTAATTTCGCCTACTAATTTCTTGTAATGACCTGAATGCTCCTAGCTTCCGCTGGTCAGATGAGTTCCAAGACACTTATATAACCAGGATGAAAAAGATGCTTTCGGGGGCTCTGATTGTTAAAGTAACAAAGCCTATAGAATCCTGAGGTTATTGCATTCTCCCAAAAGTACTTAAATAATAGCCTAAAATCTGAAGAATTACTTTAATACTTCAATAAAAATAACCCAATTCAAAACATTTTCAAGGAAACAGAGTTCTTTGCTCTAGGCTACCGAGTAATGGCTGAGAGGAAGTATATAGCCTGTCACTTCTGATTAGAGAACTGTGCCTCTGTGCTTTGAATGAGGGGCATGTCTGGTAATAGGAAGTGCAGATATTAAAGTTAATAAAATAATGTGGAATACAATATATATGAAACTTGACCAAGTATAGCACGGAGTCTAACATACATTACCCTGTTCAGTCAACTCCTGTGGCCCAGCATCTAATGACAAGCTTAATTTCTGTTTCCAATGAGAGCATACAGCTAAAAATACAATTTCCAGATTAGACAGATATTTTATCCGACTCCCTAACACACGGAACCAAGAAGAGCTGACATGTCTACACGGATGCCCAGCGACCATGAGAGAGGATTATCAAGGTTGCAGACTGCAGGTCTGGGAAGCACCATCAGCTTTGAGGTCATTATAAATAATTAGCAGCAAACACGGTGATGTGGAGACTTCAGGACTGCAAAGGGGCGAGAGTGGGTCCGTTTCTCTCCTACCCTCCAAGGGTCTCGGCTCCCTCTCGACACAATTAGGCCTCCCCACACAAGTTGGCATCCAGGCCCCTGCACGCCCATTATTGCATCTTTAATCTACAACCCCAACGCCAACCATAATGGTTTTGGTTTTTTTTCGATACATTAACCTTCAACTTATATTTTCACTATTAAATAACCAGCTGGAGAACCTCCTGGAATTTTTTTTTCCCAGTCACCTCCAGGAAGCCACACGGCACCCCCATGATGTGACCCTCTTAAGGGATTGAAAAGCAATTCAATGAGCTAATTTCAGTAAACCTAGAATTAAAGTTCTTGTTTCCATATTTCACTTTCAAAATATTTAGAACTTTGACAGATATGACATTATGTTTTCATTAAAACAGCTGATTTCAAAATGCTGCACTGTGCAGAAACGCCATAAACAGTTTATGATGAACTGCCACGCTCTTAATTAAAACAATAAATCCAACACACAATATTTGTGCAGCCTCCGGTCTGACCTTTGCCTCTTGCTATCCACCACCAAGCCGCAGCTGCGTGCGCAACGCCAGACGTGGAAGGTTTTAAAACATGATCTGAAAGGCACTAAAGATAAAATAAGAAAAAACGTACCATTAGTCTTCGCAGTTATGATTAATTCAGTTCATATTTTACAATCTGGTTATGGAGTAAAACTGCAGACTTTACATCAAGTATTTGCCATTCACTGTACCTAATGTATAAAAATGCTTGATATTTTAGAAAATGGCACCGAGCTAATTCACCACAACCCCATGAAGGACAGCAATTGAAATAATAAAAACAGAGAGCGATTTGCTATCCATCTGAAGTGACGAACAGAGCTCTCTGGATGGATGGTCAACTTCAGGCAATAAATATGTCAATTGCAGCCCAGTCGCACTACACCACTCCTATCTCTATGCTGCTGGATTTCAAATCAAAGTATTCGCTTACTCTCCCCTGCCTGCTCCAGGAGCAGGCAGCAAGGTTGTTAATTATAAGGATAACAAATTTGCTGCACTAGTCCAGAATCACCACACTTACCTGAATCCTGCTGGCTCCAGGTTCAGAAAATGCTCTAAATTTTATCTCAAATTGCACTCCCTGAAAGTGGGCCTATTCTGCAGTCTCTAACTGGATGGATGGATGGATGGATGGATGGATGGATGGATGAAAGAGTGGGTGGATATTTGGATGAATTGATATTCAGACTGATTGATATTTGGATGGATGGATGGATGAACAGATGGATGGATGGATGGATGGATGGATGGATGGATGGATGGATGAATATTTTGGTGGATGCATATTGCTAGAAACAATTGAAGCTAAGCGTGTGATTAGTTTCATAACTTCTTTCCCAAGCATCTAGCCAGCCGGGGGTTTTCCGCTGGCCCATAGTTCTATATTCAAAATGGCTTCAGTGTGGCTACAGTACACTGCTCCTGACACAGGACCTGGGATTTATAACACACCTGTGCTTTGCTTGTCTTTGTCTCCATCTAATCATCCTCTCAGGCCATAGGGAGTCCATTCAGGGGTCCGTTCTCTCTGGTCTCTTCCTCCTTTTCCTTGTCCCCTCCTACAGCTTCCTGGGTCTTTCCTACCCCCATGTGTCTCCCACTACAGGAGAAGGGACCAGACTTTCAGTTCCTGTGCCACTTTCAGAGTTACAGGAACCATAGAGTCTTCAGATATTGGCAGTGACCTGTAAATCTTGACAGCCCTTCTCAGATGTTGGATGCCAATAAATTTTCCCCTCTAGATCGGTTCCCCATCAAGGCATAAGGCTGATGCCATGGAATAGCAGACTAATCCTCCATCTGCAGCACAGGCATCCCATATAGGTACTAATACAGTGTCTCTGCTTCCCCTTCCAAACCAGCTCCCTGCTAATGTTTCAAACTCCTTTGGAAGATCTTTAGCCGGGAACATCATGGTCTCTGATGACTGCTCATGAGGAACGAAGTGCCAGGCCCGGCAGAGGAGTCAGGGATGGGCACTCCTTAGGTACATACTGAATACATGAGCATATCACATAACAAATACATGTCCACATAGTGCACAGTGTAAATGAAATATGCAATATTTTTTCTTAGCTAAGGAAAGCATGCTACCGACAGGGGAACGTGGGCTCCCCTGCTGGACAACTACTTCCATTGGAAAGCGTGAGTTGGGATGGGAGCAGTTCAGACTAGGCAGGGCTATAACACTTGTGGGCCTCATGTGAGCTAGAAAAGGGAAGGGTCACGATGGGCTGACTGTTCCGACTAGTGCAAGCAAAAATTAGAGTGGTTGAGGGTTGTTTGGGTTTAGCTGCATCATTAGCTGGCAGAGGCTGGCACTGGGAGCTAATTCTGTCAAGTCAAATGCCAAAACCACCTGAAGACTGCATAATCTGGGAGTGGCTGTGGCCTAGAAGGGAAATAGTGGGCACCTCCCTCAGGATTACCACCCTCACTGGACAGCACGAAAACCAGGATATGGGCAGGGGTGGCTAGACAGAAAGGCACCTGCCAGTAGGTGTATGGGCTGGATAATAGGTTGGTCGGGTTGAACTAGGCTTCAATGTCCATTGACATGTGCGAGAGCTAAATGGGATGTTGGACAGACTGAACACATCTGCGTTACATACTGGCAAGCATGGGAACCAGGGTAGGGGGCAGAATTGGTGGGGGTTATGTGGAGTCGCCCCAACTAGGCTGCAGCTCCAACTGGTTTGCTTGAGGACCAAGTATGAAGTGGGTAGGATTGAGCTGGACTACAACACCCGTTGGTTCATGAGGAAGACAGGGCTGGAAACAGAACAGACCCAGCAATCGCAACGACCAGCATGTGCATAAGCTGATTGGTGTGACATACGGTGTTGGAGTCTGTGCTAGCACACTCACTCAAGAATCATATCTGGGATCATCTCAGATGAAGTTTCTTTGGAGATCCCTCCAACTGAACTGCTGATCTTGGAACCCCATTAAGAGACTGTCAGCCAGTGAACTCTGAATAGGTTTCATTGCGATTGGAACTGTGAGATTGGCAGCAATCCAGAACTGATGAACTATCAGAACTGTATGAGCAGGACCCTTGGAGAGCGCCTCATGTTGGGGATCGGGGATGGGTGGGAGGTAGGGTGGGGCTTTTCCCTTTGTTACTCCCCTAACCCCAGATACAGGGCAAAATGATAATATTAGCGTGGAAACAATGATATTACCCACTTTCACCCTGTAGCCCTTCACCCTTTGTACCCAAATCAACTAAGATTATTAAAATTTAAAAAAAAAAAAGAAAAAATAATAATTAAGGGAAGTATAGGCCTCAAGCTGTTACAAAATCAGGCTTGACGGAATCATTGTAGCTATTGCATAAATCACCTAAACAGGCATTTGAACCCATATTGCCAAATTGGCTATATTTGATCAGAAATAAAAGAGAAGAAAACTTAAAAAAAAAAGCGTGCTACGTGCTACCCAAGTCTAGGGCATCCAGGGTTGAATCTTTAGTAAGCCCATGACCTACAGAAGACATAGCCATGAACTCAGGAGCACCTACTGCACATTGGGAGGGAAGAGAAAGGCTGGTGGGAGCAAGGACAGGGCAGTAAGAACAAGCAAAGGATGTGTTCACGCCTCCCCGTGGCCCCAGCTTGCTTAACACCTCATGGCCAGGAACCAGGGGAGCCTCATTGCTCAAACGCAGATTTCAAAATGCCATACCGAGCCTCCCTGATCCTGCAGAGAACAGTCAGGTGGATTTGGAGCTGCCAGGAGCCATCTCCCACCAGCAGAGGCAGGGACAGTGCTGCCCCTTCCCTTCCCAGATCACAGAGCAGGTTGCAGGATGCAGGGCCCGTGTCCTGGAATCCACTGAGTGGAGGGTGTCACGCAGGGTAAAGTAGGGCTCCAGCAAGCACCCATCATGGTCAACCACAGACCTGCCCTTGTTTCACTGGATGAAATAGAAAAGGAAGGACAGAGGAAGAAGCAGGACTGGAGGAGAGAGAAGTGGCCAGTCGCCATTGGGACCTCAGCTCCCTTTGCTTTCCCTTGCCACTCACTTTGCTTGTCCCTTCCACTCACTTCCACCAGGGGACACTTCAGTGTCAGAGGTGGAGGGATTGAAGGCTGGAAGCCTTCTCCTACTCTACATTTCATCTATACTGTCTGTGCTTGCTTCAGTAGCACATATACAAAAATTGGAATGATACAGAGATTAGCATGGCCCTGCACAAGGATGACACCCGAATTCATCTACCCCTAATATCTGTGCCTTCTATCCTGGGCTAAACAGAGTGCCCCAACTCTCCCAAATCCACACTGAGACTCCAGCCCTACCCCTCCCGCACAAGACTGTGCTGGGAGTGAGAGTCTTTAAAGAGTTCATGAAAGGAGATTAAGGTCATTAGGGTGGGCCCCTTCTGGTGTCCTTAGGAGAAGGGACAGAGACACACACCACAAGATGGAGAGACCATGTAGACACAAAAGTGGAAGACAGCGTCCACCTCCAAGTACAGTCTGCAGAGCCCCGAGAAAATGCAAGGGTGGGCTTGAAGCTGTCCCAGCCATGGCACTTGCATGGCGCAGTCCTGGCATTCTGACCCCCAAAGTCAAGAGCCAATCAGTGTTTCCTTGTGTTCGTTCAGTCGCCAATCCTTCCATCAGGTTAATCCTGCCTGGTCAATGTGAGGGGCCGTGGGGAAACCTGCAGTTGACAGCATCCAATTTCCCGCCCCCACCAAACACAGGCTTGGCCCTGAGGCCAGGAGACCCCCGCCCCCAGTTAAAGTACATCCGGTCTGCCTGGGCCTGGCTCCTGTGCCGAGGTCAGCAGGAGGGACATGGATCAATCCTCTGCATCTGTACTGGCAGGATGGCAAGGGGCATCTTCTCACGGGGATTGATCGTGCCTCCTGGGCTAGCCCCTAGGAGGGTGTGGGTTCATGCACAGGGTCTTTCCCACCCACAATGCAGGGCTCCCAGAGCCTCCTGCCACATTATTCCCCACCCCACACCTCCCACGGCCCTAGTCTCTGTTGCCCATGATCTGCCTCCCAGCCATGCTGCTGCCATGCAGCCATGCACTGCCCAGGGTAAGAGGGCCTGAGTCGTGGGCAGAAGTGCAGGGTGACCCTGGGCTTGGCTGGGTTTTACAAGGGACAAATGGACCATTTCAATTCCCCAAATAGCCTTCCTCGAACACACCCTTGAGGGGCTGTAAATAAAGTTCAGAACCGAGAAATTTTAGAGGGGGGTTTTATCTGTGCTAACCACTGTTGAGTTTTACACCCCTTTAGCGTATCCATCGGCTGTGAGCTGAACGGGGACTTGGGGCAGAGAATGGGAAGGCCCGCTCTGTCCCTCTGGTTTTCAATTCGTTCTTAGGAATTTTCAACTCCTGGGCTCCCACGAAGAGCAGGCGACAGAGTGAGGGGCAGCGCCCTCTGGCGGCGGGTCACGTTTCCGAGTCCCACCCACCTCCTACAGCCAGCAAGGGCCGAGATGTGAAAGGGGTGGAGGGGCCATGAGTTTCCCATATGTGTGCGAGCAAATGCAACACACACACACACACACACACACACACACACACGACACGATGCTGTGCTTGCAGTCAGAGGAGCTGAGACCCATGGGAATCCAGAAAGCCCCAAATCCTCCTCTCCTTGAGCCACTGCTCTCTGTCCAGACGTGGGCTGGTACATGACTAACGAGCATGCCCAAGGTCAGTGTGGGCCTGCCCGCCCCTAACGCAGCCCTCCGTGAGGCTGCGCCTGAAGCCAGCCAGCAGATACAATGCCGTGGGTATGAGAGAGCAGGAGAAAGGGAGAGAAGCGCAGCCCAGGACACAACTCTCACCTCCTTCCCCCCAAACACCCACCCAAGCACCCAAGCACCCAGCAGCCCCACCTCCTGGCTCACCACAGGCGCCCCAGCTGCCTCAGCTTCATCATGGACCTGGGCCCCACGTGATCCCCACACCTCTACCTCACAACCCCCCCTCCTCTGCTGAATCTGGGGTCAAATTTCCACTGAGATGTGAAAATAAGGCAGCCCTTCCGGAGGCGCCTCAACCTGCACCTGTAAGGGTGTGTTCCTGAGCAGGTGGGCTGGGGGGTGCTGCCTCCAGCTCCTGCAGAACTGGCATGTGGAGACTTTGCATCTGTCCATGGGGAGGTCACCACAGACTGGGTGCACAGGCCTTTGTAAGAGCAGACCTTGCAGAGCGGAGCGCTGAGCACCAGCCTGGCCCCTGAGCAAGCTCTGACTGCAGCCATCGCCAATCTTGCTATCATCCTGGCCATTGCTTTATTTAAAAAAAAAATGTGTAAAAATGTGATTCTTTTTATCAGAAAGGCAGATGGAGAAAGAAGGAAAGACAAAGATCTTTCGTCACTGGGTCATTCTTCAAATGGCCGCAACGTTGAACTCATCTGAAGCTGGGAGCTTCTTCCAGGTCTTCCCTGCAGGTGCAGGGTCCAAGGACTTGAGTCAGGTTCTGCTGCTTTCCCAGGTCATTAGCAGGGAGCTGGATGAAAAGTGAAACAGCCAGGACACCAGCACGCGCCCAGTGCAGTGCCAGCACTTGCAGGTGGAGGATTAGTTTGTTGGGCCACCATGTTGGACCTTATTGCCTTTTTAATTTTTTTTTTCAAAGATGTATTTGTTCAAAGGGCAGAGCTACAGAAAGCGAGGGAGAAGCAGAGAGAGTAAGAGAGATCTTCCATTCGTGAGTTCACGCCCCAGATGGCTGCAATAGCCAGGCTGAAGCCAGGAGCCAGGAACTCCATCCATGTCTCCCACACAGGTGACAAAGGCCCAAGCATTGGCCCAGCCTCTATTGCTTTCCCAGGTGCATTAGCGTGGATACGGATTGAAAAGAGAGAGCCAGGGGACTGACCCCATGGCTCAACAAGCTAACTCGGTGGAACCAGCATCACCTAAGGGTGCCTGATTGCTCCATTTCTTTGCCAGCTCCCTACTAAGGGCCTGGGAAAGCAGCAGAAGATGGCCCAGAGTCCCTTGGAACTCTGCATCCACGTGGGAGACACAGAAAAGGTTCCTGGCTCCTGGCTTCAAATCAGCTCAGTTCTGGCTGTTTTGCCTGTTGACGCCATTAGGGGAGCAAACCAGTGGACAGAAAATCTCTATCTCTCCTTCCCTATAAATCTACCTTTCAAATAAAAAGAAAGAAATCTTTTAAAAATAAATTTGAAAAACAAAGTGGAACTGGAACAAAAGGAAAATGGAAAAGCAGGAATTGAACAGCAGCCCACACTGACTGTTAACCTGGCAGTCAGCGGCTTGAGTGTCTATGCCACAAAGCCGACCCCATCCTGGCCCTTGCTTTTTTTTTTTACTGACACACATGACATATCCTACCCACTATCAACAACAACCCAGAGAGGCTCAAAGAGCCCTATCATTCCCAGAGCCACACCATCAACATTTTCCCTCAAGACTGGAGGCAAAAGCATTGGCCCACGGTCATTTAGGAGTCCCCTACCACAAGGACTCGGCAGCATCAGGTCCTAGGGCAGGCTGGCCCCACCTGTCCGTGAGTCTCACTTGGTTATTTCTCTCTGCAATGAGCTTCCTTATCAGAGCATTGCGGAGGCCGAGACAGCTGCAACGGAACACCGTGATGATTAGGGAAGACGCAGGTATCCCCACGGCCAATCTGGAGACTTCTGACTTTGCAGCGCAGGCAGTTCATGACCAGAACATCTCCCACACCTACTGCTCCCCAAAACCCAGCTCCCAGGATGCCCCACAAACACAGGTTGTAACTTGAAAAAACATGGAAATCAGGAAACGGAACATTGCTAATTCTCACGGCAGCATTAACTCATTCGCTTGTACATATGGGGTATTTGGATCCCAGTGGGCCTTCTATATATATAACTTATTATACAGTAGGTGCAACTTGGGGGAGTTAATGTTGCTATAGGAACATTCGGATCAAGGCTGGCTTCCAGAGTGAAGAGAGAAAAAAATAAATGTTCCTTCTCGGTGTACTTCTCTGTTTTGAGTTTCAAAGAGGAAGAAGCCATGTAATCGAGTCAAATGAGGAGAGGAGGGGCTTCCCCTGGTGGTTTGGGGAAGGTGAGAATTCCTGGAAGCACTGCTCTGGGAGACAAGTCGGAAGCTCCGAGCCTGAGCGAGAGGCCCGTGCAGCTACGAGAGCTGGGGAGGAGAGGAAGGCGGGGAGGCAAGGCTGCAGCTAGCCAGGAATGGGGCTCCAGGTGCCAAAGCCAGGCCTTTGCCTTGGGCTGCTCCTCTCCCGAAGAGAGATGAATTTTACAAGCTCTAAAATACCATGTGTGTTTTCCCCCCGAGTTTATTCCTCCAACCCTCTCTCCCCTCCCCCTGGACGATGACAATCAGCTCAGTGGCTTGTGTTGGTTCCCAGACAGACACACGGCAAGCACCCATCTCTAGCTGAAGGGTCAGTGAAGCAAATGGGTTGGGAGTTTGCTTCAACCGTGGTATGTATAGCTGAGCTCCTTATAGGGAGCAGGGACCTCGTGTCTGCCTGTGTCTCCCCCACTTCAAGCAAACTCTAATAATGGAAAATGAGCATCTGGCTCGCCCCTTAGGGTTCTCCTGGGGGTGCTCTAGGTTCCCCAAGTGTTCTGAAATGCATAGGCCCATTATCTGCCTTTGGAAGAGAAGGGGGTCCTGAAGTTCCCTCCTCACCACCTTTCTTATCACTTCTAGGGATCGCAAGTGCCCACAAGCATAGCCATGGCCAGGGCAGCCCACCAGGCCTTAAGTCACCTTCCAGCAGCTGTGACAGTTTCTTTTGGCAGCTTTGGCACTGGGCAGTGTGCTGAGGCCTCAGAGAAAGCTCAGATCCAATTGGCTGGAGGAGAGGACATCGAGTCCAAGATGGCAGCAAAGCCAAGGTGAAAGCAATAAAGACGAGCATTCCTGCATTCCCAACACCATTTTCCAACTCACCGTCTGACAGGTGGCCACTTTGTGCCAGGTGCTCTATAATGTTCAAGGGATGCAGGGATACATGTGGGATTGCCCCATGCCCTTGGGGTGTTCACAATCCGCTCTGGGGAGTAAGGAGAGACAAGAACCATGTCTTACTTCTGGTCTTTCCAGGAACCATGTCTTAGTAGGTCTGGAAGAGGTACCCACAGACGCCCATGGAGTGAATGCCAAGATGGCAGAGTGACAGGAACCTGTCCAAGGAGAAACACCAGGTGAGACACTCTCTTGAAGCACCAGCTGCAGCCCACACTCCTGCCCAGCCAGCCAAAGACGGCCCTTCAAGTGCCCTCTCATCCCCTCACCCCCAATGACAAAGCTTCCTTGCCATTAGGTATATCAGCCACATGCAAATGCTGAGGCAGGGAGGGCAGTCACCACCACACGGAGCAGCCATGTCTACTCTCCAGCAGTGAGGTGGAATATCTGAACACATCCCAGGTGCTGCATGCTCAGAGGCTGAGTCCCAAGGAAAGGCACAGCACAGGAGTAGCACCCTCCCGGGAAAGGCCAAAAGGAGAGGGCTGGAACCACCCCCACCCCCCCCCACACACACACACCGCACACGTAAAGGGAGGCCTGGAGCCAGCCAGCTGCAGAGTTCCATGGAAGAATTCCCCCTCCTAGGACTGCTTTCCCTGACATGGAGAAGGTGGGGGCTAAGGGTCTTCCCTATAATCATCAAAAGCACCAATGGCCTCCAGGGCCTTGCTAAGAGAGAACCCCTCCTGGGCCTACCAGATCCCAGAGACCATCCTATATATCCTCTCTCTGGTCCAAGTCAGAGATTCTGCGCTTTGTTCCTTTGGCTCACTTTCACACAAGTAAGGTGTTTTGCATTCCATTTGAGGCCTGATTTTGAAATTAAACAGTTTTTTGTACAGACAGCTGGTGCTACAACTGGCCTATTCCCTTCCACCTCCACAGACAGCCAGCTGGGTGGGTGTGCAGCCTCAGAGGAGCTCACTGCCAAACTAACACACACCTCCTCCACAGAGAAGGCAGTCCGGGATGTGACGGACCACCAGCCTATGCTAGGCCCTGCACAGACCCACACCCTCACATACCTGGCCCGCGGGAGCCACAGGCACTAGTGGAATCCATCAGTGTGTGTGTGTGTCCCTTGGGTGTCAAGAGTTCTGAGCAGATGAAAAACTTTGAAAGAGGAATACCTCTTATTCTTTTCTCTGGTCCTTTTCTCTCAGCACAACCCTAACAATCCTAAATGGGTGAGAGTGGACAACTGCCCAAGAAGTAGGCATTTCTTGAACTGGGACTAGTCCAAGATGCAGCGAAATAGCCCCTAAGCTTTGAAGCAAGCTTAGAAATGCCCTGCTTTATCAAGTCAGGGAATGAACACACACAGTTTCAGACTGCACCCAAAGCCATTGGCCAACCAAAGCCAGACACCCTCTCCCACTCCCCAACCCCATCACATCATTGAACTGTCCCTGTAAGCCAAGCCTGTAAGCCATGCCTGGAGAACAGCATACACAAAGAACCACAACCCTGATGCACATGTCTGCCCCACCTCGGGTCTCTTGGATGGTGCCAGATTCATTTCTTTTTCTAGGTGTTTGTGCTGCCTTTTTTCATTTAGGCTTTTTTTTTTTAACGAGATGCAGTTTACATACACTAGACACAATGGAGGTTTTGAAGATGTAAGGAGTATACTAGATTTCAGAAGTCAACAGCTAATCAAAGTCCCTTGCTTCAGATTCACATGCATTAAGAGTTGAACTTTTTGCATCACTAAGACTACAACATCATAAGAAAACTTCAAAAGTATCCCTCGGAAAAATTATATTGAAGCCTGAGTTCATCCCAGTGCCCAACAGTTTTGTAGCTTTTTCAGTCTGCTTTCTCCATGAGCTCTCTCAAGACCTAACATATTCTTGGCCAAGTTGAAAAAGTTGTTATTATAGCCATTTTATGCCACATATAGCACCCAGGAGTGTGTGTGTATGTGTGTGTGTGTGTGTGTGTGTGTGTGTGTGTGTGTGTGTGTGTAGGACTGGTCCTCATTGCCAAGTCAGACACACAGGCTTAAAGGTATAGAAAGTAAAGTGAATGAAATTAATAAATTAGAGTTCATCAAAGTTAAAAGCATTTGTTCTGAAAAGCATTATGGAAACGATCTAGAGGCAAGACACAGATTTTGTGAAAATGGTTGCAATCCACATACCCGACAAAGAACTAGCCTCTAGAATATAGAAAGAAACCCCAAATTTCAGGCTATAAGAAAAAACAAACCAATGAGAAACGAGAAAAAAAATCTTATGCAAGCAGATCATTTGTTAACAATGACATACACTTGGCAGATAACCACATGGAAACAGTGAGGTCATGGGTTTTGAAAAGACCATACTTTTATGTCTCTATCTTCACTAATTTCTTCAAAGAAAAAGAAATGTGCAAGGGAAAGTTGAGTATCCAGAAGGCCAATGGCAACCATATTTACTTACAGTACTGAACCCTCTATCTAAATTGCCAACCAGGAGGCATTAGTTAAGTATACTGGATTTTCTCCAAAAGTATCTAGAATTTAAACTCGTGCAGGGTGAGGACTTTTGTTTGAACAGCAGTATACCCCCAAGTACCTAGAATGAGCTTCAATACATGCTGTCCGATTGAATGGAACCACAAACGCCCAGCTCTACAGAAGCTCTTGATGAAGGAAAATGCCCATCATTTAGTAAGTGGTGGGAGTGGAGGAGAAAAGGAACAGGTTGAAAGGAGAGGAAAGCTATCCTTCACATATTAAAACACAGCAGCAAAATGCAGCATTAGCAGTGGCACTAGCAATGGCTACGTCTAATGAAAGAAATCTTACAGAATTTTTCCTTTCCTTCCTTTTCTTTCATTGCCTTTGAAAGTGTGTGTGTTCTGGGCCTAGCACAATAACGTAGTGGTTAAGTTCCTTGCCTTGCACGCACTGGGATCCCATGTGGTCGCCGGTTCTGATCCTGGCGGCCCCGCTTCCCATCCGGCTCCATGCTTGTGGCCTGGGAAAGCAGTCAAGGATGGCCCAAAGCCTTGGGACCCTGCACCCATGTGAGAGGCCCAGAAGAGCTCCTGGCTCCTGGCTTCGGATTGTCGCAGTACCAGCCGTTGCAGTCACTTGGAGAGTGAATCATCAGATGGAGGATCTTCCTCTCTGTCTCTCCTCTTCTCTGTATATCTGCCTTTCTAATAAAAATAAATAAATCTTTAAAAAAAGAAAGAAAGTGTGTGTGTTCTACATTTCCTATGTACTACGAACTTGCTAGAAAGAGCATTTCTTTTTCAAACAGAAAATAAAGCAGCCGAATTTTTTAATTGACACATAATTATTTCAATTTATGGAGTACATTGTGATGTTTCCATACAAGTATAGAGTGGGCAATTAGCATATCCATCACTTTAAACATTTATTATTTCCTTGGAAGTTTAGGAAGGGTTTTGAATTTTCATTTATCTTTTTAAATCAACTTGTAGTAATTGAACAAGACAGCAGTGCTTCTGAAATCATTAGGAATCTGTGGTAACAGTGACTTTGGAGACAGTGGTGAAGTTGTAAGGAGAGATGATACCCCTTGGGGCCACTACCCCTCGGCATCGCACAGTCCTTCACATAGCACCTTCCGGATCTTTCTTTCACAAAAACCAACACCATATTTACTGAGGTTCACTTTTGTTTGTACCAACTCTTTTTTATTTAATAAAACGCATTACAAGCAATCTTTATCATGATCGCAGGGGACAGTTAGCATCATTCCTCATACATAAAACTATTCACTTTGGGGCTCCGGGGACCAAAGCTCCAGCATCAGCAGGTAAGATACCGCATCTCCTACCAAGGAGTCTGGCTTCATGCCCCAGCTGTGCTCTCAACTCCAGCTGCCAGATGATTGGGTTCCTGACACCCACACAGGAAACCTAGATTTAGTTCCTAGCTCCTGATTTTAGCCTAGCCCAGCCCCAACCATTGTGGACCTTTGGGGAATAAACCAGCAGTTGGAAGCACTCTCACTTGCTTTCCCCTCCTCAAATAAAAGCATTTTTAAAAGAAGTACGCTGCATCATTTAGCTCTAGCTGGTAAGGCCACCTATTCATCCTTTTTAGGGTTTACATGCTTTTTAGAAGGAGAGACAGAAAATGTATGAGGTGCTAAGGACTTGATGTACGAAGCGAACCTTCCTTCGGACTTGATCAGGAGTCTTCAAAGTGTGCTGGAGGAAGGATGACATTTGATTTGACGTCATTTAGTATCATGTCCTGGGCAGTAGGCATACTTCCCACACTCTGGAGCTCCCTGGATTTCACAGAAGTCTGGGAGTGGCCTGGCCTCTGCCACCTCTTTGGGCTCCAAGCACATCTTCCCCAGGTGTGGGACATCTTCCCCAGGTGTGGGTAGCCGAGGAGGGACCTTGATCTGCATGCAGCCCTGGAAGACTCTGCGGGTCACTCTCAGGTCTCAGTATCTCCTCCCTCCCCAGTCAAGAGTCACATGTTGGGGAAGCAGGTGAGCAGGGACTTCTGACTAGCCCAGTTAAGGTGTAAGATGCATTTTCCGTGGATGCTGGAGGGGAAGAGCCGGGGTTGAATGATTTGCAGTCGTGTTGGCTAGTTACAGAACTAGGAAAAATGAGCCCTTTCCTCCAAAAGCATTATCAAGCGAACTGCACTAGCTCCATTAGTGTTGGAAGCATCCGTGTGAAATTATGGAACTTATGATGGCTTTGTCTGGGAAACTGTTCATTTCTGATCGGAAGTTCTATTATACATGAATTTAATTCTAAACAGTATTACCAACAGACCTACATGATTTACATTTTCAACAATCTTCTTTCATTATCTCATACCTTGTTGGGGAGCAAAAGATGGATTTTATGAGCTCCTAGGATGAGAATTGATTAATGCCCTTTAAACACGAGTCTTTGTCTATTCCAGCCCTTCTGGCATAGGTCTCATCCCTCAGGCCCACTTCAGCAGGCATATGTGAGATCAAAGAATGGGAAAGAATATTGCAGATTTTTCTTAAGTTAGGTTACAAAAGGGTAAGTGTGTTCTATTAAGGCATTGAATGCTTAATATTCACTCTCATCCAAGGAGAGGAAAAGGGGAGAGGGAGAGAGAGAGAGAGATGAATATTTCTGCTAGTAATGCCAAAGACAGTTACAAAGCCTTGAGGATGCATAAGGGAATCTCCTGGTCCTAACCATGCTGGATAAGCAAAAGGAAGGTGACTGGAGCTACAGGCATTCATTTCCAGCCAATGTGGCATTTCTTATCCCATTGATGCTTTAGCAAAACATCTCAAAGTTAGGGCTGGGTGAAACAAGGAAGGGTTCTCACTGGCTTTACACCTACTTTGGGGTTCCATCTTGCTAGGGAGCACCTAGACAACCAGTACAGAAATACCACTGAGGATCAGGTTGGGGCAAGGATTGCTATAGGAAACATATGGAAAGCTCTGGACACAAACTTGGTGGCACATTCTCTTCTCCAGCATCTTGCACTTAATGCTTTCCCCACCTGGGGCCAAAGGAAAGGTTATCCATTTGAGAATGACAATCTGAATGTGCGCTAAGTTCAAGGGAGCCACTGCATAGGAAAACACAGAGGACTCCGAGTTTCCCCGGAGAAGCAGCAAAGAGGAGAGAGAGAGAGAGAGAGAGAGAGAGAGAGAGAGAGAGAGAAAGGCAAACTTTACAAAGATGAAGAGATCTTCCATCTGTTGGCTCACTCCTCAGATAGCATTAACAGCCTGGTCAAAGCCAGATTCCAAGAGCAGGAGCCCATGTGAATGCAGAGAACCAAGGACTTGAGCCTTCTTCCACTAATGTGCTTTCCTGGGTACCTCAGCAGGAAGCTGAATGGGGAGTGGAGCAGCTGGGACTCAAACTGGCGACAATATGGGATGCTAGTACTGCAGGCAGCAAGTTGACTTTCTGGCCACAGAACCAGCTCTGAGAAACAACTATAGGATGCATACAAATCAGCAAGTTTCCAATGCAAAACAAACAAAAAAAAGTGAGCTACATAAAATGCCAGAAACTCAAATATCTGACATTGAAAAGCTTTGCAGAAGGAGCCTTAGAAAGACCATCTTGGCAACTCCCAGAACCTTTAAGACTGTGTGACTTGAGCAGTCTCAGGAACATTCCCCCAGAATGACCAACAGCAAGTCCTGGAACCAGAAAACAAGTGGAGCCGCCTAGTGTGAACTGCTCGCCACTGGGAATCGGGGAGTCATGTCCTTGAAGCAGATCTCACGGTTATCCTGAGCCCCCTAGAATGCTTCCTCCACCTTCCTGCCTTCTCTGGTTCATGGTATCTTTAGAATCAAGGCTACAGACTGCATGAATAGCAAGTAATTCAATTAACTTCATAGTTGGCGATTGAAAAAAAAGGACCATTTTGCTAGCTCTAGTGGAGCCCTGGTTTACCCCTGGTGCTTAGGAAGTTCCCAGACCAGACAGCATATTAAACCAGCTCTTCAACTTAAGAACAATTACTGTCATTTATCAGCCTGAATAGCAATAATGCACAAATCGACAGATTTCAGGAGGCAAAAAGCTAGCTAGGTGTAATGATATGCAAAGCCACAGCACTCTACATTTTGAACTGTCTCCATGCCATCAATACATCTCCCACCACCTACAATTTATCAATACAAATGTGGTGCCTGATGAAGGCTAGACCAAGAAGACAAATATGAACGGGATGAGGGGGGAAAAAGGTGCAGGGATGGTTGAATTTTAAAATGATGAAGTACAGGTCACATCCTTAAAGCATTTTACATGCAACGACCCGATCACATCAAGTTCTCTTCTGAGAGAGGAAACAGAATAAGGGGTTCTTTCCACCAAAAGGTTGCAGACAGATGCACTGATCTCTTTTCCTGTTCCCTAACCCCGTCTGCAGCAGAAGTGTGTGATCATTTAGGGCTCTAAAAAAAGTAACAATGATAACGCTAATCATGGTGATGGATTTGCATAGAACCTTTTGCCTAATTACTTTCACATCTATCATCTCGTTTTCGTTTCGCAATATCTGCAATAGGTAAGGAGATAAATATTGCTACACCTGCTTTCAAAGGAGAGAAACTGAGGCACTCTGTGATTGAGATCCCCCCCCCCACGGCAGTGACGCGTTGGCAGGGCTAGGGGCTGAAAGCTGGGTGCCAACTCTCAGCCAGTCCTACCCAAGTCAGAGCACATGTGAGGGCAATACAAAGGCTGCCATGCAGTGCTCCAGGAAGGTCCCAAGGAGGATTAGAGAGCGCGGAGGAGGGGCCAGGACTTCGCTTCACATTGGACCACAAGGCAAACAATTCCACATCTTCAGCACACTTTCACTGAGTGCCTACGGTGTGCCAGCCCCAACGTAAGCCCTACTTGGCATCCCATGTGGCACATCACAGCCCTCCCCAGCACACAGAATCTACTGAACAGCAGCACTCAGCCGGATAGAATCATTTCACTTATGTCCTGGGAAGCCAGGAAGGTTAGGATCCAAGGTAGCAGACACACCTGCCAATGCAGTGGGTCCATGTCCCATGGGAGCTTGGGAACTCACTGGAATGGCAAGCCAAACAAAAATCTCCCAGCCCACTGCCTCAGGGACTTCTAGAGTTTCTTTGCAACTGTCCTGCTCCACCAATGCCCCACAGATCCCTTCAGGCCCTCCCAGCCTCCACCCTGGGTACCCATTCTCCCGACCCCAGAATGTTGCATTGGCTTCCAGCTCCACTCCATGATCCATTAGCAACATGCTGAGCCAATCTTAAAAAGAAAAAAATGACTGATATAAAATTTAAGGGATTTATGCGCTTGTCTGTTTGAAAGATTGGGGTTGTTCTCTTTTTTTTTAATTCTACTTATCTACACACACACACAAATAAGATGATTTGATCTTATAAAAGCACTGAGAAAGTCATCTGGTGAAATGACATCTGAGGTCTTCATTTTCCAATGGGTGGAGGAAAACCCTGAGCAGATTTCTCATTTTCCGACATGAAGCAAGGATGTGGGTGCATTTCCCTCCACTTATAAGAAATTACACCTTGCTCTTACTATTAAATTAGAATATCCTCTCCTCTTCTGTGAAATTTGGCTGCTTTACAATAAATACATAAATCAAAGAGGCATGGGATCTAGGCGCCAATTGGCAGACAGCACTATGAAATAAGCACCAGGACACAGGCGTGCGGAAGTGTTACAACCTGTTCCAATCTGCTCCCTGTTCTCCCCCATAACAAAAGAGGAAGAAAGTCCAAACCCTCCTACACACATACGCACATGCGCACTCTCATACGCACACAGAGGGAAGTTTGCGGGGGTTAAATAGAGTTTAAACTGCTACCATGAAGAGCCACCCAACTGCTTAGGACATGGGTTTCTCGCTCTTACCGCTGAGCTGCAATATTTGCCACATCTTGCCAACAGAAGATAGTGTGAACCTGCCATGCGGCTGCTGAGAAGTTTGGGAAAGCCTGGGGCTCTGCCAGTATTGTTATTGTCTCCCTCGTTCGCAACAGGCCAGAGGAAATTTTCCAAGCACTTGAGCTGAAGATTTTTTTTCTTGCTTGGTAGTCTTAGGAGGGTAGCCATGAGGATGAATTCAATCGTTCATGGGTTGAATTAGACCCAGAGATACAGGTGAGGCAGAGACCAGGAGAGCACAAGTACGACACTTTGGGTTGCACACAGCAGAAAATTCAAAGGCTCGAGGAGAAAGTGAAAATGTCCAATAAGATGAGTCCAGATCAAAGTTCTGAACTGAGTCAGATTGGCCCGGACTCCACATGCCTGAACCAATTACTACAGCCAAAGGTACAGGAGTATGCTGATTGGTTTAGACTAGGTCACATGTCCTTGGCTGGAACAGGAAAGCAAAAGCTTCCCTAAAGCATGTAGGCAGAGGAAAGAAGCAATGAGTGAACTTCATCCAGCAAAACCAGAAAGAGTGGGTGTGGGGAGAAAAAAAAATGCAACCGCTGCCCACTTCAAAAGCATCACAAGATTCAGTCTTGGGTTGGACTAAGAAGCTCGGATTCCATTGACCAAGATAACAAGCTGAGCAGACAATATTATCACTTCCTTGAGTGGAGTCTCTGTGCTTTCCCATGCAGAGTGCACATGGGCTCCAAATCCCAGACTCTTGACAGTGACAAGAATGATTCCTGGGGAAGAGCTTTCCAGCCACCAGTGTCCAGGATGTGTCCAGCTGCTGTTCTTGACTGAGAAATCTCAGGCCAGAAGACACTCCTCAGTCAACAGCTGAGTCAATGAGGTAAAGATCAGGCCCACATCCCTTGAACTCCACATATTTTTTAAAATGTTAACTAAGATCTCAAGCCAAAGCCAATAATTGCTTTCTATAAGAGAGATTAAAAAAAAAAAAACCAAGTGAAAGTCATACCAAGATTTTTTTTAAGGAAATCACTTAGTTTCAACTTTATTAAGTTCTTTTTTGTGTTCATTAGACTTCATTTGTTGAAGTGTGCATATGGTCAAAAGCACCTCAATTCATTATCCCAAAGTGAACACATTCAAGCAACTACTGTTAAAGCCAAGGAACAGAACATGGCTAGCGGCCTAGAGACCCCAATCAGTACCACCACCCTCCTACCAAAAGGTAGCTAACTACTTGATTCCTAACAATACAGAGGAATTTTGCCTATTTTCAGAATGTTACATAAATGAAACCATATGGTATGTATTCTTGTGCCTGAATTCCTATCTTTAAAAGAGTCACCCAAGTTGTTACATGGAGCGTAGTTCATTCATTTTCCTTGCTGTTTCATAATCCCTTATGTAACCATCATGTCACAAATGTCAACCCATCAATGTACAATGGCTATCTGTGTTACTGTGAATATTCTTGCACCTATGCGGACATGGCTGTTGGGTTTACACAAAGACTGGGCACTATTAGGTCACATGTTAGAAGATTAAGGGAAATAACCTTCCCAGGTGGGTATGCCAGTTTACGCCCCCATCAGCAGCAATAGCATCCTCAACAAGACTGACCTTGGGTTATCACAGCGTCTACCAACTAAGCTCTATTCCACATCATGATCCAAGTCAAGGAGATCATGTACAGAGCTTGACAGGCCGCCAGAGTTCAGCTTCGTTTGTGGCTTCCTCATTTACTACCTGTGAGTATCTCACTGGAGGATTTCACTTAGCCTCAGTTCCCTGATCTGTGAAGGATCCTGCAAGCGTAATGTTCCTGTAAGAGATGAATTGGATTTTATACACAAAAGTACTTTTCAAACAGTCAAACTGTATACCCCTGTTAGGAAATGAATAGAAACTGTAAGTTCTTTTGGCCAATATTACTCTTCAGATAGAATTTCCTTAAGAGCATTTGAATGTGGATGACAGCAAATTAGAAAAGACTCGGTTACTACACAGCCTTGGAGAAGTTGCTTAATTTCTCTGGTCTTCAGTGTCTTCATCTGCAAAAAGATGATAGTAAGATTTTGCTGAGTATGCTGAAAATAAAGAAATACAAAGCGTGAGAAATGAGTGAAGAACAATGAGATAAGTGCAGGTTCTGTATCTGGAACACAGTGTTGCTCCAACCGTGATGGCCGTCAGCAGTAAAGACCTGGAAAAATGTGGTTCCATGAATCCTTTTTAATGACATTCTTATCTTGCACAATGAAGGTTGGTAATACACAAAACGGTCAATGGATAAAAATGTGGCTTTTCTGCCTCAAAATTCTCTTTTTTCATTTACTGCCTCTTCCAACCACTCACAGGTTCAGCCTACCTACTCCCTTAACAATAACATGCTGCCAACCAAGAATGGATTCCAGAGAACAGTCCCAGAGCACTGGCGTCAGAAGCCACCGAGCTTACACAGCCCTCTCAGTTCATTCCACAGAAGTGATGGTCAAGTCGGTTGCAGATGGCACTCCTCTTTTGCAGTAGAGCCAGGGTGAGGCCCCAGTTCTCCTGACCATCAGCCCAGGGTTCACTCCTTTAGCAGCTTAGTAGAAATGCTAATCTGCATCTCCAATTGCAAATAGACCAGTTGGTTCTTCATGCAAGACCTTTCAAGTATCCGAGGAAGAGTTAAATCATATCTAATCTCTCCATAAATTAAACAAACCCTGCTCGAATTCAAAGCACATACATAGACAAAAACCATCAACATTTATAATTTAAATAACATCTTCTCTTTTATTAAAAAAAAAAAACTTAAAGAACTTCTGCTTCCAGCCCTGACAGAATAACTGATATGAGACTTGCCCTCCTGCCAAAAACAACTATAAAACTAGACAAATATATGAGGCAACTGTTTTCAAACATTGAGCAACAGACAGTGCAGCACTGTAATTTTGAGAAGAGGCATACGCATGAGGCGAACCCCATTATTTCTCTGGCTTTCTGCCTGAGGAGAACTTTCTATGAAGACGCAAGAAAGAAGACTCCAAATGAGAACAAGTTGCATTCGCCGAGTTGCAGGCTATCAAACTGCCCAGATTTTGTAGAGCAAACAGCAAACGTGAGCGATCCGAGAGATCTAGTTAGGGGGCTGAGGAACAGGAAGTGCCTGCACACAGTGAGATTCTAGGAAACTTAGCAGATGTTCCCTGCCCTACAACTGTGTGTGATGAGACCAGAGGTTTTGCCCAGCTGGAAGACACTGGTGTTTCGGTCAGGGAAGATGAAGAAGCACTGACTTCTCCCCACACCTACTTGAGATCTTCAGAAAGTCAAGGCAAGTTAAGGACCAGGGAGCAAAGTGAAGACATCACAACAGGGCTAAGTTCAAACTCAACATTAGAGAGTCCACCAATAATGTTACTGACAGAGCAAACACTCTAACTCTGTCGAGAATGACGGCACAACTCAGAACCAAAACTGTGCATCGTTTGTGATATCAACTATACACTCAGAAATTGCTAGACACGGAGACAGTCATAAAAACAAAAGAATTTTAATGCACTCTATGGCAACTGACCTCACATGTTAACATTAGCAAAGAAATGACTTTCAAGCAGCTTTATAAATGTGTGTGGGAGGACTTTAAAAGATAATCATGATGAATTAACAATGAGGTAACAACAATATTTAAAAAGGAGGGGGGACATGGGAGCCAAAAGTCACAACACCTGAAATGAAAGCTCTGTATGGACTTAATAAAAAGAAAACTGAAGACTATCAAAAAAAATGAACCTGGAGACAGGTCAATATAAAGAACAGGAAAAAAAATATTGGGGAAAAAAAACACAAAATTAAAGATTCTTGTGAGGAAAATGTCAGCCTACCAGGTGCATAATTGGAGTCCCAAAAGAAAAGGAAGAAGATTGTTTTAAATGAGATGATAACAACTAAGCTTTTCATACATTTTGTGGAAAGTTTAAGCTTATAGATCTGACAAGACTGGTGAATCCCAAATGGCATAAATACAAAGAAAACTATATAAACCAAGACCACTTCAAGGTCAAGCTGGTGAGAACTAGAGCTACAGAAACACGTTTCAAAGCACTCGATTAATAAAAGCTCGTAGGTGAAAGTGGATGGAAAACTGCATTGATTCAAACTAGAGTGTAATGAGTGAAGGATCTACACTTCAATTCCTAGAACAATCAACTGAAAAAATGCAAAGCTGTGTGTCTTCCGGTGTATAAAAAGAGATGAAAGTGGAGTCCCCAGAACTATAGAATCTTGGGAAAGCATTTAGGATAAACAGAAATCAGATGGGACAACTAGAAAACAAATTGCAAGATGGTTCACCTGTGAAGTATCAATTATTAAATTCAATATGGGCTACTTTTGTCAATAAAAATCATCAGATGGGATTCAGAAATCTGTCCAACTATACGCTCATGACAAGAGACATTTTATATGAATATGGATAGGTTATGTATAAAAGGATGGTATGAGAAGGCAGTAAGCAAACAGGAAAATTAGGTTGGCTACATTAATTCACAGCAAAGAATATATAATTAATATTATATATTCAGAGCAAGAATATATGATTAATTCAGAGCAAAGAATACATAACTACATATAAAGAAGAATATTTCATAAATATGATGATTTCAAAACGAAAATGATAAAATATTAAGAAAATGTAACAACCCAAAATAGGGGCTGGAGCAATGACTCAACTGGCTAATCCTCTTCCCACAAGTGCTGGCATCGCACATGGGCAATAGTTCATGACCCGGCTGCTTCACTTTCCATCTAGCTCCCTGCTTGTGGCCTGGGAACAACAATGAAGGAAGGCTCAATGACTTAGGACACTGTACCCATGTGGGAGACCTGGAAGAATTTCCTGGCTCCTGGCTCTGCATCAGCTCAGCTCATCTGGAGAGTGAAAGAACAGATGGAATATCTTTCTTTCTCTCCCTCTCTCTGTAAATCTGTCTTTCCAATAAAAGGTAAATAAATAAATCTTTGTTAAAACAAAACAAAACACTCACATGTAAATAGTAAATAATAAAGTTTCCAAATACACGAGTAACACGTAATAAAAGTCATGGAAAATAGACAAAGTTATTAAACTTATCTCTTGTTCTAACGCTTATCTCTTGGTAATTTATAAAATAACTAGACAAAACAATCAATAAACATACAAAACACTCCTGAGTAATGTTATCAGTGATATTAACCTAATTAAAATTTTTAAAACACTGGCCCTAACAACTGAACAATGCACATTATTTTCAAGTTCACCTGGAAACCCATAAATATAAATCATATTTTGGATCAAATCCAAGTCTCACAAGATCTCATAATACACTTTCCAAAACTGGGTCAAATATATTATAAAAGATATTGGAAAATGTTTAAACTGAAATGACAATAAAAATAGAACATAGTAAATTTTGGATGCCCTTAGAAGAGCAGTTAGTAACAACTGATCATTTTTACTGGGCACCACATACATTTTAAATACAATTATCAAAATTTCCATAATGGGTGCCATTGTTGTGGCATATCAGGCCAAGCCACTGCCTGCAGTGTTGGCATCCAAATGGGTGAAAGTTTGTGTTCCAGCTGCTCTACTTTTGATCCAGATTCCTAATGATCTGCCTGGGAAAGCAACAGAAGATGGGCCAAGTGCTTGGGCTCCTGTACCCATGATGGAGACCCAGAAAAAGCACCAAGATCCTGACTTCAGTCTGGCTATTCAGCCAAGATCCTGGTCCAGCCTGGCTATTAAAATCATTTGGGAAGTAACCAAGCAGACGGAAGATCGCTCTGTCTCTCCCTTTCTCACTGTGTCTATTCCTTAAAAAAAAAAAAAAATAGATGTTTTTAATTTTTTTTAATCTTTAAAAAAAAAGCCGTGAGCATTTTTTTTTTTACATTTTTATAATAAGCTAGAGGGCCCGGCGCGGTGGCGCAAGTGGTTAAGGTCCTCGCCTTGCACGCCCAGGATCCCATATGGGCGCCGGTTCTAATCCCGGCGGCCCCGCTTCCCTTCCAGCTCCCTGCCTGTGGCCCGGGAAAGCAGCTTGGGACCCTGCACCAGCGTGGGAGACCCGGAAGAGGCTCCTGGCTTCGGATCGGCATAGCATCCGCCTTTGCGCTCACATGGGGAGTGAATCATTGGACGGAAGATCTTCCTCTCTGTCTCTCCTCTCTGTATATCTGCCTTTCCAATAAAAACATAATAAAAATAAATCTTAAAAAAAAGAAGAAGAAGAAGCTGGAAAAAGGGCCCAAAGTAATAGCTCAATTGGCTAACCCTCCCCTTTAAAGCACTAGGATTCCATATGGGCACTGGTTCATATCTCTGCTGCTCTAGTTCCCACCCAGCTCCCTGCTTATGGCCTGGGAAAGTAGTGAAGGATGGTTCAAAGCTTTGGTCCCCTGCACCCACATGAGAGACCTAGAATAAGCTTCTGGCTCCTGACCTTGGTTTAGCTCAGCTCCATTTGGGGAGTGAACAGTAGATGGAATATTTTCCTGTCTGTCTCTACTTCTCTTTGTAACTCTGCAACTCATATTGGAGTGCCACGGTTCAAGGCACTCAACAAACTCAACAAGAAACTCAACCAAAAGACTGCACAACAACAACAACAAAGAAAAGAGCTTTGGAAAATAAAGGTCTGTTAGAGAAAACGCAAAAACATTCATGTTGAAATAAAAATGACTGACAAATTGTACTTCATCAAAGTTAAAATTTTCTACTCATCAAACATCTTTATTAAATAAAAAGACAAGACACTCCACCGACTGGGAGAAAATATTCACAATTCACATAGCTGACAAAGTAGTTGTAACCAAACTACATTTTTAAAAAACACATATCAATCAATAGTAACATGTTAAACCAGCTAACACAAAATTACAAAGTCTCGAACACATTTTTTAGAGAGACATGTGAATAGTCAATAAATTCATGAAGATTTCTAAGCATCATCAATCCTCTGGGAAATGCCAATTAAAACCACTATGAGACTATTCTTCCCAGCTACCATTGGAGTGGCCAAAATCTTTTAGATTTTAGACTAAGAACACCAAATGTTGACTAGAATATGAAAACGCTGGACATCTCACATGAATGCAGTGCAGTAGGGGTTCCAGGATTACAACCTATTCAGAAAAACATCAGTTTTCAGAAATGTGAATATCCGCTTACTACACGACCAGTAGTTTCCCTCTTAGATGCTTCCCCAAGAAAAAAGATGTGTGCCCACATTTTTGCTCTTAATAGTCACAAAATTATACACAACGCCACACATGTCTATCAACATACAAATGGATAAACTGTGATGCATTCAGATAATAGGACACTACTCAACCAGTAGATATGACAACATGGATGAATCGCACATACCTGGGGAATGAGAGATGCTAGACATCAGCTGTACCTACAGTGTGATTGGATATCAACTCAGTACTTGGTTATAAAACTTTAAATTCTTGGCTATGGGTAGTAGCATTCCCTGGACTAAGACACAAGGGAATCTTCTGGCATGATGGAAATGTTTGCTGAAACCTGATGTTGGTGTTTGGTACCAGGAAACACATTTGCGAAAAGTAGGAATTTGTGCCCTTTTTAATTTTCAAAAGGTAGAGATATGCCCACTTTCACCAAATACTGCTGGTGTGGGACAGACACCGGAGCCTGATGAAGTCACCCCATTTTCTCTGAGGTTCTCACAGAGAGTGCTGAGTGCGCTCAGGTGCAAGTCCCTTTGCTTCCCATGCAATCCCTGTGAACCACTGTGGTTCCTGCAGGCTCCTCATTTGCTTCCTACACCAGAAATGGAATACTACCAAAGTATTCCTGACCCCTCCCCATGGAGCTTGCTAGCCCTTTCTTATTGTGTGTTCCTTGTGGTCCCTTGTTGGTAAGAGCTGCATGGTTGTGTGATGGTGGCCCCCTATCAACAAGGTAACACATCAGTAGATGGACTTATGCTTATGTTGTGGTAATAATATAGGGGAAATCAGTGCAGGGAGGGAGAATTGGGGGGAGGGGTGGGAAAATTCCAGTGCCTATGAAACTGTATCATTAAATAAGTAAATAGATAGATAGATAGATAGATAGATAGATAGATAGATAGATAGATGATATAAGCAAATCTTAGACTTTCTCCAGGGATTCCCCCATTTTTAGAAAAGTTTGTGAAACTCCAATTCATGTTAGTGGAGTCTGGAGAAAATGGAAAAGCCAGATCCCTTTGTCCTATGTGAAGACTCCAGCCCACCTCTCACTCCCTCAAGGCGTCCTAACATGAGCTTAGTGCTTGATAAACTGTGGCCACCAATAGGGAATGTAAACCAAAAGAGAAAAAAGCTCAACACAGGGTTTCTTGATTCTTTTGGCTGGAGTCCCTTGCCTGAAACTGCTAGGACTCTGTAATCCTCTCCTGTGTCCGTAAGTCCTGAAAAGGAAGCTCCAGTCACACACACACACACACACACACACACACACACACACACACACACACACAAGTTATTATCACAGTTCCTCACTTTGTAGAGTCAAGAAGGTCTACAAAATACATCTTGGTTGGACTTAACCTTGCACACCAAATAACTGTATTTTTAAAACTATTCTGGGAACTGGCACAGCAACGCAATGGGTTAATCATCCACCCTGAGGCACCCACATCCCATACAGGTGCCAATTTGTGTCCCAGCTGCTCCACTTTCAATCAAGCTGTCTGCCTGTAGCATGGGAAAGCAGAGGAGAATGACCCAAGTCCTTAGGACCCTGCACCCTCATGGGAGACCCAGACAGAACTAGCTCTGGTTCCTGGCTTCTAGCTTTGCATCAGCCCAGCTCTAAGTTGTTGCAGACACTTGGGGAATAAAACAGTAGCTGGAAGACTTCTTTATCTCTCCTTCTCTCTGTAAATCTGCCTTTCCAATAAAATAAATAATTTTTTAAAAGCGATTTTGTTGTTGCTGGGTTTTGCTGCTTTCATTCTACCTCATAAAACATTGATGATGATGTCAGAGCCACAGCAGCCAACTTGCATTGGACTCAGACTGGTCGGAATCTGGAGCTGTGACCACTAGTTGAGTACTCAGTTATTACCTGGTTTACCTTGGGCAAGTTCAAGTTGCCTTGAAATTCCTTCAGCAAGTTCCTCAGACTCATTTTCCTCATCTGTAAAATGTAGATGATTACAGGAGCTGCCTGGGGAGATGGTGTGGGAAGCAAATGCGTAAATACATGGGAAAGGTTTAGAGCAGGGTCTAGAACAGAGTATTTGACAGTAAAATATCAACACAGAAAAAAATGATCTTCATGGTCTTCAAAGGAAGACATACCCTGGGGGAGTAAATTGGTTGTGAAAGCCAAAATTCCTGAAGCTCTTTTAGATGTAGCATTGGTGTGAGTCTCTGAATTTCAGTGAAGGGGAAAATTGTATACATATATACACGGGTTTCTTTTAGCTTAGTCAACAGAAGCAGAATCTTCAACATGGCAGCATAAAATAACATCAAAGACAACGTTGAAAGAAAGGTGAGTGATAAAATTGGGGTCAAGTAGGCTTAAATTGAGGGCACTAGCTTGGCACTACTTTCCCTCACAGTAAATAAATAAATAATAAATAAATACCGCTGAAAGATTGTGCCAAAGATGTGGGCCCAAGAGCAGAGAGCAGCCAAAGCAAAAAGATTGCGGAGTCTGGCTTGTGGAGCCACTGCTCTGCCCGCGGACGTATCATCCCTGGGAGGAGCCTTGCTCAGTGTCCTCTTATGAGGCCGAAGGGACCAGGCTATCCATCACAGAATCATAATGTTTAAGCAGCATGAAGTCATAAAACCGGCAGTGAAGCAGGTATGCTCCACTGCCAACCAGCTCTCCCCCTCTCTGTCTTCTCTCTAACCCTGTCTCCACCTACCCCAGCCCATGTCCAATCTGATGGGATGGATTCAGGCTACAAGGGCAAGGAGAAAAGTAGTAATATTCATCCATTCAGCCAATAAATATTTATGAAGTACCAACCATATTTCAGGATCAGAGAGCATTAGGACAAAGTGGAGGAGGACCCCACCTTTTGAAAAATAGGACAGGAAATCTAGGACAGAACTAATCATTGCAGAACACAGAGACACATACCAACCTTGCAAAGAAGGGAAGTAAGCACACAGCACGTCATTCCATCCCTCAAGATCAGCCCTGATCTAAGAGGGACATCATTTGAAGAGTGAGATCCCACGCGGGGCCCTTTGAAGCAGTCAGGCTGCTTGTCCCCAGGGGGCTTATCAACCTGGACCTGCAAACCAGCCAGAAGGTCCCTGTCCACATTCCCATGGACCCAGGGAGAAGATAAACAACCTACATCAAGGGGTTAGATCCATAGGGGCTTCCAGGACACAGCTGTGAGTCCCCTCTCGCTCTCTTGTTCCTCTGGAAGCGTTGAGATGACCCAATCCACCCCAGGGAGCAGAAAGGCAGCTTGCTCACTCTTCCACTGGCCTATAAATAGCTGGGTTACCCTGTCCATGCACTTAGGGCTCTAGAAAACAACTGGGCAACTAGTCCTGAGTGCCTAAGGCACTACCAAAGCTCAATGAAGCAGTTGTGTAAGCTCCATTTACCCACAGCCCCAACAAGAGGCTGAATACTTCGAAGACCCCAGGAACCAACCAAGAAGCCCTGCCCCCATTTTCATAGCCTCAAGAGTCCAACAGGAAATTCTTAGAAGCTTGACCCTGTCTACACACCTTCTCCCTACACAGCCTACCTCTCCTGCCTTCCCAGTCCCTCCAGCAACCTCTGAAAGGCGATGCAGTTACCCATGCAGCCCATGGACCCTGACAATCCTTTTCTGGGCATGCAAATATGGCCTGAGTCCCTGTATATTTTTCAGACATGACAGGAAACCCATTCCACTACCAGGCATACTGCACCACGACCATATGGGTCTATCACGGTGGCTCTGCCCTCTCCCAACCCACAGGGACTAATAAGCACCCAATGCCCACAACCCCAGCATACTGCATCCACAGCTGCCAGCAAAGCTTCCCTACCTAAGGGAATTGCATCCTAAAAGGTGGTACAATCTGACAACCCTGCAGCTTAGGCCATTTAAAAATACCTAGAGACTGCTTGGACAATAACTGAACGGCCATACTCACTGAAGCACCACCTAACACCAAAGCCGATTCGGCATGTGCAAACACGGCTGGAAGACATACATATCACCTTTTCTTTCACTATGAAAAAAATAAAAGACTCGAGAGATCTACCTCAACACAGTAACAGCCTTTACAGATCAGCCTACAGCCCAAGTCATGCCGGATGGGAAAAAGCCAAAATCATTGCCTCTAACATCAGGCACAAGACAAGGACATTCACTTCCGCCATTCTTACGGAATGTAGCACTGGAGTTATTATCCTCAACAATCAAACAAGGGATTGAAATAAAGAGCATCCAAACCGAAAGGGAGAAATTCAAATTATCCCATATGAGGATCCCATTGTGTTGTATATTTAAAAACCCAAGAACTCTACCAAAAACACTTATAGCTGATAAATGAATTTAATGAAGTCGCAGGTCATGGTTGACAATTCTCTGAATGTTTCAAAATAACTAAGATGATTTTTGCATTTTCTCAACAGAAAAAAATACATTGAGGTGACAGAAAAGCCAATTACAATGATCTGATCATTAGACATTGCATGCATGCATTAGAATGCTGCACATACTTCATAAATATGCACAATCAATATATGTCAATAAAAATATTTTTTCAGTACAATTGATAAGGGATTACTATTCAGAATATATAATGAACTCTAACTCAGCAACAAAAACATAACCCAATCGATATTTCTCCAAAGAAAACTTACAAATGTACAACAAACACATGCAAATAAACAAAAAAAACTTTAGGGATCAGCAATTATGACACAGTGGATTAAACTGCAGCCTGCAATATCAGCGTCCCATATGAACACTGGCTCATGTCCTTGCTGGCACCACTTGTGGTCCAGTTTCCTATTAATGTACCTGGGAAAGCAGCAGAAGGTAGCACAAGGACTTGAGCCTCTGAACCCACGTACAGGAGACATGGATGGACTGTAAGGTTCTAGTTTGAGGCCTTTGTAAGCACCTGGGGGGTGAACCAGCAAAAGGAAGATCTGTATATCTCTTGTGCGTGTGCTGTCATTCTCACTATTACCCTCTCTCTCTCTACCTTTCAAACAAATAAATATTTTTAAAATTAGATTCAGGGATTGGTTCCATGGTATAATGGGTAAGGCCAATGCCCGTGCTGCCCGCAACCCAAACGAGTGCCAGTTCGAGTCCCAGTTGCTCCATTTCCAATCCAGCTCCCTGCTAATATACTGGGAAAAGCAGCAGAATATATCCCAAGTACTCGGGCCTCTGTATTTCATCTGAGACCTAGATGAAGTTCCAGGCTTCTGATTTTGGTCTGGCTCAGCCCCAACTGCTGGATTTATTTGGAGAGTGAACCAGTGAATGGATCTCTCTCTCTCTCTTTCTCTCTCTCTCTCTCTCCAACTCTGATTTTCAAATAACATAACTCTTTCAAAAAGTTTAATAAGCTAACAATTAGGGTGTACACCAGGACCATAATTAGACACCATTACATGCCTGTTAGAATGACTACCAAACAAACAACAACAAAAGCATTGTTGAGTATGTGGAGAACACGAAGTCTTACATGCAGCCATTATGTCAAAAAGCACAGGGGTCCACGCTGTCGCTCAACAGGCTAATTGTTCACCTTGTGGTGTCAGCCTCCTGTATAAGTGCTGGTTTGTGTCCCAACTGCTTCACTTCCAAGCCAGCTTTCTACTTACGGTCCAGAAAGCAATGGAGAATGCTCCAAGTCCATAGGACCCTGCACCTACATGGGAGAGCCTGAAGAAGCTTCTGGCTCCCAGCTTTAGATCATTTCAGCTCTGGCCATTGCCACCATTTGCGCTGTGAACCAGCAGAGGGAAGACCTTCCGTTTCTCCTCTCTGTAAATCAACTATTCAAATAAAAATAATTTAACAAAAGAAATCGCCATATGTTATTTAAAAATAGGATAAAGGCTCCTCAACAAATGAAAAGTCGAATTCGCACATGATGCAGCCACTCCACCCTTGAGTATATGTCTCACAGAATTGAAAACAAGAGATACTTGCACACTTTCACAGTGTCGCTATTCATAATAGCAGTAAGGTGGAAGCAACACCCACACGGTGACACTAACTGGATAAAGACAATGCAGCAAAAGCCATGAAGTTCTGCACTGCTTAGCCAGAAAAGTCAATGCTGCCGTATGCAACAATAGGGATTTACCTTGAGGGGCTTGTGGTAAGTGAAACTAACCAGATGTGGGCCCGGCGCAGTAGCCTAGCAGCTAAACTCCTCATCTTGCATGCACCAGGATCTCATATGAGCACCAGTTCTAATCCCCACAACTTCGCTTCCCATCCAGCTCCATGCTTGTGGCCTGGAAAAGCAGTCACAGAGGCCCAAAGTCTTGGGACCCTGCACCCGTGTGGGAGACCCAGAAAGAAGCTCCTGGCTCCTGGCTTTGGATTGGCTCAGCTCCAGCCATTGCGGCCACTTGGGGAGTGAATCATCAGATGGAAGATCTTCCTCTCTGTCTCTCCTCCTCTCGGTATATCTGCCTTTCCAATAAAAAGAAATCTTTAAAATAATAATAAACAAATCTTTTCTAAAAAGTCAAATATGACATTATCCCACCTACTTGAGGTGTGTCAGCCATCATATTCCTATAGATGGAGCATGGAATAACACTTGCTAGCAGTTGGAGAAGAAGGAATTGGGGGGCGTGGTTATGAATTAATGAGCACAGGGCTTCAGTTCGCAAGAGAAAAAATTATGGAGAGATCTTGCTAATGATTGCACATTGAGTTAACAATCTAAGTGTACATGATACCGCTTAAAAACCGTTAGGAAGGTAACTGTGGTGTGATGTCTATTTGACCACAAAGAAATAACGACAATTGAGTTAAGTAAGCACTTGAAAGGGATGAGGAATTCAGCCAAGGAGAAGGCAGAGGATGGTGAGAAGACCAAGTCCCTGACGAGACAGTGTGCCTGAAAGGCTAGAAACCTCCCCCGGACCTTCTGCCAAGCCGGTGACCTTGTCCGTGGCCGCTGGTGTCCGACCATGGGAAGACCTCAGTCCATGGTCTGCAGATTCAAGACTTTAGAGATAAGCATGTGAACTAGTGCATGAGGCTGCCGCTGACTACAGACATTATGAATAACCTCAAGGCTATCTCCTAGACCTCATTGTCCCCTCTGAGCCCCAAAAGTGCAGTGAGGGTCCCCAAGGGAGGCACACACGATTGCTGGCTAATGAGTGTCAATGTGTGAGACGGCAGCGTGGCATGGCAGGCCATGCTCCACAAAGGAATAAGGTCCTTGAGCTGTAAGACCCTCAGAGGCTGAATGGACTATGTCAATTCATCAGCTTTGGCAAGAAACAAGTTTATTCATCCCCCCAGCCTGCTGATAATTAGGTCTCAGACAAATCAGTGATCAAACTTTAAAAGATGGTCTGTGAACCACTCATCTCACAGAAGAACAATTGCTTGAAATTTGCTGTACCCATATGAACGGAATTTTTATGAACCTTTTAAATCTGCTGTTATACTTTGGGAGCGAGTGCATCCGTGATGCATTTTAAAGTCTGTGTGGAAGTAAACATTTTATTACATATTTGGGAAGAAGGATGAAGAGTTAGCCAAGATTCATATTTTTCTGGGCAGATGAGGTCAGACACCGGTGTGGATGCCTGGTTTTCCCTTGCACAGGGTCCTCTGATGGTTCATAAAGTCCTCAGATGCTGCTGCTTTGTTACTCCTGGAGATTCACAGAATGTGGTTAGAGGTAATAAACAGGAAGAGTTCTCCCCCAAGACAGTCCATGAGGCAACTGCTAGAAAATGGCACTGAAGCCAAACAAACTCAAGCTCACGGTGCCCACAAACACACACCCTTCCCTTCCACCTGAGGATCAAGGACCCAGCAAATGGAGAAGACGCTTCCTGGGCTAGACTGGGTCTCCTGATCCACAGGCATGTCAGGAGCTTCCAGCAAGAACATCATGGCAGATCAGGGTTGCTCTGGGTCCCCAAGAGCTCCAAAAGGGAAGGAACCCTTGTTCAAGTGGCTATTGGCCACATTGATGGCTTAACGTCTATTAACGATGCTCTAAGTTCCCTGTCTTCTTTAAGGTATTCCTCCCCACCTTGGATGTTTTGCCCTCTCCTAGCCTGGGGCAACACCTTGTCTGGGCTTGGTCTATCAGGATCTTTAACCCAGATCTCAGAATTTTGAGGGAAGGGATGCAGGAAGACCCTCCATTCCCTTCAGCCCTGGTGCCCAGACTTGCAGAAGCCATCAGAGATCAATCACTGCCAATCATCCTACACACAGGTCTTTTCCCAAGCCTTCCTCTCCAGCCTGTCACTCCTCCCTTGAGCTGTCTGGGTGTCTCTCAGTAAATGCTTAGTGTGTGGGATCTAGCTTTGGTTGCCTGGCAGCAAAGAATCTTGATGGTACAGATGGCCACAGCCCTAAGGCATGCCACAAAGACAACCATTGGAAGTACTCACATCCCCACATCTCAAGGCAAAGACTGACTTTGCTTCCAGAAGCCCTACTTCAGAAAGGCTGCTGTGCCTCTTTGGGGGTTCAAATAAAGGCCTGCAAAGCCACAAATCCATAATTTCATCAACCGGAAATCAGCCTCAAATTCACGGTTTCCAAGGAACAGGCCCTGTACGTGTGCTCTGCTCTCTCTCTCTCTCTCTCTCTCTCTCTCACTTCCCCAAACAGGACTCTCTGGTTTAAACCATCAATAGCCATTGCCAACTCAGAAGCTAATAACCAGAATTGTAAATGCACTTTTATTTTAATTGTGGTAAAATCTATTTGACATAAAACATAGCGTGTTCAGCCCACACAGTTCTGTGGCAGTAAGTCCATTCTCATCATGTGCAGCCATTCCCCACTTCCAACTGCAACATTTTTTTCATCTTCCCCAACTGAAACTTAAACACACCCCATTAAACACAACCTCCCACTTCACCATCTCCCCAGCCTGAAGCAGCCATTGTTTTACTTTCTGTGCCTATTACTGTAACTACACGAAAGAATCTCATCTAAGTGGAATTATGCAGTACTTTTGTCTTTTTTGTGTGTGTCTACGTTTGTTCCTCTTTTTTTGTGGGGTGGGAAGGAGAGTTTTTAAAACTTCTTTTGGATTTTATCCATGACAAAATTTGGGAAACTTGGAAATTTGTAAACTTGCAGACAGTTTCCAAATTTCATCAGTCTCTAGAAATGCATACCACTTCCTGTTGGACCTTGATGCTGTGGTTGATAGTTCTTCAGTTTGCTCTTGTTGCTTGCATTTCCTTGGTTCAGATCTTCTTCTGCAGACAGTTCTTACGAAATTGCAACCTTTTCTTCCCAGTCAGCAATACAGCGCACTGCTTCTCTTTGTCTTTCAAGGCGGACAGCTGTAATACCCTTTTATCTCTCTGCTTAAAGATCATCCTCAGTTTTTTCCACATTGATTCTGGGAAGCGCTTCTTGTTGGATACCTTCCACTTCACTAGCAGGTAAAACAAGTTTTTCCTCTAATATTAGAACTGTACTGGTTGTGCCAATACATCTTTTTTTTTAACTTGTTGATTTCTCTTGAAAACAAGTTTTAAGTTAAGGTTGGCAGGTCAAATTGACAAATTAGAAATTCATTTCTTAAGATTTTCAACTCAGATATAAAATAATTCAATAAAGCTTACAAGGTGTGCTAAGGAAACAAAGCAAATTTTTATGAGCAAAAAAGATACAGCCCTATGTACAAATAAGGTGCATAAAGAATGTAAATAGTTCTATTAGTCTGGTTAAGAGGCTAAAAATATTAATAAATAAGACATGCGGGCCCTCAGCTCCAATCTTGTGTTATTATCTTGTAGTTGAATTTCAGATTCCTTTGTTCTTATTTGGTTCAAGGACGACTGAGAGTGAGAGACTTAGTTCAGGCAAAAGATTTTTATTAGCCTGGGTAGAGAGTCCGACGGGCCACTCCCTGGTGGGTGACAGCCCGGGACCACTCCCACATGATGGGGTGACCGCAAAGGGAAATGGTCACCCAGAGTATAGAGCACACGGCACTTTTATGGCTCCAGTGTGGGGAATGGGAGAAGGCAGCAGCTCCTCGTTCTGTGAACACACGCGACATGTAATAGCACAGCATCCCCACCATGGCAGGTGTTGACTTTCTGAGAAGATAAGGATAGGATACCTTTGCAAACGTTCCTGCATAGGATGGTCAGCTTGACTTCAGCAGGCTAATGGAGTCACTTCTATGCGCAACCTCACAGTTCTTGGGTGATTAAGCTGGGTGTTGGTGGTGATGTTATGTCAGGGTTTGCTTACCTTTGTGAGCAAGTAGATTCCTACCAGCAGGATTGGCAGTCCAGGTCACTCTACCATCTTGATGTTTAGGGCTATCTATACGCCTGTGTGGGATGGGTCTGAGAGACAGCTGTTTGCCTTGGGTCTCTTCTTGGTCTTCTGTGTCAGCTTCATATTCGCCTGCAGCTTAGCTATGGATGCCTTCCACCCTCTCACCCTGCACCAGAGCGTGGGAATACTGCATTCCATGCCTGTCGGGTCTCCACAGATAGCAGGAACCTTTGTGACTAACGAGATTGGCCCTGGCCTTCGGGATTGTTGTTGGAACCATCAGTGTCGTCGGTGAGGGGACTCTGCCGGTGATGGCACCAAGGAGCCCTCTGCCAAGGGTAGCGCCCCGCCAAGAATGGCCCCACTCCATTGCTTAGTCACTGTCCTGCCCTGCAGCTCCCCCGGGGCCCATGGCATTCATCACCTCCATGCCCTTCTCGCTCTCCACCACGTCAAACTCCACAGTCTTGTCTTCTCCTACACTGCGAAGGAGCATCATGGATGGATAAAGGTGACTTCCTTGCTGTCATTTCAGCTGATGGAGCCAGCGGTCACCACTGTCATCCCAGGGGTAAGGGCGTGCTGCTCAGAGCTCTCAGGGGGTCTTCTCTCCATTCCCGATAAAATTAACCAGTCCATCTTCTTCATGCAGGGCTTCAGGAATGCAAGCATCTTATGACTGTGGAAGATGATGGTGGTACCTCTCTAGCTCCTGGTTTATCATGTCCTGTAAATGCTTAACCTTGCTCTGTAGGGCTTGCTCTTCCAAGAGTTTCTGTCGCATGGCCAACATAACTTCATCTTCCTCCTGCTGAAGCGCCAGGATCTTCTTCAGGGTGGACTCCGAGCCTCTGTGATTTTCCTTCTTTTTAACAGCTGTTTATAAATGTGGAGCTTCTCCCGAAGTGCATAGCCATCAGACTCCTGCTCTTGGAAGGATGTGAGAATTGTCATGGTGGAGTCCTCTAATGCCTTCTTCTCTTCCTTAGCTGTGTCTAGAATTTTCTCTTGTTTCAGCTTATGTATATCCATATTGAGTGTTGACATTCTGCCTTCTAATTTTCTCAAGGATTGCTTCAAAGTCCTGTTTCTCTTCCTCTTTCTTTATAAGATTATCCTATAGAGTGAGGAACTTATTTTTTTTTTTTGCTTTAATAAAAAGCCCTTTACCTTTCAATAACTTCGTCAGAATGTCTTGTTTCTTCTTCACCTCCTTTGTCTCTGATGACTTTTGGTGGTATTCTGTCTCACGTTTTGTAGTTTTGGTCATAGAAGGAGATAGTTTTCTCTTGATTTGCCTCAAAGTCTTATTTTTGTTCTCTTTGTAAGACTCTTTCTTTAAGATTTATTTGTTGTTTTTTAATTGGAAAGACAGATATACAGAGAAAAGTGTATATATGAAAGAAAGATCTTCATCCACTGGTTTGCTCCTCATGCGGCCACAATGGCCAGAGCTGAGCCGAACTGAAGTCAGGAGCCAGCAGCTTCTTCCAGGTCTCCCATATGGGTACAGGGTCCCAAGGCTTTGGACCGTCATCTACCACTTTCCCAGGCCATAAGCAGGGAGTTGGATGGGAAGTTGAGCAGGCAGGATACGAACCAGCATCCTTAAGAGATCCCGGCCGATGAAAGGTGAAGATTTAGCCACGAGGCTACTGTGCTAGACCTCTTTGTAAGATTCTTCTTCAGAGATGGTGACTGATTATTTCGGCAGTAATGAAAAGCTCTTTGCCTTTCATTAACTTCTGTAAGACATCCTACTTCTTTAGTGGCTGGATTTCTAGAAACATTTGGTGGTGTTCTGTCTCAAGTTTGGGTCTTTGAATAAGAATCTTCAATTTTCATCCTGCAGGAGCCTTCTTTTGTGGATAGAGATGCTCTTAGCTTTTCAATTTCTCCTTGGAAAAATGCAGAAGCTCACTCAAGATAATAAGTTTCCTCCCCTCTGCAGAGACTTCTGTAAAGGATCGCTTACTGAAGAACTTCGGTCAAACTTTGAGCTTAGATCTTCCTTGGTAGAAGAAAACTGCTCAGGACTTGGGCACATTCCTTTCTGAACTTTCTGGTTCTGGTTTCACTCTGTTGGTAACTTGGTGCCAATTCAGTGTCATCTAACTCAACTAATATTGTCTTTGTCAATTATGAGCCACGCGAAAATCTTCCCAAATTCATCAGGAAGCCACAATGTCACTTAGCTTTCTCGTGGATTGCTTCAAAGTCTTATTTCTCTCCTTTATCTCTGCAAAATTATTCTGCAGAGTACATAACTAATTGTTTTTGGCTTTAATAAAAAAAAAACCTATCTTTCACTAACTTCTGCAGAACATTTTGTTGCTTCTTTTTAGTTGCTCGACTTCTGAAGACTTTCGGTGTTGTTCTGTCTCAAGTTTTGTGGTCTCGAAGTGACAGTCTCTGAGTTTCTTCCTGGTGGGATGCTGTGGCTTTATGTTGCCTGTTTTGAGGACAGGAAGCTTTTTGTGTTTCATTTTCATGTAGCAGAAATTGAGAAGGCTCACTCACAGCAACAGACTTGTTTTCCTCCAGACAAGTAAGGTTGTAGGTAAAACTTTGAGCTCTCTTAGGAGTAGTTTTCTTCATCAATAGAAAACTGCCCAAGGGTTTCCAGGGTTTGGGCCAATTCCTTTGTGAACTTTCTGAGTTTTGTTTTGTTTTCTTTGCCGTTGTGGGCCAAGTCAGTGCTGGACAGTTCAGAATTGACCCTGATTTTGGTCCTGTTTTTTTTTTTTTCTGTGAAGTGTGTTGATTTGGCAATTTGCTGGTTGTTCTTCAGCTCTTATGCCTGATACTGTTCTTCCAGGTCTCTGGAAAGGCTTGTCAGCATCTCATCTTGACATCTTCCAGTGTCCTTCCTCTGCACTCCTTTGGTTCTGTGTGAAAAAAATGGCTACCAAGAAGCCATAGTGTCCTTCGCCTGTGATAGGAAGAGGCCTAAGCCGCAGCCTACCATTCCTTGAGGACGTCGCTGCAAGTCATTAAATTGGTCTGCGTCGTTTAGAGAAACTATCCAGCTCAGTCAGTCAGTCCCACAAAGTGTTCCCAGACCAACCCCAGATGCTGGGGCTCTATGCAGGCAGCACACAGCGGGCCTTTGTTCGCAACAAGGTGTGACCTGCAAATGTCTGGAACTCGAACATGACCCTCCATCCCACTCCTTCCATAGCCTACTGGCACATTGGCCCTTTTTCTGCCTCTTCCCCAGTGCTAGATGCAGCTCCCACCAAACACCACCCCCTCAAAAAAACAGCAGGTAAACTATCCTCCCCCAGTGTGTGAGCATCGGCATTAAACATTCAGGGTCTGGCATTTTGGCACCCCCATCCAGTGGAGGGCTGAGTCCTGGATCCTCTCTGGAGTCCAGCTTCCCACTCACTTGCCCTCTGGGACGAATTTGGTGATGGACCAAGCAACTGGAATCCTGCCACGTGGGTGGGACACATCTTGAAGTTCCTGGTTCCTGACTTCTCCCTGCCCCTGTTGCAAGCATGTGCTGTTCCTGATGGTTCTTACAGTACAGGATGGGGAGTCCAGCTCCTCTTGCTCCTTATTGGCAAGGCTGTCTTTGACATGTGACCACACATAGTTTCTCAGAATGAGAGATGGAATCTCCAGCCTGTGCCTCCTGTGCAGTGCCCCTCTGCCGTGCCTGCTGCTACATGACCATCTGCACCGCCACAGACACTGCTAACTCCTTCCAAGCTGCCACCTCTGCCACTGCCTCCTATGCAGTGCCACTCCACCACCTCAGATACCTCATCCCTCTAGTTTCCCAACAGGGCTCATCCACATGGTATAATTCCCATCATTTTGCAGATTGAGTAGTATTCCACTGTTCAGTTATATAAATGGAGTGTGCATTATCTTAAACATCTGGGACCAAAACTGTTTCTGATTATGGATTGTTTTTTCAGATTTAGGGATCTGAACCATTTCCATACACATATCTCAGGGATATAAACACAAAAGTGCGCTATGTTTAGTAATCAGTTTATACACAGAGCCCAAAGCTAATTTTTCCTTTTGTTGTTTCTATTTGCCTGAGATACAGACAAATAGAAAGCAGGAGGGAGAGGGAAGGAGAGATTGTGGGGGTGGGGTGAGGGAGAAAGATCTTCCATTCACTGTTTCATTCTCCCAAATGCTTGTAAAAGCCATGAGTGAGCCAGGCTGAAACCAGGAGCCTGAAATTCAATGCAGGTCTCCCACATGGGTGACAGACATGAAATGCTCAAGCTATCACCTGCTGCCTTCCAGGGGATGCAGGAACAGGAAGGTGGAAGTGGATCAGGACTCACACCCAGGCTCTCTAACCTGGGGTGCATGCATTCCAAGCTGTGTCGAACAGCCACGCCCCAAAGATAATGCTGTCATATTTTTTAGTAATCCTGTGCATGAAAGGTCAGGTGTGGAGTTTTCTACTCCTAGCATCACGTTGACACTCAAATGTTAAGAGTTTCGGTATCATCTTGATGATGCGTTTCTCATTATAGATGTTCAGTCTGTACTGTATTATATTTATCCACTCATCGCTGAGAGACACTCGGGTTGCTTCTGTCTCTTGCTATTGTGAATATCACTGCTGTGAATGCAAATGAACAAATATCTCCTCCAAAACCTGCTTTCAACTTTTTTGGCTAAAGTTGCTTTTGAGGACTGCTGGATGCCAGCTGCCTTTTACGGTGGGTGATCTGCTTGAATAATCTCCTTTCTTGGCACTTGTGTATCCAGGACGCGATGCTGTACCCCAGGGACATAAGGAGGGATGTGTGGGGGTCATTTCCCTATACCCATCATGAAGAGACCTCATTCCCATTAGGTCCCAAACGGGAATGCCAATAGCCCTGGATGCTAAGGAGGGAGTGGATGGCATGGAGACTGTGGGGCACTAGGTATGGACCATGGATGGTGCCAGGATGTGGAGTAGCAGCAGAGACCACCCTGGCTGAGACAAGCCCTCCTGTGTGAAGAGCATGCTGTTGTCCAATATAGGCCTTGAAAAGTTTTCTCGCCCAGAGTGGCAAGTGAGATTCCTGACCTGCATCCACACAGGCAAAGATTTCACAGACTTTCTCCAGGGTTGGCAGTGAACACCCCAAGGCATGTGACAAGTTGCCTATCTCAGGATGTTTTGCCTGAGCTTCTAGCACTTTGCTTGGAAGCCCAGAGCTGTCATAGAATGGACCACGCTCAGTACACGCCTATAGCGTTACACTCACACACAGTTGGCTGTTTTCCCTAGCTCCAACAGAGCAGGGCTCCCTGCGTATCTCCAAGACTAACATCATGCATGATACCTGGCAGGCAGTGAGCAACCACTTTTCAAATTCTCCCATCTTCAAATTTTAAGTCACAAAGAAAAACAAGACAAGCATTGGTTAAGGTGCAGAGTCAAGTGTGCTCTCAGCAAAACCATTGCCCTTTGAAGCTCGCTTCTCTGACAATAAGGCTAGATGCCTGCAGAGTTTTTCCTGTTCCCATGCAAGCTGGATGACCCTGAGTCAGGCTCTGCTCAAAGGAAGTTCTGGAATGGAAGACATGGAGAAAGAAGAAGCCATATTCCCAGCTTCTGAGTCTCCTCCAACACAAGTAGCAGTCACAGCAGTGGAGGAGGGCCAGCATGGATGGGAACAGCAGCCAAGGCAGCGACAGTGGCAGCAGCGGCAAGCCCAGGTGCCTCCTCAGGCAGCTTGTTCTTAACAGCAGTCTCACTGGCAACAAACCCTGGATGTTACCTAGCTAGATCTTCCTTATTGTCCCTCAAGCCACAAAGTGGTAGTAGCTTTCAATAGCTGTCAATCATTGGATAGCCTTACTGTGCTTTTTTTCTTCTCATACCTTTGTATTCCCTGTATTAAATTCCCTGGAGTTTTTTTTTTTTTCTTTTATCTATGTCTACTTGTTTGAAAGGCAGAAAATAAGTGAAAACAAAGACCTTCATCACTGGTTTGATCAAATGGTCACACAAGAGCCAGGTCCAGAACAGGCTGAAGCCAAGAGCCAGAAACTCCACCCTGGTCTTTCATGGGTGTTCAAGTTCTTGGCTCATCATCTGCTGCCTTCTTAGATACATTGCCAGGAAGGTGGATTAGAAGCCAAGCACTCAGGTATGGTATGTGGCACTACACGCAATGTCCTAACCAACTGTGCCACAAGCCATATCCTGAATTCCCTGATTTGAAATAGCTAGGCGTGGTTTACCGATTGGACTCTAATATTTTGGGCGACGCTTCTCCCGAGGCCACGATAGTCATGGGGCTACCTCTTCCTCTCTGCTCAGCAAAGGTTGTTGTTTTCCCAGCCTTCCTTGAGACCCAGTCCAATCAATACAATCACACTGGTTGTTCATGGCACAAAGCTACCCTACCACAGGTCCATGAGCAACTGAGCTCTGCTCCCGATCATGGTGCCCCGATCACTCTGCCCACCTGTGGGATGCCTTTTTCAAAGGAGAGCCAGGTGATGCACCTGCTGAGATGTCTCCAGACCCACACCTAGATGGGATGCACTCTTTCCTAAAAACCCCAAGCCCTGGGTCTCCTCCCAAATATCCCCCAGGGCTGTTGTCTGAGCTGATGCAGAGGTCGCTTCAGTCAGGCCGGATGGGCCTGCCCACCAGGGCACAAGCCAGGCGACTCAGGACCAGCAAACTGGTCCAGGACCAGCAGAGCTGCCAAAGCAATCCCAAACTTGACTGTGCAATGCATAAAACAGCCCCGACCTTTACTCCCATTTTATATGACACTAAAAGCTGACCTCTTCCCAGCCCTCCTGGAGCTCCGGGACGTGGTGACCCCAGAGCCTCCAACCTTTCTCCAAGGCTTCTCTTAGCACAAAGAGGCAAGAACACCTGTTCCAAGCCCTCCCCAGATCACTCGTGTCCCAGGTCAGGCTTTACTGCTACCGATTCTTTCCAGGCATGTGTGTCAACATCACATTTTTCTTTTATTTAAAATGTTATTTTGATGGATATAAAATAATTATACATATTTATTGGGTATAGCATCATGTTTCAAGTCGATGTGTATACCTGGTGTAATAGTCAAATCGTCTCATAAATCCATCATTTCTTTACCTGTCTTCTGGTTGTCTAGAAGTAGACACTCTCCCACACAACACCTTAAGTTTCTCCCTCTATCTAACTGCAACATCTTACCCCCTGGACCTAAAAGCAAGACTCTAAACAACAAAACTACTAGATGAAAACATAGGGTAAACACTCCATGACTTAGATCTGGGCAAGAACTCTTTCAGTTGTAAGATTCCAAAAACCCAGGCAGCAAACCAGACAAATGGGATTACACAAAACTAAAGAGCTTCTGCACCAAGCAAAAGAAACAATTGAGAGAAAACTACAGAGTGGGAGAAACTGCAAAACACAGATCCATCGAATGAGGGGTGAGAGCATTGGGAACACACAAGGAGCTCAGCTCCGTAGCAAAGAAAACAATCTGATTCATAAACACGGTGTTCAGAAGGGTCTCAGATGCCACTGTGCGGAGCCCAGACATCCAGCTTTAGGCTCCCCGACCCGTGCACAGCTCCAGACTTCTCTCCCCATCGCTGGGGAGGAGCCATACACCCACCGGGTTCACTGCAACGGAGTCATCCACATTCCCGCAGCAGAGTGCACGAAGGCTGGAAACCCTTAAACAACCCCTCGCCATATGTGCCGATTTAAATGGAAACCAAACGGGGAAGGAATCTGACGACAGTCTGTCACCGACAGGAGCACTACTTCCTTCGGTTAATTTATGTCTTCCGTAATCAAGTTTTGAGAAGGCTCCACCTGTGAGGGCACTTCCCCCCCACCCCCCTGCATGTGTTCATGCTCAGAGGCCCCCCAGCTTATGCACATTTTAAGACACTACCCTCCTGAAGCACTTTATCTTCCTAGCTCTCTACCTGTATTAATTAATTGGTGCTATAAATACAACCAGCACATGACTATTCTGGGCCTCATCACTCACTGACTCAGCTCAGGACCTGCAGGGAAATTAGAAAAATCGAATCTTTCCCAAGTTGGGCCTGGACAAGGTAACTCAGTCAATTCTGTCCTGAGGGTGGCTGAGGGATGAGGTAGGGTCTGAGTAGATAAGTAATTTCCTTGAGAGCAAGCCAGCAACCCTGCTTAAGGTGGCTCTGTGCTATTACAAGTGAAACACAGATGTTTTCTTTTTGAGTGGACATAGCAGCAGTCCCTGAGGGCCTGCAAGGTGCCTCATCCTGAAGTAGCTATCAAGTATCAAGAGACCCTGGAAGGCCTTGCCCGCTAAACTGCCAAGGTGGGATTAAACAGAGGCAGGACATAGTCCAGGTTTTTATTGTCAGTCCCAAACATCAGGCGAAGGAAAGCAGCAGACTTAGAGTTGATGTAAAATAATATAGCTGTGGGGGAGTTGGCATTGTAGCACAGTGAGTTAAGATACCACTTGTGTTGCTGGCATCCCATATGGAAACAAAGGTTTGAGTCCCAGCTATTCAGCTCCCCCTCTGGGTTCCTGCTAATGTGTCTGGGAAAGCCAATGAAAGATGGTCCAGGTAGCTGAGACTCTGCCACTCATGTGAGAGACCCAGATGGATTTCCAGGCTCCTTGCTTGTTTGGCCGAGCCTGAGGCATGGTGTCTATGTGGGGAGTGAACCAGTGAGTAGAAGATCTTTCTCTCTCTGTCTCTTTGTCTCTCTGTCTGTCTGTCTCTCTCTCTGTCTCCCTCCTCCTTTGTTACTTTGAAAAAAATATAGATTCACCAAGTCATTGAAAAAAGTGACTGAACATCATCAAGCTGTTGCAGAGATGCTAGGAACCAACTTAGTCTCAATCCCTCAAAATCTCAAAGCACCTAAGGAGACAGACATGGGAAGTGCCAGAAACACACTCAACAATCCATGGTGCTCAGAATCCAAGGTGCTAAGGGACCACCACAAAAGGAGACGCTTAGCTGCCCAGCACACCTGGTCATGGAGCTGTCTGAACAGAAGGCTGCAAGAAGCAAGTACTGCTCATTTACCGTCGGGTCACTCTAAACACTGACCCAGAGTCACCTGGTTTTGATTTGAAACCTTTCATCCTGTGTCACTGGCTCCAAATTTGTTTCTGGTTCTGGGTTTGGCCCTCATGGGCCTTCCTGATGTTGGGCAATGTCCTGGCCTTCGGGCCTCCCACCCTAGATCTTGTCTTTCTTTCTGAGTCCCAGACAAACAAACCTAAAAGAAGAGATATGGAGAAGGCTGATCCCCGAACTCCAATGGTTGACCTAGACATGTAATTTCTGTAGCTCAATTTTCTCAATTTCTTGTAACTGCAAAATGTAGAACCAATCTCACCCTGTGTTTCCAGGAGTTAGGAGCTGCAGGCTGTGAGCTTCCTATCTGTGAGAGGAGTGGCTTTGATCACCACTAACCAACTATTGTCTTTTGCCCACACAACTCTAAGCTAGGCACTGCACAAGTCTTAGATGCTAGCCTGATAGAGAGAAAAAGCTGGGGTTCTGACAAGGATCCTGGGCCTTGCATGCATATAGCAGCAGCCATGGGGCTTGAGCTGGCATTGGATCACGTCAGGAAAAGACACTGCCTATGTCACCAGCGTTCTACATTAAAGCACTGGTTTGAGTCCCCGCTGCTCTGCTTTTCATATAGCTTCCTGCTAATGCACCTGGGAAAGCAGCAGGAGATGCTCCCTCTGCTTGGGCCCCTGCACCCACATGGGAGCTCTGGATGGAGTTTCTGGCTCCAACCTTCAGCCTGGCCCAGTTCTGGCCCTTTAGCAAGTGATCAGAATCTCTTTCTTTTTCTTCTTCTTCTTCTTCTTCTCTCCCTCTCTTCTTGTCACTCTTTCAAATAAATAAGTACGTGATTTTGGGCACAGAGCAATGGCTCAATGGCTGAATCCTCACCTTGCAGTCACTGGGATCCCATCTGGGCAACAGGATCGTGTCCTGGCTGCTCTACTTTCCATCCAGATCCCCATTTGTGACCTGCAAAAATAGCAGAGAATAGCGAAAAACCTTGGGACCCTTGCACCTGTGTGGGAAACCTGGAAGAAGCAACTGGCTCCTGGTTTCAGATCGGCTCAACTGCAGCCATTGCAGCCATTTGGGGAGTGAACCAGCAAGTGAAAGATCTTTCTGTCACTCCTTCTCTCTGTGAATATGCTTTTCCAATAAATACAAATAAATCTTTAAATAAATAAATGTTTAAAATGTCACATGCACAAGTTTATGGAGGCCAATTTAGGAAGGAAATTGGAGGACACAGGCAAGGAGGTCCAAGGGTGACTTAAGAGGACGCCGTTTCCCAAAGAGAACGCTAAGTATTGAGTGAAGAGAGCACTACAGGGCAGGGAAAGTGTGTGCCAAGACGAGGAATGCCAGGGCATGCTAAGGAATGATGACTGGGAGCCCCCCTGGAACGCCCACCCCCAAAACACTGTGAGTCCTGCACACATCCTGTTTCATTACCTTCTTCCACGTCTCAACCCTTCGCTCCTCACCTGATCAATCACCTGTTGGCAACCAGGACATCGGGGCAGCTGCCCAAAAAAGCCAGACGGTGGGGACAGCATCTCCCCGGGTCTCGTGGTTTCTCACCCCTCCTGCAAACCGGAGCATCAGCTCTGTCTGCCGGCGGGCTCTCTGGGTAGGAACAGGTGTGTTTTGTTCTTGCTGCCTTGGCACAGCAAACCACCCCCAGATATTTTGCTTCTGCCGCTCACAAGGAGTCCAAAAGGTCCAAAGACAGATGCCTCGCCCACCAACTGAGCAAAGCAAGCCGCCACAGGTGGGAAACAAAGGAAATGAACCCTCCAATTGAAGCAGGCTCTCGGCCACCAGGGAGGGACAAAGTCTGAGTGAGACCTGGCCTTGCGGAAGACGGTACCGCTTGCCTGTGGACATTTCCTCAAGTGTGATCTACTTGGAAGAAATAGAGTTTTGTTGGTGTCCAGCCAAGATCATTTCTGAACTGACATTGCGTGTGTGGTATCTTTAGGGATACCAAACTGCTGTTCAGTGCCAGGCACAAATCTCCACACTCACTACACACAGGAATCCTGCTACCTCCTTGCCACTGGATTTCTCCCCAGACTTGCTAAGGTGTGAGTGACAAAGTTGTGCATATGGAAAGTACGAGACATGATGATTTGATACGCATATATAATCAGCCGTCAGTCTAAACAGGGGTTGATTCCAGGACCCCCTGCCGACACCCCAGTGTGCACATGCTCAGTTCCCAAATATAGAACAGTGTGGGATTTTATACAACTCATGCAATCAGTCCTCTCATACACATTACCTCATTTCTAGATGACTAGCAATAACTAATCCAATGTAAGTAGCTATTACGCTGTGTGACCTAGGGAACAATGACAAGAGGGAAAGTGTGTGGGTTAGCTCCAGATGCACCTGCTGCAATATTTTCCATCCATAATGGGTCGGATTGGTGAGTACATAAACCAGACACCAGAGGCTAAATGCATATGGTGAGCTAATGACCACAGTGACGGCAATTCACACACACACACACATTTGGACACTGGTACCCACCACGTTGCTCTTCACCTCTGTGGGGTCCACATTTTAGACTCCACACATGAGCTCTTCCTGTCTGACTTGGTTGAGCACACCATTCTGCAGACTCCTTCATGTTGTGGCAAATGGCAGGATCCAGTTCTTTTTAAAAATGAATGATATCCCATTGCATATGCTCGTGTGTGTGTAGTGAACACATCTGTTTTTTCCACAACTTGGCTATGGTGAACAGTGCTGTGGGAGACACACAGGTGCAGATGTCTCCACAAGGTGGTGATGTCATTTTCTTTGGGCATATACCCAGAGAGGGCATCGTTGCTAGTTGTTTAGTTTTTAACTTTCAGGAACTTTCACATTGTCTTCCACAACATTTGTGCCAATCTACATTCCCAACAGAAATGTACAAGGGTTCGCTTTTCTCCACAGCTTTGCCAATCCTTATTTTTATCCTTTACAGTAATAGCCTTCCTGACAAGTGTGAGTTGATACACACTGTTGTTTTGATTTCTATATATCTTCGTGATGATCAATGATGTTGGGTATCGTTTCATGCACCTAGTAGCCCTTTTCTATGTCTTCTTTGGGAAAAATTGGGTTGTTTGTTCTTGTGTTATTGAGTCATATGACTTCTTTATGCATTTTAGATTTTAACCCTTTACCAGACATACGGTTTGCAAATATTTTCTTCAAATTTTTAGTCTGCCTCTCATTGTGTTGGTTATTTCCTTCGCTGCACAGAAGCTTTTGCGTAGTGTAGTCACATTTCTTTATTTTTGCTTTGCAACCCGAGCTTTGGTGTCACAGCCTCAAGAAAATCTTTGCACTAATGTCAAGGATGCTTCTTTTCTCCTATTTTTTTTTAGATGTATTTGTTTATTTGAAAGGCAAAGTTACAAAGAGATTTCCATCTACTGTTTCACTCCCTAAATGACTACAACAATCAGGACTGGACCAGACCAAAACCAAGACCAAGGAGCTTCATCTAGATCTCCAACAGAGGTGCAGTGGCCCAACACGGTAGGCTATCTTCTGTCACTTCCCTGGGCGTGTTAACAGACACCTGGAGCAGAAGTAAAGCAGCCAGATCTTAAACCAATTCCCAAAAGGAATTCAGCATTACAGGAAGCAGCTGAACCACGACACCACACTGCCAGTCCAAAGAAGCTTTTCTTCCATATTTCTTTCCAAACATTTTATGCTCTCAAATGTTATGTTGAAGTTTTTAATTAATTTTGGTTTTGGTTTTGTGCCTGATGTAACATCAACCTCCTACATGTAGATACTCAGTTTGCCATACCAGTTATTCAAGGGACTATTCTTTCCTTTCATATGTTTTTCTCACCCTTGTAACTATGAGTATTTATTTTGGGGCTTCCTATTCTGTTTCATTGGTCTACATGATTGTTTTTAGTTAGTTTGTTTTGCCACACTACCATATTGCTTTGTTAGCTAGAGCTTTGTGATATAACTTAAATGTATAACTTAAATGCCTTAGTCTTTCTTAAAATTGCTTTAATTATTTGAGGTCTTTCATGGGCCCTACAAATGTAAAATCTTTTTTGCCTCTATGGAAAAAAATGCTGTTGGAATTTTGGTAAGGTTTACACTGAATCTCAATCTCTCCTGGGTTGATATGGGCATTTTTTTTTATTATTATTGTTGCTTACATTGTATTATGTAGTACAGCTCCATAGGCGCTGGGGATTCCCCCCACCCCTCCCACACCCCTCCCCCCATGGTGGATTCCTCCACCTTGTTGCATAACCATAGATCAAGTTCAGTTGAGATTCATTGCTTGCAAACACATGCCTAGCATAAAGTTCCGTGTCCTATTGTCCAGATAAGTTCAGTGGCCTCTTGGGGAGACCTTCTATGGTCTGAAGATAGGTCTAACAGAGTAAAGATCCGGTCAGTTAAAAGCCCCAACAAGGCCTCAGTATCATTATACAACATTATGGAATTAATTGACATAGTATTGGGTAAACAATATGTTAAAAATAATGCAAGTTCCATTCTTCGAGACATCTGGGTTGAGACAGTATCAATGACAGGTTCAAAAAATAACAAACAACCAAACAAAAATTACACGTTAAATCAAGGCAAACATGTGGTATCTAATCTTTTGGGATTCACTCATTTCCCTTAGCATTATAGTTTCCAGTTGTGCCCATTTAGCCACAAAGAACTGCATTTTGTTTTTTTTAATAGCTGAGTAGTATTCCATGGAGTAGATGAACCAAAGCTTTCTTATCCAATCTTCTGCTGATGGGCATTTTGGTTGCTTCCATGTTTTTGCAATTACTGATTGTGCTGCAATGAACATAGGGATGCATGTTGGTTTGTCGTAAAACAGGTGTTTTGGATATATTCCTAGGAGTGCTATTGCTGGGTCATATGGTATGCAGATTTTGAGTTGTTTGAGTGTTCTCCAGACTGATTTCCATAGAGGCTGTACCAATTTGCAGCTCCACCAGCAGTGGAGTAGGGTTCCCTTTTCCCCCGCATCCTCGCCAGCAGGCGTCGTTGGTGTTCTTCCACCTGTGAACAAAGTTTCTTTTATTGGTGTAGAAAAACAAGGCTGATTTCATGTTACACTTTGAGTTCTACAGCTTTAAGAATTTTTTTTGTTAGTTCTTAAAGTTCTTATTTAACTTTTTGTGGAGTCTTTAGCACTTCCTATGTGTAACATCACATCACAGGCAATGACAATCTTGTCTTTCCCTGGTAAGGACTCAAGGACCCAGAAGCAATGACTTGCTGCCTCCCCAGGTGTACATTGGCAGGAAGCTAAGTCAAACACAGAACTATGGAAACTCGAACCCAGGCACTCTAACATGGTATGAAGACAATGATTGCACAGCCAACTGCCTGTCCCTGTTTGCTCATTTTTATTGAAGACTTTGTCATACATGTTCATCAGGGATATTGCCCACCATCTCCCTTTTCTTGTACTGTCCTTGGCTTGGAGCTCAAGGTAATGGTGTCCTCAAAAAATGAGTTTGAAACTATTCCCTCCTCTTTCATGTTCTTCTGTCAATTTGAGAAGGATTGCTGTCAGCTCATTCTTCAAATGTTTATTAGAATTTACCAGTGAAGGCATCTGGCTCTGGCATTCTCTCTGTTGCGAGATTTCTTATTAGTGTTGATTAAACTTCCTTTCCCATTGTCTATGAAGATTTTGTGTTTTTTCATGACTCAGTCGTGGGATGCTACGTGTCTTCATGTTTCAGCTATGTTGTATGCTTTGAGGAATGTATCCCTTTCTTCTAGGTAATTTGATTTCTTTCGCATGTAATTTTTCACAACAGATTCCTATGAGCCTTTGTATTTCAGGAGTATCAATTATATCATATGTTGTGTTTCTGATTTTACTTGAATTCTTTTTCACCAAAAGCTGTTGGTGTAGCATGTCAAAAAACCAATTCTTGATTTCATTGATCTTTTCCATTGTTTTTATAACCACTTTTTCGTTAATTTCTTGTCTGAGCTGTATTATTTTCTCCTGCTTTGTTTGTGCTTTTTCTAGCTCCTTAAGCTATAAATCTAGGTCATTTATTTGAGATGTTGATTTTCTTCCTTAATGCAGTATTTATCCATATAATGTCCATGCAAACTGCTTTGACTACATGCCACGAGTTTTGGTGTATCTAATGTTCACTTGTGTTTCAAGATATTTTGGGGGGTTTGTTATTTGACACATTGGCTTTTGCTGTGACCTGAATATCTGTGTGTCCTGCCATCCCAGTCTCCAGGGCGATGGAGTCAGGGAGCATGGCCTTTGGAAGGTGGTTAGACCACAGTGGTAGAACCCTCATGAACGGAACTAGTGCTCTTGCAAATGAGACCTCCGGGAGTGTGTGAGTCCCTTCCTTTGTGGGAAGTGACAAGCAGGTGACTTGAACCTGTGAAAAATAGCCAGTTCCTTAAGCTTGGACTTGTCAGTCTTCAGAACTGTGAGCCATAAGTGTTCATTGCCCATAAGCTCCCTGGTTGATTCTATTTTGCTATGGAAGTCTGAATGGACTGAGACAGTTATCCAGGTGAACGGAGTTCTGAATAGCTGAGACTTTTTTTCCATTTTTGTTCTGTCACTTGTTTCTATTTTCACATTTTTGTGATCATAAAGAGGACTTCACATAATTTCAATATTCTAAAATATATTGAGACTTGTTTTGTGGCCTGACCTGTGCCCTACCCTGGAGAATGTTCTATGTGTTCCTCAGATGAATGTGGGTTTGTTTGCGGTTAGGTGGACTGGAGCCAGGAGCATCTTTTGGGTCTCCAACATGGGTGCAGGGGCCCAAGCACTTGTGCCATCCTTTATGGGATGCTGGCACCACAAGTGGAGGCTTAACCTGGCATGGTGCAGCACAACCCCTAAGCCAATGGTAGAAGATCTCCTTGACTTTCCTTCTCTCTCTGTAACTCTACCTTTCAAATAAAAATTTAAAAGTAATAAAAATAAAAGTACAGTAATGGGCATTTTGCTGCCATTGGTGAAATGTGCATACACAAGTTTATTCAGCCTAAAGTAGAGTTCAAGTGCAGTGTTTGCCTATTGATTTTCTGTCTGGATGAAAGTGAGGTATTGAAGGCTGCTACTCTTAATGCATTGCCATCTATTTCTCATGGTCTGTTCCTATTTGCTCTGTATATTTAGATGCCCAGTGTTGGGTAGATGTGTGCTTGTGGTTTTATATCCTCTGGGTTACTTGTAATGACCTTCTTGGTCTTTCACGACAAAGTCTGTTTTGGCTAACGGATGGGTGGTCACCCTTGTTCACTTTTTGTTATCATCTCCCTGCAATATCTATTTCCATGTCTTCATATTCAAATCCTTACGTCCTTAAAGCTAAATAGTGTCTGTTGAAGGTAGTTTTTTAATTAGGCCTGTTTTTAAATCTCCATGCAGTTGTGTCATGTGTTTTATTGTAAAATTTAATCCATTCACATTTAAAGCAGTTGCTGGTGAGCAAGAGCCGTTATTGCCCTTTTCCCATTGTTTTCTTACTGTTTTGAGGTTTTCTGTTCCCTTCCTTTTCTCTTGCTGTCTTCTGCTGAGCTGATGGGTTTTTTTGATGGTGTGCGTTCATTACTTTTCTCTTCATCTTTTGTGCATCTGCTACAGGTTTTTGCTTTGTGGTTACCATGGGGCTTACACAAAAATCTCATACTGTTATGCCAATCTATTTTAAGCTGATCACAACTTAACTTGTGGAACATGCAAATACTCTACACTTTTTTCTCCCCCACATTTTATGCCTTTAATATCACACAACTCACTTTTCATATTGTGTATGTGTTAACAAAGTATTTTAACTTTAGTTATTTCTGATAATTTTGTACTTGTGACCTTTAGACATATATAAAATTTATTTGTGCACTACCCTTACAGACTGAGTTTTCTGTATTTGACTATCTACCAACCTTTATCTTTAATCCTTTATGCTTCCATATGTCACACTTGGCTGTATTGAAGAAGCTCTCAGCTATTATTCAAGCAAGCTCTTGCTCCTTTCCCCTTTTCCCTTCCAAAATGCTCACAATGGGTACATTGTTTCTCGTGATGGTGACCCTGAGCTTTCTTCTTTCTTGGTTCTCTTCTGATTCTATCATCTCAAAAGTCCCGTCTTCAAGTTCACAGACTCTGTTCTCTGTAGTCTAGGGTACTGTTGAAGCTCTGTGCTGCATTTTTTCATTTTATTCATGGTTTTCTTTGGTTCCAGCATATCTGCTATCTACTTTTTTGTGATTTCCATGGTTGGTACTAAACTCACCGCTTTGTGCATGTATTGTTTTCTTAATAGCACTGTGTTTACTACCTTAATCTCTAGCTGAGCTTCCTTAACACAACTATTTTTACTTGCCAGGCAGATTTTATAAATAGCCATTTCTTTGGGGTCTGTTACTAGAAAATTACTGTATTCTTTGGGTGGCGTGTCAGAGTCCCTGAGCTCTCACATTGTCATCTTGCAATCTGAGGGAACAGTATCATCTTTCAGTTCTTCAACAAGTGCTAAAGCACTGGCTTCATGAAAGAAAATACCTTCACCTGTCACTCTGACCCAGGATGCCAAGACCTGCTTAGTTCTTGTCAATGAAAATGCCAGCTCTACCCCATCTTGTTCCTTCTTAAGGGAAATTTTTTTTTAGATTTATTTTATTTGAAAGGCAGATCTGCAGAGAGAGAGAAACCTTCTACCTGCTGGTTCACTCCCCACATGGCCACAACTGCCCGAGCTGAGCCAGGCAAAAACAGAAGTCAAGAGCTTCTTCTGAGTCACAGGGGAATTCCTGAGGTTTTTACGACTTCTGTAAGGCCATATCAGTTATTAAAAATCTCCCTTTGGGGCCGACACCATGGCATAATAGGTTAATCCTCTGCTTGCGGTGCTGTCATCCTACATGGGCACCGGTTTGAGTCCCAATTGCTCCACTTCCATTCCAGCTCCCTGCTTATGGCCTGCGAAAACAGCAAAGAATAGCTCAAGTTCTTGGGCCCCAGCACTCATGTGAGGGACCCAGAAGAAGCTTCTGGCTCCTGGCTTTGTACTGGCCCAACTTTAGGTGTTGCAGCCCATTTGGGGAGTGAACAAGCAGACGGAAGATCAATCTCTCTGTGTCTCTCCCTCTATCCTCTAACTTTTTTTTCAAATAAAAATAAATAAATCTTCCTTTTGTTTTCTCTTTGAGATGTTAAAGATATATGCACCTATTCTGCCAGCTCTGCCTTTAGACAGGGCTGAGATGGGTGACCACCCTTGTGAGCAAAAGCTCACATTTGCTATCCTGGGACACAATCGAGGAATTGTTCATGAGATGCAGAAAGAGGAAATATATGGAGAACTGAGGTGCCTATGGACCACAAGTGCCCAAGTAGCTCATCGGCAGGTCTGCTGATTAGTAAGAGCTCAGCATTGCATTGAATTCTAAACACTGGGTTCCTTCAATCCCCACCTCTCATCCTTCCTCCCATTCTATCCCAACTGTTCAGTCCTGCTTATCGCCTCGGTATCCAACGTGGGATGAGAAACAGACAGGGGCTGGGTGCTCACTGACTGCACTCTCGCTTTCTTCTCCCCCAGACCCAGAAGGTGCTAGAGACTGAGAGAGTCTTTTTTTTTTTTTTGGCATTGAATCACATCTTGGGGAAGTAGGGGTGTACATCTTTTCTCAGCTTTATGATGCAGCTGGATCCTGAAACTTCTACACCAGACTTTCACTGGAAAATTACCATCCACAAGTGGTTGTCCAAAGCAGGGATCTCAGTAAGATAATGGGGTAGGCACTTTCTGCCATGGGCTACTGCTGGCATTGCTTTTCTCCTCTTCCATTTCTATCTAAAGTCTCTTGTGCTTTCCAGGGATGTTTTTCAAGCCCACCTACCCACGCCAGCAGCATCTTCTCTTAACTGTTCATGATTAAGGAAATTCCCAAAGATCACCCATGGAACGGTGTTGGGAGACCAGCTCTCCGAATGAATGATTGAACCATCACATTAACCTTTATCTTGGGAACTCAGCATGCAAGACCTATATCAATAGAATCACAGTCTTTAACCCTGGATGCAGAACCATTTCAGTAGCATTCAGATCTCCCGACTTCAGAAAGCTAATTATTTGCACCCAGTCTTCCATGAAATAGCAACATGAAAAAAGAAGTGAACAGCTCATCTCCCAAGATGTGTAAGCAGAGGCACAGGGACTGTCTGTTCTGAACCAAAAATACTTCAGCCTTGTCCGGCTGGGCAGCATCCATGTGGTCCCTGAGCCAGCTACATCAACATCAGCCACCTGTAAAATTGCTCCATCTCAGGTCTATTGAATTAGAAGCTACACTTCATCAAGATCCCTGAATATGTGTTGTAAGTTGATAGACATGGCTGTTTTGCATTCCACTGGGTCTGTGCTAATTAGCACTTCAAGCAGTCATGACAGTAAGCCTTCTACCCATCCCCTCAATGCACGTGTTGTGTGTGTGTGTGTGTGTGTGTGTGTGTGGGCGTGAACGAGCATGTGTGCAAGCACATCCACACTGCATGTGCTCCCCACACAAGAATACACACACACACACAGAGCTGCTGTCACGGCACGGCCGGATCAAGCCCTGAAGCTTCTGACCTGAGAGGTGCACAGTTTGGTGGTTGAGGAGAAGAGGATGATGTGGTATACCCACTCATCTTCTCTCACAGGCAGAATCCACATTTGCAAATTGCATTCTAGGTCCCCTCCTGACATTCAGACACAGTACGACAGCACCTAGCATGGGACTGGTTCAATAATGTTTAATTAATTAATCAATCAAGCCAAATCAAAGATTAGGTTGATTATCGAGGCATTCTTATCTATACACCTCTAGGCAACCTGTTAATTGCTTTGTCTCTTAAAAAAAAGAGCAAATGTCTTGCACTAAAATGATAATAACATTTTGGAATTATGTAGATATAGTCATGGAGGTCAAAAATCTGATAAGTATAAAATATTCCCAGGGTGTTCTGAAGAGCAGATTGCTACAGAAGCCCTCGTCATTATCATCAAAGTCAATGCTTTAATGTTACCATAATGCTGAGGTATAAAATACAGGAATTTATGATGAGATAACCAAAACCTGTATATTTGGTTCTGCAAAACAATAAGAAACCAAGCACGCAGAACCTGCATCAGCACTCTTTCCCTCACTGTGGAAGTCCATCATACACTGATCACATGGCATGGACAAAGGAATGTATCAGTGCATACGATTCTTAATTGTGCCTCTGTCTGCAGGATTCTGTCGGAATCTCAGCATGCCATAGCTCTGTTAGAAAACATTATGTGGAGTAAAACATGGGAAAGCAAGAACCCAGCCATCAAAAATCTACGATGAGGAGAAATGCTATCTGATTCCTGTGTTTGAATGAACTTCCCGTGGATAGTGGAGATTTTGAGGAAACCCCGTCCAGTGGTTATATAAAGCTCCACGTTGGGTTCCGTGGCTGTCTTCATGTATTCACCGAACGGTTGTAAATGATCTGCCTTCATTTAATTTACAGATTGCAAGAAACTGAGATTTCTAGGCTTTGTTTTAGCTGTCAATCTTACACTAGGTCTTTCCGGATATTAATGTGGTTGTTACTCTGTTTTTGGTGGATTTGTAGTTGAATAAATTCATGTCTCGAGGGCCTTCCCTGCATGATTTACAGCCAGACACCCAGGACAAGTGCATCCAGAACCTGCCGCTTCCCTGTCCCTGGCAACTGTTTGCCTCCGACGGATAGATCCGAGACTTGAGGAAAGAACAGGACACTGAGCAGGAAACTCAAGCAGGCTCATTTGAGCTACAATTGTCAGGTAACTCCAGACGTTTAAAAAAAAAAAAAAAAAGCCCCACAAATGCATTCTTCCCTCAATTTCTAAAGATTTGCCTTTGGTTTTTGAAAAGCTCTTTGGGTTGAGTTAGAGCCCTCACTCACACATTCGTCTGAGGGGCAGCGATCTGGCAGCAGCCCATGCGTCAGAGCCTGCCAGGATGACTCCAGCGCTCATGCAGGCCTCCGATTCCTCACAATCTGAGCCGGAGCACAGAGATGCGTGATCCCGACCGTAAGCGCTGCCTTCACAGGCTGTCGGGGAGTGGGAACCAGGGACAGCAGAGCTGGCTGCCAGCCCCACAGTAGCCACTTCCTCCTCCACCCACAGTGATACAAACTCTTGCAAAGAGGAGTAGCTGTTGTTCCAGAATTTCCGTCTCTCTAATGTTGTCAACACTCGCTCAGCCATACATTGTGTATATGCTCAGGGCGTGGATAACTGCATCAAAACGCACACACTTGTCATATGTCCATCTGCACAGTTAACACCTTTAAACAGTGCCATCACCCAAAGGAGCTGCCAACCAGAAGACTGACGCCTGCTGGCTGGCTCTCAAGGGCTACACGATCTAACCAAAGTCCACCAAGGCTTTGGGGACACAACAATGACCCCCTAGGAGTTGCTTTCTACAGGTTTAAGTACATTTTAAAAACCTAGGAGTGCCAACATACAGGTGCAATCCCAAGTGCCCCTGTAGATTGCATTGGTGACCTGAACAACACTGACAGATTCAAGAAAGGGGGAGGCTGAAATGGCTTCCACGAAAAGAATTCTCCTTCTAAAATTCTAATACCTGTCAGTTTGCTTAATGACTTTGCTTGATACCTGTCAGTGGTGTCCTTCTCAGCTTTCTGGTCTACCCCACAGCCACTCCTTCCCATGGCTGGGAGAAGCCCTTCCTTGCATGGAGAAGCACTGAGGCTTGGGCTCCAGCTGTGTCTAGTTTTCCCCATCCTTGGAGGAGTCAGTGGAGCAATGTTAGGCAGGTCGCCTTATCTCTACCTTGCATTTTTACTGGATTTTCGTGGAGACTTGATCAACCTCTTGATTTTATGATTTTGACTGTTAAGACTAGGGGTGGGGAGTGACCTTTGGTCTATTTTTAGTCAACCAATGCATGTGTGTGTGTGTGCAACATACGATAGTCTTAGGTTCATCCTTTATTTCTGCTGTCAAAATCTGGGTGACTTTAACATCTTCAAAACCTCTGAATCATTGCCTTTGCTTATATATTTCAAAGATTTATTTTTATACTCCCTCATCAAGTCCCTTCCCCAGCCCACTTTGAATCATTGTCTTAATCTTTAAAAATCCCAAGGATTTTAGGAGCTCTGTGCCAGAAGGTGTGAACAAAGAACAAGTCTATTTTTCAATATACCACAGACCACCTCTGCCACTCCAGCAGTTACACTGAACTTTCAGGGGGGTACGAGAGCAAAGTCTTGGCTGGTAAGTGGGTAGGACTCATACAGGAAGCCAATACACAGGAGCCAAGGGCAAACTCAGAGCTGACGCTGGGGTCAGAGAAAAACATGGAGAAAGGATGTTGGGTGCAGACCTGGCTTCGGCTCTAACGACTTTTGCGTTGGGCCTTTCAGGACTTCCTACACCTCTCCAGGTTTGACTGGCTCCATGCTGGGAAGGACCCTTACATTCCCAGCCCTAACATCTTAGGATTCTGATTTTAGTTCCTCAGTCTTCACAGGGTGAGGTAGTGCTGGTTATTAGCAGAGCATTTGTGCATTTCTGTGAAATGTGCTGTCATGTTACAAAGAATCTTCTCACAAATTTCATGAGCAAAGTGCTCAGATTGAATTGGAAGATCACTTGAGATGCACTATTGGTTTTCATTATTTTCGTCGTCTCCACCACCGAGTTCTGAGCAACCATCCTCCAAGTTGATTTTGCCCAGTGGAACAAGCTCCATCTCCTCTTTCTAGCAATCAGTTCATAAAACCTCACCTTCTGTTATGAAAAATCTCCTGCCAAAGCGCACACGCTTAGATCCTCATTGTGGCTATCCACTGGGGAGCACTGTACAGTCCTGCTCCAGGGGGGCTCCCTTAGTGCCCAGTTTACTACCCAGCTTGCCTTTCTTCAACATGTTTCCTTGCAGTGACCAGGCCATTTAACTTGTAGGAGTTGACGGTGCCACAAAAGGACAGGTGAGGTCATTTCATTTTTGTTCATTTATTTTATTTCTCTGAAAGACTGACAGAGAAGAAATCTTGCATTCAAGATGCAAAGGTCAGGGCTGGGACAGGCCAAAGCTAGGAGCTGGAAACTCCATCCACGTCTCCCCCGGGGGTAGCAGAGACCCAGGAACTGGAATCATCTTCCACCATTTCCCAGGCACATTAACAGACAGCTGAATCAGAATCAGAGCAGCCAGGACTCAAGCAGGTGCTCCAATATAGAATGCTGGAGTTGCAGGTGGCAGCTTAACCCCCTGTGCTACAATTCCAGCACCAGGTAAGATCATTTTGTAGCAAAAGAGGCCTCTTCTGAATTTCAGAGTGCTGCCAGGAGACTGCCCTTTCAGCATCTCTGATTCAGTGCCATCCCAGAACGGATTCGCCCAGCAAGCAAACATTAAGATACTAGCTTTGCCCACTGCTCCACTTCTGATTTTAGGGAATCATCGCAGATGGCTTTCTGTAGAATGACTTCCACATGCAATAAGATGTACAGTGGTATTAAAAACAAAGCAAAATAAAAAGTAAACCTGGGGTGGGGGCTGCTCACACACAACAAAAAAAAAATAGAAAATCAAGAAAAAAATAGGGCAAGAGATTCTTGTAGGGAAAAAGACCACAAAGAGAGGAGATGCAATGGCTTAAAGTGCTGGCTTTGAGGGACTTGGAATGAGACCATTCATCATTCAGTGGCTTGTTATGCCAAGGGCTGGTACTGTCCTGGGTGCTGAAGGCCCCCCACACAGCTGAGACTACAAAGGTCCTAGTTCCTCTGGCACTTGGAAGAATGAAGTTATAAACATGTCACACATAATTTGACTTGTGAAAGTTGTAAATGCCTTGAAGAAAACACAACAGGATGGAGTAACTGAGAGATATTGGTCGGGGTAGTGAGGCTGCTTGGACAGCCAGGAAAAGCCCTTTGTTGTGGAGGTGATACTGAAATGGAGAGACTCAGAACAAGTAGCTTTAGGGTTTGAATGACTCAGTATAAATGAGATATCATTGTATCAGGATAAAAGATAAACACTTTTCATCATTCTTAGAAGAGATACAGATTTTGTCTTTTATGATGCAGGCATTTGGCACAGTGGTTAAAATGCCACTGGAATGCCCTCATCTTTAGTGAAGTGTCTGCTTCATGACCTGCCTCCAGGGCCTGGAGTGGCAGCCTTGTGGCTTAAATCCTCACCTTGTATGCGCCAGCATCCCATATGGGCACTGGTTCTAATCCTAGCAGCTCTGCTTCCCATCCAGCTCGCTGCTTGTGGCCTGGGAAAGCAGTCGAGGACAACCCAAAGCCTTGGGACCCTGCACCCGCTTGGGAGACCCAGAAGAGGCTCCTTTCTCCTGACTCCGGGATTCGGATCAGCACAGCTCCAGCCATTGCAGCCACTTGGGGAGTGAATCAACGAAAGGAAGATCTCTGTCTCTGCTCCTCTCCTTCTATCTAACTTTTGAATTAAAATAAAATAAAAATTTTAAAAATAAGACCTGCCTCCTCTTCCCATCAAGTTTCCTGCTGATGCACACTCTGGGAGGCTGTAGCTGATGGTCCAAGTACTTGGGTCTTGTCACCCACATGGAAAATCCAGATTCCATTCACAGCTCCTGGCTCCATACCTGGCTGCTGCAAACATTTGAAGAAATGAGGCAGCAAGTGGCATCTCGCCCTCTCTCTATCACTCTGCCTTTCAGATAATAAACAAGTCAATTTTTAAATTAAAAAAGAGGGCCTGGCATGGTAGCCTAATGGCTAAGGTCCTCGCTTTGCACACACCAGAATCCCATATGAATGCTAGTTTGCGTGTCCCAGTGGTCCTGCTTCCCATCCAGCTCCCTGCTTGTTTTCTGGGAAAGCAGTCAAGGATGACTCAAATCCTTGGGACCCTGTGCCTGCATGAGAGACCCAGAACAAGCTCCTGGCTCTTGGCTTTGGATTGGCTCAGCTCTGACCATTGTGGCCACTTGGGGAGTGAACCAGCAGTTGGACAGTCTTCCTCTCTGTCTCTCCTCCTCTCTATATATCTGACATTCCAATAAAACAAATATAAAAAAATGAAATAAAAAGAAATACAAGTGATGGCAATATTCAACTCTGTAACATGAGAAATAGTTTAGCTTTTATTTGCATATGATGATTTTTTTAACCTGCTTTTCCAGAAAAACAGAGGCCAAGAAGGTGTTAGAAGCAAAGTCTGGCATAAATATCAACATCCCTCTTGTGGAGACACAGCCAAAGGCAGGTTTTTCTTCTCTGCCAGAAATACGTTTCTTGTCTGCAGTGGGCAGGAGAGACCTCACCCTACAGATCAGCAGGAGACCCTGTTTCATACCTGTAGCCAATCTAACCTGAAGAAGGGGTGACTCTGAAGATGCTAGTGTGTGGGGTGGAGTCACGCAGGCAACACCAAAGTGATGGTGCAGGAGAGAGAAGACGGGGCAGAATATTGAAGGAAAGAAATCGTCAGCAGATTCGTGGAAATCGATTGGCTGCTTTAACAGCAACTATCACTTCCGTGATTCCTGCAAAGGAATCACACAGCTATTTCCAAGTGCATTTGATTGCTGTGTAGAATGGCCTCTAACGAGACACAGCTTCTAGCCAATTGGATTTCACACTGCTCAGTGCCAACCTGGCAATTTGTTTTTGCATTGAACACCACAGCCTGTTAACCTGGTGAGTAACTACCCTGGATGAGCAGCCAGAATCCTTGTGGTTGTTTTTTTGGGGGGTTTTCTTCTTAAAAGACAAGGAAAATAGGGGTGATAATGATGAAGACGATGGCAAAGAAATTGGGTCTAATGAGGTGACCACCTGGAAAACTTGTAGTCATCAAGTTAATATGATCCAGACAAGGGGCCTTTAAAATATATATATATATATATATATATCTTCTGGATCATTCCAGGAAAGAGATCATTCCATTTTTCCATATTTCTCTGCCCTTTGCTCTTGTTGGAAGTACTAGGCTCAGGATAATTTAGCATTCTAGGATGAGTAAGACAATTTAGAAGTTTGGTCTAAAGCAGATTGAACTTGGGGTGAGAAGAGGGGTAAGATTTTAAGAGCAAAGGCACCAGACTTCCTTAGTCTCAACTCCTGTGCCTGACACTGACAGTGAAATAAGATTTTTCCTTCTTAGGGGACAGGGAAAAAAAAAAAACAATCCTCCCCAGCAGAAACAATCTGTTTATCCTCTGGTTAATGCACATGAACTTGAAACCTTGGGCTGAGCCAAGAACCCAAATCCCAGAGTATGTTACTGGAGCATAATCACAGTCCATCATTTACTCAGAATGGTTTAGGGTCAGACCCAACACAATGGCCTAGTGGCTAAAGTCCTCATCTTGTACATGCCAGGATCCCATGTGGACGCCATTTCATGTCCCGGCTGCTCCACTTCCCATCCAGCTCCCTGCCTGTGGCCTGGGAGAGCAGATGAGGGTGGCCCAAAGCCTCAGGACCCTGCACCCATGCAGGAGACCCAGAAGAAGCTCCTGGCTTCAGATCAGCTTAGCTCCGATCATTACAGCCACTTGGGGAGATCTTTCTCTCTATATCTCTTTCTCTAATATATCTGCCTTTCCAATAAAAATAAATCTTTAAAAAAACAGAAGAAGTCTGGGGGTCTCCCTGCCCATGTCCCTCCTGCCTCGTTCCAGAACAGGCAGGACTTGGTTTGTGAGCTCTAGCAGCAGAAAGCATTTAGTAACTTACGTCTCTTCTCCTTCCACGATGGGACACTCACAGGGTGCCGTCAAACCCTTCTCCCCCAGGTCAGGGAGGACAATCCTGGGAACCAGACTCTGCAGAGGCTACACCTGGGTCTCTGAGTGTCAGCCACAGATTCTACTCCACTGAGCACTGCCCAGCGCTCGTCAACACCATTGGACTATGAAAATGAGATCGTGTAAGCTATGCTCCAAAAACCAACTGAAATGACAATAATGAAAGGTTTGGGTTGCAATTATAACACATGTTTTTTGGCTCATTGTGGAAAAGGAAAAAAGCGGGGGCGGGGTATGCCTCTTAGCTTAAAGAAGTCAGGACAGAAGCGCGTGGGTATGCATATGCGCATGTGTTTGTAGATGTTATGTGCTCGAGTGTACATGACAACGTGTGTGTGTAACTTTCAGAGCACCAGAAGCCCAAATGTCCATTGATTTTCTGACAAGCTGCATGGTCCGCTTCAACTGCCAAAAACAGAAGAGTGGTGTCAGGAAGCTCAAGAAATGCACACCAGTTCTTAATTCAACTCACACTGCAGTTGATTACAGCGGGGTGTCTGCTCCAGTCAAGGCCAAGCTCTTCCCAGTGAGTGGCCCCTTAAGTCAAGCCAACAGCTGCATAGCTCATTGGCTTTACACCAACAAATACTTATTGAAAAGGTGCTCTTTGGGGAGCCATGAATTGTTTTTAACATGTTTTGCGATCCATTCTCTCAAGATTTTAAATGCGGTCACTTTCCAAAAGAGGATCTTGCCCCGCCAAGAACCCAGAGTTTGCAAGCCTTTTGGGACTTCTTCGATGATGTGTGTGTGAATCGGTTCCTTAACTTATGAAGCAAGTACTAAGGTAATGTGTGACTCTGGGGAGATTAACTGACCAATCAGAACTATTTTGGAGCCCGGTATAGAGGACTAGGCTGTGAACAACACAATCGGCACACAAAGAAACAGCCAGGAGGCAGGCCGATTGTGAAATATACACTGGCACACTCTCGTTAGTGCACTTCAAGGAACTTGTCTTGTTAGGCCATTTTATACAAATATTTTCCAACATTCAATCAGCCCTCTCAAATTGACACTGTCATCAACATCTAATCAATACCTCTTGTGAGGGAGGAATAAGTATCTTATCTAATGGTCAACTTATCTGAGATTTGCAATGCTGGTTGCTATTACCAAAAGGCATTTCTCAGTTATTTACATTTAACTCTACATCACTTTAACATCTGTATCCATTGCATTTGGATAAAATGTGAATTTCTAATTTAATTTTGTTTTGGATTTCCTATGATATATCTATCTATGCCAATTGTCCAGGAAGAAAAGGCATTCAGTAATAATGATAGTTATGGAAAACACTTATCAAGCACTTTTAACATGCCAGGCTCTGGGCTGGAGCCATCGCTGGGACTGTCTACTTTAATCAGAAAGCAAGTCTATGAGACAGACATAGATTGGTGTCCCCATCTTATAGCTGAGGGACTGGAGCCGAGACATTAAGTGTCTCATCCTGGGGATTTGACCCAGGCAGTCTGACTCTAGAGCCCTGCTCCTATAACCACTGCATGGCTCCACTTAGCAACTTGAGTAATTCCCAAAGGAGAATTCCTGAAGATTTCCTCCTACTCTGGAGTCAGCACTAATCAGAGGTCAATGGACATTAGCAAAAGAATGGATCTAAACTAAAACCCAGTCCCTGAATAAGGTAGAAGCCACTTCTGCCAGCTGTTCTCCACACTTTGATTTCCTTCGAAGGCAGGCACCTCTTCTCCAGCGGCGTTATGTGTGGCATTCTGTTACATCCCCCCACTCTGAGTAAGGATTAAAGGGAAGGAGTGAAACACATGGATATGGAGTGCGTGTGGAGGAAGAGCGTCTGTATCGAACTCAGCTCAGCACCTGCGAGGGTATCCTAAAAGCTTCTGGGGGAAATGGGATGAAAACCTAAGTTCATGTTGGTGCAAAAAATTTTTAAATCTATGGATACTTTTTTGCATACTTTTTTCCATGAACTGCTCCACAACTACCTGGATAGATACTTGTGTTTTTATTTAGTTTTCCACCAACCTTTTGAAGTACCTCTGTATTCACTACACATTTTTGAGTAAGGGTGAATTCCTTGTGCCTCAGTTACTCTAATCTGCATTGTGCCGTGATGGGAATTCCTCTGCAACACGGGGTTAGGAAGGGGCTTGTAGGGAACAGCACTGGTTAAGCAGGGAGTAAGTACCTGACAGAGTACCCACTCTGTAACATGACTCCTGATCCACCCCACCCCCGGGGGACCTATTCCCACACTGGGCTCTGCTTATCCACACCTTCCTCTCCACTCTAACAGAGTCACTCACAGGCCTGGCTGCTGCCTGGTTCATCTCAGGACTCCCAGCCCCCAACACCGTTCCCCAACCACAGTTGGCGCTCATGAACGCCTGCTGTTGGAACAAATGATTGTGTTTGCTCCAGTCCCAGCTCACTGCACAGACAAGGTAACTGAGGCCCAGAGACCCCATAGGGCCTCTATATCTCCTGTACAGAACTGTTAGTGACTCCAAACCAACAGGACCCCCAAATGTCATCCATATTATTAAGCCAGGGACACATTCAGAATCTGTTTTGCTAACTTTCATGTCAGCAATCACACAGACTTTTTAAATGTTACAAAAATATGGGCCTTAACACTGTCAATGTTTCGCATCTTAACATCTTTTGTAATTACAGAATATTGCTATGATAATCTAATAGCAATTGACAAGATAAAATGCATGGTAATCATCTATTAGACCTGATATATGCAATGCTGTATCACCTAATACACTGCCTTTTACACAACTACTTCATTTCTTGGAAGCTCCCTGGTAATGAATATGCTATTAAGCAGGTGTTTTTAATTTGCATGTTTCTCTCACAGTGATTCTTCAATAAATTTTTCTGACTTCCTTCATAAATAAGTTTCATTATTCCTCATTATTTTAAAAAACAACCACATTCTCCTTTCTTGAAAGGACACCCTATATTAGATGACCTTCCTATATAAAATCGTAAATGAAAAAGGACTAACCAATAAGAAAATAACCAGGCAACAAAGCACTAGGCATCAAAAAGAATATTTTACAATGCAAAAGCCAAATGAGAATTTAGTTTGACTACATCATGAAGCACACCCCAGCTTTTGCACAATTTATCACTGACTTCTTCGTTTTTTTGTTGTTTTAAACATACCTTCAAGATAGCCTGGATAATCAGTAAAAAGCATACACAATTCAAATGACATTTCAGATAAGTTTTATTGACTTAATGCTCTGATAATAAAATTATAACAATCAGTATTATTCTGATTTATTGCAATTTTTACTTTCACTTTGTAATGGACTTGGAGCATCACAGGATTGAATGTGATGTTGCTGCCACCTCAAGGTCAGTCCCTGGAAATGAGGCGGCTCCCTTCAGTCTAATGCACCAGAGTAAGTAAGGAACGGAGCGCTTTATGGTTGAAAAGACCACTTGGTGGTCATGTCACAGTAAATCTAAACTTTTATTTGCAATGAGACAATAGGCTCGTGTGAAATTTCCAACGAAGACATACTCCAGGAACGCAGGGATGGCACTGTTAGGTTCCAGGTCTGTGAGCGGAAAGGCTTCTACTCCAAGTCTAGGGGAAGGACCATCAATTCATCAAGATGCACTGAAGAGCCGTCTGTATATTGACACGGTATAATCCAGAGACAGTGGTTTCCTTAGAAAGGGAAAGAGTCCTTGAGTGTCTCTCCCCTGGATAGAGCTTACTTGGCTCTTTTCCTCTCGCTCTTCAATCTTCGCCAGTTGGTGACCTCCAGGAACCTGACACTCCTCCATCTGGATTGATCAAAACCCCCCCTAACATGAACAAACAGTTCACTGAGAAGGAAATGCCAGCAAACTCACTCACTTAAGGAGATATATGTTTTGCCTAACAGATTGTCAAAGATCAACTTTGGATAACACTGGTTTGGCAAGGTGGCACTGGAAATTAGAAAAGGGGGAAATGTGATGATATTTTCCAAATTTTAAAATGCCTATACCATCTGACCAGCTGTTGCATTCTAAAAAAAAACGAGACAGACACAGGCAGGTACAAAATGTAGATGCAAGGACATTTATGTCCCAAAAATCTTAGAAACAAACTCAATGTCCATCAGCAGCAAAACTCATAAAGAAAATTGTGGTGAAGTCAGAAAATGGAATATGTGCAGCATCTGAAATCAACAAGGCAGTTCTATACATACCAATGTGGCTCCATTTCCAAGATCATATGGTTAAGTGGGGGGAAAAAAGCAATGTGCAAAACTGTGTATAGTATAGTATGCTTGGTATGTATGTATTTGCATAGAATCTCTTTGGAAAAAATACGACAAACCATGAACAACAGCTCCTTTGTAGAGGAACTGGAGGACAGATGACACGTGGAGGAAACTTTTGCACAGACCTCCCATTATTGTCTTGAATTTTTTAAATGCCAAATTCAATCTATATATAAAAATACTGAAATGTAGACTTTAAAAAAAAAAAAAGAAATGTTTTTGAGTTGTGATTCAAAAGGAAAGTCAATCATTATGAAGATAGGACAAAGGAGGTCCCGAGGAGAAGGCAGAGGACCAGAAGGATGAGGGAAAGGCCGGGAAGGGAAGAGAGCCGCCAGGGGCCGAGCTTTGTTGCGGGTGCTGCCCTGTTCCTGGAGGCCTCTGCTCTCTCCTGGTCCTCCTCTGGCTTGTCCATTCTCCTTTCCACTTCCCTTCCTTGCCCTTTCTCTGATGCCATGGGGAGGAGGCCCAAAGCCAGCCCGATGCCAGCGCGTGGCAGGCTTATCGGGTAGGCAGCCTGCACTCCCTAGATGCACACGCGAGTGAAGAGCAGCGTTGCCACGAGGAGCGCCATCTGCCATCCGCCCTCTACTGGAAAGCAACTAGTATAGCTGCTTCTCTGTGTTTAGCGGCTTCTCTAAGCCGGGCGATAAACAACTGCTCTGGCCAGCCAGCATGTGAAAGCAATGCACCTGTGTTCTGGAGGTAGTCCATGAGTTTGCAGAGGGGTGGGGAACTCAGGAGCCAGGGTCAGCTCGTACACACCGGATCCCCGTGTATGCCATTTCAGTAAGAGGCAGGGAGGGGAACCAAGCACAGAGGAAAACAGAGGCTCAGGGAAGGAAATGTCTCCTGCTGCTCTCCACGCCACGTGTTTATTGGGTTTCATTCGCTTTCCCCCTTTCCTGCTCTTATTAAAACAAATCTCTTGCTATTTTTATTACTCCTTTCAATGACACATCATTAACAGTGAAGCCCAAATTCTATTTGACATTGCTTAATAATTCAAATTCCATCAAGCATCCATCAAAATATTTTTATGAGCACCGATGTGCGGCATTTTAACAGCATAAGCGCTTTCTCCTATCTGAATACACACGTGGGGTTGTTGCGTTTGCCCTTGGTATTAATTTTAAACATTGCTACATGGATCCGGGGACTTTTTCAAACTTAATCCACTTTGAAGTCACACATCATATCGGTGATATTTAGAGGTTACTGAAAACGTCAGAAATCAACCAATGAACAGTTCCCTTGGCCTTCCTGGGGTACCTTGGCAGACTTTCAGCACGCGGAAGTCACTCTCCATCTTTCTCATGGATACCTCGCAGGAGAAAATCAGCATACTAAGTCTGCCTCCCCTAAGAGTGCCATTTCCCTGTCCGGCTGGTCTCCGAGAACCATCCACTCTAAACTTCCACAACATGAATTTAGAGATAAGCAGGGAAGAACAAGGAAGCAAAAATGCAGAACAATGAAGAGTTTAAGAAGCTTACATCCAATTAGGGGTAAGCCACAGACAAAAAAAAATATAAACTAATGCTGTTATTCCTGTTACATAGGTATGAATTTAAGAAACACTATTTTACTGAATAGTTTTGCCTCAAGTCCCTTTTTTCTGCCTTCTGTATAATTACCTACAATCATCTCAAACATATAAATAGACACACTTAAAAATATCCCCACCTCAGTAGGCATTCCAGACTTGGTTGTGAGATGGTACTCAAGAAATCCAGGACCTCCCAAGGATTCCAGTGAGTCATGAGCGAAAGGATTCACTATCCAGATCTGATCTTCAGTGAAGACAGGAGCCTCAGGGGCCAGCGTCACAGCAGAGTAGGTTAAGCCTTTACCCTATGGGTGCCATATGGAAGCCAGTTCATGTCCCAGCTGCTCCACTTCCCATCCAGCTAATGCACCTGGAATGGCTCAAGTGCTTGGGTCCCTGCACCCATGTGGGAGACCAAGAAGAAGCTCCTGGCTCCTGGCTTCAGATCAACTCAGCTCTGGTCATTGTGTCCATTTAGGAAGTGAACCATTGGCTGGAAGATTTTTCTCTGTCTTTTCCACGCTCTGTAACTCTGCCTTTCCAGTAAAAGTAAAATAAATCTTTAAAAAAAAAAAAAAAAAAAAAAGACTGGAGCTTCAGGAAACTGACACCAGAATGGAACAAAGAAGTATGGTGGCTGCCAAATTATGACTCATGGGAGAGTTGGAGATGGGATTAAGAGATAGGTTTCTCTAGACAGAACTTGGGATAGGGGAAAGAATTCCTCAGGAAAAAAAAATCAAGAAAGCTACTCTGCAGGGAGGGACTGGCCTCATCTGCCAAAGAGACTGAGATAAGCCTGGTATGAATAACCCAACGGTTGCCATCTGATGCAGGATCTTCCGATTGACATCTCCAGCAGGGCACAAAAGCAGATTGCACAGAATTACTGCAACCATCGACGTTATGGGGTTTCAAAATTTTTTACTCCACGTTTGAGAGATTTACAGGAAATCTCCAGGCAGTTAAACTGAAAGGCTGAGCTTGTCTTTCAGTTGGCTCGAAGCCAGTCATTTGGAGGGTGGCTTTAATTCCTGGGATATGGAGTCATACAGTCAGGAAGCAGCCCTGACCCTGGTAAGGTCAGTGTCATGGCCAACTACCCTGGGCTCAATTTAGAGACATAACTATGGCAACGACTGTGCCCAATCGGTTATTAGAGGAGATTTATTGACGGATATGCTTGAATAGCAGAGCCATTAATTGCAATTACCAGACAAGACACTCTGTTCATCTCAGGGAACTGAATGCCAAAATGCCCTAACAACTTTAAAATCCCATTTTCTCCTAGGCTCTCTGCTGGTCTCATTGCACCTGCTGCAGTTTCCCAGTCCTGAACAGCAGAGGGGAAGGGACTGAGCTTGACATAGCCACCAGCTGGAGAGAATGGGGAGGCTGGGCCCTGAGACAAACGGCAGGAGCTCCACGGGACTCCCACACAGCTCCTATCCAAGTCTCTTCTCGGGGTCCCACCAACAGAGTCCAGAAGTGCCTCCCACCTTCACCGTACCAGGTCACACCCGTTCTTTTCTCCAGGATGTTCCAGGTCCTCACTTGGCTTCCAGGGCTTGGCCCAGGCTCTCCTCATTTTGTGGTCCCTCCAACCTGGAATATTTACACCCCTGGATTTTATCCTTGTGATTCTTCTCCGAGTAGCTTCTCCTCCACACATCATTCTCTACAACAGGGACCCCCATCAGGCGCCTCTCCTATCTCCTCTTCTGGAGTTTCCCCCTAGCACTGAAATTATGCTAGGTTTGGGTCTGCCAGTTCACCTGTTCACCTCTGTCTCTTACTAGATCTTAAAGTTCACAAGAGCCAAGGTTTCATTTGTACTTTCCACCACTGTATTCCTAGCACCGTTGCAGTTCTGGGCACACAGCAGGTACTCAGGAAATGTTTTTCTGAATGAATGAATGAGTGCATTCAACATGTACTCAAATACATATATTTGAAAGTCAGAGTTATATAGAGAGAGGCATGGAGAGACAGAGATCTCCTACCTTCTGGCTTATTCTCCAAGTGGCCAAAATGACCAGAGCTGGTCCAGTGTGGTAGCCCTCATGGCTTAAGTCCTCACCTAGCACACACCAGGATCCCATTTGGATACACCCTGCCTGTGACCTGGGAAAGCAGTCAAGGATGACCCAAAGCCTTGGGACCCCGCACCCATATGGAAGAGCTGAAAGAAGCGCCTGGCCCCTGGGTTCAGATCAGCTCAGCTCAGGCATTGCGGTCACTTGGGAAATGAACCAGTGGATGGATGAGCTTTCTCTCTGTCTCCTCCCTCTCTGTATATCTGACTTTCCAATAAAAATAAGCAAATCTTTTTTTTTTAAAAAATGGCCATAGCTGGGCCAGGCCAAAGCCAGGATCCAGGAACTTTATCTAGATTTCCTTCATAGGTAGCATGGGCCCAAGTATTTGAACCATCCCCCGCTGCTTTCCCAGGCCCATTAGCAGGGAGCTGGATCAGAAGTGGGGCAGCTGGACGTGACTGGTACCCATAGAGGATGCTGACATCGCAGGCGGCATCTTGACTTGCTGCCCCATGACAGCAGCCCTGATTCATGCATTTGCACTTGGAGGATCTCTCTCTTCCAACTTCCCGAAAAAGCTGCAATTCTCCCCAAGATTCACGGCATCTTCTTCAGGATCATGCACGCCACCTGGAGTGCTTGAAAACGTGCACGCGACAATGGGAGCTTATACACTGCAAGCTCCGTCTATGTCTCCACATGGGCGAAAGAACACATCCCACCACTTGTCAAGGCGCAGTCCTAGCTAACACGTGAAGAGTGCATTCCACACAGACACTCTCGTAAGCACTCTCCAGGGTGACCACTGCCAGCACTCATACAACACTGCAAGGTGGGCAATGCCACTTTCTACAGGTTAGTGGGGAAAATTTGGATTATTCAACTGACACTGATTGAGCCGGGAAACAGACCCAAGCAGCCTGGCACCAGAATCTATGCGCTTCAGTTCTATGCTCTACAGTTTCTCTTGCTTTTGAAAACTGCCATGGGAACAGCCGAAAAAAAATGTTCTGAAGAGAGAAAACTTGGGACACTAACACTATATTCCCTTGTTTTATTTTTTCCTTGCAAAGCAAAATGCCATTAACAAAGCTCTGCTCCAAATTAAGACGTCTCTTGATAACCTTGGCCATACTGATAGATAAAGCAACAAAGACTATTCTGAACCCAAGGTTAGTGAAGCAAGTGGTGTTTAGGAAAGTCCTTCCAAGCTGAGTGAATGTGCATCTTCCCTACAGCTGTGAGATGCAGCACTCCCCTCCTGGACGCTGACAAGGGTCTGCAGTGCAAGAATCCTGAGCTAAAATACACGGACTTCTTCATCAATTCAGAGTTAGACGGGGGCGGACAGGAGCCAATGGCTACACAAACGAACCATAGCTACCCTAAACAGCTGTGAACAAAAGGTCATAAAATATTAAGAGACACTAAAGGGATATAACCTGGCCACAAAGGTCAGGGAAGTCTTCCCAGAGAAACTATCTCCTTTTTTAAGACCTTAAGAGTAAGGGGTAATCATTTGGGGATGACCAGGGAGAGGGAGGGAGTTTAGTGTTGCTGGGGAACCAAAACGTAGATGAGTAAGAATGGGCAGGTGTTATGGGACTGAGCCTGGGGGCAGGGTGGCCAGGGACATCAGGCTGCAGAGCAAGGCTGTGTAAAGTCTGGGCCCTTATTAGAAACCAATGAAAACTTTTAGAGCTCTTCAGAAACACAAAGTTCAAGGACTGCTTGAAAGGTGGACTGGACCACCTGGTATCTATCAGTTCTGCACCACATAATTGCCAAGTCAGGAAACTGAACCGACACAGTAATGAGGAAAGAAGAACATTAACAGCAGGGAGTACCACAAGAAAGATTTCCTGGTCCATTTTAGGATAATCAGAAATAATCCAGGCATACATCTCCAACGTGGGACAACTAGGCCAGGTCTCACCAGCATGAGCTAATTCTATACAGATCTGCAAATATTCAGAAACTTTCCAGGCTGATAATGCCAAAAAAGCATTACCTAAAGCTTACAGTCAGCCATTGAGATGTGGTCGATCTTGCATTACTTTTGATAAAACAAACAAAATTATTAGAGTGTTAGCATCATCCTTATGCAACAGTATGGGAGAGTACTAATTGTATTTTACCCCAAATCATAAGATTTTTATGTTGAAAGACACATGAGCCATCACCTGAATCTTTGTGGATTGTTCCAGTAAGTTCATAGAAGTTTTCATGATTAGCTTATTTCCTGTGAACAGATAAGTTCAGTGTGCTCTAAATAAACTATTTGGGCTGCATGCTTGTGCAGCAGATTCAGCTTACAACATTAGCAGCTCATTTTCAGAGCCCCAGTTGGAGTCCTGACTGCTCTACTTCTGACCCAGCTCCCTGCCAACGTACCTGGGAAGCTAACAGATGACCTTGGTATTTAGGTCCCTGCCATCCACATGGAAAACCCAAATGCGGCTCCAGGTTCCAGGCTTCAACCTGGCTCCCAGTTCCTGGTTCTCAAGTCCCACTCATGTTGGCCATTTGAGGAGTGAACCCGTGAATAGAAGATCTCAGACTCATTTGTTCTCTCCCTGCCTTTCCAATGAACAAAAAGATCCTTAAAAATCAATGAACTGCGTGTTTTTGACAGGCTGCCCTTGTGCATTTTCTTCCAGAGTTCCCTCATTCCCATCATAAGGACATACACAGGTGTGCGCACACATACTCATTGAATACCCGGTAGGTGTTCAGTCAATACTGCTGGTTGACTGACAACAGACCAAAAGTCACCCCTAGTCTTAACAGTCAAAATCATAAAATCAAGAGGATGATCAAGTCTCCACGGAAATCCAGTAAAAATGCAAGGTAGAGATAAGGCGACCTGCCTAACATTGCTCCACTGACTCCTCCAAGGGTGGGGAAAACTAGACACAGCTGGAGCCCAAGCCTCAGTGCTTCTCCATGCAAGGAAGGGCTTCTCCCAGCCATGGGAAGGAGTGGCTGTGGGGTAGACCAGAAAGCTGAGAAGGACACCACTGACAGGTATCAAGCAAAGTCATTAAGCAAACTGACAGGTATTAGAATTTTAGAAGGAGAATTCTTTTCGTGGAAGCCATTTCAGCCTTCCCCTTTCTTGAATCTGTCAGTGTTGTTCAGGTCACCAATGCAATCTACAGGGGCACTTGGGATTGCACCTGTATGTTGGCACTCCTAGGGTTTTTTTAAATGTACAGGATATATACTTCAGATTAAACCTGTAGAAACCAACCCCTAGGTGTCATTGTTGCTGCTGAAATATCAAATCTTCAGTCTTCAGGTTGTTAAATCTGAAGAGATGGCAGTGTTAATCCGAATAAGCCAGTTAAATAATGCAAATTCAATTCATTTTCAATGTTTCAAAGCCAAGTCCAAAGTCTTCTGGACTTCTTAACCAAAATGTAACTAAATCTTAGGGTGTTAGCACGCATTCTGTTGCCAACAAAATTCGCATTTAAGAAAAATAGGCTGAAAACCCACATAGTCACATGTGACATTACTAACATGCCCACATCAAATTCCACAACCCATGAGCTGATTATAGACTGACTGGATTCTGATTCTGCTCCTCTTCTCCTTTGTCTTTGTATCCCCTGGCTTCCATGCTGACCTCTGCCATTGGTGCCCTGGTACCTAGAGCTCAGGCCTATGGCCTTTGCCAATAGCAACTTCCACACAAGGGTACACTGAAGGAACCGAGGTGCTTACCAGTCTTCAACTCCCCACACCCTCTCTTATAATTCATCAAATGTTAATCATTCTTTGATACAATATCCTTTACTCCACCTCTTTCTTCCATTTTATATCATCCCAACCTGATCTTTGCAAACATAACCCTCTTTGAATCAGGCACAGAATTGCCGTGCATACATTGTGTCCTCAGATAGGTGTCATGATCCCCATCTTATAGCTGAAGTAACTAACACACAGAGAGATTAGGTCCCTAGCCCTGGATGACAGCTGCTGAGTACTGACAGGTTCTCACAATCAGGGTGAACCCAGTGTGCCCCTGGATTCCCCTGAACACATTCCTGATTGAATGCTGTCTTTATTGCCTCTCCATAAGCCCCAGCCTTCAAACTGTCTTCCCACAAAGGAATTTTTGTGAAGCTCCACCAAGGAGGCTCATGCCTGGGAACACATCTGCTTGCATGAAATCCCTTTACTACCCAATTCCCTAGGTAGAGCTACATTCAGGGTCCTGTTCTGGTCAATGGGGGCTATTAGGCAGCCAGACGGACAAGCTCCATGGGCTTTTCTCAGGTTATTCCATTATTCCCTACCAGGGCAAACAGATGTTGGAATGATTGCACCTGTATTAGTGACAACAGTGTTATGTCCACCAAGATGTGTGACATAGCAAAACTCCAACACAAGGTGCTCCACCAGCAAGCCCTCAACAGGTACATGCTCTCTGTTTCTCTCTGGCCCAGCCCCGCTGCCAACATGGCCATCATTCTGCCTACTGCCCATGCCAGGCCAGAGGGGTTCCCACCGTCATCTGATTTCCCTACTTACATTGGTTCATCTTCTCCCATATGCCAGGCCGACTTACTCAGGAGCCTATTCAGGATCTTAACGCCCATCAGCTGTTCCCAGAGCTCTGCCTCCATGCGATGACTCAGGAGTGAGAGAGGAGGAAAACAAGCAGCTGCTAAGGAGTCACCATCTCGCGAGGCTCACCTGGGCCCAGCTGCGTTACTCCTGCTTGGCTCCAGCTCACAGAGTTTGGGTGGGCTATCCCGCTTCACAATGTGGTAGAGCTTACGACAAGCCTGAGAAAGCATGCACACAGGAGCGTGGACCCTCTTAGGATGCTGCATGCACTGGTCCCTTTCTCAAGGAAACAAGGATTCCCCAAAGGGCAAGCACTGGGAATGCTCCCTGCACACGGTCTTCCAGAGTCCACGAGGAGCTCCAAGCTGGAGGACCTTGGAAGGCTTCTAGCCATGGGTCTTCTTTTGCTGGTGTCTTAGAGGAGCAAGAGGTGGAATTCCCAGTCGACGGTGATACTAGCAGCCCCTCCTAGTCTATCACCTCAAACAGGAGCTGTCAAATTAACAAATGACACATTTCTTAGGTCACAGGATTATCCCTCAGCTAGGCTCTCTTGGTTTGATTAGCGGTCCCTTCCCCTCTTAGTGTCTTTCTTCGTCGTCTTCTCCTTCTTTTCATTTTCTTCCCCTGCCCCTCTCATCAATAAAGGGCACTGTTTTAAGGAAACCCTGCTCTGGGAAGAATTTAACAGTATCCTATTACAATTGCATTGTCTTATTCAGAAGCAAGTGGTATTACCTGTCAACCGGGTTCGGGGCATAGCAAATAGCTACTACCCCACTCCACCGAGCTACTTACTACCTGGCTCCTGGGCAGATAAAGTGGCAAAAGGAGAGAGGCCTCAAAATCTCATTTTCATTCCCCTTGCAGAGAAGAGATTGCCTTTATTGACAGAGACGACTGAAAATTGCTTGAGCGTTCCAATAACCAGTCTGCGTCGAGGCAGAGAGACAGTCTGGCGGAGGCGCGCTCCCTGCTCCATCGCGTAGCTCCGCCGAGCCACGCTGTGCTCCAGCCCAAGTCTGTGGCATATGCAGACTAGACTGCGAGGAGCCTCCTCGCGTCCTCAAAAGCAGCCCCTCTCCACCTCCACTCCCAGCCTGCTGGTGCATTTCCTGGATCCCTCCCATAAATCAACATGAATTCAGGGAATCCCTGCCAGAAACCAAACTCTCAGACACATTCAAGGGCCTGGGGGGTCAGGCCTGGGTTAGCTGGGCAAGGCAAATGTCCTCCCGCCCACCGGGAGAGCTCTAAGGACTGCATATTCCAACTAAGCCACTAGGTGTCCCCATCCTTGATTCCAAGTCCTGAGTGTAAGCCGGAGTCCTGGCTAGAACTCCACACAATTCCATCACACCCCTCGCCTGCGGGTCTGTGATACTGGAGCTCCTCTGTTGGATTCTGCTCAACCCGTTAGCATCTCGGATGCAAAAAAAAAACAGTGAGCGGCAAGTTCGACGAGGCCAGTGTTAGCTAAGCAAACCCTAGCTCTCACACCCAGCTCCCCTGTTCTTCCTGGTGGTCGCCATTGTCTATCCTATTGGTTTATTGCAATAAGCAGTATATTAGTATGTGTGTCTTGCTGCACGAGGGATTTAGACGTCGAAGTGCTGCTGAAATCATGTAAGTCTGTGGCTTTTAGCAAAGAATGAGTGACAGATGGATAATTTATGATGATTCCTGAGACCTAAACTATAATTATGAAGTATTTCTAGGTATATATGCAGGCTGCAAAATGTAAGGAGCCCAGAGTTAATGCTAATTTATTGCTGACAGCTGTACATATAATAATATGTCATGTCTTTTAATCTTACATTCCGTCTGCCTTACATCAAGCAATCTTTTCATTCATTAATAAAATCAAGCCTCGCCATTATTCTTAATGATGAAGTCCCATTTTGAACTTGGAAGACTCCCGTAATTAAGTCCCATATTTCCATACACCAGACATCTGAAGCTTTAAGAAAAGGGAGCCCTGAACTTCCTGTTTTACAAGGAAGGTGAAACATTAGAATGACGGAGCCCACCTGCTCGCGGTCCCGAGAAAATCAGGAACAAATTTTCAAGTTCATCTTCTTAGTTCTCACTCCTGCACCCCTTCCCTTTGAGCTCCCCTGCCTTCTCTTACCCTCCCTAAGTCTTGCCTTTTTTGAGACAGCGCATTTTTTTAAAGGTCATGACAGCTAAAATCACGGGCCACAGGTCTCATCCCATTTTCTGTGCTGTGCCAAAGATGGACATGATTAATCCCTTCGAAATAAATCTAATCTAATCTTATTACTCCCGAGACAAGGTGTCCTCCGTGAGTATTGTGGCCGGAAGCAAGCTGGTCTTCCTCAGGTTTCCACTGGTTTGGTGTCTGTTCAGGTCACAAGCAGTTATCACTCTGGCCACTTACTGACCGCACTGTCCTTGGCATTTCCAAAATGTAAACAGTGCCCTGGTTCGAGGTGTGAGGCACTATGTATTGCCAGACCCTGGTCACTTTAGGAGATACAAAGCCATAATAGTTGCAGAAAAAGTAAAACCTTTCACCTGTGCAGCTAATGAATGGCCCCAAAGTAGAATAATGAGGTGTGTGGAGATAGAGACGCAGTTATCTGGGTCATCTTTCATTTGGAGACAGAATCAGATCCCACTGAAGAGGTGCTGGGTAATTGAGTAAGCAGGTTTCCTATCTATAACACTAAATCTCACTATGATTGGTTAATTAAATCATGATGAATAACGTGCTGCAGCAGGTGGAAGGTGCCGAGTTTAAGTGAGAGTAGCACAAGTTCAATGGAACAGCGTCTGAACGTCTCGCCACTCGCTGACTTTGAAATACTAAATTTTTCTGATGAGATTTAGTTGTAAGATTAAGGTTTTGTGAGGCTGGCTCTTTAAAATGCTCTAGATGTTTCAGATTTGGCATCTGAAGACCTTCTCAGGTTCCAACAATGAAGGCCGGGGGCCAGCATTGTGATACAGCAGAGTTAAGCTGTCACTGGAGACATCTATACTCTACATCAGGCCACAGGTTCAAGCCCCTGCTCTGCTTCGGATTCAGCTCCCTGCTGATACAACAGGGAAGGCAACAGATGATGGCCTAAATACGTGGGCCCTTCCTGGTGGAGTTCCAAGGCTCCTCGCACTGGCCTGAACCTGACCTGGCTATTGTAGCCATTTGGGGGATGAACAGGCAGATGAGAGAGCCCTCATTATCTCTGCCTGTCAATAAATAAATAAACACTTTTCTTAAATGAAGCCCCTGAGTCTTTTACTAATACCCCTTCCTTTCATGTAACCACTTGTTCCTTTTTGCTCTGCCTCTCACGGTTACTTCTGTGTAGGAAAGTGCCAGCCACAGCTGTGTCACACTTGAGAAGCAGCTCCAAGCCTGAGAAATATCTTCACCTTCCAAACCCGCTGCCAGTCAGCGGGGGCCTGAGCTCATCACCATCACTCTAAGATGCAGGGGTCACCATTTCAAACCCTGACAGTCATCAGTCCAAAAGAGAACCTGGGGGGGAAGTGCCCTGGCAGGTCAACACTCTGAGTATGGAGGTCACGGCCCTCATTTCCACACACAATTCATTAGCCAGCTCCAGCCATAGGCCGTTCAACCGGGCCACACCAGGGCCAGGAAGTTCCAGCTAACCTCATGCTGGAAGAAGCATGACAAATAACTGGTGAATCCCAGCCACAACGGCCACAGACAAAGGCACCTTCCTTCACCTGCTTGGAGTGTCCTCATGCCCTCTAGATCATATTCTGTTTTGATTTTGCACATTCACCTGGTCAAATCTCTCCTTGATGTTCTATTTTCAGATTCATGGACAGGACAGTTACGATAATACTCCAAAAGCAACCAGCGTTGTAGTCTCACAGGTTAAGCCACTGCTTGCTAGGCCAACATCCCATATCACATGATCTGTTTGAGATCAAGTGCAATCCAGTTCCCCTCTAATGCGCTTCGAAAGGCAACAGAAGATGGGCCAAATACTGAGGGCCCTGGGACACACACGGGAGTCCAAGACGGAGTTCTCGGCTCCTGGATTCAGGCTGGCCCAGACCGAGATGCTTCAACCGTTTGGGGAGTGAGCCAGTTATAGAATTTCTTTCTCTCTCTTCACAAACCACAATTGTTTGTGCTGGGACTCCAAGGAAAAGAAAGACATTTTCATATTCTTTTATTATTCGACCTTTTGTGCTCAGACTTTTTGTATTTCAGTGTTTTTCTCCTGCTCAGTCACTTCACTTTTGCCATGCCATCTTTTATTTGGACGTCACTTCTCCACGGGTTCACTTGATGAGGCGTGGGAGGAATGTCAGAATTTCAATTTTCCTGGTTGTCCCATGTCCAAATTCTAGTGAGTTTCTATTTCCAAAACAGTGACTGTAAATTTTATTCTGCAAATTTGGTATATCTTCCATCGGGTAACAGACAACCCGCTCCAGCGTCCTCTAGAGGTCTGGAAACCCTAAGGTGTGCCACACCAAACAACCTCAGTCCATCACCAGGAGTGCGAAAAGAAGCTTCAGTTTTGCCCACTCCCTCCTGTCCACGGCTTCTCTGCTGAGTCAGAACCCAAGTGCTGAGCTGCACAGTTCATTTTGGTTGGGTTTTTTTTTTTTTTAAGATTTATTTTTATTGGAAAGGCAGTTTTACAGAGAAAAGGAAAGACAGAAGGATCTTCTGTCTGCTGGTTCCCTCCCCAAGTTGTCACAACGGATCAGATCTGAAACCAGGAGCTTCTTCCCGGTCTCCCACACAGGTGCAGGGTCCCAAAGCTCTGGGCTGTCCTCTACTGCTTTGCCAAGCCACAAGCAGGAAGCTGGAAGGGAAGCGGAGCAGCGTGATTTGAACTGCCACCCACATGGGATTCCGGTGTTTGGACAATGAGGACTTTAGCCACTAGGCTACCGCGCCAGGCCCTGCATTCATTGTTAGTAGACCCAAACTGCCTGTTACTCGTGGCGAAGTGGGGTAAAATGCCACACTCTGTATTTCTCCAGTTAGCCAGGGAGTCCAAAGAGGACTGCACATCCTGGTGTTTGTGAAACAGATCCAACCTGAGCTTAACAGGGCTGAGGCTGTGTGACTAAGTCAGCATACCAAGCTGGATCCTAAGAGGCCTGAAAATCGTCACATCTCTCAGGCAAAAACATAAGCAAGGCGCTCCTGAAGTGAAGCCAGGGTCCTCCAGGTAGCCAAGACCAAAAGAAAAAAAACACAAATTCCACAAGCAAGGGAAGGAAACACACATCAGTGCCCATTGCTGAAAGTGGGTGGAGGGACAAAGCTAGGCCCCAGATGATTCAGGCGGTGTGGGAAGACCCCATACTTCTGGACCCAGAAGACCCCTGCGAGGGTGAGAGCGGGAGGGAAGGGGCCGTGAGAGCCGCCCACCCTAGACCCGGGAACCGTGGCCAGCAGACATGATAACCTGCCAGGTGCCCGCCCAGCCTCAGCGGTCCCCGGGATGCCCGTGGGCGGGGCCTGGACATCGCCCCGCCCCCGCCGCCCGCCACTCGGGTCACCTGACCTGCCGCCGGCTCACGTGATCCGTCCCCTGCGCCGCCATTTTGGAGCTCCGAATGAGGAGGGGGAAAGCGGGGGGTAAAAAGAGGGAAAAGAACCGGGAGAGAGGTGGGCGAGGACGAGGGCGAGGGCACGGCCGGGTCCTAGCCGGCTAAAGGAGGCTCGCGGAAGCAGCAGCCGCCACCCGACCGCAGGTACCGCGCCCCGGGGCCGCCCCTCCGCCCGCTCTGAGCACCGCCGCCGCCGGCCATGTGCATCCTGCCCCTCAGGCCTCTGCCGGTGCTCGCTTCCTCCGGCCGGCCGACACCCTCCCGGGGCTCGCCACAGGCCCTCCCTCCTCCAAGTAGCGTGTCCGCTTTCTGTCCGCTGCCGCCGCGCTCCCGGCGTTGGCCCGGCCGCTGGCCAGCTACTGTCACCCGCCGCGTCCGCAGCCTCCCTGCTCCCTCGCCTGCTCGGCCTGGGCGTCGTCGCCCCAGCTCGCTTCGGCCCTGCGGGGGGCACAGGACAAGCTGAGGAACGAGGCACTTTGTCCCGTCCCCTTCGATGGCAGGGGGCTGTTTCTGGAGGTGTCTGAAGCTGTTGCGCGGGTGGGGAGCAGGCGGCAAGCGCTGGGTCTTTGACGACCTGGGGGATGGGGGGGCGTCCGGAGTGAAGGGTCTGTGTGCAAGTCCTCTGTCTGCCTCCCCACCCCCAGGGGTCCCTTGGCAGTCTCTTTCCTCATCCTGGCAGCGGGTCGTCGTTTGGCCATCCTCCGGCCTGCTGCCTCCCCTCCCCGTGGTCAGGCTTTGATGGATTTCTCACCTCCTCGAGTTCGCACTTTCTTCACTACTGCTCTGAGTCCGTGTCGGGGTTGCGTTACTGATTAAAAGAGAAAGCCAGGCTCTCTCCATTCCTTTCCCTCAGGAACTCGTTGAAAATTAACTTGAGGCCCACCAGCAGTGAGTGCATCGGGCCCTGGCAGGGAAGTGTGTGAACAGGCATCGCTCGGGTAGTGTGCCTTCTAGCCAAAACAAGTGAGCGTTCTTGGGTCTTCTAGGGAGGGCAGAGCAGTGTGGCAGCTGGGTAGGGAGGAAGCCTCGCCAGAGGGTAGGTCGGCCGAGCCTGTGTGTCCTCTTTTCTTGCTGCCTTTCTGCCTAATCACTCACCCTGAGGGTTGTATTTTTGGTTGAGGTTAGAATAGTAATTTGCAGTTTATTTTTCCACATTCATTAGGACATGATGCCAGCAAAACCAATAGTGCTTTGAGGCAGTTATATAAACTCTAAGGTAACACACCGAGTATACAATTATCCTGAGGAGTTTCCGGAGCTGCTTTTGTTTTTTTGTTTTGTTTTGTTTCCTAATTTGTGTACAATCCTCAAGACTGCTCACTAGGTAAATTCTGTAAATTTGAATCACATATTGGTTTGCATGAACGTTCCTTTCAATTTCTTCTTGATGTGGGATGTTGGGAAGTTTTGCACTGCCTCTCTTCCCCCCCCTCCCGAAAGAAAGAAAACCACATTACTGTGTCTCCCCCAGAAAAGGCAGTGTTTGATATACTGTACTTTCATTCTTGGCCACAGCTGGATTTTGAAGATTGATCCAGGGGACTGTATTAATTTCAGGAATTGATTTGAAAGACACTGGCTCTGACACTTAACAGCCATGTAACCTTGGGTAAGTCACTTCAATTACACTGAGTTTCCGTATTTCTACAATCGTGTCACACTCACCCGCGCTGTCCCGAAGAGTTCTGAGGCTCACGTGCCTGCACATGCGTGGTGAAGCCCAGCAGCGAGGGACTGATACTTCCCAGGATGGAAGCCTTACAAATTTTTGTTCTCGCTGCGAAGGGGAAAATTTGTATTGGAGAAAGAGTGATTTTAGAATTATTACATTGGCCTTGAGTTCTGTTGCTACATCAGTCACTGCTTTCTACCTGTGAAGTTCCTTATCTACAGAAAACCAGCGAGCGCTTCCAGGATTAACATGAATATTACATAAAATCTACACAGGCACTGCTCCTTGGACTTGGACTTCGGGGGCAAGGATTTCCTCTAACCACTTTTGTGACTTCCAACACTGCTTGGCACACTGGAGGTGCTTAATAAGTGAGAGTAAATCTGAGTGTTGGTTAATGTTAGTTAGACCTTATGTCTTATTTGCAGCTGCCAAATTAGAATATTGTCTAGGGCTAGATGCCAGCTAAGAAATTCTAGACTATGGAATTCGTATATGCGATATTTATACTTGATTTTTTCTTAGTGGCAGTTCATAATGATATTGCTAAGGAGATTTTAAATGAAGGAGATGATAGCTGACAATCCTAAGGAGAATTCAGAAATAAATGTGTAAGCAGCTTCCAGGCCACTTTTCTTAACGTTTGTAGTTTGCTTGGCATTTTGTATCTGTGGACTGGGAAGCCCAGAGAGATGGTGACGTGCCTAAGGTCATGCAGCTGACTGAAGGCATTTAGGGTTTATGCTGGAGCAAAAGAAATCTTTGTTTTTCAGAATGATAATCAAATAATCAAGGAAGGTACAGAATTAATCGGCAATTAGATTCTGTAGCACATTTTTTTCCCAAGTTGGAATAAAGCCATTTCTTGGTCTAAAAGAAATTTATTTCGTACGATACTGTCTGAATGTATACGTGAAAATTACAGGCTTTTCTCCAAGCCAAATGAATTGTTCAGCTAGATTTTGTTAAAATTATGTTAACAATACTGCTATAACTAAAGAGAGAACTAAGTAAAGAACACAAATAAGCCACATAGCAAACTAAAACACAATGAAGACAACTGAAATCATGTGGTCTTAACTTTTCTTACCAATGACATTAATGCAAGACATTTGGAAGATTTCTGTCATGGAAAAATGTAGGAAACTCTGGAAAAGGTTGTAAGCCATCTGCACTTCAGGATGCAACTGTATTTACTGTTTATTAGTAACAGTATGTTTCATTTGGTCTGACGTTATGTCTACAGATTCCAGACAAGAAATTTGTGTTCTAATGCCCCTAGTCTTCCCTTTTTCTAGTAAGCCTTTGTATTCAGCTGTATTAAATTCTCACTAACCCCAAACAACATGCCTATTTTCACTTCCAAAAATACAGTAACTGTTAGTCTTGTCCTTGTGTCAACAATATTCCAAGGAAGCAAATGGCACACTGCAGTATAGGTGATGCATAGGGATAATATAATTATCTAGAGCTGGCAGCATCAGGAAAAAGAGGTACCAGAATTACAAATTTGAGATAAAGAATGCGATTAAAAGATACATTTATTTGGGGTACAAAAAGTGTCTGAAATTCTTCCGGGTTTTTTATACAGATTGAGCCTTGGGAAGACACCTCATAAAAGTCTCTTGCTGAACAGCCTGCCAAAGAGAGAAGTGTCCTTCCGTTGAGAAGCCCTGCCAGTCCAGGATGTTCTAGGCAACCAGGGCAGTTGTTCTACTGTCTCCTTGGTCATGGCTCTCAGTTGGTAGAAGTTATTGAGAAACCGGAAGCCAGGGCAGCCTAATGATATCACCCTCCGGGAACCTCCAGCAGACTTGGAAGGAGGATATCATGAGGCCAGAGCCCATTCTTTGGGACCAGGACACATCTTACCTCGTTAAGAAGCCTTTACTTGCCTTCATAGCCCAGAGGAGCTCTTCCTGTTGGGATTTAACTCTTGGTCATTGCCTTTGGTCTGTTTTTGCCTTGTATACTTACTGCAGTGTTTAAAACTGTGACTTCATTTTTTTTTTCTTGAAAGTTATTTATGTATTTGAAAGGAAGAGCTAGCGAAGGAGACCGATACCTTCTCTGATTCTTATCCCAAATGGCTATGATATCCAGATCTGGGCCAAGCTGAAACCAGGATCCCGAAACTCCTTCCGGGTTCTCTCACTTGGGCGGCAAGGACCTGGACACTCAGGCCATCTTCTGTTGCCTTCTCAGGCACGTAAGCAGGGCACTGGGCCAGAAGTGAAGCATCCAAGACTTGAACCATCACTCTTGGTGTTGCAGGCAGTGACGTTAACAGCTGGACCACAGTGCCAACCCCTACTTCATTATATTTAACTTGTAAATTTATTTACTTAGTTATTTATTTAGTTACTCAATTGGGTTTAAAATTATAAATACCGTGAATTTACTATTTTTCCATTCTTCCTGATAACTTTGTGTCTTGTAGACAACAATACTTACATATTTATACAAAGAGTTAAAAATAGCACAGTCAACTTGCAGGTATTCATCACACAACTTCCATTACAGAATCTGTCATTCTTACTGTGTCCTCACTTTCTCGTCGCCACCTAGATAATTGTTTATAAATTGTTATATTGATCTCTTAGGGTTCAAGGAGAGCATATATATACATTATCGTAGTATCCACATTGTAATCATCATTGAATTATTGGGAGTTTTTGTTCTTTGTTTTCTTCCCTTATTCTTTAGATGAGTTTTATTTTGCCTGCCATGCAGACTGATAGATGTTTGCATTAGTGATCTAAGTAAAATTTTCATGAGAATTTTAAGTAGGCTTTCAGGACCCCCCTCCCCCACCCTACCACTCCCACTGTGTATATGTTATTGTGAGTTATCTAACCTTTTGTTGTTGTTGTTGTTTCTTAATAGAGCCATGTCTTGGTGAGACATAAGTGGTGCGTTGATTGTTACATGTGGGCCCAGACTAGTTTTTCAGGTGTTTCTTGGTGTGTTTTATGTTGTCATATCTGCTTTATCGTTACCATTACTGTACTTAATTCCCAAACGTATGCATCCTCTAAAACGAGATACTTCCATAAATGTTGAGGGAAAATTGGAGCATCTGCTGCAAATTCCCATTAGCTCTTAATGCCTGAGCAGACACAGCTTTCAAAAGGCTGAATATTTTGTCAGACTCTTTTGTACTAGTCTTTTTTTTTTTTTTGAGCTGAGATGAACTCCTCCTCCTCCTGTTCGTTTTCTTAAGTACATGCTGAAACATGGAAGAGAGGTAGTTCACACTGCTCTGCCTCCCCCCTGTGGTGTCACTAAGTAGAAGAGAGATGCATGAGTCACCTTCGTAACCCTGTGGGTGTGTGAGGTCTGTTGAGAAAACATTCACGGTGTGTTAAACCCCGCCCCCCATGATCAGTCTGCCTACACGAAGATTACATTTCATGGGAGAGGAGACCTTAGATCCACAGCAGTCCTAACCTTGTCTAAGAACTTGAATGCTTAGGGAATTCTGTCATTAAATGAATTTACATTTACCGTTGAGTTAATGATAGTAACAAAATCAGTAGTCAGATAAAGAGCTACAGCTCCTCTCGGCCTAAAAATATAGAATTCTAACTGTCTTAGGAAGCTACAAAGTGTATTTCTGTCATAGCAGATTATTTCTACCATTGATCTCCTCTTCAATGACTTCAGATTAAAGGTAGAGTCTTAAAGAGACTTTGATTCTATCTATGAGAAAAATATGTAAAGGAACTAGTATTTTCGAAAGGGTGTGTAAAGGAGAGTATCTGACCTTTGGAGCTAGGAGAGTAATCTCAATGGCAATGGAATGCATTCCCTTTCCAAGAGGGTAGGCACAGGCACTCAGCAAGGATGAGAACAAAACTGTTCCTTCAGAGGAGGGATTTGGGAGGGAAGGAGGGAGGAAGTAGGACCAGAGAATCTGGAGTAGAGCGTTTGTGTTTTCCCCTGACATGGACCTCTTAGATACTGAAGGCTGGTTTGCCTGAAGGAACTCCATAAGTGGTATCCATTGTTGCCAGATGGATGCTCTGGCCCAGTAGCAGATAAGGACACAGATGGGGTCTACCAGAACAGTTGTGGTATGATCCTGGCCACAGCCAAAGATCCATATTTATTGAGTTAGCCATGTGGGAAAGAGGAGCCATGATTCACCACTTAAGTGAGAATTCAGGGCCTGCGACTGAAGTTTAAGAATAGTATGGTCTTTGGTCTGTAGCTAGTGCCACTAAAAATTCTGTTGGCATTTACTGGATGTTGTGGGTAAGATTCCAGAATGCACCTAAAATGTGGAAAAACAAAACTTGTTGCTGGATAAAAGCCTAAACTTAAAAATGTGATCCAAGTCAACAAATTAATCTCACTTAAAGCCAAAGGAAATGTTTGAAAGAAAACTACTGCCAGGAAATATTTTAAAAAAAATATTCAAGCTTTAGGCAGAAAGATTTGTGAGTATTTTATGTTTGGTGACTTCCTTAGCCATAGTATATTACTGGAACCTATCGAGAACTCGTCTGTAGACTCGCTTCATTTCTGGACTTGGTACATAGATGGCTTATTACATTTCTTAGCCCTGATGCCTCTCTTTCAGAGAAAAAAAATTACATACATGTGGGTATGAGAGATGGTTGACCACTAATATGACCTCTAGTACAAAACCACAGCATACTTTGTGGTTTATTTAGCTCCAGAAAGATGAATCAAAGGAAGTAAAAGGAGGAACTGGCTCATTGGTTTTATTTAGTTTCTTTGCGTGGTACTTCCCAAAATTCACTTGTGTCCTTTATAGGAGGTTACAGGGACTGTATTTTTGCAATTCCAAATGTTTGGCGAGAAAGAAAACATTTGTAGTTTTGAATCGTATAACCGTAGTTACAGTTTATGCACAAAGTAGTCTCTCAAGAATTTCATGGATCACATTGGCTGTACAGAATGATGCTTCATCCTAATTTAAAGTGGTTCCCCCAGAGAATAGAAGTCTGTCTTTGTTCTTGTTTTGGATGTCGTACAAAAGGGAGGGAGCACAGCCAGAGCGAAGAATTGTAAGAATAAGAGGTAAGGAGTGTGAGAAGTCACTACCAAAGACAGGGACGGACGGTGACAAGGTCTCCAGGCTCCGTCTCTATACTAGATTGTGTTCCTAAGAGAAAGCTAAACAGTTTCAGTCTCCTGGAAGTAGCTCGATAGATTGCTACGGAGCTCCCAACTTAGGAAACCCTTAGATTGCCTGTGTTTCCTCAGTTGTCTCTCTGTAGTTATCCTGTAACCTGGCATTTCTTTCTATTGTCCTTTACCCTTTATAGATATGGAAGAAGGCAGCAGTGTTGCCATGTTGGTGCCAGATATTGGAGAACAAGAAGCTATATTGACTGCTGAAAGTGTGATCAGTTCCTCACTGGAAATTGATGATCAAAGAAAAGCTAAAGAAGATCCATTGATCCATGTTATCCAGAAGTTAAGCAAGATAGTGGAGAATGAGAAGTCACAAAAATGTCTCTTAATTGGAAAAAAACGTTCTCGTTCAAGTTCCACAACTCGCTCTCTTGAAACCCAAGATCTGTGTGAGATTCCAGCCAAAGTAGCCCAGTCACCTGCTGCTGATACTAGAAAAGCTGAAATGTCACAAACAAACTTTACCCCCGAGACTCTTCCCCAAAGTGATGGCAAGGCTATGTCTTACCAGTGTAGCCTCTGTAAGTTCCTCTCATCATCTTTTTCTGTGTTGAAAGATCATATCAAGCAGCATGGTCAGCAGAATGAGGTGATATTAATGTGCTCAGAGTGCCATATTACATCAAAAAGCCAAGAAGAACTTGAAGCTCACGTGGTGAATGACCACGAAAATGATGTGGACGGTCACACTCAAAGCAAGGCCCAGCAGTGCGTGAGTCCCTCAGCCTCCTTATGTCAGAGAAGCATAGAAAGAAAGACTGAACCCATTCCTGATGTCCCAGTAAAGGTGGACAGTCCACAAACTCAGGCTGTCCAGAGTGCACCCGTGGCAGAAATGGGAAGGAGGAAATGGTATGCATATGAACAGTATGGCATGTATCGATGCTTGTTTTGTAGTTACACTTGTGGCCAGCAGAGAATGTTGAAAACTCACGCTTGGAAACATGCAGGGGAAGTTGACTGTTCCTATCCAATCTTTGAAAATGAAAACGAGCCCCTGGGTTTGCTGGATTCTTCAGTGACCACCACACCTGGTCGGGTCGACGCAGTAGTGATTGCTATCGGAGACAGTGAACTGAGTATCCACAACGGGCCGTCGGTCCAGGTGCAGATTTGCAGCTCAGAAGCACTGTCATCGTCATCTCCTTTAGACCAGGGAGCAGAAGGAAGAGTACACTTAAGCCGGTCAGTGACCCTTGACCCTAATGAGGAAGAAATGCTAGAGGTGATTTCTGACACAGAGGAGAGTCTGATTGCGGATAGCCTGCTTTCCTCAGCACAGAAAATCATTAGCAGCAGCCCAAACAAAAAAGGGCATGTTAATGTGATCGTGGAGCGATTACCAGGAGCAGAAGAAAGCCTTTCCCAAAAACATTTCCTCATGAATTCTGACATTGAAGAGGGGAAGAACCTGAATCCAGTCGAAGCCCCAAACGAGTGTGAAGGCACAGAGGACGTGTACCATGGTGATAAATGTACTGTTGATATCGGGGGCTTGGTCATAGGCTGGGGTAATCCAGAGAAGAAAGACGAGTTGATAAACAAAAGCCTGGCCACTGATGAGAATGCCCCACCAGGCCGCAGAAGGACAAATTCCGAGTCCCTCAGGCTACACTCCTTAGCTGCTGAAGCCCTGGTCACAATGCCTATACGAGCTGCAGAGCTAACCAGAGCCAACCTTGGGCACTATGGGGATATAAACCTCTTAAATCCAGATACTGGGCAAAGGCAGGTGGACAGTACATTGGCAGCATATTCAAAAATGATGTCACCACTTAAAAACTCTTCAGATGGGTTGACTAGTTTTAACCAAAGCAACTCTACCTTGGTAGCACTCCCAGAAGGAAGACAGGAACTGTCCGATGGGCAGGTTAAGACAGGTATCAGCATGTCCTTACTCACTGTAATTGAAAAATTGAGAGAGAGAACAGACCAAAATGCTTCAGATGATGACATTTTGAAAGAGTTGCAAGACAACGCCCAATGCCAACCCAGCAGTGACACAAGTTTGTCAGGAAACAACGTGGTGGAGTATATCCCCAATGCCGAACGGCCCTACCGCTGCCGCCTGTGCCACTACACGAGTGGGAACAAGGGTTACATCAAGCAGCACTTGAGAGTCCATCGGCAGAGACAGCCCTACCAGTGTCCCATCTGTGAGCACATAGCTGATGACAGCAAAGACTTGGAGAGCCACATGGTCAACCACTGCAAAACAAGAATATACCAGTGCAAGCAGTGTGAAGAGTCTTTCCATTATAAGGTGAGCACTGGCTTGTGAAATCTGCTAATAAGACCCTAGAATTAGGAAAGGTTTTATAGAAAAGGAACTGAATCCCAGGAACATTGACTCATTGGCCCCAAGGAGTACTAAAGTCGAGACTAGGCCTTTAGAGTTTCTGTGGTAAAGTTATTTCCCTGTCTGCTGCCTCCTTGAAGGCCTCTGCATACTGCCTCCATGTTTTAATGTATCATTTTAAAGGGTGGATTTTCATTTGCAAGGAAGCGTGGGTTGAAACACATATCTGTCACACGCAAGTTTACATCCTCGAGGCAAACAGTGTGTACTCATCCTCCATGGCCCCGGAATGCAGATGACTCACTCCAGCTGCTACACAACCAACAGTGATTTGTAGCTTTGCAGGGGGAAAAATGCGCTATCTTGGGTTTATTGAAGAGCAGTACATTGGGTGTTGAGCCTTGAATGCTGTTTAATGGGCATTTTAAGAACATAGAAGGGTTATTTTGGCCATTGAATTTTCATTCTAGAGGCTGACTTTAAAGCTGTACCCAACATGAAATGCTGTTAAAAAAAAAAAAAAAGACTTGCACTCACTGAATCATCAAATTACAGCCTTTCTCCTTTAGTGGGCTCAGTAACAGGTTGAAAATGTTTTTAACGTGTCCTCAAGGTTCACTGAGATGTAGGTGTTTTCTCCCCAGTGACCCAGCATTGGGATCCAGCTGATGGTAAGAGGTGGTGAGAAAGGTGAAGAGTTGGCGTCTGGGATCTAGTGCTGCTTGTGCTACTCTCATGCAAATCCAAGTAGCATATCCAAACAGATTGCAAAGAGAAGTTCCAAACATTTCCAGGAATTTCTTTTGCTGCTGTGGAAGTGGGAGGGTGGAAATCACTGAGTGGTTCCAGTTAAGGCTGTCTGAAACACCCAGCTGGTACATAAAGCAGAAAACTTAGCAGGAGCCCAGCAGTTACTGACTGGGTTCGTTGCATTATTCTGAGCACTGCTGTTTGCCTGTCTGCGTCTGCTGCTCATTGAGGAAATCTACACCTGGGTACATAAGCATGTCCTGAGACAGTGGGAACTTCTTTCCAGAGAATACCAGGAGGAACTGCCTCTTTGATAAAACTGTGATAGCCCGGTGTATTTTTAAGAAATTGCCAATTTGTTTTTGTTTTGGGGTTGTTGTTTGTTTTTGTTTTGTTTTTTTGGTAGATTGATTTATTTATTTTTATTAGAAAGGTAGATACACAGAGAGAAGGAGAGACAGAAAGATCTTCCATCCAATCCCCAAGTGGCTTCAATGGCCGGAGCTGAGCGAGTCCAAAGCCAGGAGCCTGGAGCTTCTTCTGGATCTCCCATGCGAGTGCAGGGTTCCTAGGCATTGGGCAGGCCTCACTGGTTTCCTAGGTTACAAGCAGGGAGCGGGATGGAAGTAGATCAGGCAGGACATGAATCAGTAGCCATGTGGGATCCCAGCACGTGCAAGGCAAGGACTTTAGCCACTAGGTTACCACACTGGACCTGCCAATTTTTTAAATAGTCCTTTGGTAGACTTGATTTTAAAACATTGCTAGTATGTTCTAGGCTGGACACCATGAAAGCAACTTAACCCTTTTCGTGGCCTCCTAATAATTGGACCGTGCATGTTTATCACAAATTACATGTAAATTTCAATGTTTTTAGAGTCAACTGAGAAATCATGAACGAGAACAACACAGCCTTCCAGACACCTTGTCAATAGCATCTTCTAATGAGCCAAGAATTTCCAGTGAGACAACTGATGGAAAATGTGTTCAGGAAGGTAAACTACTTTTTTCCGCAGTCTGTGCTCACTAGCATGTGAAATTGAAAGTGACTTAAGTTGTCATGGGGGTTACTTAAGGACCAAAGCATGTATTCTGGGTCGTTATACTGTAGATATAAATGGACATTACCCTGTTTCTGAGGCAATCCCAAGTGCTCAATGAAGTGAATTGTTAACCAGGTCCTACAAAGGGAGTCTAGCCCAGCAGGAGGAGTCCAGCTTTCACCGTGCAGGTAGAGTTCAGTTGAAATGTGTGCCTCTGCTAAGATCCAGTCCACAAAGCCGACTCAAAAAAACCCGCCTCCTCTCACTTGCTGCACCAGCTGACCTGCCACGAACTCAGCTTCTGCACGTGGAGGCCCCACCTCGGCCTAACCGGGCTTCCCACTGTAATCTTATGCTTACCCTCGTATGACTGCTGGAGTTCATTTACATTATTTTTTTTTAAGCACCCTCTTTTTATGTAGCAGTTAGGTACCAATAGACTAAGTCTCTGGTAATAGGAATATTAGAATCAAAAGATTTAATTAGACTTCCCTGAGATGGCGGGTATCACATCCGGAGAATTAGGGATAAAGTGTAATAAGCTGTGCTTTCTTGCGTCGACTCAGTGAAATTGATATACTTTAAATGTCTCAAGTGTGGCACACAGTGTTTATGGGAAATAAACCATGCTGGGGTGACTTTCCTTTCTGGGTTCCCTAAGAATTAAAGTTAGAAACAACTGCAGAGTGAAATGTTTCACCATAATGTTTCATTAAATTATACCCCAGAAAGCATAACTGGTTCTGGAATGTTTCTGAAAGAACTGATTTTGACACCACTGTAGCACCAAAATTCCCTTGTCAAACAGATGTCATCCCTGTAAAACTCTCCAAAAACAAAAGGGGTTTATGACACAACATCTGTTTCTGCGATAGATGGCTGAGCTAAGACAATTTTGTTTCCTTTTTACAAAATAGTCCTAACTGCCTCCTTTTATTTTAATTCATTATGTTTCCATAGCCTCTTTAAAGGAGACATTATAACATTAGAAATGATTGGCCCATAAATCCCTAATGTAGGAATAAAGTAACTGCTACTCAGCAGCACCACCTGCAGTTCATTCCCAGTCTGGAATGACTCTTCTAGCACCATCTGAAAAAGCAAACATTTAAAACTGCGCAGGTAGGTAAACAGATTAAAGCTCACCATTTTAATAAAAGCAGCCAGTTCAAATCACAGTGTTAGCCTCTGCCCCTCCCCTGCCCTTTTCCCGGGGTTCATACTCACAGTTGTCTTCACGCTCGCCTCCTTTGCTCCATTTTATGTTTTTGTTGTTCTGTAATTGATGGGTAGCAAGTCTATTACCTGCAAGTGGATGAATACTTTATTAATCTGATATTAAATGCTTAAGGAAAGGAGTTTGGCCTGACAGTTAAATGCCTGCATTTCTGCCTCAAAGTGTCCAGCCCTGGGTTCTGAGTCTGGCTTCCTGCTAGTCCTCGTCTTGGGCAAGGGCAGAGGTAGCAGGAGTAAGTGGGCTCCTGCAGTGCAGGCAGGAGGCCTGGATGAAGCTCTTAGCTCCCAGCTCAGGTCCCAGGCAGGAGCTTGGTGGAGGCATTTGGGAAATGAGCTAACAGATGGACGCTTTGTTTCTCTGCCTCTCAAATTAATTTTAAAGACAAATTTTCCGTATTAGATATTTTTTTAGTCTGGTTGACAGATCAAAGAACAAATTTTTAACTTACAAGATAAAAATGACTCATACTTAATAAAACTTCTGTAATCCTTTAGTAAAATTTTTAAGGAAGGAAGGTATGAACCTCTGTGGTCCCCCGTCTCTGACTATCTGTGATAGCACAGATACCTGGGGCATGTTTCCCAACCTGAGATCCCTTGTAATTGTATTTCTACCAGACCTTCAGCTAAGAGGCAGAGTTTGCCTCTTGAACTTTGTACCGTACCAGATATTGGCAGTGTGAAGCAGGGCGTCCCTGCCCTTGAGGAACCCTGTGAAGAAAGCAGAACTGGACTGATGAGTGTGTTGGCAAACACAGCTGCTGTAATACAGCCATCTGGCAAAGCAGTTTGGTCTAATGCATCTTGGGAAAATTTAAGTGTTCTTTCTCAGAAACCTGGCGTTGCTGAGCACCTGGGATTCCGTATAAACGGAACTGGATGATCCTTGCCCTACCCCCCAGGGAACCTGCAGCTTAGTGGTAAGACAGCGGAAGGGAAAATATGGGACCCAGAGAACCACGCTGTGGGGTTCTGTACTTCTACTTTGTAGACAGGAAAATGGAGACCTCAAGAGGAAGGATGATTTACTCCTGATCAGATTGGGAGTCAGTGGCAGAACAAGGACTAAGCCCAAGTTTTTGAACTTTAAATCCAGTCTTCTTTCCATTGGAAGCAGTTGCTTGGAGTGGCACAGGCTCTGGTTCTGTGCTATATTAAGTTTTTCCATCTGTCAGTTTTATTAGTTGTCATTGATCTGTAATATTTCTCACACAAAACCATTATCCAATATTTCACACTCCGTTTTTTCAGGTTTTTTTTTAAACTGTATTTGGAGCAGTGCCATTTATAATCAAGTCCAAGTTTTTAACCTACCAATTAAGAGCAGTACTTAGATTATAATTATGATTAGTGTGTGTATTAATGCTATAGCTCTATATCAGGAAATTAGGTCATTTTGTTCTGCCAGGCATTAGTTATTAGCAATAGAAAATTTTAATTTTAGAAAGTTTAATTTTATCTTGTGGGTTTTCTTCTGTGCCCCATGTACTTGTGCTCCTGCCGTACTCTTGAGCCTTCCACCTTTGGTTCTGAATATAAAGCGGTCAGCCTGTGGGCTTCCTGCTAACAGGAAAGATTAAGTGTCAGATGTCGTCAGGCAACAACACCTTCCTATGATCCAGTCATTGAACTTGTGTAGTCGCTCTTGAGTTCCGTGGCCTGATGTTGCAGAGGTGGGTCGTAAGGTGGCCTGCTTCCATGGGATCTGCATTTCCTGCACTGCAGAGGGCTGCATATTCATATTACTCCTAACCTTTGCCCCTGAGACCTGCCTGCTTACAGGGTGTAGTTACACTGCATAGGGGAGCGCTTAATGTTTTGCAGTTGATTTTGTTCCCAAACGCAATTGAAGGCTGGCATTTAGTTGAAAGCCAAGGAAACCCACACAATAGCAAACCTCTAGGTTTTTTATGTTGTGTTGATATGCATGCTTCAAAGCCACAGTTGATAATGTCAGATTATAGCATAGCTTGTTGGCAAATCAATGTTTGGTTAAAATCATGCATCCAATATTGATTAGACGAGCATCTTCACATTGGCGATGTCCACCTGATTTAACTGCTATGCGGTCAGCAGGCAGCTGGAACCAAGTCCAGTATACTCCAGGCCAGGCTGTCTGTATCTGCAAGCAGATGACGTTCAGTTTCTTGGTGCTGTGAGTCTGGATGCAGGGAAACCAGTGGAGCCACTTCACATTTGTTATATTTAAACAGTGAGAAAGCCTTGAAGGAAGCAGTGACGATGTGTGATTTCATTTACAATAGCATGTAAATGTTACCCTCTGACTGTCATCAAAGAATGACTCTAGAACTCTGAAATACTTTGTCTAGGGAATAAATCTGCAGTGCAGAAGCAGTACAGATGCGACGTGTGTGATTACACAAGCACAACATACGTTGGTGTCAGAAACCACAGACGGATCCATAACTCTGATAAGCCATACAGGTAAGTGTGATGATCCTAGAATTTTAATGCTTCAATTGCAATATTTCATAATGAATAAATAAAATCCAAATTATTAGGACTTTACTTTTCTTGTTGAAGCGCAGGTTAAAAGCTAAGGAACTTTTCCTCACTGCTTTCAGAAGATTTTAGCCTGTGAAGGAGTGAGCCCTAAGCTTGAGTCTCAGTGCAGTAAGCATCTTTTCTAGTTGATGTGCAGGAAGATGTTTGTCAGTTTTATGTTTTTATTTCATCTGGATCTAAGTTGCCATAGCAGTTTTCTGTACTTTCGAGTACATTTCAATAATTTGCTGATACTGTTAACTTGCAGCAAAATAACCTTTAAAACTTAGATAGTAAAAATCTTCATGAAATATACTATTTTTGAAAACTAAGCTATTGTATAGAATAAAGCCATTCAGTGTTGTTACTTGGTTTTTCATAAAAGCTAATTCGAATCCGTTTTTTTTTTCCCAGAAAATATATCAGTTCTCAGTCAAAAATCATCTAATAAGCAAAAATCATTTTTTTTTTTTCCAAAATGAAATTTTCCTGTTGGGGATTAAGTGTTGTCTGTGGGTCGTTAATTCAGAAGTGGTGCAGTTTGTGCAGCTGTCACACGGTTGGCTCTAGTTGTCGCTGTGGTGAACTGTCACATTCCCAAGTCACCTGGACTAGTAGTGCTGGGCTCTTCTTTGTCTGGGTCTTATAGATATGACAGAAGTAAGTGTGGAACACTCGTTGTGTTATCTAAATGAAAGCATGATCGACTGTGCATTGAAAGGTCATTGTTGGACCCTGTGGTGTGGCACTGTTGTATTGGTGCTGAATTTGCTAGGCAGGAGACTTGGTCATAGTCACCTTTCAAACAGGCATGTGTTTGCAAGTCTTCAATCTTGCCTCATTGTATATATTTTTTTTCCAAATGTTTTCAAGACTGTAATCTTTAAGAAAGATTTTTTTCCCCAGAGCGTAGCGAAGGCCATTGTTAACAATAACTCAGAGTCAGAAACCAGATAAGGGAAAACAGATGCAACTGAATGTTTGTCATTCATGATTTCTGCTGAGAAGTGCTTCAGAGGACTTGATAGAAATGATATGTTTATGTGAGATGATACTTTGCCTTTATATTGTGGCATATTTATCCTTGAATATAAGGTACAACGCTGCCAAATCCCTAGGGACCTAGAACGGAACAATTCACTTGTTCCTGAGAAGCACTGATTCAGCAGCTGTTCTGTTGCAGCAGCTAGGCTGGGCTCTTGGACTGTCATCATAAGAAAAAGGCATCTTTACTGTCAAAGAGCTTGTAGATAAGTAATAAACAAGTAGACTGTGAAATACAGGTTAAGCATCCCTAATCTGAAAATCCAATATTTCAGATTCAAATTCTGAACCTTTTTGTGCGCCAACAGGAAGCCACTAGTGAAAAATTCTGCAGTACAAGCATAAGCACACTTAAAAATACTGTCTAAAATTACCTTCTGGGGCATACCTTGTGGTACCACGTGTTAAACTGCCACCGGGACCATTATCCGGTGTCAGAGTGTCCTGGGTGCAGGTCCCTTAGCTTCCTGCTAACGTGCACACAGGGGCCAGCAGACGATGACTCAGTGCTTGAATTTCTCACCTCTCAGGGAGACCCAGATGATGTTCCTGACTTCTAGCTAGGGCCTAGCCCATTGCAATTGTTAGAGGCCAAATCTAGGAAGCAAACCAGCAGATGAACACTCTCTCTTTCTACCTCCCTTTCTCCCTTCAAATAAATAACAAAATTCAAGCTACAGAAATTATATAAAGTATATATGAAGCAAATAAATTTGGTCTTGAGTCGTATCCTTCGAGTTCCTTATTGTGTATATGCAAATATTTCAAAATCTAAAATAACCCAAAATGCATCTGATTCTTTTTTTTTTTTTTAAGATAATTTTTATTGGGAAGGCAGATTTACAGAGAAAAGGAGAGACAGAAAGATTTCCAGTCAACCGGTTCACTCCCCAAGTGGCTGCAATGGCCAGAACTGAGCCAATCCAAAGCCAGGAGCTTCTTCTGGGTCTCCACGTGGGTGCAGGGACCCAAGGCTTTGGCTGTCCTTGACTGCTTTCCCAGGCGACAAGCAGGGAGCTGAATGGGAAGTGGAGCTGCCGGGATTAGAACTGGTGCTGAGATGGGATGCTGATACTTGCAAGGCAAGGATTTAGCCACTGAGCCATCGTGCTGGGCTTGATTCCGATTGTGAGAGATACTCATACTATATGTAATTGTGTTAAATGTATGAAAGAGGATAATGGTTTTGACTTCTTGTTCTATAAAGACTTCACTGCCACCAGAGTAGATTACTTTTACTACTTAAAAGCTTGTTTTGATAGCGTTTGATGTCTTGGTGATGTTTTCAAAGAATTTAGACTGCTTCCAAAGAATTTAGTTACGTTAGGGACTTCAGAGTGGCAGCATCCTATGAGACTCCCAAGAACGGAATAGTTCAAGTCTATTCCAATTTTGTGATTCCTTTTAACCTTCTTTAAATACCTAAGTATGCCTGCTCCTTTGTGTGGTAGCATTTGCGGTCTTGAAGCATTACGGAGCGTCTCTCCCAGTCAGTTTATAAGATCTGCTCTCCTTGTCACGCATTGCTTGCTGTAAGCTGACATCATAAGCATACCCTTCTCCATGACTGCTCTAATTGGAGGATCACAGTAGTTTTTCTGGCTTATTTTTCACATCTGCCTCATTCGCTTATGATACGCCTGGTGCACTTCTGGTCATAGTTTGGGCTTGGTTGGCTTTCTCAAATTCCATACCCTAGACATTCTGATTCTTTACATTTTCTTTTTAAAAAAAAATGTTCACAGTAGCAGTGAGGCCTGCCTTGTTATACAGGTTCTGATTTCTGCACAGAGGTTTGTTACGTGTTTTAGCTTGCCTGTTACGTAATTGTTTTTTCTGTAGTGACAATACCTGTTCCTTTCTCGTGCCTGTGGATATATTTTTTTATATCAGTCCTCCATTGAGCCCATTTGTGTGATCTGGGCAGTGTAAGAGCCCTGGCTCTGGGAGCAAATAGCTGTGGTATTGAATCTGAGCTCTCTCATGCGTGATATTTTTGACCCTGGGCTAACTCTTGCACCTCTCTATGCTTGGTTTTGTCATATGCAAATGAGGATAATTAAGACAGTGAGGTTTAAATGAAGTGTCATGCCATATGAGATACTGTAAGAAGCAGCTAATAGTTATTGGTCCTCATTCCTTCCTAATGATTTATTGACTAACCAAAAGGAAAAGAAACTAGACTGTTGACGTGCCCTCATTTGGGAAACAAAGGAGAATGACTGTTCCTGGGTAAGCAGGCAAAGCTACTTTTACAAGGCAGAAATGTTTTCACTGCTAAGGTCCCTGTGCCATGTCGGGCTGCTTAGGAAGCAGTGCAGTGTCTTGGAGCACCTTTGATTTAGAGTCCTGAGTCTGGGTCACACTCCTGTACCCAATTGCTGACTCTGGAATATATTCCCTCTCCCCTTTTTTTTTTTTAAGATTTATTTATTGGGCCCGGCGCGGTGGCACAGTGGTTAAGGTCCTCGCCTTGCACGCCGGGGATCCCATATGGCCGCCGGTTCTAATCCCGGCAGCCCCTCTTCCCATGCAGCTCCCTGCTTGTGGCCTGGGAAAGCAGTCGAGGATGGCCCAAAGCTTTGGGACCCTGCACCCGCGCGGGAGACCTGGAAGAGGCTCCTGGCTTCGGACCGGCATAGTATCGGCCGTTGCGCTCACTTGGGGAGGGAATCATCGGACGGAAGATCTTCCTCTCTGTCTCTCCTCTCTGTATATCCGCCTTTCCAATAAAAATAAAATAAATCTTAAAAAAAAAAAAGATTTATTTATTTATTTTTGGGCCTGGCACAGTAGCCTAGCAGCCAAAGTCCTTGCCTTGCACACGCCGGAATCCTGTATGGGCACCGGTCCAGATGCTGGCGGCCCCCACTTCCCATCCAGCTCCCTGCCTGTGGCCTGGGAAAGCAGTCAGGGACGGCCCAGAGCCTTGGGACCCTGCACCCATGTGGGAGACCTGGAGGAAGCTCCTGGTCATTGCAAGCACGTGGGGAGTGGATCTCATAAAGCTGTTCCGTCTGCTGGTTCTTCCCTGTGCTCAGGAAATGGCGAGTCCTCCTCAACACTGTCCTTCCTGCGGGAAGGGAACCGCCTTTCCTGCTGGGACGGAGAAAGATGAGATGGCACCAGCCTAGCTCAGTCCCTGCCTGCTAACTTTGTCTCTATACGATGAAACCAACATACTAGTTTTATTTGTGCCGCATATTTATAACATTGTGTTCAAAATTTCAGTGAAAGATTGCATTCAGGATTTTCAAATATTAGGCTTTCATTAGTTCAGTTTAATAATGCAGAACTAAATTGCCCTGATTTTCCTCCCCGATCTTTTTTTTTTTTTTTTTAACAAAATGAGAGAATAAAACAGTTTCTCTGAGGTTATCAAGTTTGTTCTGCTCATGTGGCTTTGAGTCAGGGTCTGGAGCTGAACCGCAGTGGGAACAAGCAGGGGGAGGTACAGCCTGTGGACTTGCTGGCCCCACCAGATGCTCTGGAAAGCCCGACTGGTAGTTACCTGCACACCTCAGTTTGTCTCTATCAAATGGCTCTTACTGTATACATTTTTTTTAAGATTTATTTTATTTTATTGGAAAGTCAGATATGCATTTAAGGTATCTCAAAAACAGAATTTCAGAAAGATTTTAGCAGTAGGAATGACATTTTGAAAGGACAGAATATCAGTAAGGCCCCTCAGATTACACAGTCTCTATATAGACATATAGGAAATGACACCAAAGCTGGCATTTTTTGAGAACACTTTGTGTGGCCTGGCAGTGTGGTAAGCGTGTGGCACATGACAGTCCACTTATTTCTCACAGCGGTCCAGGGCTTAGATGTGGAGACAGAGGCTGCAGTAGATAATTAACTTTCTCCAGGTCTCACAAGTGACAGAGCCAGGACTCACATCCTTGCTTCTAGCACCCAGTGCCATACTGCTTTTATCTGCTATGCCAGGGAGACCCTTTCATGGAGTGTGTGCTAGACTGCCCCCACCCCAACTCGGTGATCAGTAACTATTTTGTCACTCTCAGGAAATCTGGACTAATAATTTGGAAACAGTGCTGTAGGGGTGTTTGTTTCTAAGGGCCGTGTGAAAGCTAGAGGTGCCTTGGACAGCTCAGGGTGATGGTAGCACCTGAGGGCTTTCTCATCTGTAGTTGGTAAGTAATGCTGGCTGTTCGCTGAGCCTCGGATGGAACGCGTGCAGGAAGTCTACCCTGGACTTGCCAGGTGTGTTAGTCCCTGAAGCAGGCTATTAGAAAAGATAAAGGTTCTATTGCTTTTGATGACTTACTCTTGGAAGTCATATACTATTGCTCCTACCACAGACTCAAGTTTCATTTGTAGGCATGATGACTAGTGAGTGGTGTTGGCATAGGGAAAAAGTCAAGTCTTTGAAATGCTTGAATTTGCTTCAAGGAAAAGCAGTTTAGCATCTCAAATAATGTAAATTTGGAAGGCAAAAGGGTTTTTTTCCTTACTATTGAACTTTATTTATTTATTTTTTTCATTATTTTGTTTTGATAATCTTTGCATAGTTTCTTAGGGCACAAAGGGTCAAGGGCTACAGGAAAGTGGGTAAGACCATTGTTTCCACGTTTCTCGCTCGCTCTCTTTTTCTGTTTCTGGGGTAAGAGATGAGATAAAGGGCAAACAGTTTAGCATCTCAGATAGTATAAATTTGGAAGGCAGAATTGTTTTGAAGGAATGAACTGAAGGAGTTTACACAGTGGCATAAAGCCTTTTTAGATTCACCACAAAATTTGAGTTTCCATTGCTCCTTCAAAGCATAACAAAATCCTATTAGGAAGTTTCTGTTGAAATCTTTGTATATATTCAAATTATACGCAGGTCACCCTAAATCATGCAGGATATCCAGTTTCTTCCAGCTAACCCCTCAAAACAGTAGCCCCTAATTAAATCAGACCTAGAAGCTAACCAGGTCATGGCCAAAGTGATGGGGGTTCCTCCCCAGCAGGGTCACCCCCAGGAGTCCTGGGTCTGAAGTCACTCACAGCACTGGGATTGACTCTGTGAGTGAATATCTACTATTAATTTAAACTCACTTCTTCATTCCTGATTTCTCCCCAACTTTGTAAATTTTGACAGATCAAAACCTTAAAAATGGCTGTGTCCTGCAGTCCAGCTGTAGAGAGAAAGGAGACAAAGGAGTCTGCAGGATTACTGTAACGTTCTGTGTCTTACCTGCGAAGATCCAGTTCTTCTGTGTTATTCTTAGATATTCCAGGGGAAGCGGAAGCTTATCCTCAAGAGTAGACTATACAAGATCCTCACTACCTTAACTTATGACACATACACAGGATGCAACATTATACTCTATTAAAAATGCGTGATTTTAACTTGGAAAAAATACTCATGGAACATTATCAAAGATAGGATTAAAATCCGTAGTATGATTCCACTTTGCGTCAGATGTTCGCATATACATTGAAAAAGGTTGGGGAGTTATGCAAATATTATTTTAAAATTTATCTTTGTACTGCCTCTATATTCCATTTTGGTACAAAGAATGTAGTTTCCATCCATAAGCAGGGCACCCATTTCATATGTTACAGTACATGTAATAATTACCTGAACTCTCCCAGTGACAGTGACGAAAGCATTGCATAAATACTAAAAACAGCTTTTAGATGTCTTACCTCCCTAGTTTCTGTCAGGGAGATTGATAAACTACAGAAGAAAAAATCAAAAGAAATAAGCTGTACCTGTTAATATGGATAAATCACAGCAACATTGAGATCAAGAAGTGTGACTGCATCTGTGTGCTCAAAACCATGCCGACAGCTGTGGTAGGGCTACGCAAAGTAGAACTAAGAAAAAGTCAAAAAAAAAAAAATCATACAGTATCAAATGGGAACTTTGGTACCTCTTTCAGGGAGAAAGGATATGAAATCTTAAAGAAACACACAAAGAACTATTAAAGTCCATGTACACCTTACAGCGGCTCTTACATTATAACATGTTCTGTACAGGTGCAAGTTAAGCAGATCTATGAAAAAAGTAACAAGTTAAGTAGAATTTTGTGAACAGTTTTTCATTTGTTTTGAATGAGTAATACATGTATGCACATATGAATTTTAGAAACCACCTGGCTACTTTTCCTCTTAAAATAGTTGTCATTTATCTTGGAAGCATGTTACATGTCTAGCTTAATTCTTTCTAATTAAAATATAGGGCTTTTTAGTCCATTAAGTCATCTATTCTATACCTCAGGAGCATTATACAGTTATCTTTATTTATATTGTGTACATTTCTTGCTTCTGTGTGTGTGTGTGTGTGAGAGAGAGCGAGAGAGAGAGAGAGAATGAAAGTACTTGAAAACATCTATAGAAGGACAGTTGTTGAAGTACAGCAAGTTGAGCTAATGCTTTAAATACTTGTAACCCCTGCTGGATGCCTGGCTGCATTACTGATTTTTTTTCTTAAGATTTATTTATTTTTCTTGAAAAGACAGATTTACAGAGAGGAGACAGGAAAACATCCTATCCCCTGGTTCCCTCTTCAAGTGACCACAATGGCTAGAGCTAAGCTGATCCCAAGCCAGGAACCAGGAGCTTCTTCCGGGTCTCCCACACTGGTACAGTGGTCCAAGGACATGGGCCATTCTCTACTGCTTTCCCAGGCCACAAGTGGGGATCCAGATGGGATGTGGAGCAGCCAGGGACACGAACCGGAGCCCATATGGAATCCCAGCGTGTGCAAGACGAGGATTTAACCACTAGGCTACTGTGCAGGGCCCTTGTTTGGTTTTGGGCTTTGGGTTTTTTGTTTTGTAGGTTTTTTTTTTTTACAATTGATTTATTTTTAGGGGCTCAGTGTGATCGCTCAATGGCTAAATTATTTATTTTATTGGAAAAGCAGATTAGATTTACAGAGAGAAAGATTCTCTATCCACTGGTTCATTCCCCAAATGGCCACAGTGACCAGAGCTGAGCCAATCCAAAGCCAGGAGCTGGCAGCTTCTTCTGAGTCTCCAATGTGAAGTGTAGACTCGCAGGGCTTTATGCTGCTTCCCCAGGCCGTAAGAGGGAGCTGGATGGAAAGTGGACCAGCTGGGACATGAACTGGCATCTATATGGGATCCTGTACTTGCAAAGGGAGGAGTTAGCCAATTGAGCCAGTAAAATCTTTTTTTTTTTTTTTAAGATTTATTTATTTATTGGAAAGTCAGATATACAGAGAGGAAGATCTTCCGTCCAATGATTCACTCCCCCAAGTAACCACAATGGCCAGTGCTGAATGATCCAAAGCCAGAGCCAGAAACTTCCTCCAGGTCTCCCACGTGGGTGCAGGGTCCCAAAGCTTCGGGCCGTCCTCGGCTGCTTTCCCAGGCCACAAGCAGGAAGCTGGAAGGGAAGTGGGGCTGCCGGGATTAGAACCAGCAGTCATATGGGATTCCAGCATGTTCAAGGCGAGGACTTCAGCCACTAGACCGCCATGCTGGGCCTGAGCCAGTAAAATGTTTACAGTTACAGCATACCTACACCAATTGGAAATTGCCGTTTGGACCATACTTTTGGAAGATTGCTGACATTGAAATCAGAGTTTATGCGTTTCTGAAAATTAAAATACATGCAAATCAGAATTGTGCAAAACAGTGTCTGCACTTCCTCCCTAGCACAAATGCGCACTTTGTTCTTATGTATGTGTGTGCATTTCCCCTCTTCATTGCTATTTAGGTATTTCTTTCCTCCTAGAATTTCAGTGTTGTTTTATAGAGGAAAGTTCTTGATCTATACAGCATATTGGCTATATGCCTTTATTGAGTCATTTTGCTGTTTGTTCCAGTTTTTTCTTTCTGTTGGATTATCAAGTTACATCACTCATCACTGTTATCTGCAAATGATCTTCTCACCCCCTCCCTTACGATGCTTGTAACTCTTATTTTTTGTTGTTGTCTAGTTATATTGGTTAATATCTGCATAACACTAAACAGTAATAGGAATAGTCAGCAACCTTGTTTCGTTATTGGGCGTAAAGGAAACTCCTCTAGTGTTTCCTCTAAGCCTTGTATTAGTTTGGAGTTGAGATAGGTGCAGGTTATCATGCTGTAGTGCCACCAGACAACCTACAGTGCCCAGAACACCCTAACAAGAAAGAATGGTCTAGTCCCAAGCATCCATAGTCCTGAGATTAAATAACCTTTTTCTAGGCCTACTTTCAGTTTACAGAAAGTTTGAGATAGATGCTTGATATACACTATGATCAGAAAGAATATTCCGTAATGTGAGGATTTTTACGAGCTAGTTGACCTGGTATCTTCATCATACCCATAGCATGAGGGCTTTGGGGCCTATTGTAGATTACAAGAGATACAAAAATGTAACAGGACCAGCATTGTGTAAAGCTGCTGCCTGTGAAACCAGTATCCCATATGGGCACTGCTATATGAGTCTCACTGTTCCATTTGCTGTCCAGCTGCTTGGTAATGGACCTTAGAAAGCAGTGGAGGATGGCCCAATTCCCACTTAGATGGGATACCTGCAAGAAGTTCCTGGCTCCCAACTTCACCTCTGTCTCAGACAATGCCACCACTTGGGAATTGAACCAGTGGGTGGACAGTCTCTCTCTACCTCTAAGTCTTAAGGAGAGAAAAATATACATGTACCAACCAGATGTAGTACCTAGAGCTCTTTGGATTCTAATTTGAATAAAACATTGCAGGAAAACCAAAATTTTCTTGGAAGAATATGTGAAACAGGCTAATCAGATAGCCAACAGTTAATTATGGAAGCTTTATAATGGGAATCCATTGTGCTCTCCTGTAGAATCATGTCTTTGTTCAAAGATGTACGCAATCAAGATGTCCGTAATGTTTATGCATATGAGTTTTTTTAGTTTAAATTTCAGTAAGAGCAATAAAATGCAGCATTCCTATTCCGGCCCCTTCAGATTTTGAATCCTCATAACAACTTTCCTATTATTGACTTGTCTGTGCTCCTGGAATAGACACTGCCTAAAAAAGGGAGCATGGACTTCCACTGGAACACAAATTAGAGTTTGTGGACTGTGGTCTCAATGATCTTATCCCAGAGCTTACGTGCCCAAGATTTGTTCACAGAAAGACAATTGTCTCGTAGTCAGTCAAACTAGGCAGCTCAAGTGTATTCAAAGATAGCAATGAAAGAGTAGACTTACATGGTCAGTTTGCATATACATACATACAGAGAGAGAGAGTGAGAATGGAAAATAGACCTCAAAAATCAGGGGGTTGGTTTGTTTGTTTGTTTCATTTTCTCTGTGATCTCCCAGTCCCCCTAATTTCCACAGTCTTGCTGTTCAACTGGCATCAGATTGGTTTCTGATATACCAGATTCTCCAACAAAAGTTCCATATCAGTAATGACATCATACAGATAGCTGATGTGATGAGATTGCCATTTTCCTTCTGCGAAAATGACCCCAAAAAATGAGTCTAGCCATGAACAGAATATCAGACAGCCACAAATTAGTGGCCATTCCAGAAATACCTGACCATTGGTCCTCCAGTCTTTTAAGGTCAATAAAAATAAGACAGGTTGGCGAAGCTGTTAAAACCTAAATCTTAAGGAGACATAGGACTGAAGTACCGTGGCGTCCCAGGTAGGATGCTGGACTACTGTCCTAGGAGATGCTCCTTGGAGTGCGTACGCACACATCTGACACTTGTGCGTGTCCAAGTCTCTGCATCCGTGAGGAAGCTTCACAGACATGGCTCATGTCCTCACCTGATGTAACTAAGCACCTCTGCATGTTTGAATTTCTTGAAAGTTCTATGAAAATTACTGATTCATTACCTTTGTCTAGGCTGGTTTTTCTTGAGCTCGAAGACCTTTGGCCTGGTGAATGAAAAAAATATTGTTAAGTGCATATTTTACGGAGTGTTCAGAAGCTGTTGTTTCTTTATTAGAGGCATTAAAGGATTATTAATGACCTGTTCTGTTTGTGAACTTGTTGAATCTTCTCCACACTGCTTCCATTTTGTATGTGTGTGTGTGTGTTGAAAATGACTTATTTCCTTTTGTTTTCTTGATTAACAAATAGAATGATGTAGCATATTCATTTTGTCATTTTCCTGAAGCAGTTAAATAATTTAGAGCAAAGCTGTGTCTATTACTATATTAGGAATCTTCAAGTACTGAATCACTAAAGTGATATGGGATGTTTTTCTTGATTCTTTATATAAAATTTTTATGATATAAAATATATTATTTAATTGATTGATTTCAGAACATCCACGCTAAGGCCTTAGAACCAGTGATGTCTTAGATTCTATAAAATGTATGCAGGAGGGGCTGGTGCTGCAGTACAGTGAGTTATGCTGCCCTCTACAGCGCCAGCATCCCACACAGATATCAGTCCAAGTCCCCGTTACTCTAGTCCGGATCCACCTCCCTGTTAATGTGCCTGGGAAAGCAATGGAAGATGGCCCGAGTGCTCGGAACCCTGTGCTCATGTGGGAGACCCAGTTGAAGCTCCTGGCTCCTAACTTAAGCCTGGCCCAGCCCGGGGCATCGGACCATTTGGGGAGTGAACTGGTAAATGAAAGATCGATCTCTCTCTCTCTCTCTCTCCCTCTCCCTCTCCCTCTCCCTCTCCCCCCTCTCCCTCCCTGTAACTGTGTAACTGACAAGAGAAGACCTGTGGTGGTTCTCCCAGCGTCTGACAATGTGCTGAGTTCTGCGTGCCTGTCTTGCAGATGCTCGCTGTGTGGCTATGTGTGCAGCCATCCTCCTTCTCTGAAGTCTCACATGTGGAAGCACGCTAGTGACCAGAACTACAACTACGAGCAAGTGAACAAAGCTATCAACGACGCAATTTCCCAAAGTGGCAGGTATCTCCTGTGCCCCGCTCCCTTCATGGCCGTAGGTACATTAAAGCTGGGCTTAAATCTGCTGCTCCTGCTGTAGGATTCATTCACATTTGCCATGTTCTGCTTTGTTTTGAAGGGCTCTAGGGAAAACCCCTGGAAAGACTCCAGTTAGTGAAGAGAGAGCCGAGCCGGTCACTGGAAGCTCAGAAAGCATGGTGTCGTCTTCAGAGCTCATTTCCCAGGCCCCTGGTGAAGTTGTAGATCCCAACCAGAATGAGAAACTGAGCCCTACAAGTAATACCTCATATGGTTTAGAAAAAACCTCCAGTCTGGCCCCTCCTGGTATGGAGTATTGTGTTTTACTCTTCTGTTGTTGTATTTGTGGTTTTGAGTCAACCAGCAAAGAAAATCTTTTGGATCACATGAAAGAGCATGAGGGTGAGATTGTAAACATCATCTTAAATAAGGACCACAACACAACTGTGAACACGAGTTAGGGGGGCAGTCCCTCGCAGAGGAAGAAGAGATCTCTGTAAGCTACAGCCTCACCTTTGTTGTCAGGTAGCTGACCTGCCAGGCGCAGAAAGAGTTAGTCTGGTTTTCCGAAGTGACAGGTGCGACTTTGAAACTGAATCTGCTGTAAAATGAATTCCGGGAGGGGAAGCAGTGAAGGGAAGCAGATGAAGGAAGAAGCAAAGCCGTGAACCCGTATCAGCTCTGTCCCCCCTTAGTGTGGAGTGTATTCATTATCAAAAGCTTATGTAGTATAGAAGTGCAAGAAGAGTTAAGAATGGGCTTTTCAAGGAACTGTTGTAAAATGTATGTTATCAAGTGTGACAGTCTTCAGCGGAGCCTCGTTGCTTCATTCTCACATTTCACATGCCAGCTCTGGAATGACAGGCCTCTGGTGAGAAAAGGGAGGCAGCTTGCACAGGGTTTCTTTCCCTGTCACTGACAGAGTCCGCAAGGAAACCACTTAAATCATTCCCGAAATAGGTAGGAACTGATCTACTCAATCTAAGATTTATCCCTTATGTCCCCAAAAAAGAAAAAGAGACCTAAAATCCAAATCTAGATTGTCAGTTAAAAAGCAAATTACGGCCTTAAATTTACAGTGAATTCTTGCAGACAAAGGAGGAAATGAATTCCCGTGAGACTTGAAACAGATCTCAAGTTTGGAGAAATGGTCCGTTGAGCACAGTTCTGAAAAGGTTCTCCGAGTGTTTGACAGGACTCCCCCTAGCTACCCAGCCCTCTCATCCTCTCGGCTATCTGAGATCTCACTGCTAATCCAAAAGCGGCTGCTGAAGCAACAGGGTATCAGAATTTACTTTGGGTCATCAAGCCCACAGAAAGGAGTTGAACTCTTAAGAGCTAAATCAAGAAGTAACTTTCAGAAGCCTTTTAAAATCAGAACTGCTGTTGAGATTTTTTTTCCCCTGGAGTTCAATTTAGCAGAAGAGGAATAACCAGATGTGACTAGAATATAGTAGAAATTCAGGTTCTTTATAAAAATATGATCAGCACAAGCAAATTGAGTAACTGTAGGATTTCTACCTAAGAACTTAGAGATGGGATTCACAGGGTGACATAAGACGTGTTAAAGACAGAAGTGAAAGTGCTTCTGCCTAGACTTGCCGCCAGAGAAACAGGATCTGATTCATTTCACAGGCTGCAGTGTAGCGCTAGCCCATTCTTCAGGCATTGTTTTATTAAAGTGAATTCTGCCTGCAAGACCAAAGGCCCGTGCACCATTCAGTGCGCCGGCCGTTACGGTGCTGTTCTGAGTTTGTGAGTATTCTGAATGTGGATTTTAAACATCTAGGATTGAGGCTGCAACTCTGCTGAACTCAGAACATCCAAAAACAAAATGTACTGAACGGGCTGCTCTCTATATAGACATATTTTAGAAAAGAATTTTGTTTCCAAAGTCTGGTTTAAATTGAATTAATCATTTAAGATAGTGTTAGGAACTGTTTAAATGGGGCCAGCTGTCTTGAAACATTATCTGATTTTTCTTTAATTTTTTTTTTATCTTATCGATGATATTTATACAATTTATTTTGTCTTTATAGCTCTTTGATTTAGGTAGCTTTAACTTATATAGGAAACAATCCACTTCTGATACATGTTTTCTGAAAAGATGGCATGAATTTTATATATACTAAGTTCTTCAAATCCACTGTATGTGGATTTAAACTCATTTACTCCTGTTTTCAGAATTGAAATATTTGTTTCATTTCAAATTCAAATAAAATGTCACACTTTTATCACTTATATTGTTGCCACCCATGTAGGCAAGTTTTTTCATTGCCTATAACTGACTCAGTGGTGTTTTTTGGGGTTTTTTTGGTTTTTGTTTGTCTTTTTTTTTTTTTTTAAATAAAATCTGGTATTTTGAAAGTTAACAACCTTATAGGAACTTTTCTTTGCTAAATTTTCCTTGACTTTCATTTTATGAATCATTTGGATCCCAAAAATTTCAATAGTGTGACTATTGAAATTACCTCCACCTATTTCCATGAACCATTCCCATTGATTACTACTTGAGTCTCTCCATTTGGAATCACGGATTTAAAATTTCCCTAGCTTGAGGGGAAGAATTCACCCATGAGTTGGAAGCCTTTCAGCTTTCATTGGCTTCTGGCTTTTGAAGGTCCTTCAAAGATTTCTGCCTAGCTCGTAGGAGGAGCCAAATACCACAAATGTTCTACACCTTCCTTGTTAATGTTTTGTAACAAGCCTTAAGCTAGCAGTGTCTCTACCAAGAACAATTGAGTTTTCTTAAAATAATAATGATTAAATATGCAATTGTAATAGTAAAAGAGATAGCTATCAAAATCATCAGTAGGAATTCAATTCATCGAAATGTCATCTTAACTGCCGTTAGACCTTTTGGGATATGATGTTTGTCACAATTCCGAACACCTATAATTCTAGGACTTCATAGTGGAAAGTCGATTTTTGTAAGGAAACCCAACTGGATAAAGCAAAGATGGTGAGAGAAAAGTTGATTATTCTGATCATTATGAGAACTATTTTTCAGGGCTCTGACGTTCCCCCCTTTCTCTTAATAAGCCAGCACCTGGTTGGAGGCCCCCAGTGTTCCCACATACCGTGCTTACCTCGCATCTGCTCTGTAGACCCAGTGCTGAGGCGAAGCAGTGTGACTGTAGCTGGCTGGAGCCTTCTCCAGGTCCTCCGTCTCTAGGGTAGCTGTTGGTGGTTTCCTTGTCCGGAGGCCAATGGTAGGCATCCATGTTTACATTGTATCTTCCCGCAGTGTGCTTGGCTTGACAGGAGACTGAGACGCGTTTCTATTGAGACTTAACTATATTTTTAGTTTTCATAGACACTTATTTAATCTTTTTTTATTGTACAGCAAGGTGCTCTAAGTAATATTCTATAAAATATATTTAATAGAAATTTGAGTTTGATATTCATGGACATGAATACATGTATTTTTTTAAGAAATGAGTATTGTGTAACACTATGGCATTGCTTCTATAGCCAAAGCATAAAGATTTCTGGAACACTGACATGTAAAGACTACAGTTAATTCTGACACTGTATCTTATTAAAATAGGATGATTTGCATTTTGTAAAATTATCCTGCACATCGAGCTGCATGCCTTAAAGCTGAACCTCTAGGATTGCGTTCCTGGTAGGACAGTTCATCTGTTCTGAACAGTGAGGCAAGGTCCATAGCGCTTCTCCAACTACCTTTGGAAATACTGTACAATGTTAGAATAATTTATTTTGCTTTACACGAGTTTGTCATGTATTGACTTTAATATTGTATTTTGGTAATAAATTTTTTTGTTATAAACATTGGTCTCTAAGTTTTATTGGTAGTGATTCACATCCATTGCTATCTTGGAAATGTTGATTTGACAACTTAGCAAACTGGGTTTTTAATAACTGGATTTTAAAGAATTACAAGCCTCGAAGAGGGCAAGCCGAGTCTTATTTGCCTTTTGGTGGCTTGTTACACTGTTGCTGACCAGCATTAAACTGTGTGATGCCAAGACAAGTGAGAAAGCATAGTTGTTTTCATTTTTAAAAGTCCAGTGAACTTGAAGCTCCCTTCCTTGCTATACAACTCTTCATGTTATTCTTCAACTCACACACTTACATGATAATTAGCCTTCTCTTACTGAAGGCCGAAGATTGCAATCCTGAACTCGCACTTTGGGTATTTGCAGCCTGTCCAGGTCCCCTTTGACAGTGAGGTCTGTTGCGTCAGTGATACCCAACATCAGCTGACTATATCATTGTTCTGATTGTCGATTTGTGCCCTAGAATCCTGGGCCACCTCTGCTTGAAGTGACCAAGGCCAAAAGCTGCAGTTCTTGTCCTGTGCCCCCTAGGGGCAGCATCATCACATCCCAGCACTGTGTCGCTGAACTCCAAAATTAAGCAGTGAGAAAAGGTAACGTGGGAAGGTTGGATTCTGTGGTCCAGTCTGGAACCATGTGATCTAGCATGCCATATGACTAGTATGCCATAAGTGTAAGATCCACCCCAGTTGCTAAGACTTACTACCAAAAAACAGAAAATTTATCTCATTATTAGTGTTCTATGTTGTTTGTATATTGAGATCATATTTTGGGTTAAATAAAACATTAAAAATAATGTCACCTGTTTTTATGTTTTTCCTGTGGTTACTAAAGTATTTCCAGCTACATTGGTAGTGTATGGTATGTCTCTTGGACTGTGCTGGCATAGAAGATGGATTGGTCAACAATGGCCCTCGTGTAAAATTCTGTTGGAACAGAGCCACACTCGCTTGTTTATGTCACGAACGGCTATTTTCAAGCTGTAACAGTGGCACTGAGTAATTGGGAGTGGCAGAAACTGTATGGCCCACAAAGTTACCACAAAGAAGAAAGCTTTCTGTGGTGTTTTTATTAGTTTATAACTAGTTGCACTGTTTCCTCTTCTGTCATTTTTATATGTTGTCTCCAGCTCTTACGCATACTTTATGACTTCAGCCCAACTCACTGATTCATCATTTCAGTGTTTGAAGACAGACACTGGAACAGGTATACGTCCCATTCGAGTACCTGAGTGAGACGCCTCCCTCTGCTCCTGATTGCAGCGTTGTCCTATGGCAGACTTCATCGGGCAGAGAGGGTGGCTCCTGCCACTCATTTGGGAGATCTGAATTGAGTTCCTGACTCCTGGCACTGGTCCCAACCAGTGTGTGAGCCGGTGGATAGAAGGTCTCTCTCTTATCTCTGTCTCTCTACTCTGTAAATAAATAATGCACAAAATAAGTTGGATAATACTACTGTGTGAGAACTGTTTCCTTTTGACAACCTTACAATTTTAGTTTTCACGGCTTCACCCCTTCAGTGCCCAAGGCAGCTGCATACATAACCGTGGTATTGGGTAACCACTGTATACAGTCCACACCACTGACTCGAGTAGTCCAGCATATAAAGAATTTTATTTGCACCTCTTTGTAATGAGTAGCATGTGCGAGTCTAAAGCCAAATTTGTGGGGGAGGGGAAGGGTGTAGTTGGCTTTGGTATAGAGCTGTCGATTAAACTGGCAGAGCTAAGAAAAAGTCACAGTAGTCTCCAGCGTACATGTCTTCCAAATCAATCAGCAAGGATATAAAATGAGAACGTTCTTGGCCCCATAAATTCTTAGAGTAGTTTCTGTTTTTAATTGGTGCCATATGATACAGACTTACTTAGGTAGAGTGTTTTGCTGTATATCGCAGGATCCAAATGTGTGTAAGATGCTTAAACCATTTCCAGAGTCCTACTTAGGCAGTAAAATCCAGTTCCAATAAGGGATTACAGTTCTCATGTTTCTGTTAGTACATTAATTTTAAAAATTGAGCTCTTAATTAGTTTAATCATTTGAATCACAACTGATTATGAGAAAATGACAGGGTTTTTTTTTTTATATACTGTTTTTTTTTTTTTAAACAAAATTATTTGCCTTACAAATTGTGGCACAGAGGGTTAAGCGACTCATCTTCCATATCAGAAAGCTGAATCCAGTCCTATCTCATCTCAGCTCTCAGTCTGACTCCCTGCTAATATACCTGGGAGCAGGGATGATGACTGGGGCACTCTGCTCCTAACAGAACGTGTGGTCTGAGTTCCTCACACATGGGACATGTAGACTGACTTCCTCACCCGTAGCTTTGGCTAGCCCCAACCCTGTTTGTGCATTTGAGGAGTAAACCAGTAAATAGATTTACCTCTCTCCATTACTCTGCCATTCACATAAATGAATTGAGTTAAGCAGACTAATTTTAGGTATCTAGTATGAACTTTTTTAAAACTTCCCAAATGACCACTTCCTGAGCCACTCTGGAGCCAGGAGCATCTTTGTGGTGTCGCTCATAGGGGCAGAGGCCCAAGGTTTTGGACCATCCTCCGCTGTTTTCCTAATCCATGAACAGGGAGCTGGACTGGAAGTGGAGCAGCTGAGACATGAACTAGTAGTGTCCATGTGGGTCACTGGCACATTCCAGGCAGAAGCTGAGTTCACAGTGTTGGCCTTTTATTTGTTTATTTAATTTACTTACTTAAGATGATTTAAAAGGCACAGTTATGGAGAGAGAGAGAACTTCAGATGGCCACAGTGGCTGGAACTGAGCCAGAACTGAAACTAAGGCTCTTTGCAGGTCTCTGAGTGTAGGAACCCCAACATTTGGGCCACCCTCAGCTGCTTTCCCAGACAACTGAGAACGGGATCAGAGCGAAGCAGCAAGCACTGCATCCAATACCCATATGGGATATGCTGGTATCACAGACAAGAGCCTAACTCTACACACAAGGCTGGCCCCTGGCATACGCTCTTCATGCCACATTGTGAAATTGTCAAATGTTGGTGCCTTTTTAGTTCCTAACTAAACCATAACTGTAAAAGTTTCTTTACTTGAACCAGGTGTTTTATAAGATTCTATAATGGCAAAATTGAATGTTAGGTACTTACATGATAATACTAAGGTTCTTGAGTTTTGTTTGATATCAGAAAATAATGAATCTTTGGCCATGGTCTCAGACCCAACTATTTCATCTTTATGATTTCTCAACTTCGTTGCTTGTTGAAAGGTAAAACAAGAGAGTATATTTATCTGTGTTGTTGCCACCAGTACTAGTAGTAATCAGAAATGGTCTTGAACACTGCGATTGTAGCTGTGTACACAGTAGGAAACTGACCTAACAAGACCTTCAACAAAATAAAACTCATTGCTCATTTCTCATTTCAGACCTTTTATTCGCAGCCACTAATGTTATTTTAAGGCTTATTGTCACCACTGCACTGCACATCTCGATTTTTTGTACTTGTCATGAATTTTAGTATTCATATTTCAGAAATGATGTGGCTGCCTTTTCCTGAAATAGGCCCATCAATCCACATCTTGCTCTTTTTGTTTGTATCTACAGTCCTATTTAAATTCTGTATTTCCAACCACAAAAGGTGCTGGAAAATGCTATTTCAGGCTATTTGAGAAAAAGTACAGCAGGAGCTGGTGCACATCTTCATCTGTATTTCTGTTCCCTTGAGCTAGCATTGCGGGAAAAAAAAGTCATACTGAAATATTAAACAACTGTAGAAGCCAGTGGTTGCAAAGTTATCTTCATTTTCCAAAACCTTCTCTATAGGAAAGCGGAGGATATAGTTGGTGAGGCTAAACCCGGAGTGGTGCTGTCCATGTCCAGAGGACCACGGCCTGGGACAGCAACTCTTCAAGGAGACCCGACTGCACCCAGGCTCACATGGGCAACCCCAAGCACAGTGCACACACACATGCTGATGAGACAGGCTCTACTGTGCTGTCCGGTTTTGTAATAAAGGAAGAGGGAACACAGGTGAACCCTCCTAATGGGAAAGCAGCCACAGGGGCTGGCCTAAACAAAGAAGCCATGTGGTGTCCAGCCCGGCTGGTTTGGGAGGTAGTGAATAGCCTTACCCTCGGTAATTTCCCATGACTCTCTGTGTTCATTTCTCATGGAGTGTGTGTGTGTGTGTGTGTTTATTAATTCCAAAATCAACAATATATGACCTAGCTCCTGCAGCTACCTGGATTCAATGAGTGTGTAAAAGATCTTGTCAAAGTCCGACGGAATTCTGGATGGCCCTTGAGTCCAGTCCTAGCAAATGGAGGGTTTTGTGAAGATTACAGTCCTGTAGATAAAGGGCTTGGCAACATAGGAGCTTGAGCAGTTGCTCCTCTTAACTCTGGGGAGAGAAAAATTAAACTGCCTTTGTAAAGCAGTGCTGTGAGTTACAACCTTGGAAAGGCAACTTCAGAGTATGTGGGTTTGTGTTAAAAGATAACGCCTAAGCCCTGAGAATACACCCAGAAAGACACACCTGTTTTGTCAGTCCCTAGAACACTGTACACAATTCACATTTTACGTCTCAAAAAATGGCAGTCTAGGAAAAAGTGATAAAACATCACCACTACACAATCGTGTGCGGTTTATGTAATCATTGATACAGAATTCTTCTTTTGCACCTATAAACTGCCAGTAAGGGCTTATTTTCACCTGCCATGTGGGATACAAGAAAAATGGAGGAAAAAATGGCCCTTTCCCAAGTAAGCGTAAGAGCTGGCTGCATTGGCAAAAATCAGGCCCTAAGAAAAGAGAATCATACTTAGAAGGTGCCACTGGCTGGATGGGAGTGAGTACTGTGCATGGGGCTACTTGGGAAAAGCAGATCCAGGAGAAGGTATGAGGGACAAGGTTCTGACAAGTCTGTTTCCTAAGTGGGTCACGCGGGCGTCCATCCGCAGAGCTCTAGGACACAGCAGTCATTCTGAAATGAACCCACAGCCCATCCAAATGCCAGCTTCTTCCTGTTGCCCTGCAGGCCCAGTAGGTGGCTTGTCCATAGGATCAGGCAGGAAAATAACAAACATGAAAACAAAAGAAAATCAGCACATTTATTTATTCCATTGACATGATGTGCCCTTAAGATTCAATGAGACATGGGTCCAGAGGCGTGGACTAGCGGCCAAAGTCCTCGCCTTGAATGCACCGGGATCCCATATGGGCACCAGTTCTAATCCCAGAAGCTCCACTTCCCATCCAGCTCCCTGCTTGTGGCCTGGGAAAGCAGTCAAGGACGGCCCAAAGATTCAATGAGACAGGTACGACACAATAGCCTAGTGGCTAGAGTCCTGGCCTTGCATGCCTGGGATCCCATATGGATGCTGGTTCTCATCCAGGCAGCCCTGCTTGCTTCCAGCTCCCTGCTTGTGGCCTGGGAAAGCAGTCGAGGACGGCCCAAAGCCTTGGGACCCTGCACCCATGTGGAAGACCTGGAGGAAGCTCCTGGCTTTAGATTGGCACAGTTCTGACCATTGCAGCCACTTGGGGAGTGAATCATCAGACGGAAGATCTTCCTCTCTGTCTCTCCTCCTCTCTGTATAGCTGACTTTCCAATAAAAATAAATCTTAAAAAAAATTTTAAACACATAAATCTGGAAAAAAAAAAACCGATTAAATGAAGAGCAGGCAGCGCATGAGCCATCGAGACATCGCACTGGCTCCTGCGGGGGAGTCTTAACCACAAGGACAAACACCTGCTCCTCAGGTTCTAGCCTCCTGAGTTGTGACAGGCGCTGCCAGTTGCTCTCCAGCATCCATTCTTCTCTTCTGCCTGCCTAGGATGTCTGACTGTATTTCCAGCCTCCTTTGCAGCTACATGAGCCCTGCGACTATACTATGGTACATGGAATATAAACAATGGTAGATCGATGCTCCTGATTTTGTTTTTTTAACATTAAGGGGAGTTCTTTCCCCTTCCCTTTCTCTTTCCTGCTCGCTTTTACCTGAATGTGGTAGAAGCTATAGAACCTGTAAAATGTAAAAACAACAACAAAAGCTTCAAAAACAGGCAAAGGGTTGCAACTGACATTCTCCAAAGAAGATACATCAGTGATATTCAACATACAAAGTGATATTCAACATCACAGATCATTAGGGAAATGCAAACCAAGACTACAGTGAGGGATCAAGGTTGTGGCACCAGGGGTTACATGGTTCCTTACGGTGCTAGCACACCATCTGAGAGCCGGTTCAAGTCCTGGTTCCTCCACTTCTGCTCCCTGTCCATGCACCTGGGAAAGCAGTGGGACTGCTGCCACCCATGTGGGAGACCTGGATTGAGTCCCAGGCTCCTGGCTTTGGCCTGACCCAGCCCAGTTCTGGCAACCTTTGGGAAGTGAAGCAACAGATGGGAGCACATGAAAGATGTTTCCCCGCTCCTTTTCTCTCTTCCTCTAGAAATGCTAGCAGAATGGGTGTACTGTATATCTACTTACATATGATGTGTCAACCTGTGATTTATATATTGAATCACCACTGAGAGTACACACTCTTACATAAATGAACTGGTTCTTCACTTCAATGATACTTGTGAGAAGAAAATATATCTCACACTTCCTCGTAACTTTTTAAAAATAGTTTTTAAAGTATTTTTATTTATTGGAAATGCAGGTTAGATTTACAAAAAGAAGGAGAGACAGAAAAATCTTCATGTGCTGGTTCACTCCCCAAATGGCTGCGATGGCTGCAGCCGAGCTGATCCAGAGCCAGGACCCAGGAGTTTGCTCCAGATCTTCCACACAGGTGCAGGGTCCCAAGGCTTTGGGCTGTCCTCCTCTGCTTCCTTGGGCCACAGGCAGAGAGCTGGGTGGGAAGTAGAACAGCTGGGATATGAAACAATGCCCATTTGGGATCCTGGTGCATGCAAAGCAAGGATTTAGCCATTGAGCCATCACACTGTGCCCTTTAAAAATATTTTAAAATGTTTATTGCAAAAACAGAGTAAAAGGCAGAAAAATAAAGAAGCAAGACACACACAAACACACACACACACGCTCGCGTGTGTGCACACAAAGATCTCCAATCTACTGATTCACACTCCAAGTGGCCACAAAAACTGGGGCTGCACAAGCCCAGGAGCCAGGACCTCCGTCCAGGTCTGTCACATGGGTGGCAGGAGCCCAAGCACTTGGGCTATCTTCCACTGCTTTCCCAGGTGCACTAGCAGGGAGATGGAGCAGAAGTATTGCAGCTGGGACTAGAACTTGCACTACAGTATGAGATGCAAGCATCCCATTGCGACTTAACTCACTGCACCATAATGCTGGCCCCCCATTTCCTGGTGTCTTAACTGGAAATGCAACGAGGGCATCAAGAGTCTGTGATCACAAACTTCTACAAGTGCCCACCTCCCGTCGTGGGAGCATCATTGATTTCAAGTCCAGTTTGAGTCTGGCAGCTGTGAGCCTGGAGCACTGCGATCAATCCTATGAGCTCTCGCTAAGCATCAGCACTCCTTGAGGCATGCACATCGCTCTCCATGGTGAACCCAAGAAGACTTCGGGTTTTTTCTCTGAGCCTCTGGCTCTATACCCTTGAAAGTAGCAGTGAAAATCCAGCCCAGTGCTGGACAAACCATAGCTGAAGGCATAGCAACATGTCTGAACTCAGGAGTGTTAGAAACACATCCCTTTCTGGCTGCAAGTCTTGCTTTCTCCTATGGTAAAACCTAAATCTGTCATGTCTGACAGTCCACCTGGGTGTCCGTTGGTGGCAACAATCTGCTCCTGAGGAATTTTAGACACCAGTGTCTATGCCTGGGCACGGTCCCAAGAAGCAAACAGGGCTGGCCGAGCCCATGGACTCTGAACCAGAACTAGCAGGCATTACATTGACCCGAAGGTTCGTGGGCTAAAGCAGCACCATCTAGCTCAATAGCCTCCTGACGTGTCCTCAGTTGAAAACGTGCAGTTACAACAGTTCTTCTAACCATGAAAACGAAAAGATGTGTAGGTGGTATCCATGGAAATGAAAAAAAGTACAGAAAAATAGAAGAAGATTAGCAGGTGTTAGGGAAGAAAATGAAACGAAGCTGATCGTGTTTCAAGACTTTGCCAATGCTATGGAATCCTTGGGTACCTGTGCACTACTGCTAATCTGCCCACACATTTTCCTATTTTAAACGTCTGCAAATTCAGTTAAGATAACGTTGGTCGGAGGAGGGAAGAAAAATCACATTATTTCATAAAACCATTTCTGAAAACTCTGTCAGGGAAGAAGCCACGCGTTGATAAATGTTCTAAGGAGGAAAGGAGTGGCCGTGGCAACGTGCAGCTCTGAAATGGTCTGTGAATTTGAGGAAACTGGTTTGTAGGGTTCCACCCCTCCAATCCAGGCTCAGATGAATGCCTTTTCACATCCCGGTGGGGAATGCTGGTGTGAGTCCCAGCTGCTCTGCGTCGCTGAGCTCCCTGCTAAAGCACCTAGGAAAGCACAAGATGGCCCAGGTACTTGAGCTGCTGCAGCCCATGTTGGACACCCAGATGAAGTCCAGCTTTTGGTTTCAGCCTGGTCCAGCTGCAGCAATTGTGAGCAATTGTGAACTAAACTAGAGGATGGAAAAGTGTGTGTGTGTGTGTACTTAGGAAAAGGGTAGGAGGACTCTGATACATATATACACAAATATTCTCTTCTGTATTTCATTTTTAATCTTTTTATTTTCTTTTTTATAATGATTATATGATCAGGATGGAAAGGATTGAGGTTTAGGGAAAACTGGATGAAGTCATTGTTTCCAAATTTGCTATTTCTTCTTGTTGTTTCTAGGGGAAGCGATGGAGGAAAGGGGGGAAGCTACACATGACTTTCCAAATGTCCCAGTACTCAGGGATGAGGAACCGCCACCCCATATCAACCCAGGGTCTCAATGTGTACGTATTCCGAGGGTTCTGCCCAAGTGGTTTGTATAGTTGTGAAATGCTGTTGATTTCACCGATCCGAGGATGATGTCACCCTCCCCAATGTCCACTGGCTGACGTAGTCAGCCTCAAGTCTATTCACTGAGATTTCTGCTGTCATCGTTTGACTGGGGTTGTCCAGTTTGTTGTTCTCCTTCTTGTGCTACGGCACCAAATGAGCTGCCATATTCTCCTTTCACAACAGTGCCTGTGTCCACTGCTTCGCCTTTTCCAGTAAGCAGGGCATGTTGTTGCAGGTAAGCCCCAGGACCCAAGTCAGGCATCCCAACCCTCACTGGATCTCCATCCCCTGGGGCTCACGAACCCAGCACCCACCTAGTCGGCAGACATAAGGACCCAGGCCAGGCAACCCAAGCCCTGCTGGGTCCCTCACCCTAAGGGATCACAAACTTGGCACACACCTAGTAGGAGGGCCCCAGGACCCAGGACAGTGAAATAAATTAATCATTCACAAAAAGAAGAGAAAGAGGAATAGGAGGAAGAAAAAGAAGACAAAGAGAAGAAACTACCTTTGGGGGTTCCTGAAATGAATCACACAAGCAGTGCACGAAGTAGTGCAAGAGATGCTGGCAGGAAACATGAACATTTCCCGTTGGTGTCACTTATGTAGCTATATGTACCAACACCGAGAAATTCCCTGAGATAAACCTGCAGATCCTGCTGCCTTGACTTCTCTCAGAACATGGGAGTCAGCCTTGTGGACCAGGTGGGTATATACAAATGTGACGGCAGCTCTATTGGAAAATTCACATCATTAGCCAAACTGTCCTGTAACCGAACACATGCTGCTAGGGAATACTGATCGTTGTTAAAGATGGTTTGTCTTCAAAATATGGCAACCCAATTCTAGTAGAAATATCATCAGCTTTTTTTTTTGGAAAGGTGTGGGTAGATCCCAGCAAATGATTATAAAGTATATTTGAGTGACTATATAAGAAAAAACCTGCTAAGTTATGTGTTTAAAAGAAGTATAATGAAGGGCCAATTACTGTCCCAAGTATCAGCACAATCTGTACAGAAACAGTAATTAAAAACGTAGGGAGCTGTTGAGGAACTAGCTCTTTTAATCATTTAGATATATTAGTAGGCTTGTAAATAGTTACTTAAACACATAGAGGAACTTAGCTTGTGATGCAGAAAGTTCAAATCAGTAGGGAAGGATGATGGTGAAATAGCTGACTATCCAATTACCAAAAAAAAAAAAAGTGCTTTCCATCCCAATCCAAAAGGGCACGATGTTTAAAAAAAACAAAAACAAAAACAAAAAAAAACTAGAATACTGTCCCAACTTATCTGTAGCCAGTGCAATCCTCACCAAAACATCAGTGGCAGGGGCAGGCATTCAGGCATTTGCGCAGTGGGACACTGCGTGGGTCTACTGTATTCCATGCTTCAGTATCTGTGTTTGTTTCTGCTCTGCTTTGAGTCTAGCTTCCCTGCTAGGCTGTGTGCCCTGGGTGACGCTTCAGGTATTTGGATCCCCACAGCCCATGTGAAAAACCCAGATGGAGTTCTGAGTGTCTAACTTTTGCCTGGCCCGGTTTTGGCCTGGTCCAGCCCTGGCCAGTACTGGCATTTAGAGAAGGCATCTTTCTCTTGCTCTCCCTTTCGCTCTCAGGCTTTCAAATAAGCATTTTTTTTAAAGATTTATTTTTTATTTTTATTGGAAAGGCGGATATACAGAGAGGAGAGACAGAGAGGAAGATCTTCCGTCTGATCATTCACTCCCCAAGTGAGCACAACGGCCGATACTATGCCGATCCGAAGCCAGGAGCCTCTTCCGGGTCTCCCACGCGGGTGCAGGGTCCCAAAGCTTTGGGCCGTCCTCGACTGCTTTCCCGGGCCACAAGCAGGGAGCTGGAAGGCTGCCAGGATTAGAACCGGCGCCCATATGGGATCCCGGGCGTGCAAGGCAAGGACCTTAACCACTTGCGCCACCGTGCCGGGCCCCAAATAAGCATTTTTAAAAGCTTAAATAAATGAACTGCTAAACACACACACACACACACACACATCAAAAGATCAAGGAACATAAAACAATAAACTCAGTAAAATGGTCTTTATGTCACTAGTAAAGAAAAACATACAGCAATGGGTGTCACATGGAGTGCCCACCACCCTGAGCAGGTTCCTGCATTTGGGGCCAAGCTCTGTTCCCAATTCCAACTTTCTGCTAATATGACCTTGGGAGGCAGCAGTTCAAATAACTGGTTCTCTGGGAGGCACTGGGTATAGTTGTGTTGCCACTGTAAATGGCCATATTCCATATTGGAGTGTGCCTTGAGTACTGGCTCCTCTGCTTCCATTCCAGCTTTCTATTATTTTTTTATTAAAGATGTATTTATTTGAAGACAGTGACACAGAGAGAGACGGAGAGTGGGATATCATCCATCAGCTGCTTCACTCTCCACAGCCACTCATAAACCAGGAGCTTCTTCTGTGTCTCCTCCATGTACGCGTGGTCCAAGGACTGGCGCCACCTTCCTCTGCTTTTCCGGGCACATTAAGCAGGGAGGCGGATCAAAAGTGGAGCAGCAGAGACTCAAACCAGTGTCATACAGGATGCTGGTGCCACAGCTCGTGGCTTTGTCCACTATGCCACAGCACCAGCCCTCCAGCTTCCTATTCATGTGCCCTGGAAGATGGCAGAAGATGGTTTAAATGCCACGCGTGTGGGAGATTCAGATGTAGTACCAAGATGCTGGGAGAGAACCAAGAAACAGAAGATTTCTCCATCTGCCTTTAAAATAAAAATGGAAAAACATCTAAGATTAAGACATTATTTGTCACCAATTTGCCAATACTGGCAAAGGTTAAAAATATTCATTGTTGGCAAAGGTATGGAGAAATACACATCATATGAAATAATAGAGTTTTTAACCTTTTGGAATGTAATCGGCCTGTGTTTATTCACAATTTAGGATATGAGTTCTAGAAGTCCTGTTTCTAAACATAGCCTAACAAATTACATAAGTGTACTTAATGTTCTTACAGCATTGCTTGTCATCACACAGAACCTAATGTCTAATTAAGTGGGAAAAAGTAATGATGTATCCATATGCAAGCCTTATTGCACTGGTTACCTATAATCATCAGACAAAATCTACTCCAAAACTCATAGCCCAAAAACATATTATTGCAACCTCATAGCTTCTCTGGGCTAAGGTACTTAGGAGTACTGTCAACGGCCTTGGGATCTTCAATGATCTCAACAGGAAGCTAACCTGAAGCTGGCAAGCTATTCCAGGGTGGCTCATTCCATGGCAGGGAATGTGGCCATGGTCACTGGTCAGTGGCCACTTGCTGCCCACCCAGCCTTGTCTATAAGATGTTGGGAAATCCTGACAACGCGGTGGCTGACATTACCGCTCACTCAGCAACCCCGAGACCAAGGCTGCACTGCAATGTCTCCTACGACCTAACTTCGGAGTTGCTAAACTAAGCTCAATGTCACTTTCAGAGTTAGAATATTCCATCACGTGGAACAGTCATTATTCAGTAGGATGATATAGACGCAAGCCACAAGGGTCGCTGAAGCTATCTAAGAGCCAAATAGTAGCTAGTCAGATAAAGAGAATATGAGGAAAACCATCTATTAAAGTTATAGGGCAGGGACCGGCATGATGGCTTAATGGGCTAATTTTCTGCCTTCAAGCATTGGCATCCCATATAGACACAGTTCACATCCTGGGTGCTCCACTTCCCATCCTGCTCCTTGTGGCCTGGGAAAGCAGTCAAGGACCGCCCAGACCCTAGGGACCCTGCACCTGCATGGGAGACCTTGAAGAAGCTCCTGGCTTCAGATTGGTTCAGCTCTGGCCATTGCAGCCATTTAGCGAATGAACCAGCAGCTGGAAGATCTTTGTCTCTCCTCTCTGTAAAGGAAGCACACGGAAGGAAAGAGGAAAAAAAAAAAAAAATCCCTGATTTTTAACCTGCTGAGTCTGAGACACTTGCACATGTGGCAATGTCCATGTGTGACATGACACAAGGTATGCCTCAACAGAAAGTTCTAGAAGTTATCAGAAACCGGAATCAAGGAGCTGCCAAAGCTTCAAAAGGAATTCTAGGAAGGTAGCTAGCTTCCGAGATCGGGCGCGTTCAGGGTGCTATGGAAGGTAGCTAGAAAGGACGCTCAGAGTCTGTTGTCACAGGAGGCAGGTGTGATCTGAAGTATTCCCCACACTCAGCCAAGCAATTCAGACACCTGAACATTGTGCAGTGGACGAGCAAAAAGCAAACGGAATGGACGAGTGTTCCCGGCGCGTATCCACAGATACTGCTGTGGCAGGACGAGACGAACTGCGTCATGACTTCAGCACGGCGTGCCGGCAAGGGCCGTGTACCTGGAAATCTGGCACCTCTGGCATACCAGCTCACATGCAGGGCCCAAGAGGGTCTCAGAGGGTCCCAGATGGTGGCCGTGAGAGGCCTCAGACCACAGAACCTCCGGAGAACTTCTCAGTGGGGCCCCCACCCCTTCAGATTTGGATCCTGAAGATGTTGGGACAGGATCTGATCACCAGCCTTTCTTATCAGCTCCCTACTCACGGTCCTCAACATGTGCCATTCCCCTCCCCCCCCCCAGCGCTTTGCCAGAGCTTAATATATTTTTATTGGAAAAGCAAAGTTACAGAGAGAAGGAGAGACAGAAGTCTTCCGTCCACTGCTTTACTTCCCAAAATGATCCCAAGGACCGAACCAATCCGAAGCCAGGAGCCAGGAGCTTCTTCCAGGTCTCCCACACAGGAGAAGGAGGCCAAGTCTTTGGGATATCCTTTACTGCTTTCCCAGACCATAAGGAGGGAGTGGGCTGGAAGTGGAGCAGGCAGGACAGAAACCGCTACCACAGGTGGATTAGCCTGTTGAGCCACGGCACCAGCTCGCGCACACACACATGACATAGTCCCTGCTTCCATGTCAAGTGAGAGCAACACCTACGCTGAAACGTGATGACAAGTGCCATCTCAAAGGGCAGCCGGCACGTTCATTAAATGAATGGTTTCGTTACTCACAGCAGCAGACACCCAAGGTAAGATACACCCAGCACGGTTCTGATTAGGAAAGCCTTTCCACAAAACCCAGCCACCTGTTAAACATGTACTTGGGGCACGCGTTGACTAGCAAAGTCTGCATCTGTTTTTCCTTTTTCTTGCGGTGTCCTAGGGAGAGATGAAGGGCTGAAACACAGCCCCTACGCCCGCGTTCGAGCAAGGCGTGAGGCAGAGGCCAGCAGAGCGCACGGCCCCAGCCGGAGGAGTCCGTCCCGGAGCATCCGAGCGACTCTCAGCCGGAGCTCGCGGGCAAGAGCCGGGGACAGGCCCGAGCGGCCTCGCCGCCCGGCTCCACCGTCACCCCAGGGTGCTCAGGCTGGAAGGAATGGAAGGATCTCGAAAAAGTCCTGCCCAGCCCGCAGGCCCACGCGTGCACCTGCTCCCAGCCCGGGGCGACGCCTCCCCATGTGCCGGCCGGAGCAGCCCTGGACACGAGCGGCTCTGCCAAGCCCGCCGGCCGGGGCGCGGGGACGGGCGCCCGGGTGCGCCTTAATGAAAAGTTGCCCCGTTCCGCTGACCACGGCCGCTGCACCAGCGGATGCTCCGAGCAGCCAAGACCGTGGGCGGAAGTGCGCCTCTTCCTTCCGGCCGGCGCCGCACGAGACGGGGCGGGGGCTCGCCTTGACGGACGGCTCCTCGGGCCTATGGGTGCGGCGGCGGCGGCGGCCCGGCCTCCCCGGCGCGCCCCTTCCTCAGGGCGGTCGACGCCCCTCCAAGCCTCCGCACACACCCCTCCCCGCCATTTGCAGCGTGTGGCACAAAGCGCCGCCGCCGCTGCTGCCGGCTGCTCCTCCCTGTCCTCGCGGCGCGCCTGCTGCGGCCCGCCGTGCGGCTCCGCCCCCGAGGCCCGGCCGGCCTCCCCGTGCTTCCCCGCCCGGAGCCGCGCGTGAGGACGGCTGAGGCCGCAGGTCTGTGGCTGCGTGTCGGGGCGCGCGAGGGGACGCGTGGGTTCCCCGGGGCGGCCGGCCGGCCGGCTGGCTGCGTCCTGCCCAGCTGGAGTCTCCGGCCAGCCCCGCCGCGTCGCGAGCTGCCCGGGGAGGCGCGGCCGTGGTACCCGGGGCGTCCGGAGCGCCACCGGTGTCCCCCGCGCGACAGGCGGGTTCGGGGCCTGGAAGTCACGAGTGAGGAAGTTGGTGGGGCGACTTGTCCGTGGAGGCGGAGGAAGCGAGGAAGTTGGTGGGGCGACTTGTCCGTGGAGGCGGAGGGAGGGCCGGGGCTCGGACCTTCGCGGTCGCGCTCTCCCGCCTGGGAGCTCTCGAGTCCAGGACTGAAGTTCTTGGGCACCCAGGTGTGAGGCGCCAGGTGCTGCGCGTGCAGGTGGTGTGCAGGTGCACAGCTCCTGGAACCCACGGCGCCCAGGTTGGGGGGGATGCACAGCCTGGAGGGGGGGGACTGGATCGTGGGGAGCTCTCGGCTAAGGTCTTTTTGCAAACACTTCCCTGTTGATTTGTGCAGCAACTTTGTTTCGTAGTTGGGTGGGACTGTGGCGCATCCTGACCCCTTCCGTAGTTGTTGGCTTTCTGTCTTCTCTGGGTACAAGGTAGGAAATAATGGAATTTAAAAAACTGCTTCCTGAGGTTATGACTTACGGATTCGGGCGCCTGGGTGATGATTTTAACGAGCCCATGCTGGCGTCTTCTCCCACCTTGCTCCAGGCTCTGCTAATTGCCATGCTTGGTGGCAAAGGACTTGATGATTTGCATCACGTTGGTCTGTTCTGTCCAGCAGGTTATTTTTCCCTTTAGGAATGAATAAACTGTTGAAAATAAACGTGTCAGGCTTCTGGTTGTGTTTTGTAATTAGGAACGCATTGTTCATTATTGGGGAGACTGGAACCGGCTTACTCACTGCCAGTGCACCCCCGCCTCCCACCTGCGGCTTCCAAACCCGGCTGCTGCTCCCCAGGAAAAGCAGCTGCCCTGATTAGTACACCCCCGCCGGCAGCACCGCTCTGTCCCCCAGGCTTCAGGAGAGAACTACTAGGGTTAGAATTGAGACAAAATATCTCAGTTCTTCAAAAGCCTGCTTTGTCAACAAATTTACTCTTGAAGATTCCCACGTGGTCAGCTGTGTGGGAGAGACAAAGGAGCCACTAGTGCCTGAGCAACGGTGGAAAGTTACGTAATTGTGTGACAACTGGCCCTTAGGGAAGAGATTAGGGGTCCAGAGCTTCCTGGGAGAAGGGCAGGAGCTGGTGGGTGTGTCCTGGCTCCTGGCAGGGGCCCACTGTGCCGCAGGTGCCACCTCTGGTGGTTACATAACTGCCCAGGTTGTGGCTGCAGGGTAGACACAGGTGCACTGGTTGAGCGCAGGTGAGAACAGGGTGCTGGGGGGGGAGGGAGGGTCCTGACTGCCGGCCATTCACGTCTAATGTTGTTTGTAGGAGTGCCTGGGAGAACGATGCACGTAGGTCTTTGACAGGATGTTGTCCGCCGTCCGGCAGAGAAAAGAAGTAAAAACCACAGAAGTTTCTGAGCATTTTCCAGAACAAGAGGAACATGTGAAGTTAGAAAATGCGGTGCCATCTGGTAAGTGGTTTAAACTTACACCGTGTTTTGGTTTGCTTTTATTCCTTCAAATGAAAATGCTTTCCAACAGGGGCACACTTGGATGAGAGGTTGGAGTTGGGGAATGGGTTCCAGTGCCCCCACATTCTGATTCTGGTTATCTTGGCCCTGGCAGGGCAGACCACTGGTTCGTCACCTGTCACCTTCTGGTCCTATCGTCTGATTCTTTGACTTTCTGGAACAATGTTTTTCCCCATCATATTCTAGACTATTTCTGTCTTTTCTGGCTTGGGTTTGGTGTTCACTTAGTCATCTTTGCCTTCATGGCTGAATTCCTCAATTCATCTCAATTCACTAAAGTATTGAAAGACAAAGAGATTCTCTTTATTTTCAGTGAGGCTTCTGAGGTTTTTTTTTTTTCCCCTTCTTTTTTGGGAGGAGGGTGAGAGAGAGTGGTGAGTTCTTGGGAAATTGCTTCTGTAATACTGAAGATTTGGTAAGGGATACATCACATGGCTTTCCCGACCAGCTTCTTGCCTGCTGAGTTGCAAACAAAGTCGGGATTTTAAAAGAAGGCTGAAACTTGGCTGTTTGGGATGTATGACATAGTTTATGTTCTCTGCAGCCATGTTAGTTCTTACCAGCCAGAGCTAGTAAAATGACTCAGGGAAACAGCCCAATAATAATCTGCCCTTTTATTGTTGATTGTATCAGGGAGCTGTCACCCAGTTCAAAGTGGCAGCTGCTGGGCTGTGGACAAAGCACTTAGCAGTTTTGTCTTCCTTTTGTATTGAAATATAATTTGGAAGAGTACTCGCTTTACCAAAGATGTATTTATTCATGTCAGAATGTTTTTTTTTTTTTTAAAACCCTGAGAAGTAAAGGAAGGAGGAAAAAGAAGGGAATGACGCCTCTGAGCAGCGCTGGCGGTGCGGGCGCTGCGGTGCGGGTGCTGGCGGTGTGGGCGCGGTGGTGCGGGCATGGGCGGTGTGGTCGCTGCGGTGCGGGCGCTGGCGGTGCGGATCTCGCCGTCTGTGTTCCCCACACAGTGGTCCCCAGAAGCATTCATCTGGAGCTCTGCAGGAAGGAAGATCTTTGTGCTGTTTTGCAGGTTGCTGCTTTTGTTCCCAAACGTGAATCAGTTTATTTAAAAAAATATCGTCACTGTATAATATGCCCTTGTGTGGCCGCAGTGGAACTTCACTAATTCCTTGTTAAGATGCTATCGGGTTGGCCAAAATGTTTTAAAGTGTAGTACATCGATTTGATTTGCATTTTTCTTTTACTCCAGTGAATTTAAATGAATTTGAACATCTCTTTGCCGATTTTTTTTTTCTTCTCTTGTATTGCCTGTCCCTGTCCTGAATGTTTGCCACTGAGATATTCCCTTTTTTTTTTTTTTTTTTAATTATTACTATCTGGAAGTGAGTTAAGGTGGAGCAGCATCTGTAATAAGTGAGTGAGAACAGGTTGATGGGGTCACAGGAGCTTCAGATGGCTGGTGACCGGAGACGTCTCACCATCGGCAGGCGTCTGGGAATTCTGAACTCTCATTCACCCACATACTGTTCTGTTTTTCTGAAAGGTTGTTCCAACGGAAGATTATGGAAGATCGTGTCCTTTACATTTGGTGGGACCGTGGCCCTTTGCATGGGGCTTCTCACGTCCGTCTACCTTGCAACGTTACATGAGAATGACTTGTGGTTTTCTAATATTAAGGTACGGGATTTCTGTGCTTGCTGTGTAACATCGGACTCAGCAGTGTTGCCTGTTGTTAAGTAGATGCGTGACTACCACCTTGTGCTTTTGCTACAAGTTATCTCGAGGCTTTGCAGTTTTTATCATCAAGTGTGTGTTTTCTGTTTTTCATGGACTTATTCTGATTATAGAACAGTCACTCTAAACTACAGGTTGTTTTTTTTTTTCCAAACTAGATTATGAAATTGTTGCAATGAATGTTTCTTGATGGAATGAAATAGAAGATGATATGGCACATCACAGAACGTTGCTCTGTGATCTAGTTATTATTTGAATGTGTGTACAAATTGAGTCACAGCGTAATTTTTTTTTCCAATTGGCTTCAATAGGAGGGAAAGAAGAAAGTTAAAAGTCATGTTTCCAAATTATGGTTTCTTTAAAAAAGATTATTGGTTTGAAAGATGCAGTGACAGAGAGAGGGGGAGAGATGAAAAGAGAAAGTTTTTTTTATTTTTTTAAAGATTTATTTTTATTATTATTTTTTTTTTATTGGAAAGGCGGATATACAGATAGGAGAGACAGAGAGGAAGATCTTCCATCCGATGATTCACTCCCCAAGTGAGCGCAACGGGTCGATACTATGCCGATCCGAAGCCAGGAGCCTCTTCCGGGTCTCCCACGCGGGTGCAGGGTCCCAAAGCTTTGGGCCGTCCTCGACTGCTTTCCCAGGCCACAGGCAGGGAGCTGGAAGGGAAGCAGGGCTGCCGGGATTAGAACAGGTGCCCATATGGGATCCCGGGCGTGCAAGGCGAGGACCTTTAACCACTTGTGCCACCGCGCCGGGCCCGAAAAGAGAAAGTTTTATCTTCCGTCTTATTTCACTTAAATGTCCGCAGTAGCCACAGCTGGAAAATTCAGTGAACCAGCAAATGGGATTGCTCTCTCTTCCTTTCTCGCTCGCTCGCTTGCTGGTCCGCTCGCGCTCTCTTGTTTACTGTCTCTGCCTCTCAAGTGCACTGTAAATAGGTAGATAGTAAGTTTGTTTTGATGCACAGCTTTTTCATGTCGTCCGTTTCCTGTAAACTTTCTGGGGACCCTGCATGTGTTTGCATTACAGATATATATTTTTTTTTTTACACCCAAGTAATCTTCTGGCTTCATTTTCTGTGAATTTGTTGAAGTACCTTCATATTTCTGATCTTTTATTTACTAACCATGGTTTGTAATTACTACTTGCATGCAAAGATAAATATTTGCCTTTTCAAAGCCCCAAATTTATCCTTTTTATGAGAACTTTCAGAAGAACTGATCCTGGGGCAGACATTTGTCCTAACATTTAAGATACATATCCCCATATTGGGGTTACCTGAGTTTGACATCAGCCCCTGGCTCCTGACTCTATTTCCTTGCTAACGCAGACCCTTGGGGGCAATAGTGATGGCACAAATCATTTATACCTTCTCACTTATGTGGGAGACCTGGATTGAGTTTGTGGCTTTGGCATCAGCATCCTCTTTGGGGAACATTTGGTGAGTGAGTGAACCAAGAGATGGAAATTCACTCTATTTGCTTCTTAAATAAGTGAATACAATTTTAAAAAGGAAAGGGAATCGATGCATTGTCCACAGGCACTTCCTGAGGAGTTTTCTGCAGCATCTTGTGCTTTTGGTCCTATTGGAACGAGCCTGCCAAGGAAGCCACTTTGAATGGCATATCATTTCCTCAGATAACTTCTAGGATGGTTGATTTATCTATTTGTGAAACAGTCACTCCCTAAGAACGCACAACGGCTGGGACAGGAATTGATTCTAGTTATCCCACGTTGGGTGGTAGGGACCCAGTTTCTTGAGCCATCACCTGCTGCCTCTCAGAGTGAGCATACCAGGAAGCTGGTATGAACGGTAGAGCTGAGATTTGTAAGAGATTTGGAACTAGTTAGCTGATGGCAGATGCACATGTCCCAAATAGTATCTAAATTGTACCAGATGCCTGCTTCTTAGTTTATTTTTGGAATCAGTTGTATCAACCTAAAGATATCACATGTGTCTATGTATTTATATTTACTCAAGTTAGCAAGGCATTGAAGGATAATAATTCTTATTGTTCGGTGGTAATTGGTAGTTTTCCTTGTCAAGAAAAATTTTACTCAATATTTCTAAATATCTCTAAAGTAGTATTTTGAAGTCCCTAGCTTTAAACAGCATGTTGCCTACTTAACTAACACAGGTATTTTGAATAAGGGCTGAATATGCCTGAGTGGGCATAGAGCCACAGTTATACACCAGAACAGCATGTGGAAAGATTTATTTATTATTGTTTTTGAAAACCAAAGTGACGGGGTACACAGAAAGATAGTTCATCCACAGTCGCCAGTCACTTCATAAATGCCCACAAAAGATGGGTCTGCACCAGACTGAAACCAGCAGTCCAGAACACCATCTGGATCGCCCGTGTGGGCAGCAGGACCCCAGGTTCTTCAGCTGGCATCTGTTGCCTTCCTAGGCATGCTGGCAGGACACTGGCTTGGAAGCAGAGCAGCTGGGATTCATACCAGCACTCTCCTATAGGATGCAGACGTAACTCGCGGCAGCTCAGTCTAAAAGGCACCTCAACTGCTGCCTGATACACTGCAAGTTTAGCTGTTCAGCTTCAAGATTATTAGTGGCCTCGCTAATATTGTCAGTGCTCACGAAACCCGTGCCTTTCTAATTCCCCTCTCTCCTTGCGCTGGGTCAAGGATATCATTATACTTTTAGCTAGCGTTTTCTGAGTTCTTGTTCTCTGAGTCGCATTGGAGATCCTGGGAGGAATCACAGAGACTTTGGGATTTTCCAGGAAGTTTTCCGGCATTATAAGGAGTTCAGTAAATATCTGTTGAGCACTTACAATATGCTCCTTTACTTGTTGGGTAAGTCAAGGCCCTGGTGCCAGGAAGCTTACACTCTGGAGAAGGATATAGGCTCGTAGTGAGAGAGACCATCCTGCAGATGGAACGTCACAGAACCCCAACTCGGAAGACCAGGGAAGCTTTTCTAGAGGCGGTGATGGTAAGAGGTCCTGCAGGATGAGTAAGCGTGAGCCTGGCTGACAAGAGAGGAAAGATGAGACATGCCACGGAAATTCAGAAGACGACAACCTGGAGGGTGGAAGTGGAGTCGGCATTTCAGCATGGCAGGAGGACAGCCAGGGAGAGGGCTTGTGCTGACGATGGGGTCCAAGGCCAGACCACAGAGACCTGTCCTCCGTGTCTCGTCTGAATGTGGTGCCGAGTCCTGGTTTAAAGAGGCAGTGATGTCATCACATCAGGAGGTTAGAAAGATGGCTCTGGCTTCAGTGTGGGGGTACCAATCTGGCAAAGTTGATGTCATGGGAAACTGCTGAGAGAATCAATTTAGTGGTTTCAGTAATAGCTGAATATCCAAATAATGTACAGTAAATGGATGTCTTCTCTGTGCCAGATAGAGGGGGAGGCATACAGCCTTGAGTATAATTTGGAACTCAATTCCAATGAAAAGGTAAAGCAATTCATAAACAAACAAACAAAATCTTGTGGTGGAAATCAAACTGGCGATAGGATGACCACTAGGAGGTCACTTGGAATGGGGAAGTGAAGCCTACCACTTCAGGACAAGCAGGAGAAATTCCAGCTGTCAGAGAAGGCACCTAGGCTGTAACTGTGTGAGCATGGAGGAGCCCGGTATAGCCCCAACACTCAGTCAAGCCATGTGTGGTTTTATTAGCCAGGCAGAGTTGGAGGGAAGTGAAGAGTCAAGAGCCGTGGAGTAACTCATTGTGTCGAAGGCTGTGGAGAGTGAGTTGTCAGGCTGACCTGCTTTGGCCCATTAGCTGCTAAATGGTGGGTGGACATGGGAGCCCAGTGGGAGGTGCAGCAGCTCCCGACACCCAGCTACCCAGAGTCGGGCCGAGCTCCGCAGGTTGAGGACGCCGTGCTCCTCAAAGCTGCCCTCACTTCAGACACCTGTTGCAAGTGTTGGGGTCCACAGGTGACCCTCTCCTCTGAACAGCTGTCTGCCAGTTCTCCGGCTCCCACCCCCTGCTCAGGCGCAGTAAATCACCAGAGTGGCTCCCAGGACTCAGGAAGGGACTGTGATGACAGTTTTACAGGAGATGTGTTGGGCAAGATCCAAGAGAAGGTCCCCAACACAGAGCTTCTGTCGTCCTTTCCAGCTGGGATCAGGCCACATGCCCCTCCTGACGCAAACCAGGGCCACCCCCAAGCCACCTGTTAACACAAACCATGAGAGTCGGTCTGGGGCATACACTGCTCAGAGCGGGGGCAGAAACACTCAGCATTGGGAAGCTCCCCATGCAGGAGTAGGGATAAAGAGCCGAGTGGGGGCAAGACAGGAAGAGGTGAGTTCAGGGCTGGCTGGGCAATGAGGCACTTACTTCTAAAGCAGTCCCAGCAGAGAGATGGGGGTGAAGGAAGCTGGCAGCATGGATCCTAAGCCAGCAGTCCCATCTGTGTTGGAAATGGACGCAGCTTGGGGGATGTGTGGGCGAGATTGTGTCAGAAGGGTGTAGAATGAGAAAAAGAGAAGCTAGGCCAGTTTCTGTGTGTGCTTCCTCTACCATCTGGGAAGCTGTGACACAAGCTCTTCCCTCACAGGTCTCTCCCCACCCCCATCTCTGTCCCCTGCGGCTTTCAGTGGAGCTGAGTCGGACTGTATTTTATTCCTCTGTATTTACTATGTCAGACTTCTTCCCCCCTTTATCACCGGAGGGGGTCGTCTAATACTGCAACCACCACTCAATCCTGATGATCCCCCTGCACAGGCGCTTGCTTCATTGCTCTGTCCAGATGGTCTGAATGCACTCTGTCCCACGGAGCTCTGAGTGCAAGGCACCTTGTGCATCTGGAGTGAGTGACACAGCAGCCGTGGACCACATGTGGCTGTCGGACACTGGAAGTGTGGCTAGGGAAACTCAAGAATCGAGCTAGTCTCTTTATACAGTCTTAATTACTTGAACTTTAAGGTCCATGTACATTTTCTGTCAATAAGCAATTGAAAGTTGTGGCCGTTATTGATCGAAGGAAGACCTTAGCCAGAGGAAAGCTTCATATTCAGAGTACATTATGTCCTCGTAATGGGCTCTTCTAACATGCCGCTTTCATATTAGGAATCGGGGAATATTTGAGAATGATAAATTGGTTTCCATTTTTGTGCTTGTAGGCTATAATTTATCATCAAAACTGCTAAACTAGTTTTTAATGAAAATACTTTTGAAAATTTTGAATTAGTCATATTTAACTGCTCATAAAGCAGGTAAAGTGCACTTTGAGTTTATGTACTAGAAATTACTATTTTCTTTAAACTTTCTAGTATTTGAAAGTGAGAAGCCATCTGAACCAGCGACTTGAAAGTCTGAGGTACAGATTCTGACCTGAAGTGATCATAAAAAGTCTTTTTGTGCTATCCTTTCCCAGAGTATCTTTTAATATTAAAAAGTTACTTTCTAGCTATCTAAGCCATTGGATAAAATTATCCTTGCTTGGAAATTGCAAGTACCAGAACAAAATTTTGAAGACTTATTTATTTGTCAGGTAGTTAACAGACAGGGAGAGGCCTTCCACCCGCTCTTTCACTCCCCGAAGGTCTGAGTCAGCCACTGGGACTGGGCCAGGCCGAAGCCAGGAGCCAGGAACTCCAGCTGGGTCTCTCAGGTCAGTGGCAGCGTTCTGACCATCATCACTTAGTTTCCTAGGAACATGGGCAGGGAAGTGAATTGGAAGTGGAACAGCAGCCAGGATTTGAACTGTAATGCCCATGTGGGATGCTGGCATTGCATATGGTGGCTTAACCGACTGCACCACAACACTGGGCATAGACTTTTTTTTAAACACCCTGAGTTGAATGCTGTGTCCTAGGTACTGTGCTAGGTGTATTTGTGCATATTTTATCTAATCTGCCTGTCTCTGGAACCCGGTCACTTTAACTGATCCATTAAATGCAGGCTGCTCTTTGCTCCAGCGAGCAGGGAAGCCAGGCGAGCATTTGTAATGATTTGTGGTTAGCAGACACTGTAACAACAGACCTCGATCTTTCATTTTTTAGACATGCATTGCGTATTTTTTTTCTTAATTGTGCAAAGTGTACTGTGACAGGAACGGATATTTACAGTGAAAGACTGCCCTCATCCTCTGTAGCCTTAACAGAAACTTTCATTTCTCCCTGCTGTTCCTCACCCTGTGTGTGGATAAGGATGTATGACCCCAGTGTACAGCTTATGTCATCTGCTTTCTCTGATATGCAAACTCATGCTTTTTCCATGTGTTCCAATTTTACCTATTTTCCAAAGTTTTGATACCTTCATGAAACTTTCACGTTCACTATATAGATAGATATGGTTACATCACTTTAATACTTTTTAGAGCCGCTGTACTCATTTCCATGCTTCCCAATTTTGGATCTGTAGATTCTTTGTAATTGGGTCGTTAACCTTGCTTGCATCTCGCTTTAAAGTGGCCACATAAATAGGTCAGGCCTCATTTTCCTACCGAGGACCGTGAAAAGCAGCAGCCCCCCCATTCTCTGAACCCAACAGTTCTCTAATGCGAGAGCTGCCAGATCTGGTGAGACATGCTGGCGTGTAGAAGGATGCTCGCAGAGGAGTGTCAGAGCCACGCACTTAATAACCCTTGCAAAGGCAGAATTTTCCTGAGTTGGGGCCATGTCCAGAAGCAGCTCTCCTGGACACGCTGTGATGTGAGGGAGAAGCAGGGAGGAGGACTGACAGGCGGATTGCAGAGACGAGCCCATCAGGAGGAATAGAGACAGCTTGGTTCTGAGCCTCTGAAGATGTCGTCTCTCCAGACAGTAATGAAGATGGAGGGAGTCGCTCTTGTAAACCATCCCGCATCATAAGTCAGACTCCGTCCCTGGCCCTTCCCCCACGTGAACTTCCCACCGGGGGCTGGTGTAGTCAGAACTTGACAACAGTCAGAAATGCCTAAGAATCAGGGACCTGGGTGGAGCTCCAGGTTCCTGTATAGGAACATCTGCTTACGTCTGCATGTACAGACTCACCTTTCCCCCGGAAACAGTAAGTCAGGATTTGTCGGCTTTGGTATTCTCAGCCACCATACAGAGTTTGGAAAATAACAAAAACCATCCAAGGTGCAAGGCAGACAGACAGTAAACCTAAAAGAGAACAGAGACACGAGGGAGAAGGTACACACATTCGTTCAGAGTTCTAGAAGGAGAGAGAAAACACAGTCAAGGCAGTGTCTGAAGAGGTGGTTTCACCCTGGCCCATCCCTGACAGTTGCAGCCATTTAGAGAGTGAACCAGAGGATGGAAGATCTCAGGCTTGATTCCCTGTCTCTCCCTTCCTCTGTAACTCCGCCCTTGGAATAAATGAATAAATCTTTTGTCTTATCTTGGGGTCCGTGTTGTGGCATCGCACGTTAAGCCTCAGCCTGCAGGGCCAGCATCCCGTATGGACTTTAGTGTGATCCAGATCGCTCCCGTTGTGATCCAGCCCCCCGTGAATGCACTTGGGAAAATAGTGGAAGTTGGTTGACCCCCCTGCATCCGTGTGGGAGACCCAGAAGCAGCTCATGGCTTTGGCCCAGCCCAGCACTGGCCTTTAATAACCACTTGGCAAGGTAATCAGCAGATATGACAACATTCATTCTCTCTCTGTAATTCTGCCTTTTAAATAATAAAAAGTTATTTTGATCCAAAATAATTTTGAAATTTGTGCATGGGTCATAACAGCTGTTTTTCATGAACCTGTGAAAGATTCCAGGCGTGCATGCATTTCAGAATTCTTTTTTGCACTAAAGTAAGCTTTTGCTTTGAAAGAGAAGCAAACATAGCTCCCATAAGCCAGACAGTTCCCCAGATGCCTTCATGGCCGGAGCTGGGTGGGGTCGCAGCCAGGAGCTGGGAGCTAGGTCCGGGTCTCCTGAGCCGTCATCTGCAGCCAGCCAGGCTGCATGTCAGCAGGAAGTTGGAATCAGGAGTTAGAGCTACAGTTTTGTTTTTTTAGATTTATTTTATTTGAAAGTCACAGTTACACACAGGTTTGTGCGTACACACACACACATACACACATGCACACCCCATCCACTGCTTCATTCCCTAAAAGGCCTTAACGGTCAATGCTGTGCCTGACCAAAGCCAGGAGCCCAGGGTTTCTTCCAGGTCTCCCTGGTGGGTGCAGGGGCCTAAGCACTTGGGTCATCTTCCTGCTGTACATTGGGAGAGAGCTGGATCAGAAGTAGAACAGCCAAGACTCAAACTGGTACTCCTGTGGAATGCTGGTGTTGCAAGCAGTGGTTTTACCTGCTACACCATAGTTCCAGCCCCTAGAACGGGGTATTGAACTCAGGTTCCGATGTGGGCATCTTGACAGTTAAGCTAAATCCTTGCCCCAAAGCTTACCTTTTCCACAAGGTTTTTGAAGTTTCCTCAAAGATACCACTCTGAAAGTTTAATTCAAAACAGAGACGCAAGCAGATTTTATGTTCTTCAGTGAAGTCCAGGAAGCTAACAAAAAGAACATTAGCTGGCAGAACTTGGGGTAAGAAATAGCATTACTGGATACAGCACACAGGATCCCTGAATCTGCAGAAAGCACAGGTGGAGAAACGTTGGGCGGGTGTGATGAGAACAGACATCCGAGGCAGTGGCCACAAAGTACCCACTGGGGAGGGCAGAGCACAGTGAGCGCCTCGCGTGGGCCTCGCAAGAACCAAAACAGGTTTCCAAAAGTAAAAGAAAAATTGAATTGATACATTGGAGAGTCATGGGTTCCAGGAATAATCAGCCTAGAGGAATCATTGGCATGGTATAGCCTTCTGTGATGGCTGGACTTGAACCTTAGAACATTACTCTGCCATCTGGTCACCCTGGAGGGGCGGGCAGCAGGCTGTTGCCTCCCTGCGCAGCCCTTCGTCCCCGGCAGAAGGAGAGCCAGACCTCCGTGTCCCTGTTGCCATCCGTGCTTCATGCCTGATCTGCCCTTCCCACACGCCTCATCCCTCTCAAAGCTACCAGTACCACCGGGCTCCCAGCTTTTCCAGGGTGACATTTCATCTTCAAAGGCCATGAAGGAGATGTAGAGAATACTCTCATAATTTATGAAGTGATTTTCACATTTTAATTCGGCCACTGTATGTAGAAGCACCGTGTAAACTGTTGATTTTGAAAAATGCAATTTTTAAGAACACTTGAAACAGAAAAGGAAAAATTCACTTAGGCAAGGGATAAATAGGAAAAAAAAGTAGACTGTCAGTAGGGCTGAAATGTATTTACTATAAGATTAAGTATTATAGAATAGGACTGGCATTGTGGCACAGTGAGTTAAGCTGCTGCCAGACAAATGCCATACACGTGCCGGTTTCAGTCCCGGTTGCCCCACTTCCCATCTCCTGCCCTGCTAACGCCCCTGGGAAGGCAGTGGAAGATGGCCCAGATGTTTGAGCCCTTGGCGTCCGCAGGGCGACCTGCGTGGAGGTAGAGCCTCCTGGCTTGGACAGCGCACAGCCACAAGTGCATTGGCTGTTTGGAGATTGAATCAGGAAATGGGAGCTGTCTTTCCTATGAAACTGCCTTTCCAATAAATTACTTAAAAAAATCCACTCCAGGACTAATACTATTTATTTAAAAACTTACAGAACAAAATGTCTATGATAATAAACAGTGTATTAATAATATGTAATAATGTTACAACAACAACAGTAATTAGAAGAGGAATGAGATGGGTGAAAGATGATGGATTCATTTTGATTTTATACCTAGCAGCCAGAATTTTTCATTTAAAATTGAAGAGTCAGGAGATGGGAATAGTATATGAAGAAACTTCAAGAAGTTAATGGAATTCAAAGATAAATATATTTTCATACAAAAAATTATTGATACCTATGTAAATGAGCATCCAGCTAGTGCAAATGTGTGTTACGAAAACAATGACATGAATCGCAAACCCTCTGACTTCGAGGTCCCTTTTGTAAAGTCTAAGAAACAAATTCGTTCGTTCCAAGGTCAGGGATCGGGCATCCAGCGATGGCCTAGCTGATGCCTCTTCCTGTGACGCAAGGGCACGTGTGCGTGACAGGAGGGGCAGGAGGGGCAGGAGGCCAGGCTCGTCCTGCATCAGGAGCCTACTGCTGGGGGCACGGCAGCCCCAGTCTCATCTGTGAGCTGGTCACCCACGAGAGGTTCCACCTCCCGCACCGTGCCCTGGGGATTGCGTCTCCAACACCTCAGCCTCGCGCAGTGTGCTGTCCTCAGATACCACCTTGATTGTGTTTGCTCTTTCCTTCCGGAACTCTGAGTGAATGCGTGCATCTTATCCCTCATGTCTCTGCTTCTTCTAGAATTACCATCTGTCTGCCTGGTATCTTGGATAGTTTTTGTTATTTTTCAACATCTAGATAGTGTATGAGAATACCAAACCAGGCAAATACTGGGTGAGTGCATACATATTTATATGTGTGTGTATACGTTACACACATAGATCATAATTTTAAATCCTAAAATCTCATAGATTGTTTATTTTAGAAGGTATAGAGGGCATTCAGAAGAGTTAAAGGGCTTGCCCGAGGACACTTCTTTCATCAGCTCTGATAGTTAAAATTCAAATCCCGTGCACCTAGCCCCAGAGATGGGGTTCCTTGAGCCAACCCCTGCAGTCCTCATTCCCTGCTGGTCTCCGTAAGATCAAAAACAGAAGGCTGTCCACAGCTGGAAAGCATACGTGTTGGGCAACTGTTCAAGCTCTATACTGGGGTGGGGAACATCCACCCTCAGGCCATATAATGCCTACAGAATTTATTTGGTCTGGATCTGCCAAGATGCCAGAGATGGGACTAAAAATTCTACGAATCTGTAGCAGGCTAATTTTTTATTTACTATTCAAAGACTTGTTAAATCAATGTGCCTTCCTGTAGATGTGTGAAAGTGTAAAATCACTCAGCTACCTAGGACCAGCAGTGAGCCTCGGCCCCATAAGGAGCATTTGCTAACAACACCTAGCATCACATTCAGTGAAAGAACGGGAAAAGGTGCTTACCCTTATAAACTGTCTAAGATACACCAGTAGGACTGTAATAGTAGAAAAGACAAGGGCTGGGGTTGTAGCACCGTTGGCTAAACTGCTACTTAGGAAGCCAGCATCCCATATCTGAACACTGGAGTTGGAATATAATTGCTCAGCTTCCAGTCCATTTTCCTGCTAATGTGCCTGGGAGGGCAGTGCAAGATGGCCCAGGTCTTGGAACACTGCCCTCCATATGGGAGACCAGGATACAGCCCTGGTTCCTAGCTTGCTCTGGGCACAGACCATTTGAGGAGTGAACCTGAGGAAGGAAGAACCCTTGTTTTGTCTCTATCATTCTTCCAAATAAGTAAATATCTTAAAGTTAAGTATAAAGGTGAAATTATTAAATATGTATTTAAATACTTAAAAAATGCTTAAAAGATGATAACAAATGTTGGTAAAGATCTAGACAAGTTGGAGTCCTTTTCCATGACTGGTAGGGATTTTCAGTGATAGCGCTGCTTTGGAAAGTAGCCTAGCCATTCCTCAACAGTTACACCTACGCTTTGCATAGAATCCCCGCTGTTCTGAGTAGTCAAGGAAAGTGATAATGTGTCCACACTAACGCTTGTGCGTGATGGTTCATAGAAGCATGTTTGTAAGAGTCCAGAAGTAGAAACAACCCAGATGCCCATCAACATGAGTGAGGTGCCGATGCCACACGATGGTGTGTGATTTGGCAGTTTTGAAATGGATCACCTGTGAAGCCACTTTTAAGTGGCTGAATTGTATGTGTGTGAACTCAATCCTGATAACCTGTTAAAAGAATCGTTGCATTTTGTTTTTAAATACAGCGCACACACACAGCTCAGACTGTGCCAACTTACCCAGCACAGCAGCAGCTCCTCAGTAGAACTGTCTGTGAACACGGGAAGGTCTTCATCGACACTGACCGGCCGAATGCTTCAGCAGCTGGCCAAGTGTGTCCAGGAATGGAGGAACTACTGGCTTTTCTATTTCAACCACATTTCAGTAGGCATATGCAGTTAGAGACTAATGAATTGGACAGCGCCCCATTAGAAGTGTATCCCATGCCAGCGCTCTCCGCTGTCACTGCTGTCACTTAGCACTGCTTGGCAAGTGCCAGTCAGCCCAGCATGAGCAAAGTAAAATGTGAACGTGGAAAAGAAAGAAAGAAAATCATTATTTGCAGATGACATGACTGTATTCATGGAAGCTCTGAGAGAATGATCTGAAAAAAATATAACGAGCAGTGAGAAAATTCAGAAGTTAGCAGGGTATGAAATTAAATACACGGAAGCCACAATATGTTACAGTTTGTCAGATTGGAAGTAACAGAAAAGGAGGAACCCGTGTGTTACTTGGCAGTCCTGTGGTGCTCCCTTCAATCTGCCACAGCCTTTTCTTCCCCCCCAGACCCTCACTTGACCTTCCTGGCTCTTGAGCCTCAGCTGATGGCTGCTGCTGCCCTGCCTCTGGTGTCGCTGGGAAAGCAGAAGCCGGCTGACAGCATCTGCCTGGACCTCTGCCCAGCTCTGCCTGTTTGCGCTGGCTTTTCTCACCTGGTGTGGGAGGCCCCATCCCCCTGCCTGCTGCCGACACACACTGCTGGGACAGAAGGTTCTCCCTCTTCCATGCTACAGGGAAACCTCCATGACCCTGCTTTCCTTGAGCTCTTGTCCCATGTTTCTGCTCTCTTTTAGCACCAGAATCACCCCCTTCCCCCCCACCAAAAAAGAAGTTGGGCAAAAGTTTCTCTCTTGAACCTATGCCAGTTGGTCTTTTTTCTATGATATTGTGATTTAAAAAAATGTTCTGGTGAGAATCTCCAGTGACCTTCAAGACACTGAATCAAGTGGTCAGTCTGCAGTCTACCTCATTTTACTTGACTCATTAGCCCAGTTTTCTTGATTTTTGGCCGTAGTCTCCTGGATTTACCTTGACAACATTGGCCGGGAGAATGTGTGGCTCCCTTGCTTGCTGCTCAGCCTCCTGACCTCTGGCAGGGAACCCGGAGCCCAGCCTCCTGCCCTCCGGCAGGGAACCCAGAGCCCAGCCTCCTGCCCTCCGGCAGGGAACCCGGAGCCCAGCCTCCTGCCCTCCGGCAAGGAACCCGGAGCCCAGCCTCCTGCCCTCCGGCAGGGAACCCGGAGCTCAGCCCTCGGGTTTTGATTCACTGAGGTTTCTAAGAAGTCTTGTCTGCAGCTCTATTTAAATACCATCTGTCTCCTACCAGTCCCCTGAGGAGCCACCTTCCTGTGGATGTCCAGTAAGTGCTTCAGGCCTAACCAGTCCGAAACTAAACATCTGACTCCTGCAGCTTCATCCCTCGGTGGGGGAACATTTCACATTACATCCCTAAGCAGGGCTGGTCTGCTGTGGTTTCATGGTATTGAGAGCCACGTCTCCTGCAGCCTCCTCCACAGCCTCATGCTGGGTCACCGGACAGTCCCCCTTTTTGATTTCCCTGCCCGGTCCTAAGCTTGCCATCCAGTCTGACTCAGCAGGCAGTGTGGTCCTCTAAAAATCCCACTCACAGCCCTCCTCATGCCAACTGAGCATATCCTAAACCAAACTCGTAGCCTACTGCCAATGCCCTTCACGCCCCAGCGTCCCAACCCAGGTCTGACCACATGGCCTCTTCCTGCCCTTATCACCTTTTTCTCCTTTCTCATTGCCCATGCTTACTCTCTCCCACCCAGGCCATCCTTCCCTCTTGTCCTCCAGGGTGCATGGGACAGGCGGGGTCTTCCCTTGGGTACCCTCTGATTCAGTGCCTCACTTCTTCAGCGATCTGTCCAGGTGCCAGTGAAGCCCTCCTCCCACCACCAGCCTTGCCTGTCCTTACCTGGTTGACATTTTGCACGGCTTCTAGAACTCATCTACATTGTGTGATAATGTTGCTGATGCTTCTGAAAAATGTGTTCTTATTTGCTGCCCACCAGTTTACTCCCCAAAGACCCACAACAGCCAGGGCCAGACCGGACTGCATCCAGAAGCAAGAGAGTCAATGAAGGTTTCCCCAAATGAGTGGCAGGAACCCCCAAGCATTTGAGTTGCCAATCCCTGCCTCCCAGGTGCATTACCGGGAAGCTGGGCCTGGAACCAGGCATTCTAAAATGGGTTGCAGGTGTATGCCGGGTGGCAGCGTAACACCCGCTCCTTCCCTTCCCCTCCCTGATATTTCTTTGTTCTTTTCTCCCTCTGCTCTAGATTGCTCATTTCGTGAAGCCAGACATTTTGTTTGTTTTTGTTGCCTCCAGAAAGAAAATGCTTGTCCTGGCAGGCGTGTGGCCCAGGAGTTAACACTCGTACGATGCATGTCAGCAGAGTACCTGGATTTGAATTCCAGGCCTGGCTCCTGACACCAGCTGTTTGCCAGTGTATCCTGGGAGGCAGTGGTGATGGCACGAGTGACTGGGTTGCTGCCACCCACCCAAGGGACCTGGTTACATTCCAGGGCCCTGGCTTTGGCCCCACCCTAGCCTTTCCTCAACCTTTGCAGGTATTGGGGGAGTAAGCCGGTAAATTGGGGTGGGGGGCACTGTCTCTGCCTCTCAGAGCATTGGGAAGTGGTACAGATTCATTGACCCACTCATTCCTGGCACTAGGCTTCTAAAAAAAAAACAAACAAAATGCTGTTGGCTTCTGTTAGAGAAATGATGAATGAGTGAATGAGAAAGATGGATTGGAGGGGAAAGAGGCCAGTTACAGGTGTGGAATCCTAGCGAAGCTAGTCCGTGGTGAAGGCACAAGGCTGACCATCCTTCCCACTGCTTACCTGTGCTTCTTTGATAGCTGTTTTCCTTTCCCTGTGATGTATTGTTCTTTCTGATTGAACCGCGAACATGATCTCGGACTGAATGCAGATCTTTTGTTTCCCTAGCGAATCAGTGCGGGTTAATGATGGGAAATGGTAATTCTCATTTGGCTGAACACACCCAGGCCGCCTGGTTTCCAGCCACTTTTCTCCCTGTGGGCTAACATTCCTCACTGTCCTTTCTGGTTTATTTGATAGTGCAGAACGTGCATGTCCTCCCCTTGACTCCTCCCGCGAAGCCAGGGGTCTTTAGGACGGGTCGCCTCAGTGTGGCCCCGTGGGGGTGCTGTCGCTCCAGCAGCAGTCTGACAGACTCACAAACGCTGCTTTGGCAGCTCTCACATGCCCTGACTTTTCTCAACTCCAGGGCAAGAACCATTTCCATTCTAACAGATGGACATGAATTTAACCAGACAATAAACCACGTATGTGCCATAAATGTGTTTGCAGAGGGCACGATTGCCAGTGCAGAATTTTCAAGAACAGCTGTCCCATCGCGAGCGCATTGCTTGGTGAGATGATTTGTTAACCTAATTCTGAAACAGATTACGTTCATGAAGTTAATCTGTCAGTGGCTTCTCCTCCACTACCCACAGTCTAATTATTCTGGAGGGAGGGGGCAGTTTATACAAGCAAAATTTACTTACATGAGACTTAAAAACGAATTTGATCTGCTCGCTTTCCAAATCTGGTGTCATTTGTCTAAAAGGGGTCTTTACCCTTTTGTGCGTTGCTAGCGTCTTGTCTTCATGCCTGCCAGAGATGCAGATCATTGACTGGGAACCGTCATCACCATTCCCTTGCTGCTTTCCCCGTTAGTAATCCCATTGCATTACTACATCAACTACTAGTTCGTTTGAGCTGCACAGTTCTTTAAAAATATATGTGGTTCTTTTTTGTCCCCCTTTGTCCGCCTGTCCCTGTCTTCGGATAAGATGTTTCCATTCCCTCCACCCCCGTTGCTCTCCCTGTGGAACCTATGCAAATGAGAACACGGAGGATTTGTTCGCTTTGCATTCTTCAGACGGTGACTTTTGTTGATGTACATTTTCTCTGGCATGATCCACCAGGCAAAGTATAAATTGCTGTAAAACTGGAAAAGTGTTTGAATGAATAAAGCAGATGTTCTCTTAGCGTGAAGCAGATGTAAAACTTGCAAGTGTCTGTCTAATAAAGTATAGCATTTGGTTCTATACAGCTGGTGCCAAGATTACCGATTAATCATGTTTGAATGCATTTTTACTAATTAGGCCCCCCTCCGTTCTTTACTGTTTGGGGTATATTAAAGAGAGGGGCGGAGCACAGAAGCCTTCCCCTTAGAGTCTTTTGAGTAACATCTTTTTTCTTCTTCTCTGTCATTCTTTTCTTCTTGGAACCATGCAGGAAATGAAGTTCTTAGATGTGGATTACTGATTTGGCTCTCCAGTCTGATTTGGGGAGATTGGCCTGACATTAGAATCTTACACTGAAAGCGATAGTTAGTACTTTGAACACTTTAAGGCAGCTGGGGAGAAGAAAAGGAATGTAATTAAGCTTAATGTTTTCTTTTCTTATTTGCACGGACAAAAGCTAGTATTTGCTCAGTTAACATCACTTCATAGCTGCTGTGCTTGTCTAGCCAATTAGGCTTTTGAACTTTTTTTTTAAACATGTATTTATTTATTTGAAAGGCAGAGTTGCAGAGAGAGAGAGAGGGAGCAATCTCTCTCATCTGCTGGCTCACTATGCAAATGCCCACAGTAACGAGGAGTGGGACAGGCCAAATAACGAGGAGTGGGACAGGCCAAAGATGGGGCTTTGGCTCCTGGGTCTCTCACGTGGGTGCAGAGCCTGGGCACTTGGGCCATGCTCTGTTGCTTTCCCAGGGGCACTAGCAGGGAACTGGATCGGAAGTAGAACTGAAAGGACACATTCCAGCACACAGTAGGGTGCCAGACAACACCAACTCCCCAGAATTTGAATGTTCTGGAAAGAAATGATACCACTTTGGCTTTAGGTTATCCGAAGCAATGGAGCAATTTTTATTTAAGAGTGAAGATGAATGGTTAAGGAGTATTGCTTATTCTGCTGTGAAAGAAACCACGCAGATCAGTAACAACTGGGAAAGCAGCAAGAGCTGTGGGATTGTACATTGTCCTTTATTTAAAGTAGTCTGGCTTTCATTGGGTCTGGCTAACTCGGCCAGCACCTCCAGCAGGCTGATTGTTAAGGTGAGCATTTTGTGTGGCCCACAGATGTGTTACAAATATTCAAAAGTGGCCGTCAGCAGAGAAACAATTCCCCAACCCCTGCTATGGAGTAAGGAGGCTGCGGAATTACAGTCCAGGGCCCGGTGAACCTTTTGTTCCATGCTTGATCTTTGAGGACAAGTTGTTGTCTGTGAAAGGAAAGTCAGTGTGTAGGAAGGCTGGCCACCCCACCTCCTGTTTTTCCTTTAAAAGGACATAGCGGTGATGAAACTTAATAGTTTAACTTTTGGTGTCAGTAATCAGGTATTTATTCCCTTCGGTAATTAGGAGGGTATTTCTTCAATGCTTTACCCATGAACTGAATTATAGGTTTGTTTGTTTTTCTCCAAGATCAGAAATTTCAAGGATAGAAGAAACAGGGTGGGTAAATTTCAATTCTGAAGATAAATAGCACAAGGGTTCTTTCAATGAAGTGTTTATTACTGTTGAAAAGATAGTTCGAGGTACAGGGAGGCATGCTGGAAGTTGTTCAGCAGCCGGAAGTGTGGTGTTCTGTGGTCAGCCTCTCCGAGAAGTTCAGCTGGGCTTGTGGAATGGAAATCTACTCTAACGGGAGACACTCCGATGAGTGTTAGAGTCTAGAGAATATGCCACACACTCTAGTACCTGGCTTTTCGAGTGCTAGGTTAGAAGACTCTGTAATGGAAAAGATTATGACTTTATCCTCATGTATATTTTCATATGTATATAAAATGTAAAATCTTTGAGTATTAATAGTATTTTCCAGAAAGTCTTCCTCATCCTCATTCCCCATTGCCTCCATATTTTATGTTAATGATTTAAATTTTAGATTTAGTAAGAGCATCTTGCCGCTAAATTGACTAATGCTATTACTTAACACGTTCAGACTTTCTAAGGTTGAACACTTGCCTAAAGGCAGTTGCAGTATTTCATGCATCTACTTGCCTGCACGAGCCTCATTCCACGATTACACTTGTCAGAGTAAAATTCATATGTAAAAGGTTTGCCTCATTTGACTAAGGATATCTTGCAGTTTGAGGATAAAGAGAAAGTCCTAGAACTTATCTAATTATCATGGGTCTGGTACCTGGAGCAACTGTAGTCATTTTCATTTCGGAGATTTTTTTCTGTTTTGCAAATGTCCTCTTTTTGTGTCTCAGTAATATGAGAATGGTGTTTTTTTTTTTTTTTTTAACTTTTGTAGTTTTAACATGTCTGATGGAGAAAAGCATTCACTGTGAAACGTCAGCTTGAACGGAGCTGATTGTGCCCATTTGTTACGGTGGTTTGTCACAGGAAAGATCCAGCCTCCGGGGCAGTGGGCAGAGGTGTGAGATAGACACACGTGCTGTGTCCATCACCCAGCCCCAGCCCTTGTCAGCCTTCTCCCAGCCGTGTGCGCCAAGCTTTCGGCAGCCTCTAAGTGTCACGATTTTTTTTTTTTTGTCTCTCCTGAGTTGTAGTTCATGTCCTGTTTCTACAGTGACGGTATATGTTTAAGCAAAACTAGGTCATGTAAACCCAGTAGCTCTAACTTTGTTTCAGGAAGTGGAGCGAGAAATCTCATTCAGAACGGAATGCGGACTATATTACTCCTACTACAAGCAGATGCTGCAGGCTCCCACCCTCGCGCAAGGTAATTACAAGGCAAGGAGTTGCGTTTGGGAATCTGTTGCATTCTTTTCATGATTTCAGTCAGCCTCTTAGATAAGATGCCCACATCTGGGGTCAGTGTGGTGGCGTCATGGAAAAAGCTGCTGCCTGCAGTGCCAGTATCCCACATGGGCATCAGGTATAACCCGGCACTTGGGAGAGAGGCAGAAGATGCCCCAGTGTTTGGGCCCCCGACACCAACGTGGAAGACTCAGATGAAGCTGCTGCTTAGAAGCTGGCCCAGCCTGGCCTTTGCAACCATTTGAGGAGTGAACCAGCAAATTCAAGATCTCTTCTTTGTGTCTTCCTCTCTCTATGTAACTCTGCCTTTCAAATAAGTAAACACATCTTTTTTAAAAAGATGCTTTTTTTTTTTTCCTTTGCACTAAAGCAGTTTAAATGCTTTATGAAGCCTGTACAGTTTTTCCTTGTTACCATTTAATAATTCCATGAACATACTCTTCTGTGGAAGAAGTTGCATAATATTTTATAGGTTATTTTATATAACATCCCCCTTAATGGCTTTCTAGTGCTTCTCCATTGCAAAAGGAATCTTTGCAATTTCTTGATTTTTTAATTGCTGATTTTAGTTATGATCCGTTTACTTTTTTTTTTTTTCAACTTTATTTGATAGATCTTGCTTCTGCCAGCTCACTCCCAAAGCACTCCCCAAAAGCCAGGATTAGATCTGGCCAAATCTAGAAGTGTAGAAGTTCATCCAGGCTTCCTGCCACGATACACATGAGCAGGAAACTGGACTGAAATAGCAGAGCCAGGACTGGAACCGACACTCTGATATGGGTTGCAGACATTCCAGATGTCGTCTCTAACCCCTGAACCAACCATCCCGATTATTCTCAGAGAGATCCTGGCAGGTGAATGTCAAACAACAGGCAATCGTGTGACCATGAAAGCTGGCGTTGTCCTTCTTGTCCCTGGGGTCTCCCCGTCATTCCTTTACTTTGCAGTCACCTCTTTGCTGCCTCCTCACTTTTCCTAAGTGGTTTAGTGCCCACGTTCTTCTAACGGGAGCTCTAAAAGCACCTCTTCTACCGCCCTTAATGTACTTAACTGAGCACAAGTGACAGAATTGTCCTCATCTAGGTTTTGTTTGGAATCAGCCAGGATGTTTTGGGAACAGGTTCTTTCTAGGTGATGTCTTGTACTTCTCATTTTACCAAAATAAGAGCTAAGAAGTTTTGGTTAGCTTTTCATAAAAAAGTTGATAGCATGATTCATCAACCCGTTGGTCCCTCACTTCATGTTGTTAGTAGCCACTGACGACTATTGCCTGTGTACGTCGTTTGATAGGCAACCAAAATATGGTGTTCGAATTCAATCATTCTTCCAGGTTTTTTTTTAATCAACTTATTTTGTATTGGAGAGGCACATATATATGGAGTAGGAGAGACAAAAAGATCTTCCATTTACTGACTTGCTCACTCTCCAAGAGACCACAATAGTTAGAGTTGAGCTAATCCGAAGTTGGAAGCCAGGGGCTTTTTCCAGGTCTTCCATGCAGGTGCAGGGTCCCAAGACTTGGGGTCATCTTCCTCTGCTCTCTCAGGCCATCAGTAGGGAGCTGGGTGGAAAGTGAAACAGCCGGGACACAAACTGGTATCCATATAGGGTGCTGGTGCTTGCAGGGGGGGATTAGCGAATGGAACCATCATGCCGGACCCAGGAAGCTGGATTTGAAGTGGAACATCAGGAATGTGAACTGGTACCCATATAGGGTCCCGAAGCTTGAAAGGGGAGGATTAGCCAATTGAGCTATTGTGCTAGGTCCTCTTCCTAATTATTAGTTGGAACTCAATTATGTAAAAAGCCTTTTCCTCATCAACTATGAAGCTACCTTGAGGTACCACGTATATAGAAAAGACAAAATAAGGATTGATCCCCTCCCCTACAGAGTCAGGCCATGCAGTTCACATATTGTTTATTTGCAAAATTGTCTGCTCATGAGAATTAATCTATGCTCCACCTAAATCAACACTTATGAAATTTTTTTTAAGATTTATTCATTTGAAAGGCAGAATTACAAACACGCATGCACATAGAGACAGAGATTTTTCCATCCATTAGCTCACTGTTCAAAGGCCACAGTAGGTAGGGGTAGTCCAAGCCAAAGCCAGGCTCCAGGAGCTGCTCCTTGGTCTCCTAGTTGAGTGCATGCTCTTAGGCCATCTTGCCACTTTCCCAGACTCACCCAGCACCCCACAGCGCCACGGTCATTCGTGGGTGTGTCCCAAGCTTTGGGGGTCACTGACATGCTTGTTCTCAGAGAATGAACAAGGTGATACTCTTTGTTTTAGTTCTCACACTGTAGTATCCTTTTTGTAGTCACACGTAGGGCCATATTTCCACATTTGTGTGCTTTTTGTTGGTGATTCTGCAGTTGAACATGGCCCCTTGAGCCTGTGTGAAGTGCTGTCTTGTGCTCCTGAGTGTAAGAAGGAGGTGAGGTGTCCTACAGAGAAAGTACGTGTTAGGCATGAATCATAGTGCTGTTGACAGTGAAACAAATCAATACAAGTTAAAGAAACTCTTTAAACAGGAAATATATAAAACAAGGATGCCAGCCCAGTCACGTGACCAAATTGCATAACCAAAGGCTTAAAAATCAGGACTAGCAAGAGCCTGACACTTTACCCTGCTAGTATTCACTTGTTCACCTCTTACTGTGGCTGTGTAGAAGAAAACTGCTGGGAGTATTGAAACGTGGTACCATTTGCTCGTTTTCAAATTGGTTCTCTGAACAGTTTTTAAAACAGTGCTCCGAACGGAGGGAGGAACGGGTGGGGGCTGGGCCCCTGCGGGACATCTGGGATTTGTGGAGATACCATTGGATATTGTACCTGGAGGGCCGGAGTCCTTCTAGAATCTTGTGGGTGGGGACCATGGAGGCTGCTGAACATCCTCCCAGGCACAGATCAGCCTCGGCCCCAGATGTCAGTCACCCTGAGGTCAGGCAACTGCTGGAGTGATGCCACTGTGAGCCCAGTGGTCCATCATTAAGTTTTTCAGTTTTGGTTTGGTTTTGTTTTCTGAAAATTTGAGCATATAAAAAGAATCTTGCCTGTGTTCACGACACAGCTAACAGTTAGCAGCTCCTGACCAGTCTTGTTTTCTCTGTAAACACATCTGAATGTTTGCGAAAGTTGAGTTGTGCTTTTTGACCCAGCCCCAGTGATCCTTTGAAGACCCTCTTTCTTTATGACGTGACAACGATGCTTCATGCCCATGTAGCGTATTCTCTCTCTGTAACCTAGAATCAGCTGTTGCTCTAAGGAGCTCTACTGCATTTCTGTGGCTATTTAAATTACCATGGTCTGGGCATCCGGGGCTTAAATTGCCACAAGATTGGGCATTGTTTCCAAGTGGAACTGGGGGTATGAATTTTCTTTCCTAAAAGAAAATATGCATATAACCAATCTCAGTTCCAAGTGGAGAAAACAGGGATATTACTTTTTAAGTTTTGTAAGTTGACAAAACAAGTCCATTACAAATTTTACCATCTTTATGTTATTATGAATCTATAATTGCTTCAAAGACAGTACGATTCCCCGAGAAGCTGTCCCTGCAGCTCTCCTTCAGCTGGGACTACACATTTTCCTCTGTTGTCATTCAGGTCACTGGAAAGCCTGCTTTCTCTGTGACCAAGCCACCAACTCAGTGGGTTTGCTTATTTCCTTCTGCTTTTGTCAGATGTTTAATTTACTTTCTTTTATACTTATAGAAAATGCGTACATGTTCCCAAAATCAAACCTATGAAACAGAGAACATTCAGAAAGAGGGCTCCTCCCATCCCTGCCCTTCTGCCCTGTTTTCCTTCCCAGCTCTGTAGGTAACTGTTTTATTAGTCTTTAGTTTATTCTTGTGCTGTTAATGTTTTAAATATGTAAACAAATGCTTCACTTAATTTTTCTGTTTGTTAGAGAAGAGCTGCCTCCAGCCCTGGTAGATTGTAAGGGTGGTTTCTTAGTGTAATGCCCATAGGTGACCTTTTATAGTCCATTGGGCTGCTGGATGGTTGAAGCCACGGGGATTTCTTTTCTCGTGTCTCTGGAAGCAGAAAGTTTAAGGTTCGGATGCCAGTCTGGTTGGGTCCTAACAAGAGCTGCCTCCATGACTTACAGCTGTTTCTCTGCCATGTCCTCACCTGGCAGAGACAGCAGGCAAGCTCTCTTGTATCCCTTCCCACCAAGGGCGCCACCCAGGGGAGGGCTGGGGAAATACACGGCTAGTGAGTAACAGCCCCATGTGGTTAACCTTCTAGAGTGGTCATTACCTGAGTTGAATAGCTCACACTGAGAGCTTCAGCAACAGAAATTTATTTTCTCTAAATTCTAGAGGCTTACACACCAAGGTCAAGGTGCTGTTGAGGTTGCTTCCTGGTGATGCTTGTCTTCCTGTGTCATGGACACCTTCTGCTGCCTGTGTGCTCACGTGGCCTTTTCTCTGAGCAGGTGCAGTAGCAGCAGACGCACCCACTCTGACCTCTTCCTCTTCTGATGAGGTCATCAGTGCTGTCGTAGTGACACAGCTCTGTTAGAACCTCACAGCCTTCCTTGATCTGTAGATACAGTCCTGTTGGAGGCCTGGGCATCAGCAAGGGATTGGAGGAGCAGTGTTTCTGTCTGCCTCTCCTCCCACTGATGCGTTTGGATCATTTCTGGTCTTCCAGACTGAGCTTTTTTGGATCAGAAGGCCAGTACACGTGGTTTTTAAGGCACTTATTTTTATTTACAAGGCAGGATTACAGAAAGAAAGAAACAGAATGAGAGATCTCCCATCCTCCAGTTCACTCCCTCAATGGCCACAATGACCAGGGCTGGGCCATGCCAAATGCTGGAGCCAGGCACTTCATCCAGGTGTCCCGCTTGGATGCAGGGGCCCAGGGACTTGGCTCATCCTGCACTACCTTCTTAGGTGCACTAGCAGGAAGCTGGATCCGAAATGGAGCAGCGGGGTGGGGTGCCGGTTTGGCAGGCAGCAGCTTTGAGTGGTACACCACAACACCGGCTTCGCAGTGCCATTGTCATTTGCACTTTCGGCGGGGGTGAGGTTGAGCGTCTTTTCCTATGCCTGAGGAACTGCTCCTCTTCTGGGAACTTCCTAATCGTGCTTTACATCACTTAGCTTAGTCACAAGCAGCAGGTGATTCCAAAAAGCAGGGAGTTTTTTGTGACAGCAGGTGTATGTCTTGCTCTGATTGCATGCCTGTCCTCTGTGAGGCCACTGTGGCTCTCCCCAATGGATCCTCTCATGCCAGCCCCTATTTGGAACATGCCAGCATCATAGCAGAAGCCAAGAGTGAGAGTGATAGAAACACGTGTTTCTGTTTCTTAAAAACCTCAAATGTGGTACACATCCATCAACTCACATGGCCATTGGGCAGAGCAAGTCAGAGGGCCACCCGTCCCGGGGGATGGGGAAGGCTGTGCGTCCTGTGCTAGGAAAGGCCTTGCCGACCCCCTGGCAGGAGCGCGGCGGAGGCACTGTCCCATCCTCCCACCCGTCTGCACAGGAACCCATGTGCCCTCTTTTTTTTTTTCTATTGCAGTCATAAAAGTGTTTGACCCTTGTTTGTGCACGCGTAGGGCACACCTAGCGTATGCATAGGAAATTCATGTTTTTTGTTCACCGTTGTATCTCCACTGCCTGCCACAATCTGACAGATACTGAAGACTTGGAGTAAGTTGAACGAGTAATTGCAACTTTTTTTCCCCCCTGTAACTTCTTAAATATCAATCTCAGGTTTTCATGGCTTAATATATGATAACAAAACTGAATCCATGCGGACAATTAACCTCCTTCAACGAATGAATATTTACCAAGAGGTTTTTCTGAGCATTTTGTATAGAGTTCTACCCATACAGGTAAGCTGCATTCTGTCTCATTAAATTGTTAATAACAATTGAAAGTCAAAAATTTGCCATTTTTTGTTGAAAATCTTAAATGCATTGTTTTGGTCTTCAGCTGGCTCCAAAGTAGTCAGCATCGTCCTACTTTTCTCCATATAGAGTAAGAATTGTGCCTTTTGTTTATATTTTTCGAGGTTTGCATATAGAGTTACTTCCTGGCTTGTAATACTTGTGCAAAGTGTAGAAACCGGTAAATCTTTTCATTTGGAAATGTGTATTTAAAAAACATTGTTAAAGTAGCAAATCACAATGCCCAGTTCCTGTGGGTGAAGTTGGACTCAGTTCGGTCCAGGTTGACTGAAGAACAGGGCCAGACCCCTCAGGGACTTCTGTTGTGGCGGGGAGGGACTGTAGGTGTGTGAGTAGCTGTGAGGGGGTGCATTGGGCTCCCCTGCCCAGAGAGCAGCCGGTCTCTGAGCTTTGCTTTTCTGCATCCTGTGTTTCAAATGACAGCAAGGAGAACTGAAGTTTCCCTGACAAATAATTTTTGTCTTTCCCTTCTACAGAAATATTTAGAGCCAGTTTATTTTTATATTTACACTTTATTTGGACTCCAGGCGATCTATGTCACAGCTCTTTATGTAACCAGCTGGCTCCTTAGTGGTACCTGGCTCTCAGGGCTGTTGGCAGCCCTCTGGTACGTCGCCAACAGGTGAGTGGCAGTTCGCCCCTCTGCTTTTGTGGACTGTGAGCCTGAATTATTTCCTTTCCAGTTCAGAGGCATTTCTTCGGCCACCTGTGCGCGGGTTGGAGCTTTTGTCTTTGGTTTGCCTGGTTGTTAATGAAACGCTTCATGTTTAATAAGGCCTGTATTTCCAGCTGAGGAATAGCGAATTGCAAATGAGGAGAACCATCAGTAGGATTCTTAACCCTGTTACCCATTGGCTCTGTGGTCCGTATTTCTAGTCATGTGTGCAAGCACTTCGAAAATTTCATGGAAAATGAAAACTTAAAAAGCTTTTTTAGGTGCAGAAAATTTTGGAAGTCCTGCTCATGAGGGTTCTTTTCGCTGCCCCCAATAACCAGACCAAAGGCAAGCGCTTAGAGCTCGGCTAGTGTCTTCCACTGGTGGAAGCGACCCAAGTGCCTCAGCCATCACCTGCTGCCTGCCGTGGTCCACATCAGTGGGAGAGTAAAATTAGGACAGAGCCCAGGACATTGACCCCAGCACTCAGATACGGGGTGTAGACTTCCCCCGCAGTGTATGTATTGCTGTACCAGACTCCCCCCAAGATCCTAAAGCACTTCCTGAGTACCTGCATAGACTTGTGTGCCACTCTCAGTTAACAAAGCTCAGGGCACTGAGAAAAGGAAATCTATGACACTAATGAATTACTACTGTTTATAAACACTGGTTTCTTATGAAATAGAATTTTTAGTGTCAGTATGAGGCTTAAAACTTGGACACAAGTACTAGTAGAGATTTTATTTTGTAATCTTAAGCAAATTTTTATGTTAAAATTCCTTTGAGTGTCTACTATGGGCCAAGTAATTTACAAAATGTTTTATTTGTTTTTATTAGTAACCCTATAAAGTAGGTTATTACCTCCATTTTAGAAATGAAGAAATTGAGTCTTAAGAGGTTAAATTTTGTTGGGAAGATGGATTAAAGGTAAATTTATTTTGGCGTAAAAAAATTTGGAATCTATGAGTAGTTTTTTTTTTAAAGATTTTTTTGTTGTTGTTGTAGAAGCAGATATACAGAAAGGAGGGGAGACAGAGAGGAAAAATCATCCATCCATTGATTCACTTCCCAAGCAGCCACAACAGCTGGAGCTGAGCTGATCCGAAGCCAGGAGCCCGGAGCCCCTTCTGGGTCTCTTCTGTGGGTGCAGGGTCCCAAGGCAGTCCTGGACTGCTTTCCCAGGCCACAAGCAGGGAGCTGGATGGGAAGTGGGGCTGTTGGGATTAGAACTGGCGCCAATATGGGATCCCGGCGCCTTCAAGACTAGGACTTTAGCTGCTAGGTTATTGTGCTGGGCCCAGGGTTTTGTTTTTTTTTAATCATAGATTTCCATCAACTTTTTGGAGATCCCTCAAGTTTGTGTAAGTGCACATGTCTGCCTATGGGTAATATTTACTGAGTGCCGGATCCCTTGCGTGTGCAAGGAGTGGCTTTTGGCACCAAATGTACAAAGGTACTACACTTTTCTTTTACAATTTTACATTTTGGTGAGGCAGGAAGTTTTTGAAAATCATTGCCAGGTAGTTTTAAAAAACTCTAAATTACTAAAGAGTTAGAGAAGTTGGACAGATAAACAGCGCTGCCTTTTGATACCAGTGAAGTGAGAAATAAAAATACCAAACAGTTTGGCACGGTACACTCGTGGGCCAAGGAATCAGGCTGACATGGGCTTAAAATCCAGTGTTGTACCACTTAGCTAAATGCATGTCCACAGACAGCCCACTCGGGTTCCTCAGTGCCAGTTCATGCTATGTGATGGGGACCGTTCTTAAAACTGAAAGCCAGTGACCAGATTCTAAATATCTTTATGTGGGGCACTTGTAAAAGTTCACGTGAAAATACAGTTAAAAATGGATTATTTGGGGGCCAAAAGAAAGTGCTGAAATGCATGCATGACATTTTTCATGAAGTATTTTGCCCTGGACTCGGTGTAATATATGTTTGACTCTGGAAGTCTGAGGGAGTTATGGAAGTCATCATTCTGGCCATCTGTGTTTCTTCCTTTGTGCAGAATAGATACCACAAGAGTGGAGTTTACCATCCCGCTGAGGGAGAACTGGGCACTGCCATTCTTTGCAATTCAGATAGCAGCAATTACGTATTTTCTGAGACCAAACTTACAGCCTCCTTCTGAAGTAAGTTTTTCCAACACTTCATGTATTTTCTAATTTCCCAGGTTTATATAAGAGGTTAGAAAAGATGTGTGCTTAACATCCCAGCCACAGGCAGGTAGTTCTTATTCTTTGACCAACTTTTTAGCTCAAGTCAAATTTTTTTTTTCTGAGATGTATCCTACTTTGCAAAGAAAATGTTTTCATTTTTTGATGTTAAAAATGTACTTTACATAATCCACCCTTAAATAGTTGCAGCAAACCCACACACAATTTCTGCAAAGCTGTCAGAATTTTTAAGCCATTGCTCTTGAGATTTGACTTGGTGCATTATCGCCTCCATAATAGTGTGGAATACACATACCGTATGTGAGCATTTATATGCAGAGTGTCACTGAAGGATATTTAGAGCTTAAATAAGCAGTGCAAGGGTTTTCAGAGCAACAGTTTATGGCTTCTTTATTTGGTTTATAGAGATATAGGCCACTCTTGAGCAAACTTGTCTGCAAGGTCTTTTATTACCAGAGGCACGCACATTATACAAAGGTTTTCTCTTTACAGAGGCTGATGCTTCTTGCCATTTTCATATCAACTTTTCTCTTTAGTCTGACGTGGCAATTTAATCAATTTATGATGTTGATGCAAGCATTAGTGCTGTTCGTGCTGGACTCCTTGGACATGCTACCTGCAGTGAAGGTAAGCCCTGCTTCCTCTTCATGTTCTGAGAACTTCATTGGCTAATACCACAGAAACCGATGAAAGTTTGCAGATATTAAAGGATAAAGAAAAGCTCCTATTTTAGATTTCATGTAAATATGCCATAGTCAGTTTTAACTGAGTAATTTATGCAGCTCAGCTTGATGGTCTTGACTTGTACTGTGCTTATTTTGTGTGAAAAATTGGATTTGTTTAAGGCATAAATGTGCAGGCCGCTTGCCTTTTTTTTTTTTTTATTAAGATGGCTTAAATTTTAAAGTAACTCTTAAATATGTGACTAGTATTGCCTTTTTTTCCCAATGAACTCAGTACATACATAACAACCTTTCTGTAGTACTTCATGAAAGTTTCTTAGTAACACTTAACCCCTATGGGATGTGAATCCTATTGACTAGGCAAAAGTCACATGTGGAATAAGGGAAGTCTCTCTGTCTCCCAGTGTGCTGCTGCTGTGATTCAGTCACATCGGACCTTCTTTTCTAAGCAGAAACGTATTTGTTGTGGTTTCATGTGCCTTTTAAAAAGGGTTCTACTTACTACTGTAAACTCCAAGTGGCTTCCCTATTTCCCTAAGGTAGGGAAATTGCGCTCATTTATTCCTTATCCAGGGAGATGTAATAAATGGTGCAAACTGAGTCTCAAGAAACATTGAAGTCAAACATCACTGATACCTTGTCTGCTGTATCACTAGAACAACATAGGCCATATGGAAAATGCCAGCCTATGCAAGACATTGCCCTTCCAAATGGGGCTCATTGCCTAGCTAGGGAAGCAAAGATGCTGACAGCTAATGAAATGGTAGCTGTCAACTTGTAATGGTAAGTGTTAGAATTCTAGAAGAAAACCTTTCAGGCAAAAAAAAAAAAAAAAATTCAAGGAACTGAGAGACTAGAGCTGAGCGACAGAATTTGGGCTGAGTGAGGAGGCAGGATAGGTGAACAGGGAAGTAGATGAGGTGAAGCTTGCACATGTTGTGTATATCTGTGGCTTAACATTTCTGCAGGATAAAGAATTGGCCCTTCACAAACAGCTGGTAGAATACAAACCCCTGCCTTCCTTCAGTGTAGTTAGACACTAGGTGTCCAGAGCCTAAACTACGTTAGCTTTTCCCCAGCACTTCCACCCCTAAAAATTTATCTCAGGGAAGTAACAAACCCATGTTCCTGCATTTGTATTATGATAAGAAAAGTCAGGAAATGACTTAAGTTCATAGCGCTACAGCACTGTTAAATCAGTGTGTGTGTGTGTGTGTATGTGTTTGAGTGAGAGACAGAGAGACAGAGAGAAAGAGAGAGAATGAATGAATCATGTAGACCACAGTATTTTTGCAGGTGCTAAGTTTAAAAAGAAAGCAATCACCATCAAAATGCTATACCCAGTCAGGACATTCTCAATGGCATGAAACCAGTAAAATTTGTTAGAAACAGACCAGCCCTCAATGATTATGAGAGGAAATTCTTGAGACAGAAAGGAAGTGACAAAAGGAGACTTTTGAAACAGAAATAAGGAAAGAAGAAAAGAAAAGGCAATGAGGAAAGGCAGGTGTTATGAGCGTTCTGTCTCGAGTGTACTAAATCTGATGGCTGGAGCCAGATGCAGGCCTTCCGTGCCCCCGGTATGTGTAGATGAAATAATGGGAGGGGGAAAAAGGCTTTTAAGTTCTTAGGAATGGGAGATAAGTTTTTTATCTTTTGCTTAAAATAGTAAAATGGCCAAACAGGTAGGTTGTAAATTCATATGCAATACTCAGAACAACCACTAAAAACAAATCTGTGTGAGGAGATACAGTGACAAGCACTATGGATAAATAAAAGTAGAATTATGAAAATGTTCAGGTATGGATAGACGAGAGTGCAAAGAGGACTGCTTAACAGCAAGCGTCAACAACCAGAAGACCTCACTACTATGGCAAACTTAAAGTCTGACGTATTGATCGGAACCTTAAAAGGTCAGTGGTCCAAATGCACCAATGAAAAGAAAAGTTCACGACTTAACAGTAGACGTGAGTTCAGCCAAAAGAAGGCCAAAGTGACTATGGTAGTATCAGAAAAAGTCAGTGTTAGGCAAAAACAAAATCATCCGAATGGGACATTGTGTGGCCAGAGGTTCAGATCACTGCCAAGACAGAGCAACCCTAAAGGCAGCAGAGAACTGCGACAGACCATACGTACAGCAGAGACTGCAGACCTGGGAGAAGACAAGACAGAAAGCGCAGCTGAGTTGGAGATTTATACACTCAGCTCTTCCTGATAGAACACTAAGCACAGAATCATCAAATGTCTGGAATTAACAACATTATTCAGTCATTATAATATAAACATTTTCAGCATGGCACAATGGCTCAATCAGCTAATCCTCCCTTTAAAAGTGCCAGAATCGCACATGGGCATGGGTTCTTGTCCTGGCTGCTCTGCTTGCAATCCAGCTCCTTGCTTGTGGCCTGGGAAAGCAGTGGAGGATGTCCCAAGTGGTTGGGACCTTGCATCCACGTGGGAGACCTGGAAGAGGCTCCTGACTCCTGGCTTCAAATGGGCTCAGTGCTGGTCATCGTGACCATTTGGGGAGTGAATCAGTGGATGGATGATCTTTCTCTCCATAAATCTGCCATTCCAATAAAAAAAGTCTTTAAAGAAAAATAAGCATTTTAAGAATATCCAACAGTAGAAAAATATTTGTTCTTTTTGTATATTCACAAAATATTTGTCAACACAGACTGTATCCTGAATCATGGAACAATAACAAATGTAAAAGATTTAAAAAAAAAATACGTATAATCGGGCCTGGCGTGGTGGCATAGCGTAGTGGCTAAAGTCCTCACCTTGAATGTGCTGGGATCCCATATTGGCGCCAGCACTACTCCTTGCAGCTTCACTTCCCATCCAGCTCCCTGCTTGTGGCCTGGGAAAGCAGTCGAGGACAGCCCAAAGCCTTGGGAAGCTACACCTACAGGAGAGACCTGGAGGAAGTTCCTGGCTCCTGGCTTTGGATCAGCTCGGCACTGGCTGTTGTGGTCACTTGAGTGAATCATCGAATGGAAAATCTTCCTCACTGTCTCTCCTCCTCTCTGTATATCTGACTTTGCAATAAAAATAAATATATATTTTTAAAATATGTATAATCCCTCACCACAATGATTTATTTCAAGTTAGAAATGTGTAAAGAAAGACAGCAAGAAAATATCCAGTGCTAGGGAACTGAACAGCACACTACTAAATCACCTGTGAGTGAAAAAGGAGGCCTTGGGGAGCCTTGATACTGAGTGGAAGTGAAAATGAAGCACGTCAGAATTGTGGGGCCTGTCTAAAGCAGTGCTAAGATGGAGATGTCTAGCATCAAATAATCACATTAGGAGACAGGAAAAGCAGTCATCTTCAAAAATGGATGCAGGGACCGTGGCCTAGTGGCACCAGCATCCTGTGTGGGCACTGATTTGAGTCCTGACTGCTCTGCTGTTGTACCTGGGAGTGCGGCAGAAGATGACCCACGTGCTTGGGCCTGCTACACCCACCTAGGGGATCCAGAGAAGGCTCCTGGCTCCAGACCAGCTCAGCTTCAACAACTGTGTCCATTTGGAGAGTGGCTCACTGCATGGATCCCTTTGTCTGTCCCTGTCTGTCTCTCTGTAGCTCTGCCTTTCGTTCCAGTTCTAGTATATGTGCTGCCGAAGCGAGCACAAGCTCTGGCTTTCAAACAAATCAATCTTTTTTTTTAAACTGAATGTCAGTGTGGCCTGCATGTTTGAGCTGCCACCTGGGAGAGCCATGTCCCTTTCCACAGTCCTGTGGTAGGTTGGTATGTTGACTGCTCCTTATCCAGCATCCTGCTAACGGGGACTCTAGAGGCAGCAAATGATGGCTCAGATAATTTGGTCCCTGCCACCCATGAGGGAGACTTGGATTGAGTTTCTATCTCCGGCATGGCTGTTGCATGCATTTGGGAAGTGAGAAAACAGACGCTTGCTGTCTTGCTCTCTCTGTCTCTATGCTCCTCTGCATCTGGGTCTCTGCTTTGCAGGTAATTTAAAAGGAAATAGAAAAGGCAGATTGAGAGAAACCCAGTTTCTCAAATAAAAGGAAGAAAGAACAGAAATCGATGGAAAACAGATGCTATCATTTAAATAAAAAGCTTGCGCCTTCGAAAGATTAGTAAAATCACACACCTCCAGTAGGACTCCACGATTGCTGTGTGGCAGTAAAATCTTCAGTCTGAACAGACTTTGCTCAGAGTTCTGAATCTGTGCAGTAACTGTATTTGAGCCAGCACAGCCTGGTGGATATGGGCGGAGAACCGGACTTTTTTGAGTTAATACAGCTGTGTCATTTCAAACAGAGCCTGCGTTCTTGCAGTTCTCGGATACTCACTGTGGTTATGAGGGGTAGCATGTGATCTGTGGTGGAAAAAATCCCAGTTATTCTATATACAAGCAATATGATTTGCTACCTTGTTTCTATACAATTCTGTAAAAGACCCTGGGAACCACGTCAAATGTTATCACTGGGCCCAGCGCGGTGGCGCAAGTGGTTAAGGTCCTCGCCTTGCATGCCTGGGATCCCATATGGGCGCCGGTTCTAATCCCGGCGGCCCCCCTTCCCTTCCAGCTCCCTGCCTGTGGCCTGGGAAAGCAGTCGAGGACGGCCCAAAGCTTTGGGACCCTGCACCCGCGTGGGAGACCCGGAAGAGGCTCCTGGCTTCAGATCGGCATAGCATCGGCCGTTGCGCTCACTTGGGGAGTGAATCATCGGACGGAAGATCTTCCTCTCTGTCTCTCCTCTCTGTATATCCGCCTTTCCAATAAAAAAAATAATAAAAATAAATCTTTAAAAAAAAATGTTATCACTGATTACCCAGGACCACCTGCGCTTCAGGCTGCCCACCAGCAGTGTCTGTCTGTCTCTAACCTAGGCTATTACTATATTTACAAATCTCTGCAGCCTCGTTACCAGGCCAGCGAGGCTTTTTCCAGAAGTGTGCCAGTTTGATAGAAAAACTGCTTACCTCAGAAAAGGGAGCACAGCATATAAACAGGGGAAGACAGACCACAAAAAAAGAATAAAATACTTAGGTAAAAGTTTGACAAGAAATGTGACTTTGTGCTCTGAAAGCTACAAGAAAGTGCTAGAAGCAAAACAGCTGAATAAATTAAAACAACATCCTGTATTCATTTATTGGAAGGCTCATTCGCACAAACATGGCAGTGCATTTCCCAAATTCATTCAACATTCTCTGGATCCTAGGTGTATTCTTTTTTTCTTTTTCATGTAGAAATTGACAAACTGACTCTAAAATTTGCATGAAAACTCAGAGTACCTAGAATAACCCAAAGGATCTTGAAAAAGAAGCAAGCTGGACAAGCCGGCAGAGCTGCAGGATCATAGCAGTGCAGTGCTGGCAGGGAGATTAGCCTAAATTAGTGCAATAGGATTGAGAGATCAGAAATAAACCTCACCAGAAATAGCCAGTTGGTTTCCAGCAGGGGTACCAAGATAAATGGTAGGAAGATTAGGTCTTTCGACACATGGCACTGCAATAGTTGGATATCTACAGAAATGAAGTCGGGCCTCTTCCTTCCTCTCTGCATAGCAGTTCACTTAAAACTGATCCTGAACTTGGACATAAGAGCTAATTATAGAACTGTAAGTTAATAACAGAAGTAACTTCATAAACTTTTTTTTACTTTATTTTTATTACAACATCAGAAATATACAGAGAGAGAGAGGAAGATCTTCCGTCTGATGGTTCCCTCCCCAAGTGAGCGCAACAGCTGGAGCTGAGCTAATCCGAAGCCAGGAACTTCCTCCGGGTCTCCCACGTGGGTGCAGGGTCCCAAGGCTTTGGGCCGTCCTCTACTGCTTTCCCAGGCCACAAGCGGGGAGTTGGATGGGAAACGGTGCCACTGGTATTAGAACCAACGCTCATATGGGATCCTGCACATTCAAGGAAAGGACTTTAGCCACTATGCTATTGTGCCGGGCCCGAACTCTTTTCTTTTTTCCAAATAATTGATCCTATTAGGCTTTCATAGGGCTCTACACATTGGCATGTTTCACAAGGACTCCAGATGGTTGTAGGTTGTGAATGTAAGCAGAGTGTAAGAAAGTAATCTAAACATTCTTCACCAAAAAATTAAAAGTCATGTATCTGATCAATTTCCTTATATTAAAAGATACCTAAATGCAATATGGCTTTTAAAGGGAAATCATATGTAGTTCAAAATATTTATATATAACAACATCAAAACCTATATAACAAGGAGAAACAAACAGCAAATCCAAGTACAAATGAAGATATTTTTCTCAAGTGGCACATTTCATCGAGCATTCAAAACCACCAACTTTTTTGTCCTGCTCTTGTACATTATTCGGTGCCCACACGCTGCAGCTGACTGGATCCCTGGATTTTATCTCATTGTCCGTGTCACATTCTCCACAAATATAAACCACTGGCTGCTACTTGGGGCGTTGAACATCCTGCTGGGTGTCCATGGACCCGCGTAGCGCAAGGTTGTGCCTCCTTTGTCTTCATAAACTCTTAAGAGCTTGTGTTTCTTACAGGTAGCTTCAAAAGCACAAGTGATTTCTTAAAAGGAAGATGGAAAAAAGCATATATAATGGTTGAAATTATTCATAGGTTTCAAAATTGTTTCTTGCACCCAAACAAATTCATGCTTTTAATTCCATTTTCTCCCACAAGTACTGAAGAAGCCACGCATCTGATAAGGAGCCCCCAGAACATACCTAGAATTCATAGGAAAGCTCATTCAACAATAAAATATGGGCAAAGGAGTTAGATAAACATTTTTCCAAGTAAAATATATAAATGCCCAATAAACATATAATTACATGCTTGACATCATTAGATATCAAAGAAATGCAAATGTGCTAGTATGTAGAGACTTGTGTTACTAAATTTAGAAAAATGAGAAATGTTGTCAAGCATCTGGAGCAGTTGGACCTGTTCTGTGTTGCTGGCAGGATTGTAAACACAGTGCGGTTGCTTTGGAAATCAGCATTTTTCAGATTTTAAGGAGTTACCTCATGATCTAGGAATTCCTCTCCCAGAAAAAGAATATTCTTGGTCGTGTAAATTCATAGGCCAAAAGTGAAAGCCACCCAGATACCCATCAACCAACGAATGGATAAGCCTTACAGTAATCAATAATTCATATTAAGAAAAAAATAGTGAAATGTTGATAAGAAACTTGTCCTTAATAAAAGAGACCAGTCATAAATCCATGCTATATTTTACATTTATCTGCAGTGTCCATTCTGTTGTCTAAATTGTATTATAATTCTATTATGCAAATTAAAAGTCTCAGTAGGTGCCAGGGGCTGGGGAATGGGAAGATGAGGAGTAACATCTAATGGGTGTAGGGTGACTTTGGTAGTGATGAGTGTGTCTTTAAAATCAGTACAACTCAGTGAGCATACCAAAAATCACAGCTTTTAGGAAGACTTTGATGTTAAGTCTGTTAAAATGCGGAGAAAAAAAAAAAGTTTTTCCTTTCTTAACCAATAATTCTACTTGTAACAGTTTATTTTAAAGAAATATATTGGTTTGTTCATTCCGCCAGTATTTTTTCAGTGACAGTGTACTAGTGGGCATTTTTTGAACTGCTGAAGACACAGCAATAAATAAAATAACCCAATACAGATTTGAAGGTCTTTCAAGTAACATTCGTAATATAAATCTAATAATATTGAAAAACTGGAAACACCTGGATGACCTGGTGACAGACAAATTATAGGATGTGGAGGAATGTTATAATAGCATTTTTAAATTTTGAGTTTTAGCCGAATAGTCACTGACGTGAGAAAATTACCCTGCAAAATGGAATGTGTAATAAAGTGTTGTATATGAGGTGGTATACATGAGGGTGAAGGTAGCAGTGTTGGGTTTGACTCTAAAGCCTACCTCTGTATTGATTACTGTTTCTGTTTTATGTTTTCCTGGCTTTTTTATGTTTGCAGTAAGGTACATTATCATCATAATCCTAAAAACTATCAGCATCCATTCCCCAGAGTTCCCATGAGCACAGCGAAAGCACTGGACTGTTGCAGCCTTTACTTTGCAGCGCTTGGTGTAGATTTGTTTCCTTCGAAATGAAGAGAACAAAGCCAAAGAAAAAAATCGAATTTGTTCCTAAATAGAACATATTGTGTGTGTGTGCATGCATGCACATTAATGTGACTTTGGAGCTGTCTGATACGAAAGAAAATAGGAAAAACTAACCAAAAAAAATACCTACTCTTACTAGTCATGGTCTTTTGTGATATTCATGTTCAGTTGGTTATGTTTTGTTTCTCCTTTCAGAGTTTTTATAACATTAGGAGTTCTCTTTAGCAGCTGCTTGTTCTCTGCTAGCGTTTTAATGCATAACCACCTTCTGTCCTTCCCATTTCGAGTACCTTAAGATCACACAAGTGGGTGACTTCCTGATAGGTCTACAGGACAGGTGTCACGGACTTGGAGACTCTTGTATTTAAGCACTGCGCCATGCTGTCCGTTGTGAACCCGGGAACAATGCAGAAGGAGTTGTCAGTCCTTTGTGAATCAGACCCTCACTCGGAGACAGGGTCAGCATTCAGCCTTGTCCAGAGGTGCATGGTTTGGAGAAATAGCAAAGAATAAGCAAAAATACAGATTCCTGAAAGCAGTGACAAATGTCAAAGAGATTAAGGGAAGATTGAAGATTGCAAACTGCAATTGCAAAGTGCTCTGCTTCATAATATCTATCCCTTTTTATGTGCCTTTTACTTAAATTGTTTAAAATGTTGCTATTAAAAGGTAAAAAAAAAGTTGGTATTTTATGACTTAGTTTCATTTCTCAGATTTGTGTTTCTTGAAGCTAGGGTGTTTTCTGCGTTATTTGCAAGCTGGACACATCCAACACATCACCCTAGACTGACCGCCCCCAACAGTGTTTAACCATCTAATGTTTGGTCGTTGCAGGCAACGTGGCTTTATGGTATACAGATAGCAAGTTTACTGCTGGTCTGCATTCTCCAATTTTTTAATTCCATGATTCTTGGATCATTGCTCATCAGCTTTAACCTTTCAGTATTAATTGCAAGAAAACTTCAGGTAGGACTTTTGTTTTTGTCCTTACTCAAAGACTTTTTAAAAATTATGTGGTCATTAGACCTTATTTTTATACAGCATACAAACAAAAATTGATATCTAGATTCCCACTAAAAACATGAGTATCATCATTTGTTTTTTCTGTTTTAAAAAAGAAGTGCATATTGTAGCGTTCCTGTTTGAAGCTTCCTGCAGTCATGGGCCATCCCACTGGTTAGGCGTTTATTGTTTCTGTCTTCCGATGGCTAAGATTTATTGAGCAGTTGCTTATGATTATAAAGTTGTGCTGATTTGCTCATTGAGACATAACTATATATTTTTATGGGACACAGCCTGATGTTTTGGTTCATGCATATGTTAGGTAATGGTCAAATTAAGGTTAATTTTTGTGTCTCACTTTTAAGCGTTCATCGATTGTAGGAAGTGAGAGCATTAATAACCCTCTCTTTTAACTATTTGAAATTTAAAATGCATTATTTTAAATATTTCTCTCTCTCTCTCTCTCTCTCTGCCTGGCTTATTTCACTTGACACTCTGTCCCAGACCATCCATGTTGTCACGAATGACAGGATTTAGTCTGTTGACCGAATGGTACTCCATTTTGTGTCTCTGTGTGTGTGCACACGTGCGCGTGCACTGCGTGTTCTCTATCTGTTCATCCATTGATGGACATTAGCTTGACTCCAGATCCTGGCTGTTCTGACTAGTAAACATGGGGATGCAGACAGATGTCCTTTGATTATATGCTCATGTGCTAATTCATTGTTCTATTTGGGGGTGGGGAGAGGCGGATGAAAGGACCAGGGGTGGGTAGGAAACTTCCTACTATTTACCATAGAAACTATTCTAATTTACATTACTGTAAACAGTATGTAAGAGCTTCCCTGTCTCTACATACCTCCCTATGTGTGATTTTTTTTTTCTTGCATCTTAACAGTTGTCATTCTGACTGGGATAAAGGGTTACCTCATAGTGCCTTAAATTTGCATTTTTTATAATTAGTGATATTATGCACTTTTTCATACATCTGATAGATTTTTATATATTTTTTCAGATTTGTTTTTATTTATTTCAAAAAGCAGAGAGAGAAATCTTTCATTTACCTTTTAACTCCCTGGTGGTGTACTGCAGCCAGGTCTGGGGCTGGCAGAAGCCAGGAGCCTGGAACTCGCTCCAGTTCTCCCACCCGAGTTTCAGGACTCAGGTATTTGAGCCATTACTTGCTGCATATGCCGTAGTACATATTGCCAAGAAACTGTAACCAGAAATGAAACCAGGATTCAAACCCAGGTATTACAGTTTGGGTAGAAGTACAGATGCATACTGCATTGTATCCTCACATCTGGATATGTTAGTCTTCATTAAACAGTTACTATACATCCCATTAAATGAAAAGCCACAATACAAAATCAACAACAGAAAGAAAAATAGAAATTTACAAAGCCATGAAGTTAAATAACATGTTACTAGATATCACAGTCTCCATTACACACCTACTATATATCCCCTTAAATGAAAAGCCACAAAACACAATCAACAATAGGAAGAAAAGAAGAAATTAAAAATGCCATGAAGTTAAATAACATGCTACTGAATGACTAATGTGTAGCTGAAGAAATAAAGAAAATCAAGAATATTCTTGAAGAAAATGATGCTACTGAATCATCTATGATTCACTGAATAATTTAATTTCCTGTGGGACCAGTGTAATGCACTGAGCCCACTTCTTTCCAAGCTCAGTGCATACACAGCTCACTGTTATCCCTGCAGTCTTAATGTCTTTGCCACACTGTACAAAATGGCACCTGATGTGCCACACTAGAGTTCTTGATCTGCTGGCTGTCAGATCTGAGGGCTACCTGGCCCTATCTGGGGTGAAACCTATAGGAAGTCACATTGTTGCAGACCTGCTGAGCCAGAAATGAGTTCACTCCGAGCTCAGTGCATGCTCAGTCCTATCCCATGGCCTTTGTCTTTCTGGGCAAAATGGTGTCCAATTCAGCTCTATGGGGTGGACTAGGCTGTGAAATCCACCCTGTTCCCTCACCATCTATTGGGACCTGCTACTCTCTGACCCTGGAGCTCTAGGAGCTGCTATCTCTGTTCTTGATCAAACCAAACAGACCAGCAGGACTGGCAGTTCTTTGAGTTTACCTTCTGAGCTCCTGGTGAACATCCCTTCCCAGGTTGTTGCTGTGTATAGTTCCGGCTGCGGTGTAGTTCAGATCGCTACTGGCTGAAGCCGTGGGGGTATCAGTCACTGCAACACCACACTGTTGTTTCTACTGCTTTCCTGTGTCTGTGTCCTGGTCCCCCTCTGCTGTCGTCTGTCGGCTCCTGCTCCTGTTTCCTGGTATGTGCCCTCTCTGCTTCACACAAGTTAATGTTTGTTCAAACGTGTCCTTACCCCTTTCTGCCATCTTGATTCTCTTCAGCCCATTTTTATTTGGATTATTAGAGGTTGTGGGCAGTGAGTTGTTGGAGCTGATTATCAATTCTGGGGAGGTTGTCTCTTCACTCTGTTGATTGCTTTGCTCTTCATATCTCTTGTTTACTGTGATCCCATTTGCTTGTTTATATTTTGTTGCCTGTGACTTGAGTTTTTGTTGTTGTTGTTTCAAAAACTCTTTTCCCAGACCAGTATCATGTACCCTAGATTTTCTTCTGATAGTTTCCAGTAAATCTTATGTTTAAGACTTTAACCCATTTGAGCCTCCATGTAAAAAATCATCAAACAGTGATAGTTTGGTTTCCTCCTAATTTGGACGCTCTCTACTTCTTTCCTTGACTAATATCTCTAGTTGGATCTGCTGGCACTGTGTTAAATAAAAGCAGTATATGTGGGCATGCTTGCCTTATTCTGTAGCCTGTTTTATACAAGCTTTAATGGGTTGAGGAAGTTTTCTGTTTTACCTAATTTGTAGAGAGTTTGTTGTATCACGAAAGGATCTTGAGTTTTATCAAACACTTTTTCTGAATCTATTATCGTACGATTTTTGTCTTTAATCTTGTTACTGTGATGCATTGTGTTTGTTGACTAGCATATGTTGGACTATCTTTGCATCCCTGGGACGAGTCCCAGTTGATCGTGGTTTTCCATTTAGTTCAGTTTGCAAATATTCTGTTGGAAATTTTTACATCTCTGTTTATCAGGACCATTGTCTTGGAACTTTCCTTTTTGTTGTGTCGTTGTCCAGTCGTGGTAGCAGAGTAGTGCTGACCTTGTGGAAGAATTTCCAAGAATGCCTTCCTTAAAATACTGCAAGGGTTAGTGTTAATTCTCTAAGTGCTTGGTGGAATGCAATAGTGAACTCCTCTGATCCAAGAGCTTTCTTTGAAGGGAAACTTTGGATTAAAGATCCAAGCTGTAGTATGTTCTGTGATTTGTTCTATTTCAATATTACTCAATTTTGGTAGGTTTTATGGATCCCAAAATTATTCATTTCTTTTAAGATTTTCAATGTGTTGGTATACAGTTGCTCATAATATTCTCTTATGATTCTTTATATTTTCATAATGTTGGTTGTAATATATCTAGTTTCAACTCTGTAAGGGTTTTTTCTTAGTCTAGATAAGATTTATTGATTTTTTAATCTGTTATAAAGTCAGTTCTGTTTTATTGCCCTCTTGTTTGATTTAAATCTCTATTTTTATTTGCTTTACTCACATATTTATTATTTATTTCCATCTGATGTTAGGAAATTAGTTGGTTTTTTCCCTTAGTTTTTGAGATGCGTTGTTTGAGATATTTTGTTTCTCCTTTATTGACCCATTGTTTTGCAGAGGCATGTTGCTTGTTCTCCATGTGTTGATATAGTTTCAAAAAAAATCTTTCCTGTTTTTGACTGCTGGTTTTATTTTATTGTGATCAGAGAGGATGCTTAGCATGAATTTTTTTCTTTCATTTATCACTTGCTTTGTGATTAACTTGTGATGTGTCTTGGGTAACAGCCCATGTTGTAGGTGAAAAGAATATAAATTCCTCAGTTGTTGGATGAAAGGTTCTCTGAATGTCTCTTAGGTCTTTTTAGCCTTTCAGTGTTTTGTTGTGTATTTTCTCTCTTGGGTAGAGGAATTGAAATTCTCTACTGTTACTGTATTATAATTTGCCTCTGTTTAGTTCAATTCATGTTTGCTTTATGTATTTAGGTGTTCTAATATTGCATGCATATATTTATAATTGTTATATCTTTTTAAAAACTGTAAGAGTCTGATTTGTCTCATTGTGATTGAAGTCTGTTTTATCAGATACAGTTGTAGCTGCTCTTCCCTTGTCATGTCTTTGACATGGGATATTTATTTCTGTCTACTCACTTTCAGTCTGTGTGTGTCCTTGAAAGTGGAGTATCCCATAGGTAGCATATAGCTGAGTCTTGTTTTCTATCCATTCGGCTACTTTGTGTCTTTAAATCTGAAAAATGTAACCCATTCATGTTCAAGGTAATGTAGTGATAGTGACCTCTGTCTAGGCTTGGTCCTTTACACATGGAAGGTTAAATTATTCAGTGAATCATAGATGATTCAGTAGCATCATTTTCTTCAAGAATATTCTTGATTTTCTTTATTTCTTCAGCTACACATTAGTCATTCAGTAGCATGTTATTTAACTTCATGGTATTGTTAATTTCTTTTTTCTTCCTGATGTTGATTTTGTTTTGTGAATTTTCATTTAAGGGGATATATAGTAGGTGTGTAATGGAGACTGTGATATCTAGTAACATGTTATTTAACTTCATGGCTTTGTAAATTTCTATTTTTCTTTCTGTTGTTGATTTTGTTTTGTGGCTTTTCATTTAAGGGGATGTATAGTTACTGAAATGGAGACTACCATATCTAGATGTGAGGATACAATGTAGTATGTATCTCTAATTCCAGACAAAGATGGACTTACAATGAAACTGTGTACTATATCTTGACAATAGGATGCTGGACTCTCTGCCTTTGTCCATGCCCGCAATGATGGACATAGGACTGTGTATGAAAAACTATAGTAATGATACAGAGGAATTGGCGGGGGGTGAGAATTGGGGAGGGGATAAGGGAAATTCCAGGAGCCTGTGGAACTATATCATAAAATGATAATAATAATAATAATAAAGATTTTAAAAACAACTGTTCTCATTCATCCTTTAATTGAAAGTAAACATCTCTCATGCTTGAGTGCTTGAGATGTTGAATCTGAGAATGTTTAAAGTTATCTGAGGGTTCTAAGAAAACTTGTAGCGAAAAGCACAGTTTGTTTTTTTTTATTCTGGCAGGTCTTTTGAGTTACACCTATGTGATCCCTGAGTTAGTGGATACATGCTGAAACAATCTTTCAGATCACTCCCTCAGACATTCCTGGGGTAGACAGACCCCAGTGCCCCCCAGTGCCCGATGTCATGTAATCCATGTAATCGTGGAGAGCTGTTAAGACTAAGGAGCGAGTAGTAGGTTGTGTTTTGCACATATATGCATTTCCTCTGTATTGCATCATCTGGTGTTTTAAATGCTTAGGACATTTCATTTTGTTTATGAAGTTACATGTATAGATTGAAGAATTAAAACACAGTTCTTTTAACTTCCAGAGAAACCTGAAAACTGGAAGCTTCCTTAATCGGATTGGGAAACTTTTATTACATTTATTAATAGTTCTGTGCTTCACGCTTTTTCTCAACAACATTATTAAGGTAAGGTCACAGAATGACATATTTAATATGTTTCTGAATTCACTTAGGGCATTGAGATAGATTTTATGTTTTTACTTTTTAAAGGAATCCTTGCTTTATAAACATGTAGCATCACTGAATGGTTTCCAGTTTTGCCAAACAACCTCAGTTTTAACTTTGTCTTGGAAATAAGAATTATTTTATTGATTTCAGTTACTGATTTCTGTTAGGTCTTTCTTAGTTATGTTCTGTCTTGAATTCGACTTTAAAAGCATCAAGCAAATGTCACTAATGTCAGTGTTTTAGATAGCTTTCTACCCTGTGGTGTTGAAAAAGCCGCGGTTATTGGGCTCAGTTGAAATCACTGTCCTCGTTCTTTGATCTCAGCTGGAAAGATGGTTTGTGTCCGTTCTCGGTAGTTGCTTCCCAACATTTAACTGATTTAACAATGACACCCATTCAGCAGAGAAATGTATTCTGTGACTTAGCTTATATATTGCATGGCTTTGCTAAGGCATCTTAAGTGCCCTAGTGGAGAACTTGGTTTAAGCATGCTTCCTAATATTTAATACTGGCTTTAAAAACAAAACAAAAAGCAGACATTACGTAAGGGTAGAGTTCCTGGACTGTGAACTGTCCTTTGCTTTTGTGCTAGAGCAAAAATACACAGTGTACTTCTAGGATGACGTTACCCCACCTGGAAGGTTTGGCTCAGGATGGAGACCATCTGCAGAACATGCTCCTCCTTCCTAGAAAGGGTTAATTGTCAGAGGTGAAAAGCCCCTTCACTCAGCCAGCCTCACGGTGCGTGACAGTACTGGTCAAGGCAGTCAGCTCTCCTGGCAGATGCACTGAAACCCAGGCAGTACATCCTGTTGCCCCCCCTTACATATTCGGTGATCTGCAATATATGAAACTACTGGAAAGCTGCTGTGTAGGCCACATATTTCTGACTCCACAAGGAATAATATCTCTTGAAATGTTTTGCAAGTGACCTATCTTGAAAAGAATTAGAAAAAAACAAGATGTGTTTTTGCTAGACGCACATTCTCAGTTCTAGCAGTGTGGGGACAGCCTGAGAGCCACTGTTCCTTGGACTCTTACAACCCTAAGGATGGCATTTGCTGGTAAAATGGACAGATTTGTAGCTCTTCTCTAGTGAGCGTATTTTGTGTATTAACCTCAGTTCCAGCTTCATTTTTTTTATGTTTGTACTCCTGATGTAATCTCTTTTCAATTGCTGTTAGCCGTACATTTGAAAGTATATTAATTAAAATTATGATCGCTAATGGGAAGGCTACTGCTGTCTTGAGCTGTCTTTGAGTTGTGTCTCCAAAGCCAGACAGAGCTATTCCCATTCTTGTTTCAAGTCAGAGTGTAGATTTTCTGGTCTAAAAAAGAAAAAATTGTACTTGCTGGGCTTCAGCCTTCTCTCTCTTCCAAAAGCCAAAAGGCTCGTCTTTTACCTGTTTTGCATATTGAATACACACATAAATCTTTGAATGAAACTATGCTTTTTTAAAAAGAAGTGAATTTGAAAGCCTCTGCTTTAGGATTCCCAATTCTGAGCATTGCTGTGAACTCACTACCTCTATGAAATCAGACACTGAGCACACACACTGAATCAGTGGCAGTTACCAGGACACCGTGCCCAAGGCACTAATGACATTTTTATTTTGTTTTGTTTTCTCCCCTCTGTAGAAAATTCTTAACTTGAAGTCAGATGAACATATATTTAAATTTTTGAAGGCAAAATTCGGGTTTGGCGCAACAAGGTATGGCTGAACTGCAAAGCTGCTTGCCCTTGTGTTTTAAGCCAGCAGGGATTTTAAAACTTAAGTCCCCACTGAGCCTTCAACTAGTGAAGGCTCATTTTGGTGGGGGGGAAGTGTGATGTAGCTCCCTGTCCTTGGATTGAATTTAATGTTTTGCTTTCCCTTTGTTCCCCAGGGATTTTGATGCAAATCTCTACCTGTGTGAAGAAGCTTTTGGCCTCCTTCCTTTGAATACCTTTGAAAGGCTCTCTGAGACGCTGCTTTTTTATGCTTACGTATTTGTTCTGTCCATCACAGTGATTACCGCATTAGTTGTTGCCTTTCACAAGCTCAGGTAGGGCATATTTCATAAATTTTGCACCTGCCTCAAAGAGCTTGTTACATGCTGGAGAAATCGTCGCTAAGCTAGAAAGCAAAATGTCAGACACAGAACAGAAGTGTTGTTTACTGTAGAGCAGTAAGACTCCACACTCCGAGACAGCAGAGAGCAGGCGCCATCATACAGACTGGTCCGGGTTTAACGATCCATGTGTACAATTAGTAACAGTGTGGGCATGAGCTAGTGTGTAACCCGCTGGTGTTCTCCCCCTTTTTTTTCTCTGTGGATTGAGACTCCTAAAAGTATTTAGAGTCTTGTAAGAAACAGAAATAAGTTGAAACAACATGAAGAAGTCACACAAGGATCTCACGCCTGGAATATTTTCCGCATGTTAGCTGTCATTAGCCAATACGGCTGTTAGCTCATGAGCTCTCCTCGTTTGCTTCCTTTATTCCTTTCCTTTGATTTTCTACCTTGTTCCTCTATTTTAAATCAAAAAAAAATTTCTCCAGAAATATCAAGAGTTAGGGTTCATTGGCTCTCCCACATCTTGTTTCAAGATCACAGTGTTAGAATGGACCATAATTACTAGTATCTATTAAAAATCCTAACTAATAAATTCCAGTGTTTAAGCCACATGTCTCCCAGTCTATTGGAAAAAAAAATTAGAGAATATGAGGACTTTCTTGAAACTCGCAGAATCAAGCTTATGGGGTGTTTGCATTTACTATCGTGTTAAATTGACAGAAAATTAAGTGTAAGAAGTTGAGGCCACCATCATTTGTGAAAACTTAATGAAGCCCTCGAGGAATCCATTTTTCCTGTATCATTTCCTTGCCAGTTAAGGTGCTGGTGAAGTGTGAGTCGCGGCCACCAGAGAGCTGTCGTTAGAATGAATTCCAAACACTTGAAGTGTTTTACGATTATTAAGAGTGAAGCAATACTCAACCATGAAAGTATTTCACTGATGATAAACTATTTTAGTATCTTTCAGAAGTGTTCTGTTATACCTATGCTAAGATAAAACTTAGACCTGTGAAAATAGATGGAAATGATTCTAGACAGCCCTGATTTAGCAGGTGTCGGCAGGACTCTGGAGAGCCTGGGGAGCAGGGAGCCCAGTGGGCTTGCAGTGTCTTTGTGAACCCTCTGCCCTGTGAATCTGTGAGCCGTCTGTGGAAGCTGACGTGTGTAGAATTGGAGATTTTAGAAAATCTTTGTTGATCAGGTAGGGCGATTAGGAGTTTATTAGAGGAGTAAAGAACTGTAGTAACATACTATGAATTACATTTTAAGAAACATGAAGCGTATTTTATCAGTGCCAGGTGTTTCCGGTCTTTCCACCCATCTGGTTAACTCAGAGGGATCATAACGCAGTTCATGCAGCACATTTGCATCAGTGTGAAGGATGAGCGACGCGGGGTTCCCTGGGGCGTATCTGCAGGATGAGGGAAGGCCTTGCCTCTAGGCTGGGGCAGGCAGGAGGTGTTGCAGAGTTCTGCCAGGCATCCAGGAGAGGCAAGAGCATGTGTCCTTTTGTCTGGTGTCCTCTTTTAGTGTCAGCATAGGAGCCAGGACTCGGGTTGATATTCAGCAGTTCAATAAGGATTAGCACCAGTGGTTCAGAGTACCTTTAGAGGAGCATGTTGATTTCGCTGTGACTCCACAGTGGTGAAAGGAGAGTTTCTGGAGATGAGTGTTCTCTGGTTACAGAGAAGCCCCCCCCCCAATGAGTGAGCAGTAGATCTTGATCAGAGCATTGATTCTCTTAAACTGGAGGCCCTCCCTGATAAATTTCCCTCCACAACCAGCTGCGCAACATCTGAACTCACTCATTACTCTGTTCCCTCACGGCCAGCGTGTGCTTCCCGATGTGGTGCTTTAGCTCATGTTCCCGTGAAGTGTTCTTACAAAACCTGAGAAACAAAATGAACTTGACTTGAGTAAACTTTGAAATCAAATCACAAGTTTATAAGGAATACCTGGAAATAGAGGACTGTATTAAAAGCCGTTGTAAGGAGACAGCCAGTTGCAAAAGATGAAATACAGGACAAATGTTCATGTTACTTTTTACTTGAGAGAAAGAGGTACTTTAATGTTCTGTGAATGTTTAAAGAGCTACATGCAGGGTAAGCAGGGTGAAGGCTGTGGGCCTGCAGTCAGAGAGGCTGCCGGCCCACACGGACAGCAGCATGAGCTGGCTGCTGATGGTCGCCGAGGAGCTCATGGAGGTCTTACTGGCTGTAATAGCCTGAATGTAGCTGCAGTTGGTGAAAGTCATCTGTTGAATACACAGTTTGGGATGTTGGCAGGTCAAAAGTCAATTCATCTTTGTTAAAAGTTTGCAACACTGATAATAACTTGCAAAGCATCTTTAAAGATCTCTTACAGTCTTAGTGATTTCAAAAGAACTTCCTGGCTATTCTTTAAAGAGCTCATACACTTTAAATATATACCTACAATCTGTGAAATCTAATTTACACGAATTCCTGATACTGTGACACTTGTAGCCTCATCAACACGTTCCCAGTGAAGGCTGATTCACTAAGTAAACAATATACGTCTAAATAAGGTACCAGGTGCTTCTATCTTCTGTTAAAAAAAGATTTGAGTTAAGATCATTTATCTCGCTTTAATTGTGTCATGTTCACGATTTCATTCAGTGATCCTGCAAAGCAACAGTCAGTGGGCAAAATGGGAAGATGCACAGTGGACCTGAAGCCGGAAACAGCCTACAACGTAATCCATACCATCCTGTTTGGATTCTTGGCACTGAGCACAATGAGGTACTTGTATTTGACTTCACTTGATATTTGTTAGTGTAATTTGGAAGCAAACAGTCATCTTTCTTGTGGTTCCCTTCTGTATTGCCTTTTCCAACTGAAAAATATTCCTTTCTTTTTTTAAGATTTATTTGTATATTCTTGATGATTTTTACATAGTTAATTAGGATGATAAGGGTCAAGGATTAAAGGAATGTGGGTGAAGCCATTATTTCCACATTCTCTTTTTATCCTTCCTGTATCTGGAGGAAGAGGAGAGAAAAGTTGAGAAGCCACACCCAGCCTCCCAAACGCCTCTGTACCCTGGGATGGAGTAAAGTCGCTGATGTGGGGCATTCTCTGAGGGTGCTACTCAAGAGGTTTTGATAGTTCATCAGTTCCGAATTATTGCCCATCTCGCCACTCTAAGCACGATGAGATCTCTCCAGAATCCACTGGCTCACCTAGTCCACCTGAGAGTCTCCATTTGGCTGGATACTCACTGTCAACTCTTGGTTGGGTGCATTGATCAATTTGTTCTGTCCTCCATCCTCTGTTGTGTACCAGGTGTCCTCTGCAGGTTCCAGTGTGCTGCCACATCCTCCAGGTGCACCTGGATATGCTGTCCACTGCTCTGTGTGAGCCACTGAGGAGGCCCAGCCCTGACACATGCACTCCATGTTCAGACCATGGAACCTGCACTTCTCTCCATGGTTGGGGTTCTGAGTCCAACAGTTTAACTGGGGGTCCCCAAAGCAACTTCATCTGAGGTGATCCCAGACCTGATTCTTGTGTGTGCATAGCAGTACAGAGTCCAGCATAGTCTGTCACCCAAATCAGCCTACGCACACACTGGTAGTTACAATTGCTGGTTAGTTCTGCCTCCAGCCCTGTCTTTTATACAAACCAATAGGTGCTGCAGTCCAGCCTGATTCTGCTCACCACATACTCGGCCCTCACACAAACCAATAGACACTGCAGCCTACTCTAAGCAACCTGCAATAACCTTCACCAGGCCTGCCCTCTACCCTAGTTCCTGTGCTTGCCAGGATGCACAGCAGACTAGACCACTCTGTTCCACATGGCATTCAGCTCTCATAATATCAATGGACAATGAAGCCTAGTGCAACCCAACCAGCTCCACTGTCCAGCCCACACATGTGCTGACAGGTGCCACTCTGTCTTGTCATGCCTGCCCCAGTCCTGGTTCTCATGCTCACCAGTGGGAGTGGCAACCCAAGAGGGAGGTGCCTTACTGGACCTACTCCCACTCCTGGATCTTGCACTCTCCGGGTGGGTCTGTAGTTTAACTTGACAGAATTAGCCCCCAGTGCCAGCATCTGCCAGCTGATGCTGTGGCAAAGCCCAACCAACCTGCACCCACTCTGGCTTATGCTTTCCCCTGATGCAGTTCATGTGACCAACAGGGGTTGTAGCCCTGCCTGTCCTGGTCTGCCCCCATTCCAACACTCATGCTCATCAGTGGGAGTGGTGGTCCAGTAGGGGAGCCCCACACAGCTCCCTACCAGTTTTGCCTCCTTCTCCCCCGGTTCTCAGGTGTGCTTGTTGGGTACTGTTGTCCAATCTGGTATGGCCCACCTCACCTTGACATTTGCCAGTGGGTGTTATACCCTGACTGAGCCCGGCCCACCTCCAATTCCAGCTCACACTGGTGGGGGCTACATCCTATCTCAGCCCAGCTAGCCTCTAGTCCCAGCCCTTTTGTGAACTGGCTTGTGTTGTGGCTTGATCCAGCCTCACCCACACTCCATTCTGGTGCATGGATTCGCCAGCAGGTGATATGAACTGGCGCAGCCTGATTCATCCCCCACCTGTGCCAAATGCATGCTGGTGGGTATCATTACCTGGCCTGGTCTGGGCTGCTCCCTGTCATGGTTCTTGCACTCACCTGCAGGGACTGTGTCCTGACAGAGGAGTAGCCCAAACTCCTCCATCAGAACCTCTCCCAATGCCTGATCTTGCATGCATTGGTGAGTCCATGGGCCAGCCCTACTTAGTCCACTTCCTATCCTAGTCGAAATATGGCCTTTCCTGACTGACCCTTACCCATTCCAGTTTTTACTGTTTGGTGTTACACCCCATCCAAGCCTGCTTCACATGCAGGCACAGCTTACATAAGACTCCTCATAGTAGAGACCTAGCCCAGCCCGTCCTATACCTACCCTGGTTCTCACAAGTACCAGTGGGTGCTGGAGTCTGGCCCAGCCTGGCACACTCCAGACCCAGTCCACACTTGTGCTGAAGGACACTACAGCTGTGTCCAAACCATACAACAGCCCCCAATATGACCCTCACACTCAGCAGTGGGAACCACAACCCATCCAGTGCATCCCCTTTGCTCCCCAAGCTGGCCTGTTCTAAGCCATAGATCTTGCATGTACCAGTGGTTGCTCTGACCCAGCTTGATATAGTCCCTCACCTGTCTTGGCCCTTGCCTTTGGATGCTGTAGCCTGGCCTGACCCAGCCTCCCCCAGTACCAACTCTTACTGACAGGTGCTGGAACCTGGCCCTGCTCAGTCTGTTCCCATCCCTGGCTCATGCAAACCAGCAGGTGTGATAGCCTAGCCTGGCATGACCTGAGCTCCAGCTTGGTTCTGTACCTGCTGGTGAGCTAAGGTTTCTTTCTTTTTTTAATAGATTGCTGTTGTTTTTTTTTTTTTTTTAATTGGAAAGTCAGATATACAGAGAGGAAGATCTTCCATCCGGTGATTCACTCCCCAAGTGGCTGCAACTGCTGCAGCTGAGTTGATCCAAAGCCGGGAGCCAGGAACTTCTTCCAGGATGCAGGTGCAGGGTCCCAAGGCTTTGGGCTTTCCTCAATGGTTTTCCCAAGCCACAAGCAGGGAGCTGCATGGGAAGTGGGGACCATCAGGATTAGAACCGGCATCTGTATGGAATATCGGCATGTTCAAGGCAAGGACTTTGGCCATTAGGATACCTTTCAGCTGCTTTTTGCCCGGATTACAAAGGTTCCTGTATATTGTACTCACTTGGTAGTTCCCAAAAGGCAGTGGAATTAATAATGAAGCCTCTGACAGTGCTTTCTCACAGGTCATAAGGCTGGGTTTGCAGCTTTCTCTACTCAGCTGATGCACTCTGGCCTGTTTGTCCTTGCAGGATGAAGTACCTGTGGACGTCACACATGTGCGTGTTCGCGTCCTTTGGCTTGTGCAGTCCTGAGATATGGGAGTTACTGTTGAAGTCGGTGCGTCTTTATAGCCCAAGGAGGGTCAGTGCTATCCCTTTCTCCATTTGGTTAAAAAAATTGTTTTTGTTGTTTTTCTTTTTTTGAAAAGCAGAGTTAGAGAGGGCCAGGCTGAAGCTGGGAGCCAGGAATTCCATCTAGGTCTGTCAGCGTGGGGACAGGGACCAGCCACTTGGGCCAGCCTCCACTGCTTTCCCACGTGCATTCGCAGGGAGCTGGGCTAAAAGTAGATCAGCTGCGACTCAAAGCGGTGCCCGTATGGGTTGTCAGTGTCATGAGACAGCATGCCATCCTCTGCATTTTAGGATTCTTCAGTGTTTCATACTAACTCAGTCTGTTACTTTTTTTAGCAGTTAGCCATCATTGAATAACATGGTTAGTAAAATATGAAACTAAAACTAGATAGCTGATAAATTGAGGCTGTATAAGAAATTATTTTTAAGATAACTATATTTTGTCTTTAAAAATAATTTTTATCTTGTCTGTAACATCGGCTATGTTCATTATGCAGAATTTTAAAATACAAGGACACAGAAAGGGAAATGAGAAATAACCCAAAGTCCCTTTTTTTATCTAGCCTTTTAACTTTCATTATAAATGCTTACCTAAAAATAATTATTAAAAAGTGCATGATCGTGTTTAAAAGCCTGTAAAACACAGTTTTGAATTGTTCTGCCCTATAAATTCACTAGGTGGCAATATGGTAGAAGCTAAAGTATCTTAGCAGTGATTAGAATCCTGATTCTGGCTGGGCTGTTTTGCATACGGAGGCTCACGCTCCATTACATTGTATTTCTGTTGTTGTGGGGGTGGGAGTGGGGGGGAAAGCCCTATGTTTACAAAGCAAAACCCATAATCCCAAAACATGGAGAAATACTCATGATCTAAATAGTGTCTTTCTTGCATGTAGATATGTATAATGCGCTATTCAGTCCCGATAGCAGTCCTGCTGTACCTGTGCTACAAGGTAAGACTGCTCTTCTCATCCTGCTCATTCACACGTGGAGCACAACAGTGCTGTGAGGCAGTGTACTTTGTGTGTTACCTGGCGAACAGAGTGGTTTGTGGCATCTGTGAATACTTCCTTTAGCTTCTTCTCACAGTGGTGGAGAATAAGATGAAAATCGCTGTTTTTTTCCAAGTAGTTCTTTAAGTAAAACGTCCGTAGCAATAACTGCTACCATTTAGCCATTCTCATTGATTTTGATTTTGACCATTACTATTCAGCTAAAGCAAAATGTGACCATGTTTTCACAGCTACTTTGACATAGTAGAAAATATTTCTCCCATTACTTGTTCTATATAATACAGTGTAAGAGACTTCCAGATGTGCTTTCTTTAAATCTGTGTGCTTTTCTAGATGCTTATCTTTGTAAGAAAACACACACATAAATAAATACAGTCTTATCTGTTCCTCCACTTCCAGTTGGAAGTTGTAAAACTCCTGGTGCTCTGAGTTGACTGATTCCGAAAGTAGCATTAAGCATGCTTCCTTCGGCTCCGAGACTCCCCTGCCAGGGCCAGTGGCCGCTGACCAAGCTGACCACTGTGCAACTCTCAAGTCACGTCTCTGACCACCTTGGCCGGTAACACAGATTGTCTTACCCAAATGAGCTCTTGCTCCTTTTAAAGTTTGGATTTGTTTTCCTTTGTCTTATTTTATACTAGAATAGCAACATTTACAGTTGACCATGAGGAGCCCCTGATTTGGCGGGACTAGCCTTTGGGGCTGGTCCCCAGGGAAGGTTAGGGACAGCTGCAGCAGCTCAGCTTCTGCTGTCATTTGCATATATCTTCACATGAGATTTCATGAAGGGAAGGTTTTAGGTTGAAAAGAAACATTTGGTTTATGTTCTGTCAAATCCCTGACCATTAAAACAGTTGCTAGAGTGGGTAGAGCTCAGATATTGGAAAACATAGAAATAGATCTTTGCTTCCTTGTTGCTGGGAGTTTTATTGTTCTAGTGTAATAATAATAATAATAATAATAATAAGCTTAAATCCTGTGGAAGGCAACACTTCACTGTTGGGTACAGGGTTTGTTTAGTTAGGAGTCAGACACCTCTGCACATTGATTTTTAAGGCTCAGAAACACTCCTCCCAGAAAAAGTAACTCTCGCACGTGAGCCGCAGTGATCTTTTTGTCTGTAGCTGTAGGAGCCATGTCTCGGCTACTCACTGACATTTTCCTGATTTTCTTAGAAGCTGTCTGAGGTTTTGGGTCTCTTGTCCTTGATTAGAGAGATGAAGGCACTGTGGAAGAATCAGGCTGTGCAGGGCGTCGACTCTGCGCGAGGTCCCCGGCCCTGCGGCAGCATTCCCTGAGAGCGTCTTAGGGATCCAGATGCTGGGGCGTGCAGGCAGAGGGCCGGAGTTCATATCTGAACCATGCCTCCATCCACACTGGCGACCCAGCAGGTAGTGTGGGACCCTCACAAGCAGGGTCTCTCAGCAGTGCCCTGGGGACTGTAGGATGTTCCGCCACCTCCCTACTTCCACCCCGTGGATCCAGTCATTCTCCCCACTAATGCCACAACCACAGATGCGTCTAGATGTTGCCAGCCATCCCCTAGGGTCAGGAGGATCAGAATGCCTCCCCTCACTGCTTTGGGGAGTCAGTGCTACATAGATGAGCCAGTCTTACCACTCAGAACGGCAGGCCCAGGAAATCCTTGCAAATTTTCCCCAAGTGGGGGAATTCGTGTTCTAAGGAAACTTTTGAAGAAACTTCCCAAGAGCCTCATCCCTTCCTTGGTGCAATTACGGGGCTCCAAGAGACGCTGACACCTGCAGCTCTTGCACGGTGTAAGTCCCTCATCTCCTCAAAACTAGTGAAATAAAATCAGAAAACATGGCGTCATGTGTATGAAGGGTTTCTTTGAAACCAAGTCTATTTTCCAGTTATCGATGTGCAAGTCAGGTGAATTTATTTCAAATCCTGATTTGAGTCTTACCTAGCAGTCATAATGAGCGCTTTTCAGTTTCTTGTTCATAATACCAGCTTTGCTGTATCTCTCTTTGGGGTAATCCTATTAAAAAGGAAAGCATGTGCAGGTCTCCCCTCTGGAGTCAAGGGTTTAACAAAATTATTATTCTGGCCTTGATTAACTTATTTGGGCTGCTAAAATCCCACATATACTACTGATTCCTTAAAAATGGCATTTAGTTAATCCAGCACTTACTTTTGTTTATAGGGATTGCCACAATGTTCTTAATAGATTTTAACATTGTCAGAATTAATGCCACTAATTTTCAAACTGGAAAAATATATAGTATTCATGGAAACGACAGATTTCAAATGTTTTCTACTAAAAATTTCAGAGCGTCTTGTTGATGCTTTGTTGATTTTCAAAATCATAGGGAGAATGGATTATTGAAATCTTACAAAGCTATCATCTAATCTGAAATTTTTATTTCATCTCTTCCAAAAGCTGGAACCGAAAGGGCCATCGCTTGATCCCATCACCAGCAATTTTTCTGATTCACGTGCCCAGGAAACAAGAAGTGAAATAGCAGTAAAATTGGCCAAACATGAGGGAACACGTTACTAGGCCAAAGCCCAGCCATAACCCAGTCCCTGGTTACTTTGGTTCTGCCTAGTGGTTCATTAGAGAAATGACTGGATTTCAGCACAATTGAAGAGTGGGTATACTGCCATCAGTCTTCTATGCCAATGTGTGCAATGAATCCCACAGTCAACCTTAGGAAGTAGCTAAATGCGCAAACCAATTGCCATTTGATAGAATAATCAAGAATTAATTGTGGGATTAGATGGACTTAAGTTACATTGGCTGAGTGGCAGATTCAGAGTGTAGTTTTTCCATTGGCTCTCGTGGTATTAGGTAACTTAGCGACCAGGATGTAACAGGAGTGTGAACACAGCTGTCAGAGCACAGATACCCACTGAGAGTCCTACTCTCAGGTGACCAGCTGTATTCATGCACTCCAAATCACTTGATTTAATAAAGTCTGATCATGACATTATGGATTGAAAAGGGAACTGGATTTAAAGTCGGATCCAGCTCACAGTTAAGTGACATCACTGAGTCTGCCTCACTCATGAAGTGAGAAACCCGCTCCCGTGGCCCTGCTGCCTGAGGATGGAATGAGATTCTGTACCCAGTACCGTCTCCCACAGGGTGCCTTCTGCGTCCAGAGGTGCATGGCATGTTAATCACGTACCGTTAGCTTTCCAGTGGTTGGTACTCGTCAAATCGCACTCGTGTTGTACTAGATTACTAACACCCCCTACAACAGAACTTTTACCAGAGTAAAATCTCGTTTTTAAAAGTTGACAAACACCTCTAGTCCTGATTGGCTCCGCACAAGGTTAGGCCCTTCCCTCGCACTTCCAGCTCATTTGTGCTAAGAGAGCTGACACAGAGATGAAGTCGTCTTACATTCTAGTTGTCATATTTATTTAGTCTGTAATTTAAATACAATTTTGTTGTCCCTCCCACCTTGCCTTTTTTTTTTTCTCAATTTACTCTTAGTGGTAGTTGTGGGTATAGGGGTGGATTTTGTTTTTGTTTTTTGTGTTTAATTTCAGTTCTGGCCAGGAATGATGGATGAGCTGTCCGAGTTGAGGGAATTCTATGACCCAGATACAGTGGAGCTGATGAACTGGATTAAGTAAGAGGATTTTTTTTTAACCTTTAAAATTTTAAGTGCCTTTTAAGAGTCACTATAGACCATGTTTGTTTTCGGGGTTTTTGGTTTTGGTTTGTTTTTACCTAAATGTAAAACATTTTTATCGGACTCTTCTTTAAAACTGTATACTTTCTATTCCAGACATATTCTTTCTGATGGTATCTCTTGAAGGAAATACTCCTTTAGAGAGCAAAGTAGGATCAGGGAGTAGATTTCAAACAGAACTGGACGTGAACTAAAGTCCCTCATTCTCTCCTGGTTTTACCACTGTTTTCTTTTTAATGCCACTCACATTATCTGTTCATGTTGACACCGGAAGATATTCTCTTCCTGTTGATTATTTAAAAATTACACTTGAAACCCAGTTAACTGGAAGCAAGAGAGCTGAGTGCAGATTTCAGTTTAACTAATCATGTTGCCCACACTTAAACCTAGACAATTTGAAAAACAGACACTCAGAGCTTTGTCGCTCGGTCGCACTGCATCGGCTCTTACTTTGCCTGCACTCTTGCTCTGCCTCAGCATTCAGCATTGGAATGAGAGTCACGTGTTCCAAAGCTTTGTGGAACCTGCCTCCTGCCAGCAAAAAAAAAAATTAGCTTTTCTACCCAAAAGCAGCCCTCCCATGCCCGGCATGACTGTATTTTCCTGCTTTACAGCCCACAGCAGCCGTATAATTAGTCATATATAAATAGATGTTACAAATCTTAGGCAACATACTCAAAAAAACATTGGCTGCATTGTCTCCATTGCTTAGAATTTTAGTGGCCGTATTGGCACTTTGTCATGACTAATGTTTACTAACCAGTACAGTTTAGCACTGCTTGTGTGGTAAGAGATGGTAAATGTTTGATAGCGTTGGTCTCTTGAGTACAATACATGGATTTTATAGAGATTTATGTCTAAAATATATATGTGGCTCTGGTCCCAATGTTGGACCTGGTTGGACAGGATACAATAATAATTTTTCACATATTTCTAGCACTGGGAGTTGCTAAGCCATGCTTTTTGTTTTTATTTTTAAATCATGGTAAATGATTATATAGAGTAAATAATTCCTTCAGTATTTATTGTGTATAGGAATGTTGTTTGTAGTAAAGGAAAGCTAATTACTTTTGCACTAACCATAGTTGACTGGAAGTTTCTGACAAGTGCCCTGTGGGTGAGGCTTATATTTTCTGATTTTTTCTTTTAATATGATGCGAGTGACTGGGATTCCAGATCCACCAAGATTGGCACTGTGCCCACTTGCATGTCCACTTCCCAGCCTTGGAGTTCTGCACAGTAGTCAGAAGGGGATTCTAGCAGAGTCTGAGTTTGTCCTTGGCTCTGCCGGGCCGGCTGTGCTCTCTGCCTCTGTGCCGTTGTACTCGGGGAAGTACCAAGAGTGATGTTTTTTGGCTGTGAAAGGCTGTGTGGAAAAGGCAGTGTGTAGGCCAGTGATCTGGGACAGGACCGCCAGCCCCCACTGCTCCTTGACCAGCAGCTCCCTCCGGCTAATGCCTCTTAGACATACTCTCTTGACTTAATTCTCAGAAGCTGAAGGATTCCCAGTGTCACCCACGTTTGCTTCCGTTACAATCCAGTCTTGCCTGTTTTCCCCTAAAAGTCTTCATATCTAAATTGTCATTTTTTTGCAAAAATAGCTGCCAGGCATGTTTGCGAAATAAACTAAGTGATGATGAATCTGTGCCAAAAGAGGGTCTATTTAGACACAGAGTGTTTGTTTAAATCAACAATTAAAGCAGCTCAGATCTAGGCTCTGTGCTAAGCACAACTGAATGTACTTTAACTTTTCTTATCCTGTCCTGATTTGTTGGTTTGTTTTTATGATACAGTGCCATAGGCTCCAGGATTCCTTCCCCTCCCCAGTTCTCATCCCCCTGCTGATTTTCCTATATTATTAAAATAGAAAAGTTCTTCAAAAACTGACGTAAGTCCATCATTCTGCTATTTAACTGTATCCTGACATTGTAGGTATAGACAGTCACAGAGTCCAGCATCCTATTGTCAGGATATATTTAGCAGTTTCATTAGGAGTCCATTTTTGATTTAGAAGTAGACATGCACACTGCATTGTGTTTTCACATCTCAATATGATAGTCTCTGTTACACAGTTGCTCTACATGACTGTCCATGCATGTTGATATATCTTTTGATCTTGTATTTTGTATGCAGCTTGCCTTACATCGGGGAGAACATATGCTATTGGTCCTTTTGATCTGGTTTATTTCACTGAGCATAATGGTATCTAGTTGGGCCCATTCTATTGCAAATGGTAGAATTGTAAATGGTTGAGTGGTATTCCAGTGAGCAGATGTAGCAATTTCTTCATCCACTCCTCTTCCGACTGACATCTGGGTTGTTTCCATGTCTTCGCTAGTGTACATTGTGCTGCTGTGTCGACTGGTCACATAGTGCCTGTGCTACTAGAAGGATGGAGCAGTCAGACTCCTGGGGGCCCCAGGCTGGACATCAAAGTGGATGTTCTCAGATGACCGTCCTCTGTCAGTGCAGTCACGTTGGCCTCTGTGGGGGCCGTGGTCAGGATGCAGCACTACTCAGAGTAGTAGTAACGACTGGCGTGAGGTGCTGCAAGGAGCTTACCTGTCCTCTCTGCTTCGAGGACTTGACCCTGGAGCAAACAACATGCACACATACTGCAGAGACACTGGGCTTCTCCGTGGTCGCTGAGGGCATCTCTCTGCCATCAGGACAGGTTGAAGGATGCTGTAGCCTCAACCCCGTCATGGGCCCAGTATGATCGTCAGTAGGCTAGTACCTCCAAGACAGGTCCAGAGCACCGTACTAGGATGACATCATGAGAGCAGTTACAGCTGAGGAGTCTGGATTTCTTGATGATGTTGAAGCCTTGTTGTCTGAAGCTAGGTAACTTCTGAAGTCCTGTGCTTGATCTGTGTGCTTGGTCCTGGGCTGCAGGTGTTAGGGCACTGCCTTAAGAATGGAACCTTGAAGGCAAGCAATGCGTCTCCATCAGTGTAAACAGCAAACCTCCTCGCAGTGCTACTGGCTTCATTCTCTTCGTGTGCTTACTCTCAACTCCACTTGCAGATTTTTTTTAGACGCTTAACACGTTTAGTGGAAAAATTTGGGGGGCGAATTTGATTTTTAGTCATAGGGAAATAGTCTGTCTTCTACTCCTCCATCATTGCTTAAAAGCAAGGAGATTTAAATATAAAAGCACAGATATTCAAGAATTAAATATCTCCTTTTTTAGAAGGATATTTTTGATTCTGTAATTAAAAGCATTTTAATCTGCCAAGGATATTTTTGCTGAAGGTGAGTCCCCAGGATATGATCGCTCTGGCCACGCTTCTGTGAGAAGCAGGAACCCAGAAGGCTGTGCCTCCTGCACCGCAGCCACAGGCTCACCTGGCTGCCTGCCTCCCCCAGCATGCTGCGGGGCCACGAGCCTCTTGCCCGTGCTCCCAGCTACCTTCTTGGTGGGGATACACAGCTTGATACCCTGCTGTGTGGGATCCGGCCAGGCAGCATGGTGACAGATTTTGTGTGATTAGGCAGCATCCTCATTCTACAAAGCCAAGTGCGCTACCGGCCCTGGTTCAGCCCTGGCTCCCCTGGTCGATCTGACTTGCACCTGCTTGATTTCTGGAGCTTGTGCAGATGGCCTCTGTACAGGAGCAAGGGCGCACAGGCAGTTTCTTCGGTGGGACTGAAAGGCTGTGTACCAGATTTCTTTTACACTTTTCAGTCAAGGCAGAAACACTTTGTAGTTAAAACATGACGTCAGCCTGGTTCAAACCTTAAGTGTCTGCAAGCCTCTTTGATATTTAATGAATCATTTTGTAGCACTTGTGTAATTGTATCAATTTTTGAAGTGTAGATAGAGCAACTGTTCACACCTAACATTATAATGCTCAGTTTACCCATTAGTTCAACAGTAATTAACATGTTGAAGTTTAGAGCTTCAGAAATAAATGGGATTATTTGTCCAAAATGCCATCAGGTCTTCCTAGAATGACATTTAAATTAAATAATGTAGATCCATTTGACCTGTGAGTCCATGTCATCATTTAGTGACATTTTCTACAGAATGAATTGTTTGCAGGTTGGGCAGCCTGCTATGGAGCTTGGCAGAGAGCTATAAAAACAAATTATCCTTTCATTTCATACGTCATTTGTTGAAGCATTTGTAAAAATTGCTTTGTTTTCCCATAACAGAGAAGCGTCACTCAGTGGTTAAAAGCACGTTAGCTGCTCCAGAGGCAGAGCACAGCCTGTGGCGGAGGGATGCCTGGTGCCCATTTGTACCTCAGGACTGAGACTGCCTTGTCCCTCTGTCTGCTCCTTTGACCACACACAATACAAAATGCAGTAAATGCAGGTTTCTCCAAGTTTGGGGAAAAAAAGTGTGACTATTTTTCCTCTTGTTCTACTTTGCTTGTGGTCTCTACTTTTGCATTTGCTTCACTGTAAAGTTTAAATATTTAAAGTAGCAATGTCATGTTCCAGATGCACCATGAGGCCAGCATATAAAAACAGGCCCAACAGAATCAGTGTCATCTCTGCGATCCTGGGAAAGCCAGTTTTCAAAGTAGTATTTCTGACTCATCTGACAGATGTTTGGAAACTGGATTTGGATTACTTTAAGTAAAGCCAGGGTCTCAGAAAGAGTAGGTTAACTGTCCAAAGGATTATTGCATGCACACTTTCAACAAGTTGGCTATATGTTTTTTAGACTTTCCAACACACTGCAGAGAGCATACACCCACACAAATTCTAGTTTTCCCTTTCTTCATGCTCTCCCACTGCCTGCTTTTGGTCCACTGCTGTTCTGAGACCTGCCAGGGGTTAGAGGTGGGCACTACTCAGGTCTCACCTCAATGCCAGCACAGCTAAAGGTCTGTGGCAAACACCCATAACATTAGTGGCTTATTTGGCAGGGTTTGCATTTAACACGTGCTGAATCTGGTACTGTTTACCAGTAAGCTTGCCGAATACAAGTTTTCATCCCAGCCTAGCCCACCCAGCATAGTCGTCTGTCAGTAGTCCCTCTCCCATTGACACCCTTGTGGACATTGCAGTTCAGCTGCGTGCTACACTTACAGCCCAGGACGCAGACAACGTCCGCTGTCCTTGGCTGGGTCTCGATCAGCTGCCACTGCCATCCGTGTGGAATGCATACTGTGGACAGCTCTGGGCATCCTGATGCCGATCCCAGCAGTGCCAAGACAGGCTAGTGCGGAGGCCGGATGTTGGACGCCCAGCTGCTAGCTGTGTCTCTCCCGTGGGAAAAGCGGCTTGGCACCTTCAGGCCATCATGCTTCAGGAGCCAACATGGTGTGCCCTGTGAGCTCTTGCTTCTGCCTCAGGCACTGCCAGACCTGGGAACCACACTTGTTCTTTTTCTGCCCTTCTAAATCTGTCCAGTTCAGAGGACCCAAAGACAGTCACTTCTTGGCACTAACATGTGATTGTCATTGTATGGCTTCTTACAGCAGAATGCTGGATGCCAGCTGAGAATTCCTGCTTGTTCCTATTTAATACTCTGTAGCAGTTGTGGTACACTGGAAATGATGAGAATATAAAGGTCCAGAATAAGCACTTAGCTTTCTTTGAATTAACTGAATTTCTGAACAATATTTCACTAAGGAGCTCCATTTACCGTCAGTATGTTTCCCTGGAAAGCCTGCTCTATTCTGACCCTGTGGGACAAATGTCAGACTTGCAGTAAGGTGATGGTAGGAGAGGGACAGGGCAAAGGTGTGTACTTTTTGTCCCCCCACACCCAAGTGTCAGAGCCCGACACATGCGGCCACACTCAGGCAGGAAGTTCCCTCTGCTGCACCCACATCCCAGCCGGCCTGGGTAAGGGAACGTGCAGACTGCTCGCACTCATTCCACTCACCTGCCTTCTCCCAAACAAATAATGGAACATGAGGAGATGAAGGTGTCACTGTAAGAATAGAATTCTGGATTTTCCAAAAGTGAATTCTTTGTGAATGTCATGACTTTAGACTGCCTCTGTTGAAGGCATTCCCACTGTGGTCTTAGCATTCAGCTGGAATGAACAGACCTCCTGGTGGGGAGGCGTCTCTCAGAAACCTCAGCACCAGAGCACCCCTCCTGCCCCGCTCTCCGCAAGCATTGAGGAGCAGCTGGCCGCAGCTTTGTCTGCAGAGGGCAATGAACTTGGAAGATCTCGCTCAGACTCTTCAGTCCTGTCTCTACAGTTTTCACTCAGTTCCCGTTCCCACCCCAAGGGTAAAACTGTCCTACAGTGTTACTAGTCGGTCTAGAAAGGGAATCCGTGTTGAAAGAAGTACTAGAACAGCTGTTGTTTTCTCCACCCTTGAGATAACACCTCCTCGGTCTGTGACTCCAGAAAAGAATGAAGCCAGTGCCTGGGGTTTGCCCAGCTCACCACACCCCCAGTGCAGGGAAAGGCCGGCAGCGTTGACTGCGTTCCTGGAGTCTTCCCTCGCCGCCCACCACACCCCAGTCAGCGGTAGAGACTCCTGGCCTGGGAGAATTGGAAAGTGAGGTTGTGCTTTGACATTAGGGGGCCCTACATGCCTTAAACGACACGATACAGGCTTTGATGATCAGGACCAAAGCAAAGACATGTATGGAATACCATGTGTACACATCAGAAATACTGTGTGTCTGTCTCCATACTCAGTAGAAAAACACTCACTATGGCAGTGGCTTCTATTTTTTTTTCTGGTTCTGTTTTTCTTCACAGTCATTTATAGTGATGTCTATGGGATTCTGACCCAAACAAAACCCCTGGAATTCAACTCATGATCCCCTGCACTTCTTGGCTCGTTTGCCGTGTTTTACTCTAGGTAGCCATTTATTCAAGTCCAGTACAGAAAAGCAGCAGCAGGCTTTGAGCTCTTTCGGACAGTAGCGGCAGTGGGTAGTGGGCTCAGCTGGGAACCCGAGGCTTAGGGCCGCAAGACTCATGCAGAAGAAGGCCTCAGTGGGGAAGCAGACCCATGACGCCAGCACCATAGAGGTATCCCAACAGCTGCTCTGGGGACCAGTGGGAAGCAGTCACAGAAAGTTTTTGTAAAGTAGTTTGAGTGCAAATCGGGACTCAAGCAACCTCCTGTTTTGTTTGTAAGCTGTCACCACTCCCTAATGTGACTGAGTAATTCTTGAGAGTAAGAAAGATTTTTTTTTCATGTCTTTGAAGAAACCTTAGGAGTAGAGTTAATTCAGACTCTAAAATCCTTTAGGTCTAATACCCCAAGAAAGGCTGTATTTGCCGGAAGCATGCAGTTGCTGGCTGGAGTGAAGCTGTGCACAGGACGGACCTTAACCAACCACCCACACTACGAGGACAACAGCCTGAGAGAGCGGACCAAAGCGGTGAGAGCCCAGGCACCTTTTCCCACTTCCTGCAGAGCAGCCTGTGCTTGGCAAAGACGAAGCGTCGTGCTGACCCTCAGTGCGCAGCATCTGCGTCCTCTAATTCTGGGGTTTGTTGCTTAGGCTACAGTTTCTTGTCACTTGGAGGAAACACCAGAGGACCGATGTCCTGAGATGGACACAAGAAAGCATTTTAGAACCAAGCTGTCAGAGTTGACGAAAGAGGGAAGGAAAGGATTCAGACCATACTGGTCACATTGTTAATAGACCGTTTCTAATGAGTGCCGTTGTTTTACATGGATAATTCAGGAGTGGGCATTGTGCTGTAGTGGCATTTGGGGATGCCAGCATCCCAGAAGGAGTTCCTGGCTCCTGACTTGGACTGGCCCGTCCCAAGTGGAGAGTGAACCAGCAGATGAAAGATAGCTCTGTCTTTTCCTTTCTCAGTCATTCTACCTTTCAAAGAGAAATCTTTTTTTTTTTTAAATTTTGTTGGTCTTTTAAAAATATATATTTTCATTGGAAAGGCAGACCTACAGAGAGAGGGAGAGACAGAGAGAAAAATCTTCCATCTGCTGGTTCACTCTTCAAATGGCTGCAGTGCGTAGAGCTGAGCTGATCCAAAGCGCAGAGCCAGGAGATTCTTCTGGGTCTCCCATGTGGGTGCAGGGTCCCAAGGCTTTGGGCCATCCTTTGCTGCTTTTTTAAAAAAAGAAAAGAAAAAAAAAAAGAGAGAATACAGCCATGCTTAAAATTCAGGACATTCCAAAGGGAATCAGTGCAAAGTCCCTCCTTCCCACTTCCACATTCCAGCTACCGGTTTTCCTCTCAAGATACAAACAACGTTCTGAGTTTTTTTGAGTATTGTTAAACAGGTGTTTTATACACACACACATACACACTCCTTTTTTATTCTTTTGTATTCTTTTTTTAATAGCAAAAGTCATAATGTGTTAGTGTGGTTTTTTTTTTTTTTATTGCCATAACTAAATCCCTGAGAGCTAATTTTGTTTTAAAGCAAAGAAGTTTAGAGGCTAATAGTCCGAATAGCATGGCTGTGGCCCAGGACCCATGGCAGATGGCGAGGAACACCTCAGAGGAGTCTGTACTCGACACAGGAAGGCAGCAAGAGACCTGGGTCAGACTGAGGCACTTACAACTTCCTGTGCTGGCAAAAATTCACTCCAGGAGACTGGTGCTCCCTTCTGAGGGCCCCAGGGACTGGCCAGCTCCCACTGCCTCACCTCTTCAAGGTCGCACAGGCTCTCACGTGGCCATGCTGACAACCATGCTCCCCACAAACCGCACAAAAAACACACAAGATTTTATTTTTTATTTGAAAGGTGGAATGACAGAGATTTGCCATTTTCTGGTTTGTTTCCACCAATGACTGGGAATGTGGTGTGATCAGAGCCCGGAGGCCAGGAATGCAGTTCAGGTTTCCCGTCTCGGTAGCAGGAACCCAACCACATCACATGCTGCATCCCAGTGTATGCACCAGTGCGAAGTTGGAACCCAGGCACTCCAACTAGGGAGGCAGGGGTCCCAACCAGTGGCCTAGCTGCTGGGCCTAATCCCCAGCCCTCAGCCGCGCACCCTCTTGGGGAAGCATTCTCAGAACTGGTCTACTAGAGAATATAACTCAAAATAACGGATTCTATATTAGATGCATTTGGCACTTCTCACAATCTTTGCAGGGTTAATAATCACTGTGTCCAGGCATGTTTCAGGAATGCAGAGGAGGGAGAGTGGCCTGGGCCAGGAGGGAGGACACCTGTGTGTTTGGCTCTTCCATTCAGCCCGCTGTGGGAGGTTCCTCAGATCATAGCTATTGACATGTATTTTACTCTGTTTTCTCCTTATTTTGCAGGTTTACCAGATATACGCAAAAAGGTCTCCAGAGGAAGTGCATGCCCTCCTGAGGTCTTTCGGCACAGATTACGTGATCCTGGAAGACAGCATCTGCTACGAGCGAAGGCACCGCCGGGGCTGCCGGCTGCGGGACCTGCTGGACATCGCCAATGGACACGTGAGCACGATCTCTGGCCGGCCAGGGAAGCTCCGGCTCGGCAGAGTTCCCACTTAAATCCTAAGTGACGCAGACATCCTCATACTTCATTTCTGCAAGAATTCTATTAGGCATCGGGTTTTCCCTTTCCCTTTCCTCTGCAGAATTCCTCTCTCGGCACTTGAGCACTGTACTTCAGAATGCTTTTACATTTACCAAGCCGAGTTCCATCTGCTGCAGGGCCTTTGCCCTGGTCCCAGGAGCTCATATGGTCTCACACCAGTGCGGCTCCCCAGTGTTCCCGCAAGGGAGTTCCTGCGCTCGTGCTTTCCCATTGCCACTGAATTCCTAGCTTTCTCACACGATTACATTTGGTTATGATTTTATACCGATAGTTTCCCAGCTTCCTGCAGATTCGTTTTTTTTTTAAGATTTTATTTTTATTGGAAAGGCAGATATACAGAGAGGAGAGACAGAGAAGATCTTCCGTCCCATGATTCACTCCCCAGGCAGCCGCAACGGCTGGAGCTGAGCCAGTCTGAAGCCAGGAGCCTCCTCCGGGTCTCCCACATGGGTGCAGGGTCCCAAAGCTTTGGGCCGTCCTCGACTGCCTTCCCGGACCACAGGCAGGGAGCTGGATGGGAAGTGGGGCCGCCAGGATTAGAACCGGCACCCATATGGGACCCCGGGTGTGCAAGGCGAGGACCTTAACCACTGTGCCACCGCGCCGGGGCCCCATCCTACAGATTTTCTTCCTATGCACTGTTTTATAATGGACTAGGTTTTGCTGTTGAAGGTGTTTGTTTCACTTGAATGTGGACTGTGCCCGGGATTATTGGTTTGTCTTTGGTCCTGGGAGGGCCCAGCCGTGAGCCGTCAGCAGTGCTGGCAGTGGCTACCATTGTCTGGTCTGCAGCAGCTTGTGGAGGCAGTATGTGATTTTAAGTGGATGTGAGCGTCTAAAGGGGTGTGTGTATTCAGTCCTTACAAAGTTGAGGATTAGTCACACGAGGGTTTTGGTGACTGTAACCATGTCTGTGTGCTGTGGGACACAGAGAAGCCAGTCCCCTTGTCCTACCAGGCAAGCAGGAGTAGTGCTAGGGCTTGTGGCACTTATGCCTGTGGTACTCCTGTAAAACTGCTGCCTGTGACACAGGCATCCAGTATGGTCACCAGTTCAAGTCTTAGCCACTCCACTTCTGATCCAGCTCCCTGCCAATGTTCCTAGGAAAGCATTGGAAATATGGACCTCCTCTGTCGTGGATATGGAAGACCTGGGTGGAATTCCAGGCTCCTGGCTTGGCCTGGAACAGTATGGCAGCCATTTGGGGAGTAAACCAGGAGATGAAAAATCTGCATGTATGTGTGTATCTTGCTCCTGTGTAACCCTTTCAAGTAAATAACAAATCCTTAAAAAATTAGTCCTGGCCCTTTGGGCTGTGTGATATGCACAGGACCTTCTCTGGGCCCTGCTGTGTGGGCGTGACTAATGTTGGGGCCTGTAAGTAACAAGATCTCAAGTCCCAGCGTTGGGAAGTGTTGTGAGGCCACCTCCCAGTCCCACAGGGTAAGGACAGGTTATGCTGAGGATCTGCAGGCAGGTTGGGGCTAGAGATCTGAAACGCGAGCATCTTCTTCCCCGGGTCATGCAGGGTGTGTCTGACTCTGAGGAAGGCAGAGTTGATAGTCACGATCCTGAAGCCTCAGGAAGCAGTGGGGTCCTTACCCAGACCACACAATGGGATTGTGGACTGGAGGAGAGGGGTGCAGGTGGGTCTCTCCACATCGCACAGGTGAGTTCCAGGTACTAGGGGTTACAGCAACAGCACTCACTGGGTGTGGAGGGGACTGCTCCTGTGTCTACAGGTGAGCAAAGAGGATGCTAGGGCTTGTGCCCTGGCCCCTCAGCACCCCGTGCTACATAGAAGGGATTGCATAAGGGCTGCTGCTGGCAGCTAGCCCCAAGACACCCTGGAGAACTTCCCTGGAATGCACAGAGCAGGCAAGTGGAGCTCCACGGCTTGCGTCCAGAACTCCTGCAGGTGCAGGATCCACAAGTGCCTGCTCTTCTGTAGCTGAGGGACAGCTTGCTTCCTCCTAAGATAGCTGTGTAGCACCTGCTCAGCAGTGGCTCAGGATGGGCAGCTCGGGGGCAGGAGGCGGCAAACTAATTGCTGGCTCTAAAGTCAAAGCAAGGACGGCTGTAGTTAACGGCTGCGTGTCCCAGGGGTGGTGGTGGCCATGACACTCTGCTCACCGTTTTCCAGCAGGATCGCATCCCCTGGCAGGGAACCTGGTGTCAGAACAGTGGGCTGCAAGCCTTTTCCTCACTCACTGGGCTTCGGAATCGCTGCTGCTGGCAGAGCTCCTCACTTCTTCACTGAAGCTCTTCCCTCAGTCCTCCTCAGGACAAGATGGCATCCTTGGCCAGGGAGCCAGTGCAGGCAGCGGCAGCAGGAGCGGCCTCTCTGTCTCTCTGCTGTCCTCAGGATGCCCGATCTTACTTGCGGCTCTTTGTCACACCTTCCTTCCCTCAGCCCATCTTCTGGAGTGTGGCTCCTGTCACATCTTTCCTGAAGCTTCCCCTCGGTCCCTCCCTCATTGCCCTGACCTGTCTGGCTGCGGTGGAGGCAGCTCTTCCCTCTGGCCATCCTGATGAGCTGCCCACTTTCTTCCTATTGAAGATTGATGACCCCCACAGGGTCACAGAAAGATGGGGGAGTTCTAGGCTCCCAGAGTCACATTGAACAGAGCAGCTCTGCCTGAAATTTTTACATTCTGAAACATTTCACAGCTGAAAGCAAACCCTGCCCGTTGCAAGGTCCTGAGTTGTCATGCCTGAGTGACTGACAGGAGGGCCACACCTCCAAGGTGCTGACCCACTCTGCTTCACTCTCAGGTGGCTTATGTAGCCAAGCACTCCAGAACAGAACAAAATCAAGTTTTTTCTCCTTTCTCTCCTCACGGGGAAGAGCTGTTGTGTTTATGCCAGGTCTCCAAGCGGTCTCCACCCGATAGAGGTGTGCTAGTGTGGAACCGATGGGTATTTGTAAGTTAATGGGACAAAATGAGCAACCTAGCCTGAACCCGATGGGGAAGGAAAAAACTCCTGACTGTACAGATTTTGAGATTCAGGATTTTGGCCCAAGGAAAAATGGCCAGTACTTACCTGTCATTGAATTCAGAAGCTGTAGCGACCAAAGGCATGTGTCTGTGTTGCTCTGCATGGCCATCTGAGGTGTAGGGAGCCTGCTCAGCTTAGCAGCACGCATCAGCTCGTCATCAGAGGACAGCACTGCTCTCGGAGGACGGGCAGGCTGCTGGCTTTGCTGTCAGGGGGATTGTTGCGGGACCCCGAGTTTTCTAATCAACTTTGCTCTTCGAAGGGGTGCGGGGACGGGCCAGAGGCTCTCCAGGCAGCCGGTGACATGGACAGGGGTCACCAGTGCAGCATGCCTGGGGAGACGAGATTGAACTAGTTCTGCTTCATCTATGTCCTATAAACATGTCATTCTTTATCACCCCAACCCGCCCCAAACTGGATCTGGGTTTGCTTTGGTTGCAGACGATGGATGGCCCGGGAGACAACGATCCCGACTTGAAGCCTGCGGACCACCCTCGCTTCTGCGAAGAGATCAAAAGGAACCTGCCCTCCTACAAGGCCCACTTCACCCGAGTGTTCCAGAATAAGACCTTCCACGTTTACAAGCTCTCCAGAAAGAAGTAACGGATTCCTGCCAGTCCTGCTCTGACACAGCGAGACCGAGCCGGCGGCGTTTCCCATGGAGTAGGCCACCCGTACCTGCAAGCTGTGAGGGTGAGTCCTCCAGGGGTCACACGGCGCTCGCCGTCCGCGGAGAATCTTCTTGCAGCTGACGTCTTGCCTCTTGTCCTTTCCATCTTCAAGCTGAAGTCTCGTCTCTTCCATTAATGTTCTTCAGCTTCTCTGTCCACAGCATCCCGAGGGTGACCAGGAATTCGTGATTGTTTTTGGAGGAAATACTGTGTGTTCCGTGGCTAGTCTGGAGAGGCACGCAGGAGAACTGGGCGGCGAGTCTGACCCAGATCTGAGCTGCCTTTGGCTCTGTTGACAGAATCCTGCCATGGCTGCACTGTACACAGGGACGCCTCACGGAGTTACTATTATCTCACAAGGGAAGACCAACTGGTGGCTTTTTATTAAGATTTTTATTGTCCTGCTTCACCTTAAAGTTTTATCCTTTTCAGTCATGTTTTTAACATTAACAGCAGCAACAAAATCCACATCACGCTGGGTCTTGGCGTAGATCTTAAACGTCTCGTTGCTCTGTCTGGATGTCATGTACAGCCATCCAGCACCTGTGCCGTGTCTTACTCCTGGGCGCAGGGGAGTGCTGCAGGCTCGCACTGTGAGCCCTGCACGGGCGGGGAGCCGTGCGCTCACGCAGGATCTGTAACCGGTCAGTGTTACCTTTAAAACCTAGCGACGCTCTTCAACCTCTCCCGCAACTAAAACAATTTTGCTTTATTTATTACTCATTTCAATGTACTAGGTTTGCAAAATTTTGTAAACTTTGTGTTTTTAGCCTTTGTATTTATTTATTTTTTTTTTTTTACAGTCTGGATCCTTGCAAAGTCTGAGTATTTTTTTAAATGTCGTGTCTTAACCGGTTCACTGACACCGTATTTTCAGCAGCCTGACGCGGTCTCCAGCCTTCCCGCAGGGCCCCTCTGCCCCCCGTCCTTGCTAGAAGGTAACCAAGTGCCTCTGCGCCACGCTCATTCGTAAACAGTGAAGAGGACTGTGTGGACCTGCTCAAAAATTTTTGATAACTGCTTTTATAACTCCTTTCTAATGACGGGAACATGTAAAAGTTTCGGATAAACCTGTTGTCCATTTAATTAAGTCAGGACGGCTAATGAAATTAACTTCCGTCTCCTCTTCTTACCAGTTGGAAATGATTTAACCGTTTCTCCTTGCAGTTGTGTGTTGAAGTAAATTAGTGTCGACACCAAGATAGATCCATCCTGCACTCCCATGATTTTATATTCAGTACAACTCACTAATGAGCATTCAGAAAATTTTTATACTGTCATGCTGGAAGCAAGGATACTCAGTTTTTTATCAAAACTCATTTAAAATAAAAGCTGACAGTAACTGGGTTATTAAATTATGAAACCGAAACCTTCTAGATTATGTATTTCCTGTATCCCTTAATAAGGTTGGAGACCACTGCAGTTTAGGATAATACAATAATAAAACATCTAATCAGTACTGAGACGCTCATTAAGCCAGTAATGACGCATGCCTGTTGTAGCTGACAGCACGGGTCAGTACAGCGAGTGCCTTACTCTAATTCAGACCAAGCACATGTAAGGTACAGTACAATTAGATGATGTGGTTTGTTTGTAAAATCCTCACTTTTCGGGACACACTTGCATTTAGTTGAAGTATTCCTGTATGTGTTAATGGAAGCATTTAGATATTTGCAGTCTCCTTATCCAAGGATCAGACACTTGGGTTTCTGCGCACTGATGGCCGAGGGGACTTTTTTTTTACAGTTTAGATACCCGTGTTGCCAAAACATTCAGTGTTCAGTCTTTAGTGAAAGATACAAAGTGCCAAAAAAAAAAATCTGTGCAAGACAGAATCCATACATAAGCTCTTTCCAAGACACTGTGACCATGTACAATAGAAGTTTGCTTCCTGTTGACCAAATCTTTGAGTGAATCATGTTTCATCAGCGTTGTCTTTCATGGCCTCCTCCTCGGAGTGCACAGGTGGAAAGACAGGACAAGCGCATCCCTCCTGGCCCTGGTTACCAGCCTCTGCCAGGCCCTGGCAGAGCCATGGGGCACACGCCCCCCCGACAGGCCCTGGTATTCAACTCAGACAGGGCTCTGGTTTTTATCTGTAGAAAAACCACTTGATTTTGCTTCTCAGCAGTCGCAAGAACCTCTGAGTCCCACAGAAGTGCTCTTAACTGACTCCCCAGATCCCTGAAGTCTCCATCCTGCACCGTTCCTCCCACACTCGGCTGACCCATGCACACTCCACTTCTGTTGGCACACACGGCTCAGCTGACCATTTGCAATAACTTAGGACATATGAAGTTGAAGGGAACAATATCTGTAAAATAAAATGCTTTGGTATGATTTGATAAAGACTGAGTAGCTAATAAAAGTTACTTTGAAGGAAGGAAATTTGGAAGGAAATTTGACATTGGGAAAATCGTGAAATTGGTGAAAGGGAGGGATCGAGATCAAGACACTTAGGACTTTTGCTCCCTAGATTTATCTTCTCAGGCCACTGTAAACAAAATCGAAACCAACGGGGGAGATATCAGAAAGCACCCCAAACAATGTCATCGGTATGACACAAGAAATAGAACTGTACTTATTGTCCTGACGCAGAAGACCATCCTCCCTTCAGAGCGGAAGTCATAGCTGAGGTAGCGCATCCCTCCTTCAACCATCTTCCTGTAGTAAGTGACCTGCTGTGACACTGACCACAGTGGCTGCCAGAGTCCACTCGGGCTGAAGGAGCCCAATCCTGTGGCGGGCTTTCAAAGACGACAGCCATTCCAGATGTGATATCCAGGCCATTGGTCATCTCGAAAAGATGCCGTGTGCGCGTACGTAGACATGAGGCCGTGGGCGCGGGCAGATAGCATATCCGGTCTGCGTCTTTATCACCATTAACTGACAATTTTTTATTTTTCTGACTAACATTTTAGCTCATTTTTGGCCAAAATTGACCCGAATTAATAAATTTAAAAACTTTAATTCAGAGCTTGGAACTAACGGGAAGGTGTTGAGAATCTTCTCCTAGAACTTGCTTTGCCCATGACAACCTGCTGGCCTGGGGGAGAGTGCTTGTCAAGAACTTTTGAGACAAGAGGGGAACTTTGCTGTTGGGATTGATTTTGTGTTTTTAACATCTTACAAAGAGCTTTTATAATTTGTTGTACTGAATTGTATGGAGATTATATACTAATAAAGCTCTTTTAAATTCCACAAGACAGTGGTCTGTCATCTTTGTATTTTCAAAATAAATTTGTAAAAGATTTATTTATCCACTTGAAATCAGTTACAGAGCAAGAGAGCTTCCACCTGCTGGTTCACTCCCCAGATGGCTGAAATGGCCAGGGCTGGGCCACAGGTCAAAGCCAGGAGCCAGGAGCTTCATCTGGGTCTCCCGCATGGCTGGCAGGGCCCTAGGACTTGGGTCATATTCCACTTGCTTTCCCAGGCTATAGCAGGGAGCTGGATTGGAAATGGAACAGCCAGGACACGAACTGATGATGCCCATATTGGGGGTGGTGCAGTGTCCCAGGTGGCCCAAAGATAAGATTTTTAATTTACATTAAACTCAGTAGCTTAATGTTCCACTAAATAAAGAGCTCAGCAAATAAAAAGAACATAGTTCAGCAGAAATACAGGCAAGAGCTGCAAACAATAGTCAGATGTAAATTTTGTTTTAAACCTGACAAGTAAATTAAGAAGGATATGCTGCCATATGTTTTAATGATCTGTGAATATTAAAATGTCCTGTAATGAGTGTAACTGATGGCTGCCATTTTTTAAATGAAGGTCAGAAGCCAAGAAATGTTTGACTGAAGCACGCTGGTCATGTGCGGAGACAGTCACACCATAACGGGGTTGGTGTTGTGGTGTCGCGGGTCAAGCCATCACCTGTGACAGCAGCCTCCTCTACAAGTACAGGTCTGAGTCCCAGCTGTTCCACTTGCAACCCAGCTCCCTGCTGATGTGCCTGTGAGGGCAGCAGGAGATGACCCGAGTGCTTGGGCCCCGGGCCCCTGTCACCCACACGGAGACCTGAGTGGAGTTCCACACTCCTGGCTGGGGTTCCACATCTAGAAGTGAATGGGAGATGGAGATCTGTTTCCTGCATCTGTCCGCCTTTCAGATCTTTCTCTTTTTGAGAAGACTTTTTTTTTTTTTATTATTGGAAAGGCAGATATACAGAGAGGACAGACAGAGAGGAAGATCTTCCGTCCGATCATTCACTCCTCAAGTGAGCACAACAGCCGGGATTAGAACCGGCACCCATATGGGATCCTGGGCCTGCAAGGCGAGGACCTTAACCACTGCGCCACCGCGCCGGGCCCTTGAGAAGACTTTTAAAGAACATTTGGAAAGGGATTCAAAGGTCGCAGAGGGTCTTTGGGCAAAAAAGAGGATACAGCTAAGCCACTTCTCATTATTCAAAGAGGCAGAACTCCAAGCTTATCTTAACTAGTGCTAACCAGACCAGTGAGCCAAACTGTCGGAGCTATTTCAGAGACCAGCCCAGTTTTACCCCCAAGCCACCAGATAGTGCATTAGTGTTCTGTGACCATGTAACAACCACCACCGTAACACCGCAGCACAGCACCTGTGGGCTAACTCAGAGTTGACGGGTCAGGTGGGCACTAGGCTGTCTTTTGCATCTCCTAAGGTGCCATGCAGATCCCTCTGCAGGTTCGAGACCTCTTCAAAGCTTCCCTACGTGGTAGAATTCAGTGGCTTCCGTTTGTACAACTTAGGCCATGCTCTTCTGCCTCTTCAAGCCAGCAGAAAACTGTAGGAAAGGTCCAGTTCTCACCGAAGGGCCGTGTCCACCCACGTTGTCTCATTGCTACCAGCTAAAAGCCTGCTGCTTTGGGACCTGGTCGGTGCCTCAAAGTCCCTTCAGCATTGCTATAGAATAACACCCTTCAAACTCACCATCCTACTCGTATTCACACGGAAGGATGGGGCTCTTGGGTACTGTCTTAGAATTATTCTCACTACAGAGCACTTTAAAAGCATTGGGTCTTGGGCCCGGTGCAATAGCTCAATTGGCTAAATCCTCCACCTCCAAGCGCCAGGATCCTATATGAGCACCAGTTTGTAGCCCAGCTGCTCCACTTCCCATGTAGCATCCTGCTTGTGGCCTTGGAAAGCAGCAGAGGATGGCTCAAAGCCTGTACCTGCTTGGGAGACCTAGAAAAAGCCTCTAGCTCCTGGAGGCTTCAGATCAGCTCAGCTCTGGCCGCTGACAACCATCCAGGGAGTGAACCAGTGAATGGAGGATCCCACTCTAAATCTGCCTTTCCAATAAAAATAAATCTTCAGGGCCTGGTGGCGTGGCCTAGCAGCTATACTCCTCACCTTGAATATGCCAGGATCCCATATTTGCATCGGTTCTAATCCCGGCAGCTCCACTTCCCATCCAGCTCCCTGCTTGTGGCCTGGGAAAGCAGTCGAGGACGGCCCAAAGCTTTGGGACCCTGCACCCATGTGGGATACCCAGAAGAAGTTCCTGGATCCTGGCTTCGGATCGGCATAGCATTGGCCATTGCGCTCACTTGAGGAGTGAATCATCGGACAGAAGATCTTCCTCTGTGTCTCTCCTCCTCTCTGTATATCTGACTTTCCAATAAATAAATAAATCTTTTAAAACAGAAAGAAAAGCACTGGGTCTGCCCTGAGTCTGTGGGAGCAGTCCACACGGGGCACAACCAAGTACAAATCACACTCCGGCTCTGAGAAAAGGAAATGGAGCCCAAGCAAGGTTTGGCTGACTTCGCAAAGGAAAGCAGCCTGGTGCTCCTGGCTGCTGGGGTAGCTGGGATTTCTCAGGGGCTGGAGGAGCAGGTGTCTTGAGAACATCTGCTGAGTAGGAGAAACATAGAGGTTCAAGTGACACCCTAGACAGGGCCTTTTCATCTTGCAAGTAAAGGTTATTTTCCAAATAACCTGCCAGAAACAAATCTCAATCTGCTGTGAAGAACGGTAATGTGACCCATGGTCTCCAATTATCACTATATTTAAAAAAAGAAAAAGCAATTACTTTCAGTGTATTGAACTGCAGAGGAACAGATGGAGAGAGAGCGCATCTACCAAATGCACCAAAACAGCCCAGGCGGGACCAGGGACTGACGTATTCAAGGCATCTGCGGCTGCCTCTCGTGGTACACTCCAGCAGGAAGCTGGATCAGAAGCAGAGTCGCCGAGACTGAAACCAGGCCCTCCAGTACGGATGCAAGAGTCCCAGTGCTCTGTCACCCACCCATCTCTACAGTTTTTATATACACCACCGCTCAGCTCACAAATTTTTTTTACAAATAAGACAAAACTGAGTGTTAAACACAGCCATAAATTAGTCTACTGCATCGGTTTTCCTGTAACATGATTATGTTAAAAAAAAAAATTCAGTGCTAAGAGAATTTGAAAAAAAAAAAAAAAACATTAAAAAGTGGAAATACTAGAACCAAAAAGTGCAACAAATTACTCTGCACAAAATAGTAAATCAAACACAGCTGAAGAGAGCATTGGTCAACTGGATGAACAGCAAAGGAAAATGCAGGAGATGCATTTCAGAACATCTCACTTCATCCTGTAGCTGTAACTGGAGTTCCACAGGGAGAATAGCTTCATATGGCTCAGGGCAAGCTACGTTGTCCCATTCCTTGTGTGGCCATGGGAGCACTGAAAGCCGGGTATTTTGGAATGAACAGAAACTTGGTCCTTCGCAGTACTGAAGGCTGGGAGGCCCAGGAACTGGCATTGGGCGGGTGCTTCTTGTGCAGCATGACAGAGTAAAAGAGGGGAGAAGGACCAGGTTCATTTTACGTCTGTGGGAACAGCATTGGTTCATTTGTGACAAGAATCCCCACTGCCCACTCCCGTTAGAGGCCCCAACTCTTCACACTGGGACCGAGGGTACATTTCCAACACATCGACGTCATGAACCTGCTCATATCCATGTTCACTTGTTTCTTAAGTGAAAATGTAATAATTATGTATATACAGGTTTGTTGGGCAGATTAAGCGAGGTAACACGTCAGGTACTAATTCTACCTTAGAAAGTAGGGTACGTGTAAGCTGCAGGATGTCACGGATTTAGAATGCAAGAAAAAAATAGTTACACGTGAGAGACACACCAAGCAGTGCTCAGTAATTCTGTGTGAATTACATTTGCTGCAAAGAGTATTTTTTTTTTAAATAGGGATTTACAAGAGATGAACAAAATGAACATAAAATTCCTGAGGTATGTGTTTATATCACAAGAAAATGTATTTGGGTCTGCGTGTATGTGAGAGAGAACGGGGGCCACAGACGGAGAGAGACCACTTGTCTAAGAAAGGCCGTGACGATCACGGTTAAGGCTAAATGTGCCACCTCCCAAGACGCACGGATTCAGACAGAAGTGGAAGCGGCTTATCGTGCTGGAAGCCATCCACTCCAGAGGGGGAAAGCAAAGACACATTTCAGGAACTACTGCAGTAATTAAAGCAGCAGTATGCTAATTAAGGCTCATAAATTTAATGAAACCATTAGCATTTTCTCTTGCAAGAAAGGTAGAATTTCTGCCCCACCCCCCATGACACCTGCGAACAATTATCTCTTATTATTGCTATTAAGATTATTTACATAAGTTGTACTCATCTAGCACTCACTTAATGATTTGTTCCAGCACCCCATCTCACTGGGTTTCCTCTCTGTGGCCAGGAAAGTACCCAGGGACTTATTGGTAATCAATGGCAGAGTGCGGACAGACAGAGGGCCTGCTGTGCCCTTACTCCACAGCGTCTTGGTGTTTGTTTGCTTAATAAAGTGTTCGGGACCTTGGGGTGTCTGCAAGCGCCTGTTAGATTACAAACGTTAGGATGAACTCAGGCTTGGCTCGGTGGTTGCCGTCTCAAGAATGCACCGAGGGGAAATAGAGGCTCACATGTGAGAGCTGAATGATAATAAAACATGTAAAAGATTCTATTAGTGACTGAATACAAGTGGTCGTGATGACCGCAAGCCTGCCTGTTAGGATGTTTCGTATTATGAGTTAAAGAAAACCTAAACTGGGTTGGTTTCAAGCACGATGGGAACTTCTTGGCACATGTCAATGTTTAATGACCCACTGATTCAGCTCCTGAGTGACACTGATGGACACGTGTAGCTACTGGAAACACATCTGTGTGCAAGCCAGGTTCCACATACACTCATTTTAATGGGAGAATACAGAGAGCTGGTGAGAAGCTGCCCAGGGTTTGAAGAGAATCAGCATGAAGGGCTGGGACAGAGTGTGACTGGATGGGTAGTTGGTGGTAAGTGCTCGGAAAGGCTAAAATCTGACTAAAAAAAATAAAAGCCACCCCCCCACACACAGGCTAAGATGAGAGGGAGGAAGGTTCCAGACAAGCCAGGAGTAAAGCAGCAAGGAGCTTGGCGTGCGTGAGAAATCAGGCACAGGCGAAGAATGGGCACCAGCGACATTGTCTGATATGTAAATAAGTAAATCTTTATTTTTATGGGAAAGGTAGATTTACAGAGACAGGGAGACACAGAAAGATCTGTCCACTGGCCCATGCCCCAAGGAACCCCAATAGCCAGAGCTGAGCCGACCCAAAGCCAAGAGCTTCTTTCAGGTCTTCCAAGGACTTGGGCCATCCTCTACTGCTCCCAGGCCACAAACAGGGAACTGGATGGGAAGTGGAGCAGCCAGGACATGAACCAGCGCCCGTAAGGGACCCCTGCATGTGCAAGGCGAGGATTTAGCCACTAGACCATCTCACTGGGCCCTAGTTTAGTTTTTTTGTGTTTTAAATCTAGGGATGGAGATTACCTTTGAGATAGATTTTAACAGAGTGAAAGGACTGGGTTTTTCACTTAGTGGCTGCGATGACCGATTTCCACGTTGGAAATGTTTGGGTTCAGCTTCTTCCCAGTGGAGACCCTGGGAGGTGGCAGTAAGGGCCACCTCAAGTAGCTGGTTTCCTGTCACATGTGGGAGAAGTGGGTCGCATTCCGAGCTCCTGGCTCTAGCCCTCACACAGCTCCAGCCACTGCAGGGGTTTGAGGAGTGGACCAGTGGGTGGAGAACGCTCTCCAGCTGCCTCTCAAGAAAGCAAAGCTAAAGTAGACACTATGGCATCTCGTTAAAGATATCAGTTAAGAGAAGTTAAAATTTAAGATGACCAAATGAAAAGTTGAAAAAAAAAATTAACTAGAGGAATTGAGTAATTTCAGCTGGCCAGAAAATCAATAAGCTTAAGATAAATGAATAGAAATTGTCAACTAGCAGAACAGAGGGTAAAAATGAACACAAGTTAGTTTCAGGGATCTAAGGGCCGCTATTAAACCCATCATATGCATAACTGGCGAATTAGAAGGAAAAGACAAATGTATACACGTGATCAAGGACTGAAAACTTCCCCAAACTGACAAGTAACATTCATCTGCACATCCCAAAAAAGATGTTAACACATTCCAAGTAAGATAAACACAAATCAACGGATGCATGCTGCAGTAGAAAGGTTGAAGGATGAAGAGTGTTAGAACTCCAAGCAGCAGATGCGCAGACATGAACTCTGTTAGGACAACAGACCTCTGCGCAGAGACAGTGATGACCAGGAGCAGTGGGAGACACTCAGCGTTTATCCTTCAAACTATGAAGACATTAAAACAATCTTGAACAAAGACTCAAAGTCATTGCTAGCAGAGCTTCCCTGCAAGGTCAGGGCTACACAGAGTCTCTAGGCTAAGAGGAGGATGCTACACAGCAACCAACGCACCGGAACAAGGACCAGCAGGAAATCTAACTGCACAGATCAGAAGTACTGTCGTACCTTTGTCCCTCCTTAAAAGGCATCTGCCTGGAGCAGTATTTATACATTGGTGTATTTTCATCTTTTTGATATTAATGAAGTAGGATCTTGATTTCATTTTCGGAATGTTCATTGCTCGGCTGTGCCAGTGTAAAACACCAGTGATGTTTTACGTTGACTTGGCCTTGTGCGTCTTGGATGAACTCTCATTAGCTCTTGTCCATTTTATTAATCCTTTTAGTGGATGCCTTCGGGTTTCATAAATAGAAGATCATGCCATGTGCAAACACGGTTTCACTTCTAATATAGAGGACTTGTCACTCTTTTTCTTCCCTATTTTTCCTAGCCTGAAACTTTAGTGGCATTTTTCACAAACATGTATTTATTTGAAAGGCAGGGCAACACTGAGGCAGATGCAGAAAACAAATGAGAGCGCCCCTGGGAGCTCCACGCTGTGACCGCTGTGACCGCACGGAGAGAAGCCCATCCTTCCATGGGTTACCTGTGCCCCCACAGCTGCGTCTCAGAGGGCAACTGCAAGAGCTGCTGTCAGATACCCTTGGACTTGAGGGACCATAAGCATCAGAGGATTTTCATGATCTGCCATCCAGGAATGACAAGATGAAATCAGAGATGGCAGAGCCCGGACACACGCATTTGTTGGCCAGGTTGTGGAGCAAGAGGGATTCCCGCTTACCACGTGGGCAAGCGAGGTGACACAGCTGCTGTGGAAGGCAGCTCCCTGGGAAGGCCAGATGCACCCTCACAGGCATTCTAGCATTGTGGCCCTGCTGACCCAGGTGAGCTGACAGCCTCAGTCCACGCTCAGACTCGCACATGGGTATTTAGATAAGCTGCAGTCATGACTGCCCAGACTTCCTTCAGGCGGATGAATACGCTGCAGTACACCTAGAAAGTGGAGTATTATTCTGCACTAAAAAGAAATGAGTATTCTGGTGATAGAAACACATGGAAAAATCTTAAGCCTGTCGTGACTCAATGGAAAAGTCAACGTGCAATGGCTCTGTGCCACCGACACCCGACTTCATGGCGTTTTGGCCAAAGTAAACTGGTGCCAGCAGAAAGCCGAGAGCTACCAGGGAAGGAAGGGAAGCAGCCAGGTGGCTTCCGGAGCAGGGCAGCTGCTGTCCTACCAGAATGATGGCGACATGCATCCCACATTTGTCTGAACCCATAGTGATCCCTGAAGGTGAACTCGGCGTGTTGGGTGATGCGTTGGGTGCAGACTCCTCGCCGCCGTCACGGGGGACGCTGGGAGCGGGGCCGGCTGCCCTTGAGCACAGGCAGGGGGGTTTAAGAAGTCTTTATACCTTGCTCTCAATTTTGCTGATAACCTAAAACTTCTACTCAAATTAGTCTATTTTAAAAATTAAATGAAAAGCAGTAATTAACAGATTAACCTCAAGCTAACAGAGAGTCTAAAACGCAGGGCCAGGCACCCAGTGCAGTGGCTGAGACACCATTTGGGAAAGCCACATGCCCCATCAGGGGGCCTGGACTGGGTCCAAGCTCCACTTCCACACTCCGTGGGAGACAGCAGTGAGGGCTCAAGCACTGGGCATGTGGAAGACCCAGAGCTCCTGGCTCCTGGCTTCAGCCTGGCCCAGCCCTGGTTGCTGTGGGCACTTGGGGAGTGAGCCAGCAGATGGAGGCTCCCCTGGTCTCCCTTCAGCTCTCAGATAAATTAAATGAAACATTAAAAAACATGAAGGATAACTGCTATTCCTAACAATATTTATTTTTTTTTTCCATATTGACAATATTTTAGAGGACTAACCGTATTAGCAGCCGAGAGTTCAACGTAAACTGTCAGCTTACCAACATTCTTGGGATGTTTTAGGGTCACATGCACGTTGCGTGTGTAATAGTTTAAGAATTCTAACGCAAAAACAATTAGTCTATCAAAAAGTCCAATATATTTGAAGTTAATTTTCCCTTTACATATATAATTCACTCCAGCTGTAATGCACGCGGTTTTCTCATCTTTCTCGGCAAGTGCGAGGGTTCTGCCTGCCGTCCTCACCCACCAGCGTTCTGACCTTGGGTACTTCGTCTCCGTTTCCTGACCCGTAGATAGATTAAATCAATAGGCTTAACCCATAGGCTTTTGGAAAGGATTAAACTAGTTAATAACTTAAAGCTCTTAGAACAGTGTCAGACAGGGAGTAAACACCTCAAATGTTTATTGCCATTGCCAACACAATTCTGACCCCACCTAAAGGGGAGTTTGTGTCGTTACTGTTCTTACCATTGGATGTGGCTAAATGATACTCTCCCCTGCCCTGTCCCACCTTCTGCCCTTTTTCCAACGTGTTGTTCCATCAGCAATAAAGCAGTTCAAACTGCGCTGAGCACCTGTAGCCACTGGGAAAGCCACTGCTCATGGCCACCCCGGCCTGCGCTTCTGTCCCCTCTCATGGCTGCGCCACTGCCTGCCTCCCTGCATCCAACCTCTGCTCCAGGATTACGTCCCGAGAGAGAAGCCCACGTCAGGCACCCCAAGTGTGTCGGGCACTCTAAGTGGGTTGCTTAGCATCTGTTTGCACCCAGGCTTGTATCTCTGCTTCTTCCACTTTCTGTTCTCAAAACTTGGACATGAGTCTGCAAGGCAAGGACTTTGTCTTGTTCTCTGCTCTCTCTCCTCTGCTTCCAGAACCCTCCATGCTCAGCCTCCCCAGGCTTCCCTCCATAAGAGAGCACCCATTTCTACTGTTTTTGCCCTTGCTTTCTAGCGTGTTCCCTCATGGCCCGGATACCGATTAGACACAACAGTCAGTACTTGTTACGAGTGGCCCACACTAGACCCTTTGGAAAATGTGTCCGGTGGACTGATTTCCCCGAAGACATCATGCAGAAACAGCATTTCCCATGGCCAAAGCACAGTCAAATAAAGCTTGCCATTACAGAAGACTTGAATATAACTTCACTCTGTGTAAACACAATAGAATATTTTTGCTCTTCTATAAAGCCATGGTTGCTAAGCTCATGGGCGACCTTAACAAGAGCCCAGGAACCTCGTTGTGTGGCTGGCCAGTTTCCTCACCGTCCACAGCTATTCTAGTGCTCGCCCCTCTTTTTTTTTTAAAGATTGTAAATGACTTTAATAAAAATAAACCAAACAGGAGACAGAAAAGATTTTCCATCCACTGCTTCACTCCCTAAGTGGCTCCAACAGCCGGAGCTGAACTGACCTGAAGCCAGGAGCTTCCTCTGAGTCTCTCATACAGGTGCAGGGTCCCAAGGCCTTGGGCCATTCTCTACTGCTTTCCCAGGCAACAGGCAGGGAGCTGGAAGGGAAGTGGAACAGCTGGGATATGAAGCAGCGCTCATATGGGATCCCAGCGCATGCAGGGCGAGGACTTTAGCTACTAGGCTACCACGCCAGGCCCCGCTCTTCGCTCCTTAAATGCCTAGACCCTCCCTCGCCTACACTCCCAGTAGTTAAAGTCGTGTATTTAGTCATCTATTGTTGTGTCGCTCAGCAGCTTAGAACATGAATGCACTTGTTACTGCAGCTTTTGTGGCTCAGGAATCCAGCGGTGGACTGGCAGAGCAGCCTCTGGCTCCTGGCTTCTTAAGTGTACAGGTGAGTCGTCCGTGGGGCCTGAGGCCCCGTCTGTGGGCTCAGCTGGGCGGCATCCTCTTCCAGGCTCACTGCCGTACTTGCTGGCAGTGTTCATGGCCTTGAAAGCAACTAGAGGCTTCCCTCAGATCCTTGCGCTGAGCTCAGCTCCATGGAGAATTTTCTCAAACTGCATACGCATGCACAGGGGAGCGCAAGTCAAAAAGCTCAAGCACCACCTGATGGCAGAAGTGGCACCCCATCCCCCTGTCACCTTAGCACAGGAACAGGCTGCCAGGCTCCAGATCCCACAAGGAGTGTCAGCAGTAGACACTTGCAGGTCTGCCAGGGAGGTCACTGGGCTCTCCTTGATGGCTTAAAGCAACAGGCCGCTATTTCTTAGGCCTCTACATTCTTCTGCAGGTTTGGTTTGAGGGACAACCCTCTCCTTGCTCTTGGCTGCACTGGGACTTGTGCCTGTGAAGCAGGCTTCAGTCTCAGAGGTCGCCCTCTGCCTTTGCTTTAGAGGGACTCCGGTAACGTGGGATGATCGCATCTCAGCAGTTCTCAACTGAAGCGTACCCAGAAGATACCCTTCATCAAAATACATTCAGGGAAGGGCCCGGCACGGTGGCGCAAGTGGTTAAGGTCCTTGCCCTGCACGCCTGGGATCCCATATGGGCGCCAGTTCTATCCCGGTGGCCCCGTTTCCCTTCCAGCTCCCTGCCTGTGGCCCAGGCTTCCCTTCCAGCTCCCTGCCTGTGGCCCACAGTCGAGGACGGCCCAAGGCTTTAGAACCCTGCACCTTGGGACCCTACACCTGCGTGGGAGACCCGGAAGAGGCTCCTGGCTTAGGATCAGCTCAGCTCCAGCTGTTGCAGCCACCTGGGGAGTGAATCATCAGATGGAAGATCTTCCTCTCTGTCTCTCCTCTCTGTATATCCGCCTTTCCAATAAAAATAAAATAAATCTTAAAAAATTCTTAAAAAAAAAACAAAACTTCACAACTCTTGAGGGTGGTCCTCTGTGCCAGTGGGTTGAGCCGATGTTTGGGTTCTAGCTGCTGGTCTTCTGATCCAGCATCCTGCTAATGTGCCTGGGAGGTGGCAGACAATGGCAGAAATACACAGAAGCCCTCGAGGGAGTTCCGAGCTCCTGGTCTCGCCCTAGCTTCCGTGGCCATTTCAAGAGTGACCTAGTGGGTGGTCAGTCTCTGTTGTGTATGTCTTTTCTGTGTGTGTCACTTTGCCTGTCAAATAATAAATACGTTTTTAAAAACCCCTTAACTTGGTGCCATTCTTTCTCTCTCTCAGCATCGAACGCACCCAGTTCTGCTTGCTCCACAAGCCTGGTCTCTGCCCTCCTCTTCCCCATGATCTGATCCAGCCAGCAGCACCTCATTCTTGGAGTCCCAGAGCAGCCTCTGTCTGCCTGCAGCAAGGCCCATGTTCCCATCCCCGCTCGGTACGGCCAACCTGTCCAGATGTGCAACTGCTGCCTCTGCTGCCATTTCCCCCTCCACAACCCCTGTCCACTGCTCTTACACAATGGATTTGCAGCCACAGCGGAGTTTGTAGTAAACATCAGAATGAAATGCAATGATCACCTTGGCAACTGTGAGGTGTTTAAGGCAGCACAAGAAACATTTGATGGAAGAGCTAAGAAAAGTCACTACCAACCCTGATGACCTTGAACTTGGCCTGATCTGCATCCAACATTTTAATAACAGTGACATCTGTAGACACCTTCTCTGGTCTCTGAACAAAGTCACGGGGAACAGATGTCAAGTAGCAGGTGCCTCCCTTCGCCGCTCATTACGTGGTGGACAATGAGAGGGCTGAGATCCCCTTGGAGGATTTCTGCCAGCAGTGTTTTCAACCTGTCACACCTGCCATCCCCATGCACATCTTTTCCTATAACCTTCATGCTGTAGCACTGAGTGTGAGCTGTCCAAATAGGTTCAAAATGAAGTGCCACCAAGTTGCCAACTTGTGTACTCCCGTCACTATAAAGCTGTCAGCTCTCATCTCGGTCCCAATAATAGCCAAGTGGAGTCCTCACAGGTCCCATGAAAGCAAACCTTGGGCATAAAAAAATAGGACATCCAGCAATCAATGATAAACCACCTGCTGGTACCCATGATGCAGCCGGCCCCTTGTTTATTCCTCTTTGGCCTTCAGCAAGGCTTCCGGCCCCGAGACAGGGTGCAAAGTGACTTCACAGCAGTGACTTTTGTTATGATCGGGCAAAAAATGAAGTTAATACACATGGTTTTTTCAAAACTCAAAAATTGTGAGGCCCTCCATGTGTGTTGACTTAATCCTCATTCTACAACCCTATGAGAAAGCTTTTCTTATATTTTGATGATTATTTTTGATGATGTTTACATAGTTGATTGGGGTGGGAAAAGTCAAGGAGTAGGGGACAGTGAGTGAGACAGACCACTGTTTCCACATTGTCTTTTTTCTTCTTCCTGTATCTGGGGGAAGGGGAGCAATAAGGGGAGAAGCCTCACCTAATCTCCCAACTGCCTCCGTACCCAGGGATGGGAACAGCCACCCAGCGTCATCCCAGAGTCCCTGATGTGGAGCATGTGGTTCTGACATACCGTCTATCTCACAGGTCAAGGTCCATTAGTTGCCACAGTCCACCATTTGTCCAGAAACTTGCTGTCAAACTGTGTGAGTCTGTTCTGCCCTCCTTCCTCTGCCTTGATATCAGCTGTCCTCTGCAGGCTCCCATGAACTGCCAAACCCTCGTGTGCACGCGAGTATGCCTTCCACTGCTCCATCTAGTCCACTTAGGAGGCCCAATTCTGACTGCACCCCACTGTCAGGTAACAGGCCCTGCCACTCTCCCCATGGTGGGAGTTCTGAGTCCAGCAGCTTAGGTTTGGAGGGACTCACATTTCACCTTAGGTGATCCCAGACCTGACTTGTGCATGTCTGTCAGTATGGGATGCTGCACATTCTGTCACCCACATCAGCCTACACACACTGATATTTGCAACTGATAGATCTGACCTATCTCCAACCAAGTGACCGCAACAGCTGGTGCTGCGCTGATCCAAAGCCAGGAGCCTAGATCCTCTTCTGGGTCTCCCACACAGGTGCAGGGTCCCAAGGCTTTGGGCCATCCTCGACTGCTTTCCCAGGCCACAAGCAGGGAGCTGGATGGGAAGTGGAGCTGCCGGGATTAGAACTGGTGCCCATATGGGATCCCAGCACATTCAAGGCGAGGACCTTAGCCACTAGGCCACGGTGCTGAGCCTGGAAAAATTTTAAATCTGAAAGGCGAAGCTGTAAAGATGCCAAGAAGAAATGTAGTATAATATATTCCTGAGTAGAATTTAAGCTTTTTAAAAAATTGTTTTACTTGAAAGTTACAGAGAAATAAGGAAAGACATTTCTTGGGGGTTTTCTTAAAGAGGATAGAGAAACCATTATTCATAAAAAATATTAATAAATTTGTACGTGAAGATAAGGAGCTTTTGTACATCCCCAAACATCACACAGGCTCTGTAACCCGTTGGTGTAAGGGGCCAGCATTGTGGTGCAGCCAGTCCGGCCAGCAGCCCAAGTCCAGTGGTCCTGTTTCTGATCCAGCTCCCTATTAGTGCCCAGGATTGACTATCACAAGAAGTCTGCCCGCTGCTGGTCAGAGTGGGAACTGCAGGAACCACTCTGGAAGAGCGCCTGGCGATATTACGATGTGTGACACCCACATTTCCTGTGACAGAGCACGTCCCCACTAATAAGCCCGGCGAGGATCCCTGCCACGTGAGCCCTGAGAAACACACACAGCGTTATTTGTAAGAATGATTTATGGGGATGGCATTTTGGCGCCATCTCCTCTAATGCCAGTATCCCACATGAGCGCTGGTTCAACCTACAGCTGCTCCACTTCTGATCTAGCTTACTGTTAATGCCCCTGAGAAGGCAGTGGAAGATGGCCCAAGGGCTGGGCCCTGCCACACAAGGGGGAGACCCGGAGGAAACTCCTGGCTCCTGGCTGTGGATGGGCCCAACCCTGAGCATTGTAATCATTTGGGGCGTGAACCATAGATCGATCTTTATATATATGTAATGCTTTCATATGGGGATACGTAATACATACAGGGATGTACAAGTCACACCCCAGGCCAGGCCATCCAAGCGGTTCTAACCAGAGAGGAGGAGCCACCATGCACAGAGGAGCTTCAAACCATGCATGGAACTGAAGTTAAAAGAAATTTGTTCTTCCAGTTATTTGTGAAACAGAGTGAGGGGCTGAGAGAGCTTGCATCTGCTAATACATTTCCCCACAGGATAGTAGCAGCCCCCAGCTGGGAGCCAGGAGCTCTAAGGGGTTGTCTCAGTGGGTGGCAGGACCCCACTCCCCGAGGCCGCCCTGCTGCCTCCCCAGGGACTGCATTAGCAGGAAGCTGGAGTCAGCAGCCGGAGCCAGGGCTCAAACCAAAGTCCTTCAATACGGACACAGGTATCTCAACAGCTAGGCTAAACACAAAAGCTTATTTTAATATAAAAAAAAAAGAATTTTGAATATACGTAGTATTTTTGCCTTATGGGCATTTGTTAAAGATTTATTTTTATTTGAAAGGCATATTTTTACAGTGTGAGGAGAGACAGAAGTCTTCCATCTGCTGGCTCACCAAGCGACTGCAATGGTTGGAGCCGCAGCGGATCTGAGGCTGCAAGTCAGGAGCCTCCACCCAAGGCCCCCCGCCATCCTCCACCACCTTCCTGGTCCGTAAGCAGAGAGCTGGATGAAGAGTAGAGCAGGCGGGGCATGAACTGGTGCCCACATGGGATGCCCGAGCTTACAAGTGGAAGATTACCTGCAATGGCACCATGCCAGCCCCCATTATGAACTTTTTGAAATCCATTCTTAGGAAAGAATCTTTAGAAACTTTGCACAAAAACAGATTTATCTTTGAACTCAAGTTTCCCTGGGTTTGTTGGAAGGGACTTTGTGCATCACATGTGTGTGTATTATTGGAACATACCTCTACTATTAAACAATGGTATGTACGTGTAACAGAATGTCATGGAACCTTCAAGAATCTTTTCCTGAGGCTATCTTAGGGTCTTAAGAAACAGGTTACTGAATAAACAAACATTTTCAGAACTGCACAGAATTATCTGCACCTCCCCCAATCATACATGCCCAAGACAGGAGGTGCAGATAATCACACAAATGCCATGTGCATTTCACACTGCCAACACGGCTGGAGAGGAACGAGAAGCAGCAGGATGACGAATCCCCAGAACCCAGATGCTGATGGGCCTGAACTGGAGAACACAGACTAACACACGCCCAGGAGTGGATTTGAAGCGCGACCCTGCTGCACACAGTGGTCCTCTAGGAACACAGTGAACACCCACATAGCTCCCCACCCCGTGCTCCGCAAGGGTGTGTTCCTGGGACTCCACAAACCTTAGGAATGGGTGGATGACCGAGCAACAGGATGGACATTCGTCAGGGTAGGAGCTGCTCGCAGAGGGGAGTCTCAGGGCGCTCGAAGGCTGAGCGAGCCAGGCGTTTCAAGGGAGTTCAGTCACGACGGAGGCAGAGCAAGCCCATGGGGCAAAGAAAGGAAGAGGAACCAGAGCCCACTTTGCAGGACAGAGAGCCCAAGAACGTCAGACAGGGAGGATGAAGTCCACTCGCCTGAAACAGTGAGCCAATGTCAGGGGCAGGTGGAAGAGAGAGAGACACATCAGCAAAACAAAGCAGTTACAAATGGGCAAAGAAAATGACCAAGTTTTCAAAAGAACAAATTCAAATGGCTAATAGACATATGAAACAAATACTCAAGCTCCATAGCAATGAATGAAATACAAATGAAAACTACCCTGAGGTTCCACTTAACTCAGTGACAATGGCCGACATACAGAAACCGAACAACACCTGCTGGCAAGGATGTCGGGAGAAGGGAGCCCTCCTTCACTGCTGTGGGAGTGTGGACTAGCGCAACCTCTGTGGAAGTCAGTATGGAGAATGCTCAGACAACTGAAAATTGACCTGCCATGTGACCCAACAACCCCACTGCTGGGAATATATCCAAAAGAAATGAAACCTACAGACAAGAAAGCTACCTGCATCCCTATTTTCATAGCAGCACATTCAACATTAGCAAAGATGGAGGAACAGCCCAGACGCCCATCAAAAGAGGAATGGACCAAGAAGCTGTGCTTCCAAATCAAAGATGGACTCCCAAAGGAACTGCTGGACATATCTGGACAACGGGATGCTGGACTGTCTGACACAGGGCACACTTAAATAACAGACTGATGGACTTTTGACTGCCCATGAAGTACTATACTATTATAATATGGGAAAATCATTCAGGGGATGTGAATTTGGGAATGAGGGTAGGAAATCCCACATCCTATGGAATTGTACTGTAAAATTGAAAAGTTAAAAAATGCAAATGATGCTACAGGATTTGACCACCTGTGAGGCTCTAAATGTAAAGGGTTTGTCAAAGGGCCCGACACAGCAGCCTAGTGACCAACATCCTCACCTTTCACAAGTAGGGATCCCGTGTGGGCACTGGTTCTAATCCCAGCAGCCCTGCTTCCCACCCAGCTCCCTGTCTGCATTCTGGGAAAGCAGTTGAGGACGGACCAAAGCCTTGTCACCCTGCACCTGCATGGGAGACCCAGAAAGAGCTCCTGGCTCCTGGCTTCAGATCAGCTCAGCTCCAGCCGTTGTGGTTACTTGGGGAGTGAAACATTGGACGGAAGATCTTCCTCTCTGTTTCTCTTCCTCTCCGTATATCTGCCTTTCCAACAAAAATAAATAAATCTAGAAAAAAGATTTTAAAAAATTAAGAAAAAAATATTTAAAAAAAGAATTTGTCAAAAGTATTTGAGTTAGGCAAAAATAAAGAATGCTAGCTGTGTATAGAACCTTGCCATTAAGAAAATGTCTACAGGCAAGCAAAATTAATCAGTTTCTTGACAAAAAAAAAAAAGGAAAAAAGAAAAGAACTATGGCATGGGCCCAGCATGGTAGTCTGGTGGCTGAAGTCCTCACCTTCCACGCACACTGGGATCCCATATGGGCGCCAGTTCTAATCCCGGCAGCTCCACTTCCCATCCAGCTCCCTGCTTGTGGCCTGGGAAAACAGTTGAGGAAAGTCCAAAGCCTTGGGACCCTGCACCCGCGTGGGAGACCTGGAAGAAGCTCTGGGATCCTGGCTTCAGATCAGCTGAGCTCTGGACATTGTGGCTTCTTGGGGAGAGAATCAATGAACAGATCTTCCTCTCTGTCTCTCCTCCTCTCTGTATCTGCCTTTCCAATAAAAATAAATCTTAAAGAAAAAAACTATGCCATGGGTACCTCTACAGAATATTACTCTGCCATTAAAAAGAACAAAATTTCAGCATTTGCAACCATGTGGTCCAATTGGAGACCATTATGCTCAGTGAAATAAGCCAATCTCAAAAGAACAAATACCGTATATTCTGATATACTGCAACCCTCACGCAAGATATATAGGTAAGCAACCATACACACATACTCTCATAAGCAAGCAACGTAATGGGGACCAGAGTACTGGGAAAGAATCTACTCCTGAATAAGAAAGGACGCAAGAAACTGTAGATACACCTTAACAACAAGACACTCGATTCTCTACCATTGCTTATCCCTGCAACGTCAGGACACCTGTAACAGAAGGCTGGAATTGGGACTGCAGCTGAAGAACTACTGTATTATAAAATACAGGAGAAAACAAGAACAGTAGACTGACAGCCTGAATAGAGAACAGAACAACTTCCTCAAGGGTTAAGGGACAATTACTGTGCAACTAGAACAGCGCTCCCCATCTGCTTATTATGCACAATTCGGGTCCAGATGACACATGCAGGCTGTGAGGAATCAGCAAAAACATACACACGCCACAGTAGCGAACACAGACTAACACAAGCAGAAGTACGTTCCAATAAACAGAGGAGTTTCTGCAAACTGCATATTACGAAAAGTGATGCCTGGATTGCAAATATTTTTCCTACCAAAAGAAACTTTTTCATTCCCTTTTTGTACATGCTCTTTGAGACACCTACATGTTCCCCGTGATTTTAACAGAGAGGAGGATATAAAAGCTTTAGGGGTCTAATATTGTGTGGGGGAGCAAAGATTTGGCCCCATGGACACCTGTGTACTCCAAGTAGAACAGAGTCGTCCAGCTCACTGACCCGCATCAACTGATCAGTGACACCGCCTCCCTTCCCTCCGGGGATCCCTGGGGACACCGTCCTTCCTGAAGGTGTCTGTGCCATCTGCGGGGCCAAAGAGAAGACACAGACAAGTCTGTAGAGACAGTCAGCTTTTCACAGCACTGAGAACAGAGTGTTATGGAGACATCACTACCTGGGACCAAGTCCAACTCAAGGCCTGCACAGTCCTGTGCCTGGGGAGGCGCTGCTGTGCTGAGCCCCGTCATGAGCATCCTGCATCCTGCCCTTTGGGTTTGTTTTTTTTTTTTTACAGGTTCGTGCTGTCAGTCTCTTAGTGACCAGGGAGCTGATCCCGACACTGTCCTTGCTCAGTCACCTCCAACACTGTGCAGAGAAACAGGCAAGCAACCCGGAAACAAATCTTCCCACAAGTTCTTTCTTAATCGTTAGTGGCATCAGACCGTTTTCTCCTTACCAAGTCATGACTGAAGAACATGAAGGGAATGGGAACTTAACCTGGTGGCTAAGATGCTCATTAAGACAGCCAAACCCTGCACTATCAGAGCATGTGGTTTTCACACCCAGCTCTGTCCCCTGACATCCTGGGAGGCGGTGATAATGGCTCAACTCATTGGGCTTCTGCCACCCACGTGGGAGACCAGCCGGCTCTCAGCTTTGGCCTGGCTCAACTACAGCTGCTGGGGGACTTGGGGGATGAGCCGGGGAATGGGCTGGCTGGCTTGTTCTCTCTCTCTCTCTCTCTCTCTCTCTCTCTGCCTCTGAAGTAACGCTTTTTAAGCTTGGCAAGATTTTTAGGAGATGATAAAATCATATCATTTGCCCAACATGGGCTGAGTGGGTTAAATCTATCGCAAAGCCTCACCAAGCCACAGCGCAATACAGGAAAGGGAATGGCAGCATTGAATTTCAAACGTGGAAGATGATGCACAGCTTCATAATCCCCAGACAGGGTTTTTAATCACCAAAATGGCACTTTTCAGGTCACACACTGACCTGCACAGACTTTTTCGGACTTAAATCCTTTCTTCCCGATCAAAATTCCAACACAGCACATCAAGGACTCATTTGTAGCTTTTTTTCGCCTAAAATCCTTTTATAGAAGATGAGCATAAATTAGCTCAGTGGAGTTTTAGCTGAATAATTAACATGAGACTCAGCTTCTTATTTGTAATAAGATTGAAACAGATAAGTAAATCAGGCCTGTGACCATTTTAACCCAAAATACAATTTCTTCATTATAAGGAACAAAACAGAAAAGAAGTTAAAGAACTTTAATCGAAGCACTGAACTGCCACAAGTCTAATAGACTATTACAGCCTAGATGAAGATGGAAAATTACCTAATAAAAATTGCAATTTGCATAGATTTGCCCCATAATTACAAAACTTATTAAGCTCCATTTCCAGAAACTATAATGGGGTTCACCTTTCATTTAATGTGATTTGTGATCACTGACTACTGCAGGCAGCAAACGTTGGTAAAAATCAAATCCGTAATTACATTTTTGGTTCATACGTGAAAGACTGAAATATTCATTAATTGATATATATACTATTTGTTAAAATTAAGTAGAACAAAAAATTCTGAAGACTTTACTTCCTCTTTATCTTTTCCAGGGCCTTTGGACCGTGTGCAAGCAAAGGCTGTGAGACGGGAAACGCTGCCTCTTCACTCAGCCTGCCTCATCCCAGTCCACGTCTGTAACAATCTTCCCATCACCGTGGCCTGTCCAAACTGTCCATCTTTCCCTCAGGCTCAATCTTGCTGAAATTTATTTGAAAAGTGAGGTTACAGAGAAAGAGGGAGAGACAACGATCTTCTATCTGCAGCTGCATCCGGGTCTCCCGTGGGGATGGCAGGAGCCTAAGCATCTGAGCCATCCTCCGCTGCTTTTCTCAAGCCGTTAATGGGAAGCTGGACCTGGAGCAGCCAGCACAGGAACTGGAGTCCATCAACGGGATGCTGATGTGGCAGGCTTTACCCACCACACCGCGATACTGGCCCCACGCTGAATAGTACAGTGAGTGACAAGGTTTTGTCAAAGACCGAAACCGGTAAAGGGCCTCAAGCAAAGCACGCCCCTGTGGGTCAGTATTCCTTTTTTTTTTTTTTAAGATTTATTTTTATTATTTTTTTATTGGAAAGGCGGATATACAGAGAGGAGAGACAGAGAGGAAGATCTTCCGTCCGATGATTCACTCCCCAAGTGAGCGCAACGGGCCGATACTATGCCGATTCGAAGCCAGGAGCCTCTTCCGGGTCTCCCACGCGGGTGCAGGGTCCCAAAGCTTTGGGCCGTCCTCGACTGCCTTCCCGGGCCACGGGCAGGGAGCTGGAAGGGAAGCGGGGCTGCCGGGATTAGAACCGGCGCCCATATGGGATCCCAGGCGTGCAAGGCGAGGACCTTTAACCACTTGCGCCACCGCGCCGGGCCCAGTATTCCTTTTCAGAGCGTGACTCTGGTTCTTCCTTTCAGGCGATGGGGTCTGGTTCCCAGCTACCTGAGCCTAAGCTGGCATGTGTGACTCACTTTGCCTGTAAAACACAGCACACATGAAGCAAGGCAGGAAGACCCCTTACAGCTTCCTCTCGCACCTCTTGGAGTGTTCCTGCTGCCGTAAGAGCATGGTGGGGCCAGCTGGGACAGGCCCAGCTAACAGCCAGCACCAAAACCCCAGCCCCACACCAGGAAGCCATCTGGGACGCTCAATCTATCAGATGGTCAAAGTCACACAAGTACCCCCACACAAGACACAGAGAACTGCTGGCTGAGCCCAGACACCCCAAAGACCCAAACGTTGAAGGCTTAGTACCCAAAGATTTACATTGATGCTCAGTGTATGAAGGGTGGAAATCATCTGATCGTAGTATCTGAAGGCAGGACCTTTGGAGAGTGAATTAACTGGGCCAGGGTGTTGGAGTGAAGTTTCCACAACCAAACCATGGGGGCTCTGTAAGGAGAGACCACGTTGCCATGGACAGCGCACATGTCCCGTTGGTTTCCTGCTTCGTCATGTGATGCCTCCTCAGCCCACACTCTCCTATTTCCATCCTCCTGCCCTACCAGCAGCCAGCTAAATGAGGACGGCACCCTCCCCACCCTGCCCATCCGCTGCAGTCAGATCTTGGACTGTGAGTCAAAATCAGCTGTCTTCATAAACAGCTTAAACATCCCAATTGTGATAACAGAAAGCTAAGTGATATACTGTGGAAATGTGAGAAAGAACACACCAGCGCTATTGCTTTGAGAGGCAGCCAGATGAGTTCCCACCAGCTATTCCACTCCCTAAATGAAACAGGGCTGAAGCTGGGACGTGGGAATCCAGTTCAGGCACCCCACATGAGTGGCTGGGGCCCAAGTACCTGAGCCATCACTGGCTGCTTTCCAGCAGGGTCTGCAGTGGCAGGAAGGTAGAATGGATGAAGTCAGGAGAGAAGCAGGGCTTACGAATCAAATGCCTCTTGGCCATTTCCAGCTCCAAATCAATCAGGAGGAAAGAACAACTGAACCCCAGATCCAAAAGATCCCTTACTATCCAGAGTAGCCTAATGTGACCAATACAGGACCTTCCCAGAATGGCTGTATAATCAAGCCACCAATTTAAACGTGAGATGTGCAAAAAAAAAAAAACAAAACCAACTAACAATGTTCATGCAGAACACTGAACCACACGCAAGCTGAAGTGTGACCAGAACTGCTGGGCAACTGTGATGCCACTACTGTGTGCACAGAGCGACTGGCACACTGGCACACCTTCCCAGTCCCACAGACACATTTGTTCAACTCCCGCTAGAAAACCAGTTGGCAAAATGTTTCCACCATGCTATCTTCCCAGCATTCAACCGTGAGTCCCAATAACCCTTGCCCGAGTTGCACGTTACCTTCTTGTCAATCGTTTACAGATGAGCCAAAAAACCTGCAGCAGTAACTGCTTTGATATGAGACATAAACATCTCAGTCAATGTCTTAACTTCTAGGACAAATGCCTGTCACATTAATAAGTGGTATTGCTTTAAAAGATTTATTTATTTCATCTACTAGAACACAGAGAGAAAGGGCGGGGGATAAAGATTGTGTCTTCCATCCCTCCATCCACTGGGTCATTCCCCAAATGCCTCCAACATCCAGCGCTGCGCTGGACCAGAACAGGAGCCAGCAACTTGATTGTGGTCTGCCCAAACAGTTGAGCCATCTTCCACCCCTACCCAGGTGACTTAGCAGGGATCTGGATTGGAAGTGTTATATCTGGGACTTGCTCTGGCACTGAGATATATATCCTAAGCAGTGGCTTAATCCACTCTGCCTCCAACACCTGCCCCATAATTGGTACTTTCCAGCACCAGTTTGGAGGTGGTTTATTAAGCAACCCTAAAGAACTGACACCTGCAAACCCCCAACTTCCCAGGAGAGAGCTTCCCTGGTATTGGAAATGCCACAGTGGGTGTAACCATGGAGAACCATGACTAAAACACAAACGTGTCCTTTTATCTTTGCACTTTTCTCACCTCTAATTATTGCTGCCAGTTCTATTGCACTATTTGTACTCTTTGCTGGTCACAATGACTAGGATTGTAAGAGATTTCTACGAGGAAATAAGAAAGGTATCGTTGCATTTGCAGAACTGAGTGCAGTGAATTCCTTACACCAAGGAGCCTCAAGGAGCTCCCAGGTCCACACTCTACAAACACAAATGTGGGGCCACTGTTGGGGAGCAACCGTCTACACCACCACCTGCGTCCCACATCGGAGCACTAGATCAAGTCCTGCTTTCACTTCCAATCAAGCTCCCTGCTCATGAGCCTGGGAAAACAGCAGAAGAGAATACAAGAGCTTGGCCCCTTCATCCATGCGGGAAGTCTGAATGGATCCAGGCCAGGGTTCTAGTGCAAGCCTGGCCCAAAGCTGGACGTTATGGCCATTTGGGGAGTGAACCAGTGAAGGGAGATCTCTGTGTCTCCTGTCTCCCAAACTCTGCCTGTCAAATAAATAAAATCTTAAAAAATAACTCGGTTGTAGTCTCCCAACAGATTCCAAAATACAGAGGCTGTCTGGTAGCTTGTCTGGATCGCTGATGACAAACTCGAATCCCCTAGCATTTGTCCGGAAGCTGTTCTTCCACAACACACAGCTTGGGCTATAACAGCCGGAGGGTTCACGCAGGACCTGGTATGTCCCAGGGCTGGTCCCCAACCCAGAGACACCTTGTCCCAAAGCCATGAAGTCCTCGGCACCTGGCTTCTCCCACTGCCAGGGACTCCGTGGAACCCACAGTCCCTCACTCTTGCCCCACCGCCTTGCCTATTCCTGCTGCACCCCAGACTCTCCCTGGGCCCTTAGGGGAAACAGGCACTCACAGCCATCGGGGGGCACACACTCAGTCGCAGAACCTCAAATCCAGGTCCAGGAAAAGAAGGAGACCACTCCAGTCTGATTCCAGCATCTGCTCCACAGCCATGGCAAGACAAGGTCAATTCCATGAACAGTCTGCACGTGTGAGACCAGAACCTATTGACGCTCACACGTGCAGACTTCACAGCTTTGACTCGTCTCCCCACGCGCCCCCCCCCATCTGAGTCCTGGCTGCTCCACTTCCCATCTGACTCCCTGTTCATGGCCTGGGGAAAGCAGCTGAAGATGGCTCAAGTATTTGGGCCCTTGCCACCCACGTGGGAGACCCAGAAGAAGAAATTTGCACCTGGCTTCAGCTTGGCCTCGCCCTGGCCATGGCAGCCATCTGAAGAGCAAGCCAGTAGGTGGAAGATATCTCCCTCTCTTTCAAATCAATCAATCAATAAATCTTTAAATGAAAAAAAAAAAAAAAGAAATTTGTTGTTCCACTTTCAGGGCTTGAATAGTTTCACTTTTTAAAAAAAAATATTTATTTATTTTTATTCTAAAATTAGATATGCAGAGAAAAGACGGAGAGGAAGATCTTCCACCTGCTGGTTCACTACCCAAGTGGCTGCAATCACCAGAGATGAGCTGATCTGAAGCCAGGAGCCAGGAGCTTCCTCCAGGTCTCCCACACAGGTGCAGGGTCCCAAGGCTTTGGGCTGTCCCCAACTGCTTTCCCAGGCAACAAGCTGGAAGCTGGATGGGAAATGGGAAGTGAGGCTGCTGGGATTAGAACCAGTGCCCGTATGGGATCCCGGCGCCTTCAAGGCAAGGACTTTAGCCGTTAGGCCACCACGCTGGGCTCTAAATCGATATTTTTAAAAAGAGCTGTACACATTGTGCATAATAACACTTTGCTATGGATAGAAACATTTTTCTTTCTTTGTTACAGAGAAAGACACACACACATAAAGACCTGCCATCCCACTGATTGACCTCCTGCAAATCACAAGGAGGGCCAGGTGGGGCCAGGAACCTCATCCAGAGCCCCTTTGCAGGGTCCCAAGTTCTGGGCCCTCTCTATGTTAGAGTCACCGCTCGCCAGGGAAAGAATAACTCAGCCGAATCCATGAAAAGAACGTAGTAGGCCTTTATTTCAGGAAACCACGGTCCCGGGCTTCCCTTCCCCGTGCAGCAGGAAGACTCCGAGCGGCCCCTGACTTCTACGGGGGTAGCACGGGCCTTTACTCTCCTCCGCGATTCATTGACCCCACCTGTCTGTCTCTCGCCAGTCCTGAGCCTCCTTTCCACCTCTTTACGGATGAACGACGGGGAATCGCTGTGGGCCTACTGGCACAACCTCTGGGTCCAGCTCACTGCCAGCAGCCTACCTGTCTAAACAACTGGATCTCACAGCCAGGGCTTGGCCAGCATGTTTAGGGGCAGCTCAGGGGTCCCCAAGCCTGCAGAAGGCTCTGAACACCGGCGCGACCCGTGCAAGTTGGGATGTCTCGCCACTGGCGGCAGGTCCAAAAAAACTAAGGCCTGGCAGGGCGCGTGACTCAGCAGATCTGAATGAAACCATTGGGGGCTTAATTGGAACAAGAGGGGGCCCGACTCGCAGGGGAACTCACCTCCAGCAGTGGCGGGCACAAGTTTTCAGCAGTGGTTGAGGTTCGAAGGGAGGGAAGCTGGTCGCGGGCAGCTTAACGACCTCTCCTCCTGGCTGACTCCAACGTTAGATTCGCCGCTCACCAGGGAAAGAATAACTCAGCCGAATATATGAAAAGAATCTAGATGGCCCTTTTTTTTTTCTTCAGGCAACCACGGTCACGGGCTTCCCTTGCCCGTGCAGCACACAGACAGAAGTGAAGGAGTGGGCTGCCCGGGAAGAAGAGCCAGGAAAGACCTTTTTAAAGGAGGAGATTGGGGGGAAAAGGAAAACAGCCTCAGGGCGGCTGCACCTGTGTGGGGATAACTCCGCCCTCTGTTCCGGGTTTGGTTGGAAGCAAACTGCGCCCTCCTCCGGCCCGCAGCAGCCAGCGCTCTACTGTTACCCCAGGTGTTATCAGGGAACTGGATCAAAAGCGGAGCAGTTGGGATTCAAACCAGCATCTGTAAGCGATGCCAGCACTGCAGGTGGCAGCTTAGCATGCGGCACCACAGTGCCAGCCCCCACAGACATATTTTTTCAGTGTTCCTGTTTAACTTTCAGCTGTTACTGTTTAACTTCACTGATGGAATGTTATGTATATGTTTTTAAGAATGGGAGTCAGTGTGGTGGCATAGCTTCTTAAGCCACTGCCTGTCATGTGTCCATTCTACATGGGAGCCCATTTCAGCCCCCAGCTGCTCCACTTTCAATGCAGCTCCCTGCTAATGAGCAGAAGATAGCCCAAGTGCTTCAGCCCCTGCCCAAAACATGGCAGTTCTGGATGGAGTTGCAGGTTTCTGGCTTCCACCTGTTCCAGTCCGTGCTGCGGGGGGGGAGTGAACCAGCCAATGGAAGATCTTCCACTCTGATTATGAGCTCCTATATCCCTGCCACCCCCCATTCCTGCCGTTGTAATTTTACTTTTTAGATGTTTAAACCATCAAGACTATGTGAATGCCATGGAAGCAGAGCAGTAAATTCTCCAATGGGCAATCGATTGTCCCTATGCCAACCACTGACTTACTATCCAGCCTGGTCCACCCAGAACAAAATGCCTTGACCACAGAAAAAGGAGTTCTGGGTTGAGGGAAAAACCAGCGTGTATTCCAGGGCATGGAATTTTCTTTCCATGTCATAGAGCCCATCTTCGGAGTGGACAATACAGGAACCCTGGTCAGCCAGCAGGGAAGATAAATATCGTCTCACACAGAAGCCCCGATTCTTGGACCAAGGCCAACACAGTGGGCCCACACCCCCTCCACTCCCCCCTGGGAGCTGAACCCCTACATTGCCCTGTACCAAGCAGGCTGATTGAGCACACGTGGGGAGGCACACACTCACACTGTGACGGCCACTCTCACACGAAGCCAGGTCCTTTGTTTTGGACAGAACAGGGGTGAGCGGTTGCCATAGTAACTCCCTCCGAGGCAGCCTCTCAGCCAGGGCAGAGTTTAAACTCAGGAGGACAATCCTCTCCTCCACGGTAGCAACTAGCCAAGACACTGGGCCTTGAGGCAGCAGCAGCAGCAACCACGGGGAGGCCTCCTCTGGCTTCCCAAACCAACACTGGCCAAAGATGCAGAGGTCTGGGACTCCTTTTGAAAATCTTCAGTCAATTGTTGTTTAACTCGATTGCTTTCTTACATGGTAAGGAATAGATTTAAAAAAAAATGGAGAAATGAATACCATGATAGTTACAGCACTATTGCCACAAACTTGCTTTTTTAAAATACAGGAATATTCAATATTAAATCTGAGCTTTTTCTGTTCTCATCTGCAGCTTCTAAGCAACTGTCTTCTTGCATCCCGAGTCTATGCCTGGACCACAGGCACCCGGGGAGCCTGGTGGCATCAAGTTGGAGCACCTCCCAGCTGTGTGGCTACAAGAGGCACCGTCCCTGCTCATGTGCAGTGGGGTTAAAGAAAAGCAGCTCTGGGGCTGGTGTGGTGGCACAGAAGGCTGCATCTACCTGCCAGTGCCAGCATCCCATATGGGTGCCAGCTCATGTCCCTGCTACTGCACTTCCAATCTAGCTCCCTGCTAACAACCTGGGAAAGCAATGGGGGATGGGCTTGGCCCCCGCACCCACATGAGAGATCCAGAGGAAGTTCCTGGCTTCCAAACAGCTCAGCTCTGGTGGTGGCAGCCATTTGGGGAATGAACCAGAGGATGGAAGATCTTTGTCTCTCCTCTGTGTAAATCTGCCTTTCCAATCAAGAGAAATAAATATTAGGGGGAAAAAGTGACTCTAAGAGAGACTTGTCGCAGACATGCACGGGGTGTGGGGACTGAAAGAGGGAGGAACTGCTTTAGGTACAGTGTCTGTGAAGCTGTCATCTTCCCAAGGTGGCAAGGGGCAGGGAAGGGAGCCATCTGTCAGGCATCCATAAGCATTGCCCCTACAGGAAGGCAGACCACGATGGGTGCTGTGCTGTGGCCTTGGGTTGCCACAAGCAGGCAGCTCCAGAACGCATGCTCTGAAGTTTAAATCCTGGATGGCCTTGGGGTAGCCTTGGTGGTGCTGCGGCTTAAGCCTCTGCTAGAGATCAAACCTCAGTCTGCCAGAGATATAGTGCCATCCTTGCTTCCCTTCCAACTCCCTGCTATCGCACACCCCGAGAGGCGATGCTGGCTCAAGGGCTGGGATTCCTGCCTCTCCCAAGGGAAGCCGCATAGAACCCTAGGCTCCTGGTTCGTCCTGGCGCAGCCCTGGCTACTGCAGGCATTTTGTGAAGTGAATCAGCTCTTGGAAGATATTTTCCTCTCTCCTCATCTTGTCTCTGAGTGTCACTTTGTTTTTCAACTAAACATTTAAAAAAATAATAATAATAAGGGGCCCAACGCAGTATTCTACTGGCTAAAGTCTTTGTTTTGCATGTGCTGGGATCCCATATGGGCAGCGGTTCTAATCCCAGCAGCTCCACTTCCCATTCAGCTCCCTGTTTGTGGCCTGGGAAAGCAATAAAGGACGGCCCAAAGCCTTGGGATCCTGCACCCACATGGGAGACCTGGAAGAAGCTCCTGGCTCCTGGCTTTGGATACACTCAGCTCCAGCCTTTGCAGCCGCTTGGGGAGTGAATCAATGGACAGAAGATCTTCCTCTCTGTCTCTCCTCCTCTCTGTATATCTGCCTTTCCAATAAAAAAAAAAAATAAATCTTTAAAAAAAAAAGAAAAATGCATACCAGGAAAAAGTTATGTGGAAATACCCTCACACATATCAATGATAAAGTTTGATTTATAAGACAGGCATAGTAAGAAAGTAACAATGATAACAAAAAAATTATAACAATGCCCTATAATAAATGCCATTTACACCTTATGAACTATTTCTGGAAATTTCTATTTAATGTTTAAAAACTATGGTTGATCCTGGATAACTGAAAAACACAGACATTGAAATCTCTGGGTCCAGTGCAATGGCTCAGTGGCTAAATCCTCACCTTGCAAGCACCAGGATCCCATGAGGATGACAGTTCATGTCCTAACTGCTCCACTTCCCATCCAGCTCCCTGCTTGTGGCCTGGGAAAGCAGTCAAGGATGGCCCAAAGCCTTGGCATCCTGCACCCATGTGGGAGACCCAGAAGAAGCTCCTGGCTTCAAATGGGCTCAGCTCTGGCCACTGGGGCCTCTTAGGGAGTGAACCAGCAGATGGAAGATATCTCCTTCTTTCCATAACTCTAATCTGCATTCCCAATAAAAAAAATTTTTAAAAATTGAAGCCATAGATAAAGGAAGATTCCTGTACTCACAGAAAGACTTGGAGGGGCCAGGACTGTGCCATAGTGGGTCAAGCCTCCACCCACGACACCAAAATCCACATGGGTTTTGATTCGTGTACTCGCTGCTCTATTACCAATCCAACTCCCTGCTAATTCACCTGGGAAAGCAGTGGAGGATGGCCTAGGTGCTTGGATCTCTGAATCCACATGGGAGACCTGGAAGAGGTTTCTGGCTTGGGATCACACCAGCCCCAGTCACTGGGGCCGAACAGCAGATGAATGATTTTGCTTGTTCTTGGTCTCTCTTTCTCTATTAATCTGTAACTCTGCCTTTCAAATATACACATACATTAAAAAAAAAACCACTCACAACAGTACTATCCCAACATTAGCAATCTTTAGAAAAAATGGATTATGAAATTAGCCTTGCTAAAGGCTTAGGGAAAATACTTTTGACGCTGCAACTGGTAACCCAGGCCGCCACTCAATCATTTCCAACAGGTAAAGATTTAGACAATTTGCCACAGCTGACTCGTTCTGACGGCGTTAACCCATGGGCTCACTCAACCAGAAATGAGGGGTCCTGGTGAAAAGAATCCACATAATCAAACTTGTTTTTACAGATGGCACGTATGATGTGACGGAGTCTACTTTTCAAACGAGCCTCTGCACAGGAAAAGCACAGTTCCCAGGTGACGGAAACGTAAGAGTTCTTCCCTTGGGCCCGGGGGAGAGTGCAGGGCCCTTCTGAAAGAAGTAGAGAGATACAGGGTGAAGGAGAGGGTAGGTAAGCTAAAGAGGGACTGGTACCTTCCCTCTCCAGGGTGGCAAGCTTGGAGATACCACCCAAATCCCGGAAACAAGAGGCCGTCGTTCCTGTCAGCTTTTAATGTCGCAAAGGTAGCTGCCACCACCATTGCCACCAGGGACACCAGGTGGACAGGGAGCAGGTGGAGTGAAGTGCAACCCCCTAAGCCTTACCTTTCACATTGAGGAGTCAGCCCATGACGCCTGTGGGCTACAGGCACAAGCAAGCTACCTAACACTTCTGGATATCAACACCCAATGGCAAGCATCACCAAGTAACAGAGGCAAAGACAGGCAACCATGGCAAATTCTCCATTATCTGAGGAAACAACATGGGCCTGGGGCATGACTCAACTGGCTAACCTACCTGCAAGTGCCGGCATCCCATACCGGCACCAGTTCATGTCCCAGCTGCTCCACTTCCCATCCAGCTCCCTGTTTATGGCCTGGGAAAGCAGTGGTGATGGCCCAAGTCCTTGGCACCCTGCAGCCATGTGGGAGACCAGGAGTAAACTAGTACATGGAAGATCTTTCTCTGACTTTCTTTCTCTCTGTAAAGCTCTCTTCTTTCCAATAAAAATAAGTAAATCTTTTTTTTTTTTTTTTACAGCATGTCCATTCCACCAGACAGTTCAACGGGGGGAGATGTACTCACCTGGGGGATGGCTGGACGGCACTGGCAGGGCCATGGTAAGCTCCCCTTGAGCAGCCTACAGGCTTGCACTAACTAGTGTAGGAATAAACAGGCCCAGGTGGTTTGAGTTGAGATCAGCAGGGCACTTCCTGGTGCTCTGCCAGCCACAGCTGCACAGATGTTCACTAGCAAATGCCACTCACCGTGCTCACTGCTGTAAGGAGGGCTGGGGCCGTGAGAGGCCTGGCCCAGGGGCCGTCTGCAGAGCAGGGAGTGCACCCGATCTCGGGGGAAGGCTGGCACCAGGAGCTCTCCCTACGGTCAGTGTGACCCTTTTGGGAGAGCCTTGACCAGCATACTGAAAACGGAGGTGACGTACAGATTGAACACAGGACTCCGATCTGGGTGTGGCAGCAGCAGGCAAGCTGAAGCAGCTCCAGAAAAACCAAGAAATAAAACGACCCCTGGGTGGTCTCGGCGCTTGCTGAGGACACAATCGAGCAATTGCAGAAAGGGGCCGATGAGTGATGTTCTGCGGCTTTCTTTAATTAGTCCTTATATTTCAGAAATCTTGTATTTGTCAGCTTTTTCTTGCTGTAACAAAACACCTGAGGCATCCTACTGTGAAGGAAATGGTTTGCGGGCTCACAGCTTCTCGGCTCCAGTGGCAGAGTGCTGGCACCGGCTCAGCTCTGGGGCGAATCCTCTTGGCTAAGTCACGGAGAGCGCGGAGCTGGTTTCTGAGCCTCCTGCCAGGAAGGCTGCGAGAGGCAGGGCAGGGCTTGGCCAACAATGGCCACTCTAGGCCCTTTGGAGGGCACGGCCCCAAGTGCCCTAGTGTCCCACCCCAGGTCCCACTTCCTCAAGGTTTCATAGCACCTCACGCTGTCAGGTCCAGGCTACCAACATGTAGACTCTGGGGGACAAGCCACATGCCAATCACAACACATACACATTTCAGTGTTGACAGATGCCCTGATAAGGCACCTGGGAACGCATCAAAGTCGCCAGATGAGAAGAACGTGTGGGGGCCGGTGTTGTGGCACCACACGTAAACCTGCTGCCTGTGGCACCCGCACTCCATCTGGGTGCCAGTTCATGTCCAGGATGTTCCACTTCTGACCCAGCTCCCAGCTGATGCACCTGAGAAACTAATGGAGGGTGGCCCAGGTTTTTGGGGTCCCTGCCCCCATGTGGGAGACCCAGGAGAAGCTCCTGGCTCTTGGTTTCAGATCGGCTCAACTTGGGCCCGGCACGGTGGCGCAAGTGCTTAAAGGTCCTCGCCTTGCACGCCCGGGATCCCATATGGGCGCCGGTTCTAATCCCGGCAGCCCCGCTTCCCTTCCAGCTCCCTGCTTGTGGCCTGGGAAAGCAGTCGAGGACGGCCCAAAGCTTTGGGAACCAGATCGGCTCAACTGTGACTGTTGCAGCCATTTGGGGAGTGAATCAACGGATAGAGAATCTCTGTCGTTCTTCCTGTCTCTGTAACTCTACCTTTCAAATAAAAGTCAAATCGTTATGGCCCAGCATGGTACCCTACTGGCTAAAGTCCTTGCCTTGCATGTGCCCAGGATCCCATATGGGCGCCAGTTCATGTTCCGGCTGCCCCACTTCCCATCCAGCTCCTTTGCCATGGCCTAGGAAAGCAGCAGAGGATGGCCCACATGCATGGGGCCCCGCATCTGTGTGGGAGACCCAGAAGAAGCTCCTGGCTCTTGGCTTCGGATCAGCTCAGCTCCGGCCATTGCGGATGCTTGAGGAGTGAACCAGAAAATGGACAATCTTTCTCTCTGTATTTCTTCTCTCTGTGAATCCAATTTTCCAATACAAATTAATAAATCCCTCTTAAAAATAAAACCTTTAAATATATGCATATAATCTTTTAAATAAAAAATATTTGATAAATACACAGCCACATAAATGTGTAGGACAGTATTGGGGCTAGCACCTTAGAGAGGGGACGGCGGCGTCGGTGTCGTGGGACAGCGGGAATGCATCCTCACCGGGCACTGAATCGGCCTGCTTCCATCAGGAAGTTTCCAGTTTCCAGAGCGGCAGGAAACAATCGTATGTTGCTTGTGGAATTCTGCTGTAGTAGCCTGCACAGATTAAGATGATTTCCAACAAGAAGCTAAGGAATGCCTGCTAATCCTCCAGATGGGTTAGTGCTTCCACGGAGGGACACGCGTGCTGAAAGGGCCTGAGGAGTTTCCGTAACGCTTCACTCTTTACTTTTTTTCCTGCATTATTTTTCTACCGCATCTGTTTGTTGATTGGCATTCTGTGACCACAGCACCCTGCTGAGGACCACAAATTTGCAAAAGCCAAAGTCAAACAAACTTCAGATATAGAACACTTTTCCCCAGTACGAGTTAAAAAGGAAGTGGGTGAGCAGGCATGGCCAGAACTGGTATAAATTGCTCCAGCTGAATTTAAACACCCAATTAGGCACTTAATTATCCTGAAGGCCTATTGGTCCCCTATCAGAAGTGACCCCATCCCCTCAGACTCAGGAGGAGCCCAGGGCACCGGAGGGGTGGGGACAGCATCTGGCAGCAGCTCCCCGCCACTTCCGTCCCTGTTGTCCCAGGCACACCACTCACCGCAGAAGACACTCCCAGAGGTGCCCTCCAATCTGGACTTCTACATGTGGGCATGCTTTCAGGCCTCCCTGTGGGCACTCACTGTGGCTCTCCTCTGTCACCCTTCAGTGACACCCAGCTCCTGCTGGACCTTCAAGGGGTCACCATCAGAGAGACTCTCATTAGCAGCAGTGAGTCAGACAGGGACTGATGGGGTCAATTCATGGTCCACGGGCCTCCTTCATTAATAATCCACCTGCACAGGCAGCCGGCTGCGGGGCCTGGCTCCCGGATCACATCAGATGCTAATTACACTCAGATTCGTTTTCTGTAGCCTTTGAACAGAGGCTATGTTCATTTAGATCCTGAGACATCAAGTCTTGTACAGTTTTGCCCACCCAGTTTCTTCATTTGGGGGCTGTATTGTTTTTTTTTAAGATTTATTTATTTATTGGAAAGTCAGATATACAGAGAGGAGGAGAGACAGAGAGGAAGATCTTCCATCCAGATCTCCCACATGGGTGCAGGGTCCCAAGGCCCTAAAGTCCATCCTCTACTGCTCTCCCAGGCCACAAGCAGGGAGCTGGATGGAAAGCGGAGCAGGCAAGACACGAACCAGCACCCATATGGGATAGTGGCAAATACAAGGTGAGGATTTACCCACTGGGCCATCATGCTGGGCCCCTCTTAATAGAGTTTTCAAAAACACTACGTAAGCAGAGGAGATCCAGAAGTTGTCCCTGCCTCATGTCTTCAGGTAAGTTCAGCTACGGCTGTTGTGGCCACTGGGGGGGTGACCCTGCACAAGAAAGATGTTCTCCTTCCATCTCTTCTTCTCTCTGTAAATCTGCCTTTCCAATAAATCATTTTTAAAAAGAGACAGACAGATAGAAGGACAGAGAAGCAGAGGTTCGGGGTGGTGGCGGGGCAGGGGCACTAAGTAGCAAGAAGGGGCTGCAGACATCCCGGGAGACAAGAAGGTGGTGAAGAACATAGCAACACACGAGGGGTCTGAGCATGGGCATCAGGGCTAACGGACAGCAGATGGACCTTGAGACAGAGGAAGCACTCAGGGGCAGGAAGGAGGAGGGCGTGGCGCTGCAGAGCCGGAAAGGAGAGGGCAGCAGGCAGAGCCTTGCAGAAGCAGCCTCGCTGAAGGTCAAGGGAATGGCAATGGAGGAAGTTACGCAAAGACCACAGGATCAGATCAGCGCGTGGAGGAGTCTAAGGGCTATGCTTGGCAGGGTATGTTTCCCCTTACTTTGAAACATATGTGTCTGTGTGCGAGCACACACAGTGTTTCCCTTGGCCCACGCCCCTCTGAGCTAACAGAAAGCATCTGACAGTGCTTCACCTGCGCAGTGCTCACATCACATGGTATCTCTGTGGTTTGTCCCCCAAAGGCCCACCTTCTGGAAGCTTGGTCCTTTAAGAGGTGGAGCTTATGGAAGGTGGCATGGCCATCAAGAAGGACTATTGTGGTTCTCAGGGAACCAGAAATAGCTCCTGCCAGAGTGGACTGGTTTTCTTTTCTTTTCTTAAACTTATTTTTTTATTTATTTTTTAATTGCAAAGTCAGATATGTAGAGAGGAGAAGAGTCAGAGAGGAAGATCCTCCGTCCAATGGTTCACTCCCCAAGTGACTGCAACGGCTGATGCTGCGCCGATCCGAAGCCAGGAGCCAGGAACTTCCTCCAGGTCTCCCACGTGGATGCAGGGTCCCAAGGCTTTGGGCCATGATTGATTGCTTTCCCAGGCCATAAGCAGGGAGCTGGATGGGAAGCAGGGCTGCTGGGATTAGAACCAGCGCCCATGTGGGATCCCGGCACATTAAAGACAAAGACTTTAGCTTCTAGGCCACTGTGCCAAGCCCCAGAGTGGACTGTTATGAAAACAGGGGACCTGGGGCCTGAAGCCCTCCACACCCTGTCTTGCCATGCGATCCATCTGCCACGTTGGGACAGTACCAGAAGGCGTCACTAGAGCTGAGCACGTGCCGGCGCCAGGCTCTTGAATCTCCAGAGCCGTGAGCTCCGCAAACCCTTCATTTCTCGTGAAGATCTCCTTGGTTACTCCGCGCCTGATTTCAGGGCGTTCAGGCTGAGCACAGGGCAGAGGGCTGGACAAGGCACCGTGGAGCACACACCTCCCAACCACACGGCCTGCTTTCTGGGTCTTTCCCCAGGCTGCACCTGCCGTGAGACACTTCAGGCAGAACCCTCATTTCCCACAAGGGGGCAAGCTCAAATTCTTCCAGGAAGCCTCTTGTTTCTATAAAATACAGCGAAGTCATAAAGGCACAAAAGGCTTATGAAAAAGGAACCACAAAATATTGTCCAACACACAAAAGGTGCACAGCCTCTCATTATGGCAAGGCCGATTAAAATTCTGCAAGATAACATGTTTTCATGCCGCATATTGGCAACCACCCACAGGTTTGTTGAGGAAAGCACTTTTCTCCACTCCAGGCGGAAGCTTCCATGAAAGAGCTCTGAGGAGGACGTGGAGAGCAACAGCTGTCAGAGTGACAGAAATGGGGGCTTGGGACTCAACAACCGCCCTCTGCTGTTTCATTCTGCAGAAACTCATGCCAGCACTCCCACTTCAGAAGGTATTCTAAGGTGATCACTGCAGCACTGTAGTGCAACAGCAAATTAGAGCAAAACAAGAGTGTCGAGCAAGTTCTGGTGTGTTCACACAGTATCATGCCATGCAGTTATAGCAAAGGATTTTTAAAAAAGCTTTTTATGTGTTGATATGAAAAGATCCTGAAGACACTGTTAAGTGCAAAGGGTAACAGAGGGCTGGGACGACCTGGAGCCAGAATTTAGGAACCCCATCCGGGTCTCACACAGGTGCAGGGTTCCAAACATTTAGGTCCACTTCTGCTGCTTTGCCAGGCACATTAGCAGGCAGTCAGGTTGTCTGGCAGCATCGTGAGCTGCAGCTTAACCCACTGCACCACGATGCCAAGTTCACCTGCTTTACCACAATGCCAGACCCTAATTATCCAATCTCTCTTGGTCTCTGTGGACACTGAGCTGCTTAAGGCTTCAGACCTGTGCTTTGAGAATGTCTTTAGTTTTCCAGCTGACTCCCCATCTGTTCAATGTTGTTGGCACACACTTAGAGATGTTGCTGCGCTCTGCATCGGAAGAGGCTAGGGTCAGTTGGTCCCCAGCTGATAAAGGTAAAGTCTGTCATGTCTTCACCATAAAGATTCATTTACTCTTTTAAAAAAAGATTTATTTTTATTGGAAAGTCAGATATGCAGAGAAGAACGGAGACAGAGAGGAAGAACTTCTGTCCACTGAATCTCTCTCCCCAGGTGGCCACAACGGCCGGAACTGTGCCAATCCAAAGCCAGGAGCCAGGAACATCTTCTGGGTCTCCCATACAGGTGCAGGGTCCCAAAGCATTGGGCTGTCCTCGACTGCTTTCCCAGGCCACAGGCAGGGAACAGGATGGAAGCAGGGCTGCCAGGATTAGAACCAACACTGATATGGGATCATAGCATGTACAAGGTGAGGACTTTAGCCACTAGGCTACCGCACCAGGACTGATTGACCTACAAGGTGATGCTATGAAACTTTGTGAACATCCTGTTCCAACAATACATCACTCAGTGCTTTAACATCTAGGATAATTTTTGCCAGGGGTTGACTTTGTGGTGAAGTGAGCTAAACTGTCCACATTGGAATTCTGGTTTGAGTCCCAGCTGCTCTGCTTCCAGTTCCACTCCCTGCTAATGTGCTTGGGGAAGCAACAGAGGACAGACCAAGTCCTTGTAACCCCACACCCATATAAGATCCACCTAGCTGGATCTCCAGGCTCCTGGCTTCTGCCGTGGCCGACCCTAACTACTGCCACCCTTTGAGGAGTGAACCAGTGGTTGGAAGACCTCTTTAAACATCTCATTCTGCCTTTCAAATCAATAAACCTTTTGAAAATTTTGCATTAATCAATTATTTTAAAAGTTCTTGCAAAAGGTGACATTGTCTAGCTTTATCACTTTTACATCTACCTCTTTATTAACTGTCACTCCCTCTGTGGAGGGATAAAGGACACAATTACTATGACCCAAGCTATTTTTTTCCCAATGAGTTATAACCTATTACAGTCACAATTTTTTTGTTTACTCAAATTGAAATGCCCACAGAGATACACTTTCTATACTAGATTCTGTATCTTCTGACACATTCCCATCAATCTCGGAGCAGATCTTGGCATGAGGGTACAAGATGTTCCAGGCTTAGTTCGCACATACTCACTCTGGCCCCACATACTCTGGTTAAAAAAACAAAACAAGGGCCCGGCGCGGTGGCACAAGTGGTTAAAGGTCCTCGCCTTGCACGCCCGGGATCCCATATGGGCGACGGTTCTAATCCCGGCAGCCCCGCTTCCAATCCAGCTCCCTGCTTGTGGCCTGGAAAAGCAGTCGAGGACGGCCCAAAGCTTTGGGACCCTGCACCCGCGTGGGAGACCCGGAAGAGGCTCCTGGCTTTGGATCGGCATAGTATCGGCCCGTTGCGCTCACTTGGGGAGTGAATCATCGGACGGAAGATCTTCCTCTCTGTCTCTCCTCTTTGTATATCCGCCTTTCCAATAAAAAAAAATAATAATAAAAAATAAATAAATAAATCTAAAAAAAAACAAAACAAAATTTTGAAATGAGTCTTTGCTACTTGACTGCCTGTCGTCCATTTTCATTCCTCTTTTCTCTTCACTCTTTTTTTGTGGGGGATATCTTTGGCAAAATGCTGAAAGCTCTGAACCTTAGAAACCCAAAGGTACACCATTTGAAGGCAGAGAGCTTTGCCTTCTCTCCCACGCAGCCTTCAAGCTGAAATGGGTTCCACCTGAGCTGTTCTCAAGGAGGCCTAGAGAAAGAAGCTCTGAAGCAGAGCTTCCCAGTTGGTTATTTCCCTTGGGGAGAAAGGAGCGTTCATCTAATACAAGTATCATTTGAAAAAGTCTGTATCTAATTGCTACTCCTGACTATAGTAAAGATTGATTTGATACACTGTAATCGTGTGGCTTGGATATGTAATCAAATGCAAAGCTCTATGCCTTTGATTTTGATTTCCATAACTAACGCCTCTCGCTTCACATATTTCAGTCCTTTCTGGGTTGCAACAGCTCTTTCCGATTGCTGATCAAGATGCGCACAGCAGTTCATGACCTCGTGGTTTGGCCCACCCTGGCTGCTGCAGCTGACTCCAGTTTGTAACTGTGCTTAGCCCTACACCGAACCAGTCATGACCTTGACTATCAAAAACTGTCCCATAAGGAAGAGGCTTTTGAAGTTTTAAGTGGCCTAAGATCTGTATCACCATGCAAGAAAAAAGTGTCCAGTTTACCTGAGAATTATCAAAGTGTTTCAAAAGTTACCAAAATATGTGACAGTTTGCAACAACTGGACGTGGTCTCCAGTGTTTGAATAAAAAGTTCTTGGTTTGGGAACAACCTCAGGCTGTCCCAGAAGCCACCACCTGAGCACACCTGTCCTGAGAAAACTAAACTCTGGCCACCCCAATTTCCCACCACCTAAGTTCACACACTGTGCTGCCAGCCAGCAGAAAACTCTGCCTCAACCAAAAATGGGCCTGATTCCCTGGGAAATCTCATCTTCTGATGTGCACTGCTTCTATAGGGTTTTAAAAATAACAGTGATGATAAGGGTCCTAACTGTAAATCCAAATAATAATGCATAGATTTAGTAGTATAGAGCCTTGTATGGTTACATAGCATATTCAATGCACTGATGTGAATGAGTAGCTTTTTTTTTTTAAATAATCTGATAGTATCATGACCACAAGAAGAGATGGTTAAGCCAAAACTCTTAGGACCAAAGGTTTCTTGAGCTGTTACAGATGCCAGCCAACAACAACAATGAGAGAGAGAGAGATGGGAAGGAAGTGAGGGGCTAGCATTGTAGTACATTGGGTTAGCCATCACCTGTGATGACAGTATTCCATGTGGACACTGGTTTGAGTCCTGGCTTCTCTGCTTCTGATCCAGCTTGCTGCTGATGCACCTGAATGCACCTGGGAAACCATCAGAGGATGGCCCAAGTGCCTGGATCCCTGTCACCCTGGTGGGAGATCCAGATGAAATTCCAGCCTCCTGGCTTCAGCTTGCATAAGCAAGCATTTGGGGAATAAACCAGCAAACGGAAGATCTCTCGCTGCCTTTCAAAAAAAATAAAATACACATTAAAAAAATATAGATTCACTTTTATTTATTTGGAAGGCACAGAGAAAGGAAGGGAGAGAGAGTGAGCAAGCAAGAGAGAGAGAGCACACTTCCATTCTCTGGGTCATTCCCCAAATGTCCCCAATGAAGCCAAGACCCAGGAACTTCATCCAGGTTTCCCACGTGAGTGAGTGGCAAGGGCTCAGGTAATTGGACCATTTTCCACTGTTTTCTCAGGCACATGAGCAGGGAGCTAGATTAGAAGTGGAGGGGCCAGAACTTAAAATGATGCTTTGATACAGGATGCCAGCATTGTAGGCTTAACCTGCAGTACCACAATGTGGGCTGCCAGACACAACCCTCAAACACTGCCCTTCAAGTCAAAGCAAGCCTGCCTGGCTTCCAGCCCACTAGGAGAGGCCCCTCCCAGCCCAGCCTGGAGGCCTGCCTCCTGCTGCCTCCTGCTGCGGTCTCACAGCACCTCCGCTGTGTCTTGAGTCACAGCTTCTCACCTCTGTCTACACTCTCATGTCTTCTGCTACTTTGTTTTCCCTCAGTGAAAGTCCATCCAGCAACAGAGAAACACATCACGTTGTTGTGACTATTCCCAAGGAAAATGAGCACAGTTGTTCCTTGATGCGGTGATCGTGCTTTAGGGCAGGAGACGCATAACAAAGTTTGTATTTCTCATGCACTTCTCTCCCACTCCGGTTACTCCTCTCTCGGGTCAACCATAACGATTATGAGAATCATCACTTCTAGATTTGTTTGAACGCCCCGTCATACTGACTCCCAGTTCCAACAGCCGCAAAGATCCTGCAGGAAAGCACCATCATACCAGGTGTGCAGCTGTAGTTCCAAAAGCTGAAATAGTACTGAACCCCCAAATTTTTAAAGTGCCAACATGACACTACAAGTGGGAAATTCCACACCTAACCTCATGTGACAGATCCAAGCCAATATGCCGATGCACCAAAACTACCTTTGGGTCTCATGTGCAAGGTGAATGTGAGACAAGTAAATGCTGAGACTTGGGTCCCATCCTCAAGATGCCTCATTATGCACAATCAGATGTTCCAAAAATTAAAAAAAAAACCTCCAAATTCAAACATTTCTGCTCCCAAGCACTTTGGATAAGGGGACAGCCAACTCACCCACTGGACAGTTAGGGAAATGGTTTTCAACATAGAATATCTGATATCATAAGCTGACAGAGCTATCAATTTCTTTTATTTAAGATTTTATCCATTTTCATTGGAAAGTCAGATTTATAGAGAGAAGAACAGACAAAGATTTTCCATTCATTGATTTATTCCGCAAGTGGCCGCAACAGCCGGAGCTGAGCTGATTAGCAGACTCAAAGCCAGGAACCAGCAGCCAGGAACATCTTCTGAGTCTCCCACGCGGGTGCAGGGTCCCAAGGCTTTGGACCATCCTCTACTGCTTTCCCAGGCCACAAGCAGGGAGCTGGATGGAAATGAAGCAGCTGGGACGTGAATTGGCATCCATATGGGATCCCAGCGCATGCAAAGAAAGGTCTAGCCATTAGGCTACCACACAGGGTCCACAGCTACCAATTTCTGTACCTTTTAAACAGGAAAAGAAAACTCCAACTTTTTCAAATCACCATGGTGCATGTACGAAAAATAACCATGTACTCAACTCAGAGAACTTAACTTCTCAAATGACAAGGCACATATGCGTGCCACCAGGAAACAGAGCCTGAAAGTCAACGGCTAAGCAGACAAATCCTTCGAACCACCTGGAAACTGAATGTCACCCTTCAGCCTGGAAGTGATCAACAGTCAACAGCTAGATGTAAATGGCAGCAAGAGCCAGGCGCAGGGCAGCCTGTCCGACGGGGCCGGGGCTGTTTGCATTGACAAGCACAGCCACAGTATTTTACTAGAGGTGGAATTTACTTACTTGGCCCTTGAACTCAGTCTATCCTCTGGCTTGTAGTCAAGTCCAGACTGAATGTGCAGGTGAGCTCCTGGCAGCTCCTGGTTTGATCCCTTGAGGAAGCCAGTGTGGCCCACTGAGGAAGAGAAGGCAAGTGGAAGAGCTGGCACACTGGTCAACATTAACCCTTCACCTAAAGGTGCCAGCATGCCATGTGGGCGCTGGTTCATGTCCCAGCTGTTCCACATCCCATCTAACTTCTTGCTTATGGCCTGGGAAAGCAGCACAGGATGTCTTAAGCCTGTGGTCCCCTGCACCTGCATGGGAGACTCAGAAGAAGGTCCTGGCTCCTGACTTCAGATCAGCTCAGCTCCAGTCATTGCAACCATTTAGGGGAGTGAGCCAGCAGATGGAAAATCTTTCTCTGTCTCTTCTCTATCAATCTGCCTTTTCAATAAAAATAAGCAAATCTTTTTAAAAAGAAACAAAGAAGAGGCACCAAGGGGCCAGCCCTGACCACCTGACCCATGAGTGTGCCTTGATCTATCAGCCCAGCCGATCCCACCTGAAATAAGTAGAGCCATTAAATAGTTACAAGAAATAAATTAACACTTAAAGCCTTAAGTTTAAGTATGCAAGAAGAGTTGACAAAAAAAAATAGCTTTGTGGGTTCCTGGTATTAGCCGCGAAACGCTGATCCTAGCAGCACTGCACGAAGCCCCCGCTGTGTCGGGGAGGGTGTTGTTCTGGCAGAAGTGCCCAGTGTTCCTTCCGGTCACTGCTCCTCTCCTGATGGTCTGTGGGCTTTCAAGAGGTGATTCAAGTCCAGCTCAGTCCCTGTAATTCCACCTTTCTGGTATCTGACTGGTTCACACATAGGCTGAGAACCAAAGCTGGCAGTGAATCCTCACCCTTCTGGGGCCACTTCCTGTTCTCCTGCCTTGGCCTGTGAGCCAAAGGGTGGCCTGTGGGTCCAGCCCTTGGGAGTTGAGTCCCAGCTCATGTCCCTTCCCTAGCTCAGCTGGGCCCCTGGGGACCCTGGTGCCCCTCCCCTGGGAATTCCGTTTTTAACTGTTGAAGATGTATCAGTGTGCACCACTTTTAACAATGTTACTCTTATCTCCTGAATACATGATGATGTTTCCAGGTCAGAAGAGGCACTCTTCAAATCACTCCTTTCTTTTCTGAACAGACTGAGGACCGAGGACAGGGGATCACATGATGACGCCCCAACAGGTCAAATCAACTTCATTGTTGCTACAATAATTTCCAGGCAGGTTTGCTCTAGCTCTGTAGCATGTGCTACTGGGGCACATAGTTCTTTTTTCATGTTCCTTCTGCAAAATATGTTTCTGTGGCTATCAAGAGGCCAAGTCGGGGCAGGTGCTTAGCCTTAATGGTAAGGTCATAAGTACCGAGTCCAAGTCCCATGTCCTGTCTTTGGACAGGCCTGGTTCCCTGGGAAACCTGGGCTGTACCCCTTGGCTTCCTCCCTCCCCGTCTCTGCTCAGCCCAGCCCTGTCCAGCTGGAGAGAATCAGCAGATCGAAGATGCCCCTCCGTCTCTGCCTTTCACATTCAAAAATAGAAAGAAAAAAAAAGTTGCAGCAGCAGCCATACCACTCTCCTCACTGTGGTCTTTCTACAGAGAAGCCCATGGTGGCTAGAGGCCCCTCGGAAGTTTGGCAGCCTTCAAGAACACGAAGACCTTGACCTTCGCAGCGCCGCAAGCCTTTGGGAGTGGCGCGGGGGTCCAGGGGGTTCCTAGCTCTCACAGGGCTCTCCTCTCCCACCCCCTCTCCCAGGAAAGCCAGGAGGAGCGGCAGGAAGTGGGCTGAGGGCAACCTGGGAATGAGTTTCTGGCCATTGCAGTCACTTGGGGAGGGAACCGGCAGATGGAGGAATTTCTATCTCTCCTTCTCTCTGTAAATCTGCCTTTCTAATAAAATATTTTATTGGTTTATTTGAAAGCTTGAATCAGAGAAAAGAAGAAAAAAGAGACAGATCTTTCATTCACGATGGCCTGGCCCAAACAGGCTCAAGTTGAGTTTTCCATCTAGGATACAGGTGGCAGGACCCACGCACCAAGCACCCGGGCCATCTTCTGCTGCCCTCTCAGGCACACTATCAGAGAGCTGGACTGGCAGCAGGGCAGCCAGGACACAACCAGTACCCATCTAGGATGCCAATGTCACAGGCAGCAGCTCAAACAGCTGTGCCACAGGTGGCCCCCAGAGAATTTCTTAAATGTATGAGAGGTAACCTTGGGCACAGCGGTTAAGACCCCATGAGGATACAGACATCTCTTATTGTGGTGTCTGGGGTCCAGCCTTAGCCCCACTCCTCACCCGGTGTCATCCAGGCGTACACCTGGGAGGAAGCGGGCTCTGGCTCACGAAGTTGAGTTCATGTCATCCACGTGGGAGGCCTGGGTTGAGTTCCAAGCTCCCAGCTTCAGCCTTGCCCAGGCCCAGCTGTCACGAGCATTTAGAGAGCAAACCAGCAGATAGGCGATATTTCCTTCTATATCTCTAGATCTGTATTTCTCTACCTCCATCTCCATCTTTTTCTGCCTTTCAAATAGAATAAATAAATGTTTAAAATATCAAATATTCTAAAAATTGATAAATTGTGCTCAAAACTAAAGATTTCTGCTTTTCAAAAGTAACTGAAATGACCTATATCCAGAATACATAAAAAAACTTCTACAAATCGATAATGAAAATTAAACTCACGTCTGTAACCGTTTTACTGAGACGTAATTCACAGGCTACACAATCTACCATTGAAATGCACAATCCGATGGCTTTTAGCACAGTCACAAAGTTGTATATCTATCACCACGATAAATTCTGAAACATTTTCATTACCCCAAAAGAAAACCTACTTCTTTCGCCATTACCCTTAACCTGCTCCAGTTCCCAGAGCCCTAGGCAACCACTAATTTATTTTCTGCCTCTATATATTTGCCTATGCTGGACACTTCACAGAAACGCAATCATACAATACTTGACTTTATGTGTCTGGCTTCTGTCACTTATCAAAATGTTTTCAAGCTGCACTCATGCAAGCTGTAGGACTTTATCCCTTTAATTACCAGATAATAGGCAAATATTGAAACAGACAGACATGTCACCTTTTATTTGTTTATGTATTCATCAGATGAATGACACTTGTGGACTGTTTCTACAACTACTTTTCAAAAATGTACAAAAGACTTGAGACCGACATTTCACAAAAGAGAATTCTCAAATGAGGCTGGTATTATGGCATAGCAGGTAAAGATGCTTCCTGTAGGACTGACTTCCCAAATAAACACCAGTTCATGTCCCAGCTTTCCATCCAGCTTCCTGCTAATGCATCTTGGAAAGCCATGGAGAGTGACCCAAGTGCTTGAGCCCCTGCATCCACGGGGGAGACCCAGAGGAAGCTCCTGGTTTGTAGCTTCAGCCTGACCCGGCTCAGGTGACTATAGCTATCTGAGCAATGAACCAGCAGATGCAAGTCCTCCTTCTCTGTCTCTCCTCTCTGTTTTTTTTTTTTTTCAAATAAACAAATCTTTTTAAAAGTTTATTTTTACTTATGTTTTCATTTTAATGTTCCAAGTTATATTTACTTGCTTTTATTCTCCAAACGGCCGCAAAAGCCAGAGCTGAGCCAGTCTGAAGTCAGGAGCCAGCAGTTTCCTTCATGTTTCGCACAGGCATCTGAGGCCCTAGGAGCTGGGTCATCTTCACCATTTTTCCCAGGTCATAAATAGGGAGCTGGGTCAGAAGTACAGCAGCTGGGACTAGAACCAGTGTCTGTACAGGATGCCGGCATCACCGCACTGGCCTGAATAAATAAATATTTTTTAAAAAGGAAAATATTGAAATTGCCTGTAAGCACATAGAGAGCCACTGGACATGACTGTTTTCAGGGAATGCAAACCAGAGGCCCAGTGGGCCACCTGCTCAGGGGGGTTAGCATTTCCCAAGGTGTTCGTGAAGATGTCCACCCGCTGGAGCTCTCCAACCACTCTGCAAGACAATCTAGCAATTTCTTATAAAGTTAAAAATCCATTTATAAAATCACCTAGCAATTTCATTCCTGTGTATTGACCCGAGAAATGAAAAACACACCTGCGCACAGACTTGTCACAAAGGTACATCACAGTTTTATCTGTAATAGTCCAAAGCCAGAAACAACCCAAATGCCCATCAATGGATGACTGGATCAACATGCACTGGCACATTTACTCAAAAAATTCTTAGCAATAAAAACAACAGCTGTGAAATTGTACAACACTGGGAACACATTATGCCAAGCAAAATACTTCAGCGATGAAGGGATTCATATCATCACAGATTTGAAGACTACACCTTGTATGGAAACATGTCCACATGTACAATTTTACAAATCAAACTAAAAATTAAGAAATAATGTATGCTGCATTAACCTATTTATATCAAGTTCAAGAACCTACAACACCACTGAGCAGTGACAGGCATCAGGTCCTTCGCTGGCCAGAGCAAGCACAGACAAAGGAAGGTTATTTAACCACTGGTGTTCTGGAGCCAACTCTTCCTAGTGCACAACCGCCAATTGCTAGTGGTTATTGAAGATAGCCATTACTGAACAGTAAACTAAACTGATTAATAAATTATATGAAAACAAAAGCGATAATACTCCAATCTCCTCATCCAATGAATTTATAATATTTTACTGTCATCCATGCTTGTGAGGTTATTTACAGTTACTGCACCTGTATTGCAGAAAAGATACGCCATGGCTCCTGTATCTTCCCAGCTCCACCTTGGGTAACATCATGTTGCAGCTCGAAATTGGGCAGAAGAGTGTACTGGAAGTTGGTAATCACAATAAATCAGCCCTTGATTTGCTATTCTTTGTCTACATCTACAAAAATAGTGTGTGTGGGGGGAGCTAGTAATACTAGTCAAGCTTAAACATTAGTGTTTATAGCTGTAAGTAATGCAAGCACATACACACACCAACACCCAGGAAAACCCCTGCTATTAAGTTTTAATTCGCAGGTAGTGGTACGGTACAGCAAGGTAAGCCATGGCTGGGGACACCCACATGTCACTTCAGAATGCCTGGGTACCAGTCCCACGTCTGTTTCTGACTCAGCTTCCTGGTAGTACACATCTGGTAGGGGAGAGGGGAGTGATGATGGCTGCTGAGATGCTTGAGTCTCTGCCACCCAGGTGGGAGGCCAAGTTTGGGTTTCAGGCTCCTGGCTTCGGCCTGGCTCTGGTACTTGGGTTAAAAAGGTTCCCTCTCTTTCCACCAGTCTCCCTTTGTTATTCTGCCTTTCAAATACATAACCAAAAACAACTGTAAATACAACTATTATCTGACAAACAAGTGATGTTCCAAAATATGTCATTTCACTTTTATGTTAATCCTTCATGTAAATAAAAGCAGCAGTCACCTTGTAGGCCAGAACTACACTAGCTAACTGCATCACTGGAATCGATTGGTCATAGTTACAAAACTTGCAAAAAAAAATCAATGAGAACATTTTGTGACAATTAATTGACTATAGGAAACACAAAGTCAAGAATATCATGGGCCCGGCGGCGTGGCCTAGCGGCTAAAGTCCTCACCTTGAATGTGCTGGGATCCCATATGGGCACTGGTTCTAATCCCGGCAGCTCCACTTCCTGTCCAGCTCCCTGCTTGTGGCCTGGGAAAGCAGTCGAGGATGGCCCAATGCTTTGGGACCCTGTACCTGCGTGGGAGATGCTGGCATCCCATATGGGCACCAACTAGAGTCCTTGCTATTCTACTTCTAACCCAGCTCCCTTCCAATGACCTGGGATAGCAGCAGAGCATGACCCAACGGCTGGGCCTCTGCATGTGCATGGGAGACCTGGAAGAAGATCCCATCTCTTGGTTTCACCCTGACCCAGCCTGGCCATTGCAGCCATTAGGGGAGTGAACCAACAGATGGAAGATCTCTTATTATCTCTTTCTCCATCAAGCTATAACTCTGTCTTCCAAAAAAAAAAAATCTTTACAAAAATGTAAAATGGATGATGGCTGATTGAAGACTTCAGTGAATTCCACAGTCGTTGAAAAAACACTGTGGGAACCACAGAACAGCACGCTTACTTTGAACTTGGGGGAGCCCACTCCTAAACACCTGCCACATTCCCCAGCTGACACGCTGCTGGAACTTCAGGTCCGTGGTCCTGGGACAGGTGCACCTTCATCTCCCTGCGCTGAAAACACCCCGAAGATCACCTGTATGCTAAAACCATCATCTGCTGTAACAGACTTTGCAGTAAATATCAGCTAGTGTAAAGGAAGTGTGTGATTTGCATTGAAAAAAAAAAGCACCTTTTCCAGCTAATCCTTTGAAAAATTACCAAAGAGAAGGACCTTTGCCCAGTATTCTGTGCATGATCCCATTTCCTGGACACTGTCCAGCAGCATTCCAGTATGGAATGCCAGTACTGCAAGTGATGGCTGAACCCACTGGGCCACAACACTGGGCTGGTTGCAAATACTTCAGATCTGGTGTTGGCTGCACCTGAGGCTGCAAAACCTGTGGATTCAGAGCAACGTGGGTCATTTGATAGCCAAGCCTTTTATTGGTATTATCTGCATATGCATTATACTTGATATGTGATGGGTTGCATTTCTATACGACATTTTAAGTAGTGGCTGCTCTAAACATAAAGGCACCTGGGAAATTACTGGAATATTCTGCCTGTTACACATTCATGAGTGGGAAGTCCTGACAGGTACGAGAGCCCCACCCTTGCCTCTGGCACGGAGGCTCTGGGACTGTGATCCCAATCTCATACGCCACCTTAGCAGGGAGTGCACTCTGAAGAAGAGCCGTTCTACATACTGAGTGCAATAGCGTGCAGGATCAACGTCTGTCACTCAGAAACAGACCAGAGGGAGATGGACACCTGCTCCGCAGACGCAATCCCACTCCATTCTGTTCTCTGCCTCCAGATGCTTTTTTTTCTTGAGCTGCCCCATCTCCTCTCTGCCTCTTGGATCTTGTACTTGGTGGTGAATTCAGTAGCACATTTTTGCAACATAGCAACCGATCGGCTGCGGGATCCTGCCCAATACACCGACACAAGACAACTTGTTAAGCCGCAACCTTTAAGAGAGCGAGATCATAATGTGTAATTCAGCACGTGTACAAACAGCACTGAAGCCCACGCACACAGCCGAGTTCACTGTGGTGTTCTCCACGTGAATCCAAGGCATATGGTACCATCATGGAGCGTGAATTTACAGCAAGAGATGCACGAGGGAGATTAAAGCCTCATCTGTAAAGACATTCTGTGTGGCAAAAGATGGCAATTAGGGTGTCTTCTGCTTTGTATTCTAATGAGGAACACTATTCCCGCTGGTAGAGTGAGGGCGCCCTCTGCTGCTGGCAAAGAGACACTAGGACTCCAGGCACTTGGAGCTCTCTGGACAGAGGAGGTGGCCTGTCCCTGGAAGAGCAAACTAGGGCACAGGACCTGCCTTGCTGTACCGGTGTTACCCTGTGGGATTTAGAGACCATCTTCTTAGGCTGAAACCAGACAGAAAAAACTGAAACTGATAGAAAACACAGAGCAATATATGTATATATATATATATATATATATATATATACACACACACACAGATATCATTTATATATACATATATGACAGCATCTAGGTCACCTTTTAATTCCACTTTCCATAGGCTTTTTGGAGTTGACATCGCTTGACATCACCCACCTGCAGACAGAGGCCTCGCGCTGTAATGTGTGACTGTGTTCTGGAGCCACCCTCTGCCGGAGCCTCGGGACAAGCAACTACAGACTGAGGTCTCCCACCACAGAAATCTGTTTCCTCTTGGCTCTGGAGGTTGGCCGCCCAAGGGCTAGCTGGCAGACTTTGTTCTGAGGCTTCTCCACTGGGCTTGCAGGTGGCCACCTGGCGTCTGGGGTGCCATGGGGCCTTTTCTCTGTGTGCACACATGCCTGGGGTCTCCTCCCTTCTCTTGGTGCATGGCTCACGCAGGAATAGAGCTATCCTTTCCTGATTCCATGCAGCCATCTCTTTAAAGGTGCTATCCCTAAATACTGTCGCATTGGAAACTGGACTCATGACACCAGAATCACCCCACAAAGCAGGCTCACACAAGTACTTGTCTCCTTCTGAGTGGCTCACTTCACAAGCAGTGCCACTCAAAGATTTCTTTTTATCTGAAAAGCAGAAAGAGAAAGATCTTCTGTATATTGGTTCACCTCCCAGATGGCTACAACAGCCAGGTGTGATCCAAGGAAAAGCCAGAAGCCAGCTGAAGTCACACAGGCATTAGGGGCCCAGGCACTTGGGACACCATCTGTTGCTTTCCCAGGCAAATTAGCATGGAGCTGAGTCAGAAGTGGAGCAGCCAGACTCAAACCAGCGCTCCAATGTCAGATGCTAGTCTGCAAGCTGTAGCTTGCCACAATGCTTCTCTCTCTCTCTCCATCTCCCCCTCCGTCTCTTTCTACCCCAACCTCCATTTCAAATAAATAACATTAAAAATCAATTTTAGGGGCCCGGCACGGTGGCGCAAGTGGTTAAGGTCCTCGCCTTGCATGCCCGGGATCCCATTTGGGCGCCGGTTCTATTCCCGGCAGCCCCACTTCCCTTCCAGCCCCTGCCTGTGCTGGGAGGGAAAAGCAGTCGAGGACGGCCAAAGTTGGGACCGCACCCGCGTGGGAGACCCTGGCAAGAGGCTCTGGCTTTGGATTGGCATAGCATCGGCCATTGCGCTTCACTTTGGGGAGGAATCATCGGACGGAAGATCTTCCTCTCTGTCTCTCCTCTCTGTATATCCGCCTTTCCATAAGAAATAATAAAATAAATCTTTTAAAAAAATCAATTTTAGGAGTGCCCTTCTTTTAAAAATATATCTATTATTATTTTTATTGGAAAGTCAGATATACAGAGAAGAGGAGAGATAGAGAGGAAGATCTTCCATCTACTGATTCACTCCCCAAGTGACTGCAACAGCCAGAGCTGCACTGATCCAAAGCCAGGAGCCAGGAGCTTCTTCCAGGTCTCCCACGTGTGTGCAGGATCCTAAGGCTTTGGCCTATCCAGCTTCCTGCTTTTCCAGGCCACAGGCAGGGAGCTGGATGGGAAGCAGGGCCGCTGGGATTAGAACCGGTGCCCATGTGGGATCCTGGCACATTCAAGGAGAGGATTTTAGCCACTAGGCTGCCACTCCGCGTCCCCCGGGATCATTTTAAAATCAGGTTGCTTCCTCTCCTCTCCATGGCTTGACTGAGGATGTATCACAAGTTCTCAACAAAGCTTGTTTTTTTTTTCCTTTGTCCTGTTCTGCAGCTTCCTTGGCACCTTCTGCATGGATGCCGGAGTCAGACACTGGTACAGGCCATAAGAGACTGACAACTCGTTTGCATTTCTCCTCAGTGACAGATGATGTCAAGGTCAGGATAGTCGAGCCCTGGCTTTCTCCTTGTGGACATTCCAGAGGGGCTTGACCGGGTGGCCAGTCTGAGCTCTTCAACAGTGCTGCTCCCCTTCGTGGGGACCTGGGGCTTTTCCAGGAAGAGGATGAACTTGGACTGCTCTCTCAGCCTCTGATGTGGACCTGCCGACTCGGTGATTTTATTCTGCCCTCTCAGATCCGCAGAAGACACACTGATTCAGGCCGCACTGCTGTGGACACCAACCAGAGACGGCACAAAGGCACACTCCTCCATGAGCCTGAGGGGCCAAGGTGCACTTTGCACTGCAGTGCAGCAAGCTGGGATTTGCCAGGCCCTGTACCTGGCAGATCCTATGCACCTGCTATTCAAAACATGGGACCATGCACCACAGCAATTTCTCATGGAACTGAGGCTGAAATCCTGCCTACTCTACTTGCAAACAGTCAAAAGAAAGGCTCTTTGTGGTCAAATTATAGAATTTATGTATATGTTATAGGGCCCAGTACAGTAGCCTAGTGGCTAAAGTCCTCACCTTGAATGCACCAGGATCCCATATGGGTGCTGGCTCTAATCCTGGAGATCCTGCTTCCCATCCAGCTCCCTGCCTGGAGCCTGGGAAAGCAGTCAAGGATGGCCCAAAGCCTTAGGACCCTGCATCCACCTGGGGGATCCAGAAGAGGTTCCGGGTTTCTGGCTTTGGATCAGCTCAGCTTCAGCGATTGTGGCCACTTGGGGAATGAATCATTGGATGGAAGATCTTCCTCTCCGTCTCTCCTCCTCTATATTTACCTGACTTTGCAATAAATCTAGGCCCGGCACAATGGCATAGCAGCTAAAATCCTCGTCTTGAATGCGCCGGGATCTCATATGGGCATTGGTTCTAATATCAGCAGTCCTGCTTCCCATCCAGCTCCCTACCTGTGGCCTGGGAAAATAGTCAAGGACGGCCCAAAGTCTTGGGACCCTGTACTCATGTGGGAGACCCGGAAGAAGTTCCTGGCTCCTGACTTCAGATCAGCGCAGCACCAGCCATTGCAGCCACTTGGGGAGTGAATCAGCGGATGGAAGATCTTTCTGTTTCTCCTCTCTGTATATCTGACTTTCCAATAAAACGAAATAAATCTTAAATAAAATGAAGGGATGGCGAGGGGGAGGGAGGAGGGGAAGCAAGGACTAAGAGTTTATGTATATGTGCTGGCCATCATGTGCTGTCAGGTGTGATTTTGCAGGGACATTCCGCTACTTCATAGGTCGCCCTTTCACTTTACTGATGGGCCTTTGATGTAGTTTTTAACTTTAATGAAGTTCAATGTATTTCTGATGATTTTATTTCAGGTGTCATAACTAAGAAATCATTACCAAATCTAGTGGTCAGGGAACTTTTCCTCTGTTTTCTCCTAAAAGTTGCTGGCAGCTCTTAGGTTTAGCTCCTCTTGAGTTAGCTTTTGACCATACTATCAGGCTAGGTTTTGTTGTCGCTGCTCTTGCTTTTAAGGAAGGAAGATATGGGTCAGGCCCTGTGGTACAATAAGTTAAGCCACATCCCATCTGAACACTGTTTCAGGTTGATACAGAGGGAAAGATCTTCCATCTGCTGGTTCATTGCCCAAGTGGCTGCCACAGCCAGAGATCATCCAATCTGAAGCCGAAGCCAGGAGCTTCTTCTGGGTCTCCCACATGGTGCCCAAGGCTTTGGACCAACGACCACTGCTTTCCCAGGCTTATAAGCAGGGAGCTGGATGGGAAGCGGAGCTGCTGAGACATGAACTGGCGCTTATATAGGATCCTGGCACATGCAAGGTGAGGCTTTAGCCACCAAAAGCCATCACACTGGATCCAAGTAAATCTTTCAAAATAAAGAAGATATTATGGAATGTGTCTAAGCCGTGGCAGTGACCTAGAGGGAAACGCTGATATGCAGATGCAAGAGAGATCATTGTAGAAGCGAGTCCTTGAGAAGGTGAGAGCTTGGGATGCACTGTTCGACAGGACTCCCTCCTTCTAGGCCCTCCCCTTATCCCTGACATCTGTTCACCCTTCGTATCTGGACAACTTCATCATCCACTCTTGTTGATAGCTAAGCCTCAGTCTGAAATCCTCTAACCCTTGATGCCTCCTGGGTATAAATCTCCACTGTCCTTGCAGGCAAGGAGCAGTCTGAATTGGCAGTAGTGTAAAAGACTTCCTTACTATGTCAACGAGTGTCAGAATACATTTTTCAAAACTTGTTCATATGGGGTGTTGCTCTTAATAGAAGCATAAAGAGCAACTATTTTGGGGAATGAACCATTGCATGGAACATATTCTTTCTTTCTCTCTCTCTCTCTCTCATATTTTACCTTTCAAATAAATGAATCACTCTGGGGCCATCATCGTGGTGTAGCAAGTTATGCTGCCACTGACAATGCTATATTCCCATATGGGAACTGGTTTGACTCCCGGCTGTTCCACTTCAGGTCTAGTTTCCTGCTAATATGCCTGCCTGGAAAAGCAGGGGCATATGGCCCAAGCGCTTGGGACTCTGAATCCAGAGACCGAGTTCTTGGCTTTAATCTGATCCAGTCCCAGATGTTGTGGCCATTTGGGGAGTGAGCCAAACGATGGATGGTCTCTGTCTGTATCCCCTCCCCTAGTTTGCCTTTTGAATTAATAAGATAAACCTTAAAAGCAAATCTTGACAAAAAATAAAATATGCATCCACTATGAACTGCTTTGATAAATAATAGCCCAAAATTAAAGAAGAAATTTAAAGAAACATAACACTGAAAATGCCTTTTTAGTTTTTGGTAGATCTAGTACAGTTTAAAACTTAACAGGTACATAGAAAATAAAGATAGTATCAAGTTAAGGCCAGCACTGTGACATAACCGGTTAAGCTGCCACTTGCATTGTTGGGGCCTCACATCAGAGTGTCAGTGAGTATAGCAGTTGCTTTGCTTCTGATTCAGTTCCCTGTTAAAGTACCTGGGAAAGCAGCAGAGATGGCCCAGACGGTGGAATCCATGCAACCCAACTGGAACGCCAAGGATGGCATTCCTGGCTCCTGGCTTTGGCCTGGTCCTAACTCAGCCACTGCAGTCATCTGAGGGGTGAACCAGTAAATGAGATCTCTTTCCCTGTGCTCTAACAAATCTTTTTAAAAATAGTATCACGTTGATGTAACAAAGATGTGCCACACTTGTCCCACAACCAGTAAAGGACAAATCCTTTTCTCCAGGCCCACAGAACTTACAAAAATTAATCAAACAATGCAATACAAACAAATACACTGGAGTGAGCATTTGACCTAGCAGTTAAGATGCTGGTTAAGACACCCATGTCTCTTATCAGAGTGCCTGTGTTTGATCCCTCCCCTTGGCCCCTGACTCCAACATCCTCCAAAGGCAGCAATTAGGGCTCAAGTAATTGGGTCCTTGCTATTCATGTGGGAGGCCACTATGGAGTTCCTGGCTCCCAGCTCTCGTCTCATCCCTGCTCCAGCCATCCCAGGCATATGGGGACTGGACCATTAGATGCCACCATCATTCCCTTCTCTGCTCTCAAATAACTACATAAATAATTGTTGGCCCTGAAAAAGTTCAGCAAAGCCACACAGAAAATCAACACACAAATATTAGCTGCATTTCTACATACAAATAATGCATGATCCTAAAACAAAATTAAGAAAACAATTCCAGGCTGGCATCTGCAATGCTGGATTCCACTGGTGAATTGAGCATGTGCTTTCTCTCTCTCTCCTTTTTTATCCTTTGTCACTCTGTCTTTCAAATAAACAAAAATAAATCTTAACAAACAACTCCATTTACAATAGCATCAAAAAGAATTTAAAAACTGAGGCAGGTGTTTGGTATGGTGAACCACTGTATGGAAGATTTGTCTCTCCCGCTCTCCAAATCTTTCAGGTTTAATAAATAAATCTTAAGAAGAATAATACAATGGAAAGACCTGCATGTCCTGATTTCAAAACTTATTGTAAGACTATGGGAAACAAATCAATGTTACCTTGTCAGATACTTATAGCAAAGACTATCCTAAGATGGCAGAACCAAATCACCACCTATCCATATTAACATTGAATACAACTGGTATAAATTCATCAATCAAATGCCATAGATTAGAGGACTGGATCAAAAAACAAAACCCATGTATCTGCTGTTTATAGGAGACACATCCCACTAACAAAGATCAGAAGAAACTGAGAGTGAAAGGATGGAAAAAGATATTCCAAGTGAATGGTAAGGAAAAATATGCGGGGATAGCCATTCTTGTATCAGATGATATAGACATCAATGTGAAAAACATTTAAAAAGATGAAGGATACCATATAATGATCAAGGGATCCATTCAACAAGAAGAGATCATAATAAATATATATGTGCCAAATGCCAAGGCACCTAGCTACGTGAAACAAACATTAATGGACTTAAAGGGAGAAACAGACTCCAATACAATCATAGTGGGTGACCTTAATACCCCTTTAATATCAATGGTCAGATCAAGAAAACAGAAACTCAGCAAAGAAACAACAGAACTTACCCAAACTCTAGAGCAAATGCACTTAGGTGACATCTATTGGACCTTTCATCCTACAGATAGAGAATACACATTTTTTTTTGTCAGTGCATGGAACCTTGTCCAGAATTTTTGACCATGTTATAGGCCACAAAATAAGCTTCAGCAAATTTTTAAAAATCAAAATTATATATGCATATTCTCAGAACATCATGGAATGAAATTAGAGACCAAGAAGTCAAAATACCCAAGAAGACTGGAAAACACATGGAGACGGAATAATATGTTACTAAATGAGCAATGGATTAGAGAGAAAATCAAAGGATAAATTAAAAAATTGCTTGAAACAAATGCAGGCATCAACACAACATATCAAAACTTATGGGGCACAATCAAGGCAGTGCTAAGAGGAAAGTTCATCTCAATCAATGCTTATGTTAAGAAATCAGAAAGGCATCAAGTAAATCAGCTAACCTTATAGTTGAAGGAACTAGAGAAACAACAGCAAAGCAATCCCAAGATTAGTAGGAAAAAAGAAAGTATCAAAATAAGAGAGGAAATAAATCAAATAGAGACCAAGAGAATGGTACATAAGATCAATGAATCAAAAAATTGGTTCTTTGAGAAAATCAGCAAAATAGATTCCCCACTAGCCCGACTAATCAAAAAATGGAGGGAGAAAAGACACATCAATAGCATCAGAGACGAGAAAGGAGATGTAACAACAGATACCTCAGAAATACAAAGAATCATCAGAACTATTACAAACAACTATATGTGAACAAATCAGAACCTAGAAGAGATGGATAGGTTTTTGGACACATGCATTCCATGAAAATTGAATCAAGAAGCAATTAACAATCTAAATAGACCAATAACATGCATGGAGCCAGATAGAGAAACAACAGAAAAAAGAGAACTATAAACCAATATCCTTGATGAACACAGATGCAAAGATCCTCAATAAAATACTAGCCAACAGGATCCAACAACACATCAGGCAGATCATTCACCCGGACCAGGTGGGATTCATCCCAGGCATGCAGGGATGGTTCAACATTCGCAAATCAATAAATATGATATAACACATCAACAAATTGAAAAATAAAAACTACATGATCCTCTCAATAGATGCAGAGAAGGCATTTGCTAAAATCCAACACCACTTCATGCTTAAAACCCTAAGCAAGATAGGCATAGAAGGAACATTCTACAACACAACCAGAGCAATTTACGAAAAACCCAATGCCAGCATCATACTAAATAGAGAGACTGGAAGCCTTCCCATTAAAATCTGGAACTAGACAGGGCTGTTCACTGTCACCACTACTCTTCAATATAGTATTGGAAGTTCTTGCCAGAGCTATTAGGCAAGAAAAAAGAATTAAAGGAATCCAAATTGGAAAAGAGAAAATGAAATTATCTCTATTTGCAGACGACATGATTCTCTACATAGGAGAACCAAAAGACTCAGTCAAGAGACTATTGGAACTTATAAGAGACTTTGGCAGGGTAGCAGGATACAAAATGAATGAACGCAAGTTGATGGCACTAGTGTACACAAGTAATTCCATGGATGAGAAAGAAATTTTAAGTAAAGTCCTCTTTAAAATAGAGCAGAGGAATCTTAAATACCTAGGAATTAAGCTAACTAAATATGTGAAAGACCTCTATGATGAAAACTATAAAACATTAAAAAAAAAAAGGAAATAGAAGACGACCATAAAAAATGGAGAAACTTACCATGCTCTTGGATTGGCAGGATCAACATTATCAAAATGACCATATTACCAAAAGCAATATACAGATTCAATGCAATCCCAATCAAAATCCCAACAACATTCTTCTCAGAAATAGAAAAGATGATACAAAAATTCATCTAGAATCACAAAAGACCACGAATAGCTAAAGCTATCCTGAAAAAGAGAAATCAAACTGGAGGACTCAAAATTCCAGACTTCAAGACATACTACAGAGCAGTGGTTATCAAAACAGTCTGGTACTGGTACAGAAACAGAGAAGAAGATCAGTGGAACAGAATAGAAACACGAGAAGGAAATCCACACATGTATATTCAACTAATCTTTGACAAGAAAACAGGAAACAATCCAGGTAAAAAACCTGGTTTATTCAAAAAATGCTGTTGGGACAACTGGATAGCAGCTTGTAGAATAAAGAAGCAAGACCCTCACCTGTCGCATTATACAAAAATCAGCTCTAACTGGCTCAAGGACCTAAATTTACACCCAGAAACCATCAAACTATTCAACGAAAACATAGGAAACACACTCCAAGAAATGGGAACAGGGGAAGACTTCTTAGAAAAGACGCCTAAAGCAAAGGCAATCAAATCCAAAATGAACAAATGAGACTACATCAAACTGAAAAGCTTCTGTACAGCAAAGGAAACAATCAACAAAGTGAAGAAGCAACCAACAGAATGGGAAAAAATTTTTGCACTCGACACAAGTGATAGGGGACTAATACCCAGGATTTACAAAGAGCTTCAGAAACCAAGAGACAGAAACAAAAAACCAAAACAAAACAAACAAACAAAAAAACCCTGTAACAAAATGGGCAAAGGAAATGAACAGACATTTTTCAAAAGAACAGATTCAAATGGCTAACAGACATATGAAAAGATGCTCAGGCTCCCTAGTCATGAAAGAGATACAAATGGAAACCACATTGAAATACCACCTAACTCCAGTGAAACTGGCCTACATTCAGAATTCAACTAACACCTGCTGGCATGGATGTGGGGAGAAGGGCACCCTCCTTCACTGCTGATGGGAGTGTAGGCTAACAGACCCACTGTGGAAATCAATATGGAGAGTGCTTGGAGAATTACAAATAAATATACCACATGACCCAGCTATCCCTCTCCTAGGAATATACCCAATAGAAATGAAATCTACATGTGAGGAAGGGATCTGTAATCCTATATTTGTAGCAGCACAATCCACAATTACAAAGACGTGGAAACAATCTAGATGTGCATCCAAGGAAGAGTGGTTAAAGAAACCGTGGTGCATCTACTCGATGGAATATTATTCAGCTATTAAGAATGAAATTATACAGTTTACAACTAGGTGGTCCCAACTAGAGACCATTAACGCTCAGTGAAATGAGTCAATTACAAAAGAACAAATCCCGTATGTTCTCTCTTATATAAGGAAACCAGTATGGAAAGTGTAACTTCAATAATCCGATCCATACGGTTTTTGTTTTGTTTTGTTTTGGCTGCGTCCCACGTGTTTTGACGTTTCTTATTTCAATTTTATTTGTTCCAAATACTCTCTTTTCTCTTGTTGAATTCATTGCTGGCTCATGGATTATACGGTGGCATCATTTTTCCCAAGAGACTTTTGTATCTCCCTTTTGTCACCCATGTGTTGGTTACTAAGTGGTGGGTTTTTTTTTTTTTTTTTCATGGAGCTGTAATTTATTGTTGCTGTTGTTTTTCTAACTCATACCAGTTGTTGACCTTGTTTCATGGCTTCTCAGTTATGGAAATGTATAATGATGGAGTACTGGGGTCTACCATATCCAGATGTGGGGGTATAATGCAATATGTATCCTTGCTTCCAGACCTAAGATGGATTCCCAAGGAAACTGTTGGACAAGTGTAGACAATGGGATGCTGGACTGTCTTTGTACCAGCAATGTTGGGATACACTTTAAAAAAAATCTGTCACTCTTCCTTCCCAGCAGAATGGTGGCGGGCAGGGGCGGGGGAGAGGGGCGGAGTTCCTATGGCATGGGGAGAGTTTGTGCTTGCCGTGGTGACAGTTCTAGGGCTGTAATGCAGCTGTGTTTACGGCCACAGTGAGCTTACCAACGATGAACAGGGACAGTTTTATCTTAAGCCTCAGCTGTATATTTTCGCCATAATTAAAAAAAAAAAAAAAAAAGCGCGACACTGATAACCTGCAAGGGGCCCAGCGCTAGGGAGATGAGGATCCCGTACCCACGCCTTACCCCTCCAGGGCACCCCAGATGAAGGCGGAGGGGCCTCGGGTTTGTGGTTGGCGTTCACGGCCCCTCTCCCACTTCCCGGGCAAGCAAGTAAGGGGCTGCCGGCTCCTCAGCCCACGTGGGACGCGGAGTAACCACGGCTACCAGCGCCCTGGCCTGGCTCCTCGCCTGACGCCTGACCCTTTGCTGGACAACTCACTTATTGCCCTTGTGGGCGCCGTAAGCGTTCACTCTCTTCCCAAAACGCAGCCCCACGACGCCCCGACACCTCCATTCGGGAACCCCAAACACCGATCGCGGAATCGGACTTCTGACGGGCGACCTGAAGGCGATTCCGGGGTGGATTGGTGACGCCTGGGAGCTGCGCGCGCCTGCGCAGTGGCCCGGGCCGCGCTCACGCTGAGGGGCTGCGGGAGCTCTTCTAGAAGAAGTGAGCGGGAGCGAGTGTCCGGCGGCTTCTCGCTTCCCTCACGGGCGCGCCATGGCGGACGAGGAGCTGGAGGCGCTGAGGAAGCAGAGGCTGGCGGAGCTGCAGGCCAAGCACGGAGTGAGTGCGCCCGGCGCCGCCCTCGCCCGAGGAGGAGGGCGCGGCCCCGGCGCCTGGCTGCCCGTGTCCCCATCGCGTGGTGGACACCGGCCACACGCGAGCCTGCCGGGCCGGGGAACAGGGGGACTCGCCGAGCCGGCTCGCCCCTTAGTCCCCGGCTGCCTCACTCCCCCTGCCCGCCCCGCTCGGGCCCTCGATCGGACCCAGCTGAACGCAATTCGATAGAATCAGGGACTGTCGCGGGGAGCAGGTGCCGGGAGCCTGGGCCATCGGGCACCTCGGACGCACAGCGGGGGCTCCGTGCCGGGGCGCCGAGATCTGGGGGTACCCTGACACCGGGGTGTCCTTAGGTGACCCTCGGGGTCCTGATGGCCCGGGGCGCAGACGTCTGGGGGTGCCCAGAGGCGACCCTGACACTGGGGGTGCTCTTAGGTGACCCTCGAGGTCCAGATGCCCGGGGCATCGTGTTCTGGGGGCTGCCCTGAGTAACCCTCGGGGTCCTTATGCCTCAGATCCTGACGCCCCAGGGCGCCATGGTCTGGGGTGAACTGAGGGAACGCCAACCTCTGGGGGTTCCCCTCGGGATGCTGACATCCCCCAGGGCGCTGTGGTCTGGGGTGCCTTGAGGTGACCTTTGGGGGTCCGGACATCCCAGGGCGCTGTGGTGGTGGTGGGGAGCCCTGAGGTGACCCTGAAGGTCCTGACACCAAGGTGCGGTGGTCTGGGGACACCTGATGCCCAGGCAGGGGCTGTGCAGGGACGACCTTCCTGCCCAGGTGCTGTCTGTGCGCCCGAATATTCCATCCCATTGTGACTTTGGAAGCCCCAGATTCTCCTTCCCAGTGATTTTCCCTTAACTTTAGGAAACCATTGCTGGCTTGGTGCATGTTCCAAACCAAGCCTTTCTAGTTTGCCTCCATCCCTTTCTGGGAGATGCATTGTAATGGCAACAATTATGATTTTTTTTAGGATCCTGGCGATGCAGCACAACAGGAAGCAAAGCACAGGTGAGAAGTGGAAATCGGCGCTTGGAGCGGGCTGGTGTTGACAGACGTGCACATGTCTGGTTATTATAGTAGGCTGCGCTTTCAGCCGTGACTATCAGGGTCGTTTTACTGTTTAATAAAAGTCTAGGGAAACCCCATAACTTGGATTGTGATGAGTGCTTGTTTCCCTGGCTGTGATTTTGTTAAAATGAGCAAAGTCACAGAAGCTCCTCCTGGAGGTGGTAGTGAGGTGTAAAAGTACTTAGTGAATACAATGTTTTCTTCTTTTATCCTACTAGTGATAAACACTGTCCCTCGGGGGCAAGGTTATGACCGAATATCAATTATACTATCTCACCACTACTTTAAAATTGGTGGTAAAACAATTTCTGAGTATACTGTTGTTTGCTGCCTCCTGCTTCCTCTTCATCCTGGGGAACAAATCCTATGGCTCTGGATCAAGGCCCAGCCTCCCTCCTCCCCTCAGGCCACCTGCCAACTCCATCATTCTTTCAGCAAATACTTGCTGAACACTTTGTGTCAGGCAAGGGGGCTGGGCCTCCAGAAACTGGCCGGGTCGAGGAGAGGAAATTAAGAAGAAAGGAATCGGGGATGCAAAAAAGAAGTAAAACTACCTGGTTTTCATTTATTCCAAGATGGACTTTTTTTTTTCACAGTTTGGCATTTGAATTTGGGGTCGGGTATAAAAGCCTCAGCCTCTGCTGCCACTTGGGCACATCCTGAGACTTCTTAAGTTAAAGCTACCACCCTGGGAGTGTGGGTTCAAGTAACAACCCTGCAGAGCCTAAGCTCCAAGTTGAGATTCTTGAAATTCCCACGGGACCAATTTTCTTTCCTTCCTGCACTCAGGGCCAGGAGCAGGCAGGTTTCCTTGCAGTCCTTCTCTGCAGGGTTGCCTCGTGTGCCTGGTACTGATGATGGCTGTTCATTAGACAGATGCCTGCTATAGTGTATCTAAACATTGCTGACACCTTCTGTTCAGTGAATGCAGTTACAGTAGCTAGTGGCAGGGCTGAGCTACTCCAGACCTGGAAGTGGGCTATGGAAGTGAGCTTTAAAGTCACATACCATGAACGAAGGGATTCAGCACTGGGCACAGCCAGCTCCAGCTCTCCCTCTAACGGAGCCAAAGCATCCCTGCTGTTGTCCCTCCAAGCCGTGTATTAAAGGGCTTTATTTATCGGGGGCAGGGAGGTGGGAATCTGCTACTTGAGTCACAGTAAGAAACAAGGATAGTTGCAAAGTTAACCTAGCATCTTGAAACATAGGCTGTGGGTCTGGTGAGGCCACAGCTGCCTGTGTTTCTGTCACAGAGCCTGCCTGGGGCTCAGTATCTATTGTGAGGAGGTCACATGGATTAGCCCTTGGTCTTCTGAATGCCTGAATCCCTATCGCATGTTTGCATGTTTCTAGAACGTGTTGCTCACTCAGTACTTCCTAAGTCATTGGCAGTGGTGGTTGCACTGAAGCCCCAGTTCCCCTGCGTCCTGGTAGGGTTACACCTTCACGATGGAAGTTCTTCCTTTGAGAGCAGGGCACCCACTGTAGCATCCACTGTCTGTGGATATGTGACCGACTTCTGTGTGCTTTTGACAAGACATGCCGAGAGCTTCGTTTTAATTTTGTTTGTGTTTTTTTGTTGTAGGGAAGCAGAAATGAGAAACAGTATCTTAGCCCAAGTTCTGGATCAGTCAGCACGGGCCAGGTGTAAGCATCTTCAGTTTCTTTTGTTTGCTACAAAAATTGGCTTTTTGTAAGACAGACATACAGTTGTTGCTATCTAACTATTTGTTTAACCTAAATTACTTGAGTCACTGTAAAAAGTTGTTTTGTAAACCTAGAGAAAAATCTGTTTTATTGTGAAAATTACTCCTAACCCAGGCAATATCCTCTAGGTATACATCTGATAAAATTCACAGGAAACAGGTCTTGGTCAGTGTCAGTCACAGAGTGTTGCTGGTATTCAAGTAGGGCTTAGAGGTACACTGCAGTCTGAGTCTGGGATTTTCTTAATAAAAACCAGAGAGTCCAATGGGCCAATCAGAATCAACTAGTATCTTCCTATTTGAGTTTTAAAGAGGCAGCTGTGGTTGTATCTCCATCACTACTGCATGCTAATAGACAAATTGCCTTTCACGGGGCAGGGGTAAGAGGAGCTGGGTACTGAGTTTACCAAGTTTAATTTAGGTCCCATCACTGCCTCCATGTGGCTTTGAGCCTGATGTGACAGGACTTGTGTTTCTGAGGGGCGACAGTACTGTGTCCTTACTGCTTCACTGGGAGGCATATGTGCAGGCTGTGCAGTCCTTGGAAGTGTCAAGACATAGCTTTCAGGTGCAATACTGCATGTAGTTTTAACACCTTTTGCATATGTTTTTTGTTTTAGTAAGTAACTTAGCACTTGTAAAGCCTGAAAAATCTAAAGCAGTAGAAAATTACCTTATTCAGATGGCAAGATATGGACAACTAAGTGGGAAGGTATGTCACCCTGTTTTATCAAAACCTTCCAAAGGTGGATTTTATATACATCAGATTATGGAATTCTTGCAGAGGCGTCCTGTGAGGACATGTTTAAAGGAGAGCCTCACCATGCCCAGCATGTGTGCTACGTTAACTGCCCTCCTAGCATCCTTGGCCTCTCCCCTCCCTCCCTCTCTGTGGTGCCTTGGTGTCTGTGTGGCCTGATGACTGACAGTCTACTAGCTGAAACTGCTCCTACACTGGAAACAAGGCTATCCATAACGCCAGTGAACATCCTGCCAGTGCAGGGCAGAGTTGGGCTGGTCACTGTGCTGCCATAATGCCGAGCAGCATATCCTGTGAAGCCCACCTGCACTGCCAGACCTGCCACCCTCCGCCAATCCGATCAGTCCTTTCCCCGGGGCCCCTCCCACCAGGAGGCACACGTGTGTGGGAGGTGAGGGTCCGTGATTCCTTCAGGGCAGCAGAGGGGTCTGCACACGGGTGTGAATTAGTGAGGGAAAGATGTTCTTAATATCCATGTACTTTGAATTCTTTCTTTAAAAAAGTCCTGCTTTTCCTTCTGGTTATCCTAGGTATCAGAACAAGGTTTAATAGAAATCCTTGAAAAAGTAAGCCAACAAACAGAAAAGAAAACGACAGTTAAAGTAAGTACCCCTCAAATCCACGTGGCGAAAGGACGTGCAATGTTCGTGTTGGACGTATATCCACCATATCAAAGTGTCTTAACCCGCAGACGCTTTCATTCTGTAACAGGCCATTTTGGAAAAAATGCTCATGAATCTATTGTCGGGGATGTGAGGTTCTTGTCTCCCATCCCCACCCTCTTAGCTCACCGAGTTGTTTTAAGACGCACAGAAGCATCTTACTACAGAAGACAGATGTTTTTCTTCTCAGGAAATCTGAGTTACAGTTTTTTAAACATGTTCTAACATGATGCTCATTTAATCTCCCCCCAGTTCAACAGAAGAAAAGTAATGGATTCTGATGAAGATGACGATTATTAACTAAAAAAAGTTCGGAAACTGGAGCTTAATGGAACAGATCTGGTTACATGTTTACTCTGTTTATTGTCTATATGCCTTTAAAAATAAACTCGTTATGCAAAATAGAGTAATTCAGCAAGTTGTTTCAGACCTGTAGCCAAGTGACTGGAAGAGCTGCATTTTGACATTCCCTGCCCCCTCCTGCCAAAAGCTTTAAATGTGTAGCAACATAAATTTATTTTTTACAATAAATCAAATTGATCTTTTACATTTTAAAATTTATCTAACTCTTGGTAAGCAAGCATCCTTAGCTTATACAGAAGCTCCCCCAATCCTCTTCAGTGAGAAGATAGCAGTATCTAGTCATGTGGAATTGAGACCCACAAATGAAACTGAATCAGCTTTACCACTGGGGCACAACTAATACTCCCAAGACTGGGTCCTGAAAGCGAGGAAGCTGTTCTCTTCTTGCAAACAGTACTTAAAGTAAGAAACTCCTGGCTTTCATCTCTTCTATAACCTGCTTTTTTGAGGCTGAGATTAATTTCGAACAAATATCATTTCCATCTGAGACAGCCACAGCAATACTTCCCTCAGTCATAACGACCACATTCTCTAGGACATAGCTAGTAATTCCTAAGAAATGTGTCTTGTAAGAGAAAGGACCTGTCATGATCACGAGCCGGTTGGGACAGTTCAACACATAAAATGTTTCGGCAGGAGCATCCCGAGAAGTGGCAGACGGCTTCACGCGCGTGTCATGGCTAATGCTGTGCTTTCGCTCGTCTGGAAGCCTGACTCATAATGTCATAAGGATCCACCTGGCGGGACCTTTTCAACATCTTCATCTTGAGGGACTCAATGCAGGAGTTAAGTTCAGAACATTCTTAAGTAATATTACTGGCAGAAATATGTTAGGAAATTTGGGGTGTGGTCCTCCTGAGATTTACTGTATTTAGATTTCTAACTACAGTAGATAATGAAGAGTCAGTGCTGGAATAAGCACTAACATTCTTCAGTGAGTAGAATCACAAAGTCAAAATCTGTGGCTTGAGGGGAGGCCTGGCACAGTTGCCTAGTGGCTAAAGTCCTCACCTTGCACGTGCCACTATCCCACATGGGTGCCAGATCATATTCTGGCTGATCCACTTCCCTTTCTAGCTCCCTGCTAGTGGCCTGGGAAAGCAATTGAGGATGGCCCAAAGCCTTGGGACCCTGCACCCACATGGGAGACCCAGAGGAGGTGCCTGGCTCCAAATCAGCTCAGCTCCAGCTGCCTCGGCCACTAGGGGAGTAAACCAATAGATGGAGGATTTTTCTGTCTCTTCTCTGTGTAAATCTGACTTTCCAATAAAAATAAATCAATTAAAAAAATAAAGATGTGGCTTGGGAGGCCCACTTCCCTACTGGATTTTAGTCCTGGCTTTTGTTCCCAATTCCATATTCCTCCTAATGTGTACCCTGAGACACAGTAGACCACCTGGGTCCCTAACATCTACAAGGGAGACTGGGATAGAGTTCTGGGCTTTAGTCTAATCCAACCCTGGCTATTGCAGGCTTTTAGGGAATGAACAAGCAGATGGGAGACTTCTAGATGCAGGTATCCAGCTCTGCCTTTCAAATAGATTTTTAAACATTTTAAAAAGTCATTACAGGTCAATTTAGTGTTAGGTTGAATATAAAAATGCTGGAGCAACATTAAACAGTTTTGAGCAACTGTTACATGCTTCCTGCAGCCACTGACATGAGCGGGCTTTAACACTATCAAACCTTGCCTTGGAAAGGCACTAAGAATGCAAAGGGGTTCTGTACTCAAGGATAAGTCCTCAAGGAGGGGTGGCGTGTCTGCACTTTCCCATTGAAATCAGTGAACTGGCACTACTGCAAAACTTCCTTTTTTACCCAGAATGGAAATTCGGATATTACCAGTCAACTATTAAGTCTAGTTTTTCCTTCGATAGGGCAAGCAAAAACACCAAACGATGTTTTTTTTGCTTGCTTCCTCATTTGACAGTTCTGTCACCCACGACAACTTTATAATTAAACGGGTATACGTGGAACTTTTTTTAGAGTGCACCACCCAAAACATTAGGTGCTGCAGGATCAACTGACTTTTGGTAACTGACGCCTGTGCTGACTCACTGGCCTGGGAAGGCACAAAACCACGCCGCCTCAGTCAGGAAGGCGGTTTTGTTTCCAAGTGGGGGAAGGGAGGAACAATACACTGGGATCATAACTTGTAAAACCACACCCTTACTTTCTGATTGGGCTAGGATGCTGTACCCACAACTCTGAATCAGTGAACACACTCTTGCAGGGCCCTCAAAGTGTCATGGGCCCTGGGCACTGTGCCTGCTTGGTCAAGTCGGCTTGGTCAAGGGTGTGGAGATGCTCAGCGTCAGTGACCCCTGTAAGTGATACTCCTCCGATGTTCGTGGCAGAACGGCTGAGAAACGCCTGCTCCCTGGCACATTAGAAAAGTACACCATGACGCACTCAAAAATCATAAAGTTTACTATTTCTCTCCTGTCATTTGGCACATTTCCAAGGCACATTAGAAAATTATAAATCATAAATTACTTTGTAGAAAAATAATCAGCCCTCCCTTCTGTACGTACACAAGTATTTCCAAGAACATGCACAATCCCATTTGCTTATTACAAAGTTATTTGAAAAGGTACTAAACCCATGGTTGTAGCTCTAGACCAGGAACATTAAAAAAAAAAAAATCGATAGAAATTTATAAAAAGGAATAAGTGACAATAAATTCTAACTTAAGGTAACTTTGTGCTGTAAGTTTTGAATTAAAAGACTAAGAAAAGATGTGCCAAATCGACTCTAGTATCCATCTGTCGGGTGTGAGATTTAAAGGAGGTTCTCGAAAGAACGGGACGGCTCTGGAAACACTGTAAAAGAAAAATTAAATCCAACTTCCTCCGTATGCGTGGTGTAGGCTATGTTCTAAGGTGTCACTCGAGTGAACGTCAAAATGGCGTTGAGGCATCTTTGGGTTCAAGTGTTGCTTTACCAAGGAACATGGCCCAGGCTCCATTTCTTCATTCCAGTGTGACATTTCTGCCTGGCCCCTACTGTCTCTGGCTTAACCTGCAGGCGCGGGGAGTTGCACCTGCAGTTTGCTACACATCACAGAGCTTAGCAGGAGGAGCTCAGACCCCCGGCAGTGACACGGCCACCACCTGGACTGGAGGCTCCGGCCCTGCCCACTGGGATTTCTGTCCACTTCTTCTCATGTGTATTCATTATACCTGGAAGAGGAGAGAGCTGGAAGGGTCTTGTGGCCTGTCCTTCACCTCAGAAAAGCCTCTCTCAAGCCGGGCACTGGAAGGGATGGGTAGTGCCAGGCTTTGCTTGTGCTCAGCACCTTGGGTACTCACGGCAGCCAAGTTAACGATTCCTTAGGACTGTGAGGGTTGGGAAGTAGTGGCCTCTCGGTGTGTGGCGTGGTGGCCTGCAGGGTCAGGGCCCTCGACTGTGTGTCTGCGTAGCAGTCGCCTACTGTCCCTGTTGCCTGGAGCAGTGCGTGTGGGGTGTCCAGGCAGCTCCGGCTGCTCACTGCTTTTCCCGGCCCAAGTCAGAGACTCGCTCTGCTCCGGCAGCTTATCCTCCTGTCTCAGGCTGACCCCTTGCCTCTCTGGCTGAAGAAAAGATACATGTCAAATCAACCATGCCTGCACTGTCTTGCAGTCAAGCTCGGCACAGCTGCTAAGCATGTTCACTACTCCAATTGTGACACGCCCGTCCTGCGATGTGTCATACACACGGCAAAGCTCTCACGTTTAGGCTTTGGAACTCTTAAGCAGAGGGTTCTATTGCTATCCCCATTTCCCAGCTGGGGTGAAGCCAGCACTCCACTTCAGGCACATGTCAAAGACTGCGGACCTCCCAGAGGTCTGCAGGTCTACTGGCAAAGCTGAGAGACAATACAGATGAAATGGACATCCGGCATGCTGAGAAGAACCACTCTTCACTCCCTGTCACATGTTTCCTCGTCACTAAGGAGGAGAGCCACCAGAGGAAGGGCCCTGGCTTGTGTACCAGGCCTCTCCCCATAGCTGAGCCAGCAGATGGCACAGGAGGCAGATGGCCACGAAGGCACGACCTCCGTAAACAACTCGGTCTCATGTTTGGGGATGCTCTTTACTCATCTCTGCATGCACTGCTGTTCTCTTCCCTTGCGGACTACAACAAGGGGGCACCCCTAGGGATCCCAGAGACTCCACACCCAGGCCTGCAGCACCCCACACGCTCCTCCCTCTCCCATCCTTATCCCCTCACTGTCTCCACTCAGAAACCGATCTCTCAGTGTCACAGTGACGCCTGTCATCTTGACTGTCCCCTCCAGACTTGCACGGTCAGTTGCTGCTAGCTCTTAACAAGGGGAGAAGGAGATGAAGATGACTGTCCGAGACACGTGTTTACCGTGGATGACTTCTGAAAACAGCTAGGCTTTAAAAAGCAGGACTGGACCCGGCATGGTAGCCTAGTGGCTAAAGTCCTCGACTAGCACATGCCGAGATCTCATATGGGCGCCGGTTCTAATCCCAGTGGCCCTGCTTCCCATCCAGCTCCCTGCTTGTGGCCTGAGAAAGCAACTGAGGACAGCCCAAAGCCTTACAACCCTGCACCTGCGTGGGAGACAATGGAAGAGGCTCCTGGTTCCTGGCTTCGGATCGGCTCAGCCCCAGCTGCTGTGGCCACTTGGGGAGTGAACCAGCGGATGGAAGATCTTCCTCTCTGTCTCTCCTCCTCTCTGTATATCTGGCTTTCCAATGAAAAGAAGTACATCTTAAAAAAAAACTGGGCTGCCAGCCAGTGTTTAGCAACTCACCTCATGTAAAGAATCTTCAGTAAAATTAGGAACACTTCTATCTCTTGCCATCATTTCCCTTGAAGTCCTTCCCCTGAAACCCAAAAGAAATTAAATATAAACCCCAAAGAAACAGAAGCGTTTGAGACAGCAGTGTGAACGCTCTGTCCACTGGGTGGCAGCATTCAACGGCTACAGATCTCCGGCCAGTCCCAGCGGCAGGGCCCTGCAGCAGCTGCGAGGCTGATGGCCACTCCAATCTGATACTCACTTGAACTGGCACACAGAGTGAACAAAGCAGAACTGTCTGCTGAAGGTTTCCTCAGGCAGATCATACAATTTTGAGTTCCCTGGAGAGAAAAGGAAAGACATCTTTTCACTTCAAAATTGACTGATTTTAAAAACCATGTGTCTGTTGCTTGCTTAAAGGATTGCTATTTACTGCTGTGCGAACACCCCCTGCCCCACCCTGACATCGGGAAGACATGGCATCAGTTCACAGACACGTCCTGCGGTCACTTCACACGGCCAGTCACAACCAGCCAGCCACGGGGTTATCCAACCTAATTGCACTGAAAGCTGCAAAGTTGTTTTCAAAAGAAGCAAAGGTTTTCAAAAGGAGCAAGGAACCCTTCTGAACTTAAAACACTTGGAGGTGGTAGTTAGGATGCCACATCCCATGTTGGAGACCTGCCTTCTCAGTCCCAGGTCTGCCTCCTGCCCAGCCTCCAGGCAGGGAGGGAGAGGGGCAGCAGGTGTTGGTGCCTGTACCTGGGTCCCTACCGGCCATGGGGGAGACCAGATTGACTTTCAGGCTCCTGAGTTTAGCCTGGCCCAGCTCTGGCTCTATATGGACATTCAGGAAGTGAATTAGCAAATGCAAGATTGGTCAATCTCTCTGCCTTCCCAATAAAATAAAAGTAAGTTGATAAAATTAAATTTTAAATAACCACTTGACATCCAACACTGCTTGGCAGCTGCTGTTCTAATTACTATCGATCTATGAACACCTACAAATAATAATAATAATAATTGTTATTATTATTTTTAAAACCTGGGGGCTAGTTGGTGGCACAGTGAGTTAAGCTGTGCTGCCTGCCACACTGGCATCCCTTATGGGCACTGGTCCAAGTCCCAGTTGCTCCACTTCTGAGTCAGCTCCCTGCTAACGTACCTAGGAAAGTAGCAGCCATTGGCCCAAGTGCTTGGGCTGCTGGACCCAAAGGTGAGACTCCGATGAAGCTCTTGGCTTCAGCCTGGCATAGCCCCAGCTACTGCAGCTATCTAGCAAGAGTCAGCTAGCAGATGGAGGGCTCTTTAAGTCTTCCGAAAATAAACACATCTTCAAAAAAAAAATTGTAAAAGTAGTATTTACAGGAAATGGCTTGGAATATGAGACATGACAGAAACTAGCTGAGGCTGTGCACAAGCCCTGGAGGGAGAAGCTCAGCAGGGTCCTCACTCAGCCAGAAAACAGCCATCAAGCAAAGCTCACCGCCTTGTCTCAGAACGAGTCACACATATCCCCTGTCTCCATCCCCACCAGCCCAGTCAGGACAACGGTCACATTTGACATTTCAGTGGTCCATGAAAACCAGCAGGTACCCATGGATTTCCAAATGAACCCAAGCAGAGAGTAACAGAACGTGAGTTCTTACATTTCTTCCTGATTTTCACTGTAACACAGTCCTTGTGGTCTGTTTCATCAGCATCCTCTAACGAGGCCACACAGCTCGGGACGACCTGAAGCAACTCCATGATTTTCGAGTTCTACAGTTTGGCAGGGAGAGATAACCGCGACATTTTGTTCCTAGCGGGCCAATATTTGTTTGGAATCTAAATGTCAGTATCGATGTGGCTGGACAGAAAAGGCAGGGAAATAACTGCAACCAAGATGGTGAGGCCAGAGCTTTGTGGGGCAGGCTGTCCAGTGTGGGAGCCCAGCTCTACCTCTGCCCAGCACTCCTTGTGGCTGGGCTGACAGGGACAGGTCATGTTCTTGATCCTCCACCCTCTTGTTAAGTCTTCAAGACACACATTCATCCACAGCATCGCTCTGAGAAAGTATTGCAACTTGGAATCTAAAATATTTCAATTCTAATTAGGAAATATCACTGAAAAGAACTGAACTGCGTTTATGATGTCTTGAACATCTCAACCATCTCACAGTATGCCTATTAGCATTGTATCCCCAGGTAGAAAACTGGATAAAAATTCAACATGGAGACTGGGAGCAAAAAGAACATCTTCTCCCCAGGAGAGAAGGAATTCTCTTGCTGGGGAGAAGGAATTCTCATAGCACTGGCAAGGGCCGGGCATTGGTCATCACCATTCTTGCATGCACCACTCCTGCACATCCACAGACCAACAGGCTCTCCCCACAGAGCAGCCAAGCTGGCAGGCGCATACACACCACACTAGATGAAACCAGAAAAGCCTTCTTTACTTGGCTGCTTCCCCTCAAGTTCTGAACTGGGCTGGGGGCACCTCCACACAGCAGGATGAATTCTGGCTTCCCAGGCGGCATGCCCAGCTATCTAGGCGTTCTGGAAACCTGGAGGACTGACTGCTTCCAGCTCAGATCTGGTCTAACCCCGAGGGATCCCTGGAGGGCCTTGGAGGCTGCACTCACGTGCTCGACACAGTCCATGGCCGTGCGCTGCCGCTTGTTCAGGATGCGCACTGAAGCGCCGTGCAGCAGGAGCAGCTCCACCACGAACACGTGTCTCCCCATCACGGCCTCGTGCAGCGCCGTGTTGCCCTTGTTGTTGGAGGCATTGATGGAGGCCCCGTGCTGGGAGGAGAGAGTAGGGGTGTGTGAGGACCAGTGCTGGCCAGGGGGCTAGGGGCACTGTCCAGTGGAAGCCTGCAGGAGCGCCTCCCAAGTTCTCAACTTTTCTGTACAAACTATGTGAGGCTCAGAGGTACCAAGGTGTGCATGCGGTGCTCGTGGTCAAAGCGGAAGACAGCGGGGGCCATGTGGAGGGACAGAGGGAGAACTGCTGAAACCCACAGGGTGGCCACAGCCAGTACACAGCTGAGGCTTGACACCAACACAGCAAATGGCAAACGACAAAACACACCTATCCAGATAACAAACACCTTTGAAGGCACTAAAAAGAACTGCCTTTGAGTAGTACAACCAAGTTGGCTTTTTCCCTGATTCTTTAAATTCTTTGCAGTCAACATATCTTTACCTAGAAGATAAGGCACAGGGCCGGCATTGTGGCACAGCACCTTAAGCCTGCAACGCTGGTATCTCTTATGAGCACCGACTTCAGTCCCTGCTACTCCACTTCCAATTCAGCTTCCTGCTAATGTACCTGGGAAGGTAGGAGAAGACAGCCCAAGTGCTGGTGGCCCTGTCCCTATGGGGGAGACCTGGATGAAGCTCAGGTTCCTGGCTTCAGCCTGGCCCAGGTCTGGCTGTTGCAGCCATCTGGGGAGTGAACCAGTGGGCAGAAGATCTCTCTGCCTTTATCTCCCTCTAATTCTGCCTTTCAACTAAGTCGAATAAATCGTCTCTTTAAGATGTACTTATTTTTATTTAAAAGAGAGATTTATAGAGAGGAGAGACAAAGATCTGCCATCTGTTGGTTCACTCCCCAAGTGGCCACAATGGCCAGAGCTGAGCAAATCCAAAGCCAGGAGCCTCTTCTGGGTCTCCCACATGGATGCAGAGTCCCAAGGCTTTGGGCTATCATTTAATGCCTTCTCAGGCCACAAGCAGGGAGCTGGATGGGAAGCAGAGCAGCCAGGATACACACTGGTGGCCATAGGAGATCATGGAGCTTGCAAGGTGAGAATTGATATATTGGAATGATTGTACCAGGCCCAGTAAAATCTTGAGAGAGAGAGAGAGAGAGAGACAGACAGAGAGAGAAAGGAGCAGCAGCAATTCAGGCTTCTGGTCACGACACCTCCGCGGAAAGCCAGGCGAGGCCCATGCCTTCAGCATGTGCAGTGTCGTCAGTCCCAGACGGAACAGCAAACACTGAAGCAGCAGCCCAGGGCCACCAGAACATCGCGTGCAGGTTGACAGCATGAAGCCCCTCTGCACGAGGGCACAGGGGACGGTCCCGCTCACTCCCAGGCCCCCTGCTACTTGCAGGGGTGAAGCTGGTGAGGGTACCGTACAGCTGTGTTAGGCAGCAGGCCCAGGAAGCAGCCTTACCTGCAGCAGCAGTGCCGCGACTTCATGGTGGCCGCCGGCACAGGCATAGATGAGGGGTGTGTTTCCGCTCAGATCCCTTTTATTGGGTTTCGCGTGAGAATCCAGTAGACACTTGACCACCTAGACCACAGAAGAAAAACTGTCAACTCCAAGACATGTGGGGAAGAACCCTCCAGCTTGGGATTCTGCTGACAGCTGTCTAGGCTCACGGTGAAGGCTCTCTCCAGGGACACAGGCCTTGTCCTGGGAGCCACGGGTAAGGAAAGGGTGAATGGGAAGGCTGCCGCTGGGCCGGAGCGATGGACTTGCAGGAGTCACTCTGCCAGACGGCATGCTGGGTACTCATGCTTGGATTTAAATCTCTGCACCTGCCTTCTGCAGAGGTGGGGATATGACCCACGTCCCAGATGAGGAAACTGATGCTTCAAGCTCTGTTCTAGGTGTTAGCGAGAGATGGAAGATCTGAATGAGTCCTTCCCAGAAACTACACAGTGAGGCCGACAGAGGACAATGGAGGCATCACATAGATTGTTTTCTAAAAGAAAAACGGGACTGCTCCAGGACCCTTCTATGGTGTCCTGCCTGCATTAGAAAGCACTGAAGCACTTGGCAGACAGAGTGCGAGACGACTGCAGGCAGAACCCTGAGGACCAACACCCAGCACAAGAACCAGCTCTTGCTAGGGTCTGAAGTGAATGACAGTGTGAGAAGGCAGCTGGCTCTCTACGTCCTGGTCCCACCACGTGCAGCTCAGACTGTCAGGGCTGTAGGGAGAGAAATGTACCCGTGCACGGACCAGCCACCAAGCCAAACCCTCTGCAACAACCCCCGACTCCCGCCCGAGGCAGAGCCATACCTGAAAGTGGCCTTTCTGGCAGGCCAAGTGCAGTGGGACGGCCTGGCTGGCACTGCTGGCCCCAATGTAGGCACCATGCTTCAGCAGCAAAGAGATGAGGTCTGCCCGCCCGTGCAGGGCTGCGACATGTAGCGGTGAGTAGCCGTCCTGGTTGGTCACGTTCACCCCGAGCCCGCTGGCAGGGAGCCTTGTTAGCTTCTAGAAGGTGCACACGTTGGAAACGAGATGTCATTCGTATTCAGGAAACGGGGCTCAGGAACTCAATGCATCTCAACTGGCTCGCTGTGCAAAATCTGGGATCCTGGTGGGACCCAGGCCATTATATACATATATAAAAAGCCACAGCGAACTACTGATTTCTGTTTGTAGTAAAGCCAGCCCCCTAAGACACTGCATTCACGTGCTAGACCGTTCCTTGGGGGACAATGTCCAATCCTCAAAAAGTTCTGGAATAACCGGGTGCGCACACGTGAAGACACTGCCCGCCAGTCCTCACCTCGTGGCAAACACAGAAACAGATGCCTGCCAGTGGGCAGTGGTCCTTTGGACCTTTCCTGGATCCAGCTCCCAGCCCTAGCTTCCTGCCATGTCACACTCTGGGGAGGCAGCAGTTAGGGGCTGACATCCTCATGGAAGAACCTGGCTAAGTTCCCAGCTCCCAACGTGACACTGCACATGCAGGGGTTTGGGGAGTGAACCAGCAGATGGAAACTATGTTTTTCCGTCTCTCTGCCTCTCAAACAGATTAAAAAAAAAAACTTTAAAAAGAAAATAGAGGACAGGCATTTGACATAATGCTTAAGTTAACACAACAATATGTGTGTGTGCATGTGTGTATATGATTTCATTTTCACAAAATTCTAGAAAATGTGAACTAACTCATTTTTTAAAAGATTTATTGGTTTGAAAGAATGACAGAGAAAGAGAGGAGAGACACAGAGATTTTTCCACCCTCTGTTTCACTTTCTGAACACCCAAAACAGTCAAGGCAATGAGGTCAAAACGCAAGAGGCCAGAAACTCCATCTGCATCTCCCACCTGGGTGGCAGGCACTCAATCACACAAGCCATTATCCACTGTTTCCTGGTCACACTAGCATGTCAGCAGTGGCCACAGAGGGTTGGGGGGCAGTCTGGGCAGCAAGGACTCAGCTATGAGCTACACAATTGCTTTCCAAGTTAGAGCCACCCTGGTCATGTGAGATGAGGCACCCCTGCTGTGGTCCTCGGAGGTGCCTCTTGGCAGCCACGTGGTCAGGGTGGGGATGAGCAACCCAGGACATTCCTGAGAGGATGACAGACAGGCCTCCCTCCCTCCCCCTACCCTCAGCAGCATCACCCAGGTGGCCAGCAGGCCGCACCTTCTGGGCTGGAGCACACTTGGGGCACTGGCACAGTGGGTGGCAGAATTCCTGGTCTGTGGTGGTGTAGCCACTGCCCTCTGCTTCCTCCAGGTCCTCCTCTGTCCACTCCAAGAGGTAACGCACCTGGGGATCAGAGCAGGAAGAAATAGGAACTTCACGTCCACCCAGGCTGCATCCAAAGCCGCAAGGTCATGCTCTCTGTCTCTGCCTCTCTCTCTCTCACACACACACCACCAAGGGCCTGCACTTCCTTCTTCAGCCACAGAGCCGTTTACAAATGGCCTCCACTCCCCTGTGGACGTGGGGGTACTCAAGCCTCCGGCCTCTCTGGGGTCTCCTAATGGGGACACAGGGAGATGCAGCGGACATTAGAGTGAGCTGCAACAGCGCAATCCCTGGGGCCTCCTCTGACCTGCACCAATCCCCACCACGGTTCAGCCCCCAGCCCTGCAGCCAGCAGAAACGCACCAAGCGGTCGACGGCTACTCCATGGCACCTGACCAAGTGCACACAGGCTCCTGGACTCCATACCAGTGCTTCTATTGTAACACACCAGTCCACATGTGAAAATATTGGAAAGAATCCTGAAAAGCCCAAACACACGTCCCAGCAAAGGCTAGTCTACTGAACACGCAGTTTGACCCAAAAGATCAAAGCATGTGTCTAGAGCTAGGTGCGGAGGGGTCATGCGGACCCCCTGCATCCCGGGGCACAGGCAAACAGGTGGGCTAGTGAGTTAACAGGTAGGTGTAGGCCAGGCACCGGGTGGTTGGTATTGACTGGGCATCTGCATGAGTGTCTCAACTCACTGCCTGCCAGTCCACAGCAGGCTTTTGGGGAGCCTAAAGTCATCCTCCTCTGCTTGTCCAAAGAACTCTGAGTCCCCCTGGGTCCTGTATCTTGAGGATAGCCCAGCAATGGCCACCTGGACTCCCTGTGCCCCCTCCAGCCCAGGGAACTACACATCACCTTGATGGACTAACAGCAGCCATGCACAGTCCAATGATAACCATGTTCAGATTCTTGATAGCTCAGCAGCTTCTGTTTTTGTCCATCACCCCTGGACAGCTACCACTCTGTATGACCGACTCAGGCCAAGAGGCCAGCCAGGGAAAGCACCCCTGAGAAACCTCACAAAGGCCATCTCGCTGTCCACTCCAACCCATCAGGTGACTGTTAGGACAGATACAGTTGCTTGAGCTGTGACATCCTCCCCAGATGCCAATCCAAAATGCCCAGCACCATCTCATCCGATCACTCAGACCTTGGCCTCCTGGCCTGGAGTTGCAGCTGCCCTTGGCTGCTCCGGGTCACACAGACACTGTAGGCTCTGTCCTCACCTCCACCACTTTCTGTCCCCGCCACGCCTGCCTGCCTACCTGCCTGCCTGCCTACCTGCCTTGTTCCCTGGCTCAAGGGCCCACACACACCCTGGACCCCTGCACCTGCTCCATATTCCTGCCAACCTCTTGCCACACTCATTGCAACAACACCATCCAAAGCACAGGGGGCACACTCACAACATGCCCGTCAGTCACTCCACCAGGGCACAAAAGCAGCTGTGCAACCAGCCAGGCAGCTCAGGCGCAGCTGCCAGAATCCAGACCCAGGCCTGGCAGAGGTGTTACCCAGAACTCACCATTTCTAGATCGCCATCAGCAACCGCTCTTAGAAGCTTTTCTACCTTAATGAAAGGAAGAAGAGTGTTAGCGAAGTGATCTGAGTACTAACATAATGGAAAAAATATAAGTGCTCTGAAACCCTGGCAACTCGTGGGAGGCTGTTTGTGATAAAGTCTCCTATGGTGCCTCCAAACACATTCCTCCACTGCCCAGCGGGGGCATCCTGGGAGGTGGCTAGTGAACGGAGGTCTGGCCATCACTTGAGATCCATCGGGCCTTAAGTGTTTCTTGTGTGGGAAGGTGAGAGGGTCAGTTCGAAGCTCACACTCAACTCTTATGATCCAGGGAACGAGGTGCCTTGCAGGCAGTGCCCCCTGCCACCAGATTCCAGCCGTAACCTCAGACTTTCTTGCTGTGACGCTGCATGGAGCTAAGCTGATGGGGCCCTCTGCGAGCAGACCACAGCTCGGGCCTCCAAGGGGAAGAGACACTCGGTGAGGACCCACCCGGCACGGTGCAGCCAACACTGCCCACCTCTCCGGTCAGGGCTGACACTGCACAGACTCCAGGCTACACGAGGCTTTTGCAGAATGTGGTGCGTGCACGCAGAGGGATGCGGTGCAGGCACAGCATCTGCAGGGAATCAGAGCTACTCCTGGCTGTTAACTGGAATGCCGTGGGGGTGGGAGGTAGAAGGCAGAGAAAACCGCTACAGATCTGAAGTCAGGCAACCAGAATCCGATTTCACCTGTTTTTCTTTAGAGGATTTCGTACCCTCTCCACCCTCCCTAAAACACACGCACACCACACCCAGCAAGGAGCCACTCAGTAAGCAGACCATGGAAGGCAGCACAGGTGTGCATGGCAGTGGGAGAGGCGGCCACCACAGAGGAGCAGCAGCCCCAAGAACCAGCTGCCAGGAACCCCGGGGCCACGAGTTGCCCTCCCGGCCTTCCATGTAGAAGCCATACCTCTCTGTAGTCCTTCTTGGCCTCGTCCTGCCGGGAGCTTAACGAAGCCGAGGAGAAGCTGGAGGTGGAGGAGCCCTGGCTGATGGAGTCCACAGAGTGTGGAGGGGAGCGCTCAGGACCCTGCAGTGGAGCCAGACAAGGGACCAGGTATAACACGTAGGTTCGACAGCCCTCAGTCCCCAACGTAACCAGCGGGCACAGCCCCATTACTCACCTCGGCTTTTTGCTGCCTGTCGGCTTTTTGCTGCCTGTCGGAGGACAGCTGGCGAGCTTCCAGGATGGCCAGAATCTGGGTGGACAGAGGGGACATGAGTAGCCCCAGGTGAGAAGAGCAGCTGCAAACAGCACCACCCACACATCCCACAACCCCCTGCGTCCTCCACGGCCACCCATCAAGAGCCTAAGCTGCCGCAACGCAGCCACTTACCCGGGGGGGGCAAGGAACCTACTGGATCCACAGAGGGAGGAGCTACCTTTGAGTTTAAGGCACAGGTGAGTGGCGTCTCCTTCAGTCTGTTCTGCACATCTGTCGGGGCCCCGTTCTGCAGCAGCGTCTCTATGATGCCCTGGTAGCCCCAGCGGGCGGCTATGTGCAGGGCCGTGTCTCCCTTCTCATTGCTGATATCCAGTCTGCGCGACTGTGTGTCATAGTAGACCAAAGCCTTCACGCACTGAGGAGACATGGGGATGCAGCCCTGCTTAGGAACCTGCACCGTCCCCTGGTCTGCAGTCCATTTCCCAGCTTGGCCATAGCATCACTCCTAAGCACCGCATCCCAAGGGAAGACTGGGACTCAGGAGGTCCATGCTACCCAATCAATGTATTTATAGAAAGAATCCCAGTGCCACTCAAGCCATGGCAGAAACCATGGTGTCTCCATACACAGCCTTGCTACCGCAGCAGCCTGAGGCCGCTGTCGTTTGGTCTGCATGCCCCTGGGCTCTGGGATTTGGGGAATGCTCCAGGTGGCTTCCTGGGCTCCCCCCACCCCCCATGTGGCTGAGGGATGAAGGCGTGCTCTCCTTCTCAGAGTGTGCACGCTAGGTAGAGGGTCCTTCTGCGACAAGCCTCCACAGAATCATGGCCACTGGTCCCTCAGGAGCTCCCCCGGGAGATCACACTTCCCACAAGTATGCAGTTACGTCCCATCGCTGATGGCATCATGGCCTGGCACCTTCATAGCAGGGGATGGCTTCCCCAACTTGTTCATCAGCCTTTTCCCTTGGAGGGCTCTGCTTTCCATCTGTCCACTTTAACAACCTGCAGCCGTGGCTGCAGCTCCGTGCTGGTCCTGTGAGCACCCCCTGCAGGTCTCAGGAGCTCCCCAGGCCCAGTACCCATGACAGGTCACTGTGCTGCTAGTAAGGAAAGGGCTGGACCTACACTGGCTGGCCTACAATGTGCTCCTGAGTTAGGACAGAAACTGGCAGGGAAAAAAAAGCGTAGGATCACCTTGTTGTACCTTAACCCCCTGACTACCTGTATAAATCTATCTGTGCGTGAGTACCAGCAGAGATGAGTGGCATGGAGAGTGGATGGGGAAAAGTAACATGTGCATGGTGAAACAGTCAGTGGAATTGGAGATTATGAAATTCCTCAACATTATTACAAAGTAGAAAGTGGGATATGCGACCATGTCCAGCAATCAATGGAAATGATTTCATTTCAGGATCACATACAGGGTGATTTAGCTCTCTGTTGCTTCTGTAGAAGTGGCTCTACCATGACTTAAAATATTTTAGTTTTTTTTTATAAAACCACCTACCCAGTGTTGCAATAATCATTAACACAGAAATGCCACATCAGGGCAAGGCATTTTGGCCCAGGTGTGATGATATTGGTTGGAACGTGCATGTCATCCAGGGGCCTGAATTTGTGAGCTTAAGCTCACTCTGATCCCAGCTTTCTGCTGGTGTGTAAGTGGAGGGGATAGCAAGTCAGGACTCAAGGAGTTGGCTTCTCGCCATCCACGTGGGAGTCCTGTATTGAGGTCCCAGTTTCTGGCCAAGCCCAGCCACGGCAGGCACTGGGAGATGAGTGCTCCCTTGCTCATTTGCCTTCTCTTGTTCCTCCTCTCGCCCACGCTCATTCCCCCCTTCATCCTTCTTTCTGCCTCTCAAATAAACAAGTTAAATGAAAACAAAACAGCCTTGAACTCATCAGAAAGTTGTCTTTCTCTGCATGTGAGGGGGGAGGGAATAGCAAAGGCTACTCACGTCCTCGTGGCCGTAGGTGCAGGCCAGGTGGAGAGGCGTGTTGCCGTTGTTATCCTGCGCGTCGGCGCTGGCCTTGTAGTGCAGCAGCAGCAGCTGCCCAAGGAGAGAAGACACAGCGGGGACGGGGCTGGGTGAGTGCCGCCAGCTCCCTCGGGCAGCATGTCCCTGACACTCACGAAGGGTCCCGTTTTTGGATTGGGCTCCATCTCATCTCCAGCTCGAGCTTCTCTGATCCAAGATCCACAAACAAAATGCCCCCAAAAGAAAGCTTTCTGTCAAACGTGATGCCACAGGCAGCAAATCCCACACTTGCCCTCACGTGGCAGTCAAAACACAGCTTCGCCAAAACCAGCATGTACAGTCTCCATGTGTCTTGTGTTTGGACATGGGTCCCACCTCAAGCTATCTCACTGAGCATAGGCAAATGTTGCAACATCTCAGAGAAACTTGAAACCCAATACATGTGGGCTGCCAGACATTCAGGACGGAGGATGCTCAGCCTGCAGTGACACCACCACCCTCATCCTTCCTGTCCTATCCGTGCGGGGAGCAAAGGATGCAGCCCACGAAGGGACTCATCTTAGAGGCTGAGCGACTTTCCAACGTAAACCTGACAATGTCATCGCCCCCAGACTTGCAGCTCCTGGCACCAGACCTGACGATGTCATCCCCCCCAGACTCGCAGCTCCTGGGGTGGCGCCAGCACAGCCAGCTCACCGTTACGCTCTGACAGCCCTTCTGGCATGCCAGGTGCAGCGGCGTCGCCCCGTGGTAGTCTGTGGCATTGACTGCAGCGCCCTTGGAGACCAGGAGGTCGATGAGAGATGCCTGCCCTGCAGAACACGAGGACTGTGTTACAGAGAAAAAAGGAGCACAGAGCGGCAGCCCAGACCCCAACTGCAAAACCAGCCACACTGTGTTAGCCCTGGTTGCCTGGACACGCCTGGGGCGTGAGAGGAAACAGCGCAGACGTAAAGCCAGATACCATATACCGGGGGAACTTCGGGGGAGCCTTCTAGGGGACCCGAGCCATACGCATCATGGAGGATGCCTGGGGTTGGCTGGTTCACAGGACGCAGTGTTCTGTAGGAGAAACGGCTCTGGGTGTCACCAAGTGGGAAGCAGCCAAGTTCAGGACAGTGCAGGCCACCCCCACACGACACCTACTGTGTGAACAACTCTATAGGAATCCCACACCCTCAGAAGTCAGGCTCTTCTCTCAGAGACAGGAGGGTGGCTGGCAACACTGGAGGAATCTGGGCTTTCCACTTTTTTTTTTAAAGGTTTATTTTCTTTTTATTGGAAAGTTAGATATACAGAGAGGAGGAGAGACAGAGAGGAAGATCTTCTGTCTGATGACTCACTCCCCAACCGGCTGCAACGGCCAGAACTGTGCCAGTCCAAAGCCAGGAGCCAAGAGGTTCTTCCAAGGTTCCCATGCGGGTGCAGGGTGCCTTGGGCCGTCCTCAACTGCTTTCCCAGGCTACAATCAGGGAGCTGGATGGGAAGTGGGGCTGTTGGGATTAGAACCGGTGCCCATATGGGATCTTGGCACGTGCGAGGCAAGAACTTTAGCCACTAGGCTACCACGCTGGGCCCTCCACTTTTAAAAACAAACACACTGCCTCCAGGCAGGACTACAGGAATATCCAGATGGAGCAGGCATGTCTACACCGGGAGGCAACAGGGGATGGTTCAAGTCATTGCATATGGCAGACCTGGAATGAGTCCCAGGCTCCTAGCTTTAGCCTGGCCCAGCCTTCACTATCGTGGGTATTTGGGGAGTAAACTAGCAGACGAGAGAGAGAGAGAATGAATCTGCCTTTCAGATAAATGAAATCAAATATTTCTAAAAAGAACCCCAAGGGGATAATTCTAAAGCCATTCTCCTAGCTTGGGTGCAAGCCTCACTCGCCAGCCCAGGTGTGAGCCACACACACAGGAGGCAGCACAGATGCCTCCTGCAGAACACCTGCTCCCCTTCTCTTCCCAGCCTCTGGATTCTGAGGGGTGGGCTCCCCACGAACCCCCTTCACTGCCTCCCCTAATCCCCGGCCATGAACCAGGCCTCGACCGGGCCACAGCGAGCACCGTTCCCTCAGAGCCCACATACCACAGAGGGCGGCCACGTGGAGGGGCGTGTGGCCCCTGTCATCCCTGGAGAACGGAGTGACAATGGATGGGTCATTCAGTCTCCTGAAATGCCAAGAAGACATTGAAGACTCAGCACAGGAATGGCCTGGCTGCACTGTGCACAGGGCGAGACTCCAGACAGGTTCTCCCACACAGCCCCAGGGATGGGCTGTGCCAGCTCATGATGAGCCTACAGCACCAGCAAGGTAGGTGGCCGACTCCAGTGTCCCCTGTCACTTCCTCTCAGGCAAACCCCACTCTGTCAGGGCGGGGCGGCTGTCCCTGTCCTGTTCTACCCACGCATCTGCACGCACTCACACTACAGGATTCCGTGGGGCCCCGTCACCCTGGACCTGCCCCGTTCGCCCCTTACCCAGACATCAGCTTCTCACAGTCATCGCAGAAGCACAGAGGGTGGCACATGGTCTGAGCGATGGCTTCTCTGTCATGGTCTTCTTGGCTCAAGAGTCTTTCTACTTCTTTCTGGTTGCCTGAGGCGATGTGCTGCAAAGTGACACCCAGAAACACCGTCCACATTTAAGGAACCGGTTATGATGTTTTGAAAGCACAAATTTCCCAAGAATCTTCTCAGGAACCCGTGCCTGTATCTTTTTTTTTTTTAACGGATGACGCAATCAGCTTTTGGAGAGCTACTACAAAGCAATTCCAGGTGGGGTGGCGTGAGAAGGTGGCGGTTTAGGTGAAACCACATTTGGGGACAGTGGCAGAACAAGTTGCTTGTTTCACACATTTGCCATAATTAAAACAGAAATGGAAACCCAGGACACAGCTCCAGAGCCCAGCAGAGGCACCACCAGGCCAGGGCCACCACCATGTATTTTGCCAGGCGGACAGAGATGAACAGTCCAGTAAAATTCTTTATGGTCCAGACCCCAGGTGCGCTGCCCAGCGCACCTGGCACTGCGGGAAGTGGACCGGCGTGATGGCTGCACACTTTAAGCTGGGATTCCCCGCCCCCGACCTGGGACAGGGAACATCAATGTTTTACACAGACGGCCCTGGCGCACGCTGAAGGACACGGGATCACACGCAGACACCCTGGGTCTCACCTGGAACAGGCAATCGATGGGGGTGGAGGCCATTTGGGACAGCGAGCTCATTCTCTGCTTCAGGAACAGCCTGTCGTCAGCTCCCTCAGACTCCTGGGGGGAAAGGTCACACAGCCTGCTCGTGACAGGACACGCCTCCAGCTCAGTCACTCATCAGGGGACAGGGGACAGTGGCTCCTCCCTGACACCTGGCATGGAGAATGCCCCCCTCCCCATCAGGTGGTCACACAGGGCTCCCTGGAAGTGGTGGCTCTGGAGAGGAGGGCGACAGGCCGCAGGTCACACGTATGCAATGTGTCACCTCCATGTGTCAAGGGCGGTGTGCTCACGCCATCTCCTCTGGGCAGGGTGTGGACATCCTGGCCGCTTCTATTCCCAGGTGTCCACCCTTACACCTGTATAGCACCACACACGGGGGAGAGCCAATTGTCAACCAGTGCCAGGCTGAACACCACCACCACAGATTCCATCCTATAGAAGATGAGACAGGGGCCCCTGGGTCCCCAAAGACCTGGGGGGAATTCCAGAGACAAAAGGAGACTCCAACTCTGTGTGTTTCTCACCTGCCGGAGCCACCCCTCTTGGTCCAATTGGCTCTCCATGTCACAGAAGCCTACAAGTGCTCAATGAATGACCAGGACACATCAACACTCACTCCAGCACTGCAGCTAAAGGACCGAGTCACAGCATAACTTCCAGAAAACGAACCTTGGTCGGGGGCGAAAAGGGAATTTTTTCCCCAGCTGAAGCTGTTGCCAGAGGAACTTCACAAAACTGGGGCACCACTTCTCTGTACAGGCTTGGAGCCTGGTCATAGAGCCAACAACTCCTCGGTTGGAGGTTGGGAGGGGGACGTGGGCCGTTCCTGGGGGCCACTGCCAATAGGGAGCCTCTGACCAGTACCCCAGTTAGCCCAACAAGGAGCAGCACCCCGCCCGTGAAGAGCTGCCCCCGTCCCAGGCCATATTAAAGCATTTGCAGTCTGTCTGTGGTTTACAGTTGAGCAGATAAGGGCTGGATGAATATCAGAGGTGAGTAAAGACAGGCTTTCTGCCTCAGCTTGCTGGGACCCTGGGAAGGGCAGGCAGACAAGGAGAGGGGCTGAGTCTCCAGGGAAGATGGAGCTATGAGAAAGGGCCCACCTGGGAAGGGACAGAGGTCATCTGTCCACAGCAGGAAGGCAGGAAAGGTCCCTGTGTCCCCTACCCAGAGGCCAACCCACTGGTCTCAGAAGGTTGAGGTTTTCCTTCAGGAACAGGCTGCAAGGAAGTTATGCAGTCAGCTCAGGTCTGACCATGTGCCTGGTGCAGCTACAGCACACAGTTCTCAGTGAAACCTAACCTGACCCGACTTACGGACACTCAGCTCTGACGCTTCCCAAAACCCTTGCAGGCCATGAGGGATCTTTCTCTAGGGAGCAACACCAATGCCCAGCACGGGCTTCATGCCCTCTCAAAGGGGACTTCCCCACTCAAGAGGAGCCCGTGAGCACACACTGGCATTGCCCAAGACCATGAGATACACTCTGTCAGTAACAGAGGGAGCTCGTCTCCTGTAACGTGCAAGGCATGGACTTCAGTGGATCACGATGACAACCCATGCCTTGGCTTGACACCCAACAGACTCAGTCATTCTGCAACCAGGACAGGCCAGGGCCAGGCAGCCCAGACAAGAGGGGTCCCTCGTCTCTACTTGCCTGTCCCAGCTAAATACCATGCCTGGGGGCTTCCTGACAGGAAATACCAGGGAGTCCAGAAACAGTGAGGCCCAGCGAGGGGATACCACAGACACAAGCAGGGGTTCTGGAGTGTCCCATGGGGGCTTCTGATGCAATGATCCCTCAGACAGTCCATGCAAATGACAAAATGACCATGGCCACACCTTGCTAGAGTGCCACAGAAAGAAAGCAGGCAGGACAGCCGCGCTACGGGGGACAACAGGGTAGGGGTGGACACCTCCTACCAGGTGACAAGAGTCCTGGCCCACACCCCAACAAGGAGCACTCCAACTCCACTGCAGGGTACAAGAGCCAGAAAGATAGTGACTGATCAGACCCACTGTAGGGAAGGAACAGGGGCGGGGATTACCATGGAAAACCAGCCCAGATACGCCAAGGGCAGCACAGGTCCTCAGAACCTCACAGAGAATAACTTGCTCTAAGAACCCTTCTTCCCCACCTGCAGACACGAATACACACGCATGCCAAAATGACAGTGACTCCACCTGACTCACGCAAACAGACAAGGCAAGCACATCAGAGAGGGGATGAGCCCTGTGAGTGAGCCAGGGATCAACCCAGACCCCAGACAACAGATCTGAATTCTTCATAAAGCCCTGTGATGCTGGCAGGTTACGTGCCAACAGGCGCAGCACAATCCTGAACTCTAGAAAGAACATCTGTATACACAATGAAAAAAAGACATAGCAAAACGTTACCAAGCCATCCCTGGCTACCAAGTTGATGCAGTGGTTTGTCATTGTCACTGCGGCTTCGTAAGCTGGTGATGTAGTAAAGGAGGCCAGCAAGGCACACTCGCCTGAAGACCTCACAAGTCACAGCAAAACACAGCCACCTCCTCTGGCCAAAGCTCAGCAAGCCACCAGCCAAGAGAGCAACCACACAGCCACCTCACCCCTACACCTGCACCAGTGAACCATCAGTCACTTCAGGCCTGTCTTCATCAAGGAAGCCCCGTTCTGAACCCAACCCCCCAGGGGCTTAATGAAGCAGCATATTGACAGTGCAAACAATAGGGACAACTCATTGCCTTCTCAGTCTACTGGGAGGCTCACTGGTTGGTTGGTCACATGGTCTTCGAGGCGCACAGCCCTCACACAGCTGAGGGTGGGCCTCGCTCTGGGGGAGACCATCTGGGAACCTCATCCCCACGCACCAAGCCCAGAACCCTGACCCAGGGGCAGGGCAGGGGTGCAGCTCACGGGTGGCTTGGTGGAAAGGCTCCCTTGCCGGATGTACTCAATGGCAGCCTCCACTGAGGTCAAGCAGTACCCCAACTCATCTTTGGCTGAGCTGCTGAATCGGAAGTTTTTGATGTAACTCAGATTCGCCATCCTAACAAAAGCAAGAAGAAAAGTTTACTGTTGGATACCAACCAGCATTCTTGCCAAAACAATGCTATGAGTGTGAGCAATGGATCTAACACCTGTTTGCCTGGGGTGTTGGCACATCCATCTATATGCAGAGCATGTGCAATTAGGAGAACGAACGTAACTACCTATTACTTCCCCAGCACAGCCTAGTGTGTAGAGAGCTGACTGTTCAAATGCAAGCTGTGGGTTCCTGTGGAGAGAGGATAGATTCTGGATCAGAAAGAACTGGAGTCAAATTCCTGCTCAGCCACCAACCAGGTGTGTGACCTGGAATGAGAAGGGGATGCCCGCTGGGCCTCAGTTCTCCCATCTGTGAGTGGAAAGCCAGCCTCTCTCTCTGCAGGATGAGGGCAGGGAGGCTGAGGCCCAGCACGTGGCTCCTAGAAGGTAAACAAATAAAGGAGGCTCATCGGGGCAGCACTGTGGTGTAGTATATGAAACCTCTGCCTATGGTGTCAGCATGCTATATGGGCACCAATTGGAGTCCTGGCTGTTCCACTTCCCATCAAGCTCCCTGCAAAGGATGGCCCAAGAGGCCCCTGCAACCACATGGGAGACGTGGAGGAAGCTCCTGGTTCCTGACCAGCCCAGTCATTTGGAAAATGAACCAGCCAATGGAAGCTCTGTTTCCATCTCTCCTTTTCTCTATTAAAAAAAAAAATCTGCCTTTCAAATAAAAGTAAATAAATTTTTTTAAAAGGAGGCTCATTGTAGAACTGCACTAAAGCTGCTGTGGCACAGTATGGCCATTTCAAAACAGCATTAAAAAAAAAAAAAAAAACAGAAGCCACGTTACCAGTTAGGGATGTCTGTTTTCACAAGCAAATACAATAGGACAGACAGCAGGTCATCAGCACACATGGTCTCCAAGTTAACTGCAAGGAGGAAATGCAAGTTCAAAGTCAATCATGAGACTCAAGAGGACTGGCAAGTGCATGACCACTCAACCCACAGAGAGCACGCTCCAGTCAGATCACCACACCCCAGACCACTTCCTGCAGAGTCCCGAAGGCAGGTCAGAAAACGCCCACAGCTTAGGAACGTGTACCAGAGACAGGTAACTAAACTGCAGGCTGCCCAGGCAGCTGCGGGGAGCCTGGGCAAGTGGTGACCGTGCCCAGCACCATCACCCAATGCCCTGGCTCCTGGAGGTCACCTGGGAGACTCTCGTGACCAAGTGGAGCTTCATTCTATTAAATTTTTTTTTCTAGTCTGAAGTTTTAAATAACGCATTCCTGGGTTTAAAAAAAAATGCAAATACAAAAGAGGGAAGTGGAAATGCTCCCCCCTCCCCACCGCGCCCAGCAAGCCAGCAGGCTCCCTTCCCGAGGCTCTCATGCAGGTTCCTGTGCACCTCTGCAGGGTCGGGCTGGGGCCTCACCACCACCCACAGTCACGCACGCCCCTGCCACCACATGCCTGTGCTCTTCCCTCACCCTGCTTCCACACACACAGAAAGCCTTATCCTTACCAGGCTGTTCTTTAATCCTACCCTAACCATGTCTGATGTAGCACTCCCCCTAACCCCGCCTCCACAAAGTTTGTAAGCACAGGCCCAATCAGAACAGACTCTGGGACACCCACACTCCTCAGGATGGTGTGGGCAGCCCTGGCCCCAGCACCTACCTCTCTGGCTGGGGGACTGCGTGATGAGCTGCACCACCTTGCGCAAACACATGAGCTTCTGCTGCGGGGAGGTGCACTTGTTCAGCTGTGCCAGCTCCCTCTTGGCACGAGGGATATTGAAGCTGTGTGGAAAGGGACAACTTGAGAAGGCGGCTGGAGGGCCCTTCTTCCTGGATCTGAGGGCACACCTTGAGTCGTAACGCTCCTTATAACAGTAACAGTACTTAACAGACAAAACAGGTACCAGGAAGTCGTTGGACTCAAGGAAAACAAAACAAAACAAACCAACCAACCACTGGGGGAGCTTGAAACTCCATCTAGGCTGCTAGGTAACAGAGCTATGCCAGAGATGTAGAGTGAACAGAAATACTTAGCTCCAGAAGGACTGCTACTGGAGACATCTGTGCACCCCAAGGGAAAGGTAAATGAACAGGAGGGCGGGTGCCTGCATGGCAGGGAGGGAGCCACACCCTACCCACACACCCTAGCCGGGTGGGTTAGGTGCCCACGTGCAGACTGGCTGCACAAAATCCATGCCCTTCAGCTCCCACGCAGCTGGCATGCTGGTGCAAAGGGCAGCCCTCCCTCTGCACCCATGAGTGACCACACTGTGCGTCAACACCAGCAGGGTCCCGTGGGCACGCCGCGAGGACGCAGACGGTGCCCCAGGCTCCGAGCGCACCCTTTACCTGAACTCAGGTTTCACACCGATGTCCCTCTGCTGAAGGTCTTGAAGGCTTCTCGTGATTTTGTTAAAGGCGGCATCCTGACAACAGATTTCAACGAGGCTTCAAACTTCTCATCCAGGAGTACAAAGGGGAGGCTTCCGCCCTGCGCTGAGCACCTACCTCGCTTGCCTCCACGGTCCCCACATACTTAAAGATGAGGTCGTAAATCTCATGGTGGACGTACATCTGTGAGAGCAGCAACAGAGCCCAAGGTCAACGGGGCAGGGAGGGGGTGTGTGGGTCCACAGAGGGCCGTGTGGCCGCGGCTGCCCTCCCCTCCCTCACCTCCACTGCCTGCTTCATCAGGTTCATTTGGGCCTCCTGCTTGGCAAGTGTTTTCTGCAGGCAAGAGAAGCAGATTTAGGGGACCTGGACCTGCAGGTGGGCATGCCACCACCCTCTCTGGGCAGGAGGTGCTGTGTGCACTCACCAGGTGGGAGTCCCGCAGGAGCTGCTGGAGGCATTTGGTGTAGAGCGCATTCACCGAGTCCTGCGGAACAGAGGTGGGGTGGGGGGGTGTCACCTTACCGACCCTCGACCCTCGGCTCAGCATCACGCCCAACGCACTTCCCGCACAATCAGCTTTCAGGGGCTCATGCAAGCTTCACTGAGTCAGTTTTGTGATGACTTGTTTTTAAAATATACATTTCTAAGGTATACATGCATTAAAAGTCAGCATGCATTTACCCCTGAGGGTTAACACAGATGACAGTACTACTTGTTTTTAGACTTCACAGAGTTCAAATTTTTCGAGAGTGGTTGAGGCCACCCTTTTTTTCATCCCAGAGAAACCCATGAAGCCGAGTTTCCAAGCTGTGGAGGTGGCACCCGAGGGCAGGTTCAGAGCCAGAGAAGAATCGCTTCTCGGCCTTTTGGCTAAGATCAAGTGCAGAGCAAGAGACGGGGTGTGCCCCACACGGCACCACGTGAGCTACTGACTATGTGCTGACGGAGGCTCTTCCTGTCACACTCGCGGAAGGCACGGTGGAAGGATGCCACGCTCCGGTCAAACTTCTCCGAGTGTCTTCCCAGAAACTCTCGCACATCCTCGATGGTTTTCAGGGAGAAGGGATCTGAGGGCGTCGAAGGCTCTTCTGAAACAGAGAGGTGCAGGGTCGAGGCCGGGAGGGGGGACGCGGCCCATCCTGGTCCTCCTCTCACAGACCCCAGGGCCTCATCCTCCCAGGCCGGAGGGCAGAGAGGGCAACGGGCTGCCATTCAGATAGCATCCTCTAACAAGAGGACAGCCTGAGATGCTTAGCTTTTTAATTCTTGCGCCAGGAGAAAGTTCCAGAAACCCATGTTTCCTACCTGTGCTCTCTCTCTTTTCCAAAGGATGCGCTATACACAAGATGCTGAAACTTTCTTCCTTCTCGTTGTAGAAAGTTTCTTCAAAGAGAATGGGCACTGAGAGAAGGCAGGCAAAGCCAGCTCCTAGCTTGATCCTGTTCCCTTGTATGAAGACTTCCTGCAAACGAAAGCCACCCACCACTGCACCAGCAGCCGGGGGTCATGACCACAGAGCCCCTCCCAGATCACCCCCATTCTCCCCGCAGTGTGACTCTGGCTGGGCACACAAACACTCCCCTGCTTTGTTTTCTGTGATACTCAATTACCACAAGGGAAGAAGCACCAGGGCTATTCCTCCACTAGAGGAAATCCTGTACCCTTCGGGGGGGGAAGACACACAGACTCTCCTGTCTGGCACAGTCAACAATGGGGGTGCCTCTGTGCTGAGGGAGGGGCTGGAGAACACACAGGCTAGCCTCCCCCAGCCCTGCCGCCCTGCGCCCCGCTCACTCAGCCCTGGCTGGGATGGCCCAGCCACCACGAGTTGGACTACTCTGCTCTCTATAGACAGAGTATCCGGTTCATACAAGAACTAGTGACAGACAGCTATGACGAGCAAGCAAGTCCTGGGCAGGAAAACGCCTGCTCCTCTCCCCCTACCCCAGAGCAGACCTTCTGGGAGCCCCACTCTGCAGCCTTTCCCCATCATGCCCACCAGCCTCAGCTGCCAAGTCAAGGGCCCAAATCACAACCAGAGTCCCAGGTAGGAGGGCAGCGCAGCTGGGCTCCCCCAAGGACATGTGGGTCAAGTGCTGCCTGTGATGGTGGCATCCCATGTGAGTGTGGATGCTCTGCTTCTGATCCAGCTCCCTGCTAAGGAGCCCGGGAAAGCAGCAGGGCCCCTGCACCCACACGAGAAGGAGCTCCCAGCTCACAGCCCGGTCCAGCGCCAGCCGCTGTGACCACCTGGGAGTAAAACCAACATATGAAAGACCTCTCTCCCTCTCCTTCTCTCTGTCTCTCCCTGTCTCTGCAAGTCTTTCAAATAAATATGTGTTTCAACAATAATAAAAGGATACGCAGAACTGCCTTGGGGTATAGAGAAAGACTGAGGACCCTGTGCGTGTAGGTGGAGAACAGATGAAGACAGACAAATGCAAAATGGCTGACCTTGACTGGCACTGGGGAGGGGTGCCCCAAGTTTCCTAGATTCCACAGCTACTTTCCATAGATTAAAAATAAGGTGCTGATTAAATTATTTAAATTAACTCATTAGGATAAAAAACCTTTAAAAAATAATCATCCCTGGGCCTGATGTGATGGTTCAGTGGCTAAATCCTCCCCTTACAAGCGCCAGGATCCCATACGGGCACAGGTTCATGTCCTGGCTACTCCACTTCCCATCCAGGTCCCTGCTTGTGGCCTGGGAAAGCAGTCAAGGATGGCTCAACGCCTTGGGACGCTGCACCAGTATGAGAGACTCAGAGGAAGCTCTTGGCTTCAGATCAGCTCAGCTCTGGCCATTGAGGCCATCTGGGGAGTGAACAGGCAGATGGAAGATCTTCCCCTCTCTCTCCTTCTTTCCATAAATCTAATCTGCTTTTGAAATTAAAATAAATAACCCCCCCCCTTTTTTTTAAAAGAAGATAGCCACTCCTGATGCTCACTTACAAACCCACAAGCTTTCCCTGGCATGGCAAGTGTTCCCACCCCATGGGCCAAGTGGGACGCTGGCCCCTCTGGACACCAAGGCGTCACCCTGGGACCTGAGGCATTAACAGCTCCCCTTTCTCCAAGGCAGGAGCCCCTCCAGCAGTTCCACAGGCTGCTGTGTGTATATATGCATGGGTGCATGTCACCAGTTACCCCGTAAGAATGCAGACGTGGAAGGCTAGGAAACTGGGTTCAGGATCCTCCTCCCCAACCCCAAACGCTGAGTGAACTCTGGCTGGTCCCTCCAGAGTTGAATACCTTTCCATTTAAGGTCTGAAAATGCTCATCCACTGGAACCAAGACATAGGACTCGAACTGACACGTGGACTGAATGCTGCTTGTCAGGCTGCCTTTGCAGGGTACCAGCACCTGGAGGAAATCAACAGGGAGATCGGGAGACAGGGGCCCCACTCAAGCTTCTGCAGAACCACCTGTCTCCAGGAGGACACACAGGCTAAGAGTCGCCCGGCATCACTGGCTAGCGCACCCATGGCCACTAAGACTGGGTCCGTGAGCCGCTGTGACAGAAACAGACACTCCCCACACCAGGCAGGAATTGGACAAGGACTATACAGTTCTGGACAATCTTCGGACCTGGGAAGTGCCGGGCTCCTCCTGGACTCAGCACCGCCACCGCCTCTACCTCCCTCCATGTCCCACTGTGGCCAACAGCCCACTTCCCAGGACCAACCACACAGGAAGGAGTCCAGGGGAGGGAAATGGGGTGGTCGCACTTAATCCCACCACTCGAGAGAGAGAAACACTTGCAGCTGAAGACAACGTCACTATGACCTTACTACCCCTCCTCTGCTTTCAGCCTTGCTATGATCATAGTCTGCGACGATGCAGTGGGTGCTGGAGACCAAGGTCCCGAGCACAGGCTGCCACACCCACTGGAAATGTCTCAGGGTGCCCAACTCGGGCTGTGGAGCAGGTTCAGTCCAGAATGTGCAAAACCAAACATAGAGCACCCTGCGGCCCAGCACAGCACAGCAGGAGGGAGGAGTCTAGCTACCAGGGGAGCTCTTGACCCCAGCCAACCACAAGCACATGGAGCTCCCCGCTCAGCTCAAGGATTCTTTTCTTTTTTTAATTTCAGTTATTCACGTAATTTTTTTTTTTTTTGGAGAGGTAGTAAGCCCTCTCATCCAAGGCTCCACTCCCCAAATTCCTAAAACAGCCAGGAGTTGAAAACTCAGTCCAGGTGAGTGGCAGGAATCCAAACTCTTCAGCCATCAGCCCAGCCTCCTAAGAACTGCTTCAGCAGCAAGCTGGAGTCAGGGCCCGGGGCTCAGAGCCGAACCCACTCTGGCACTCCTGTGTGGGACACATGCATCCTGACCAGAGGTGCACCTGCTAGGACTCAAACACTGTAAGAGGATTCTTCAGGATTACATGTGCCTCCAAGGAAGGCGCTCCAGCAAGAACACCCTTCATGGGGCCACCGCCCAGGGCAGCCAGGACAAAGCTCCAGAAGCAGATGGTCTACAGCCTGTCATTGGTCCTTGGTTCCTGCTTGTGTCACAGGGGAATGCCTGACACACATGCGAGTGTGAGACAGGAGCAGCAACACGCCAGGATACGCTCTCATGGTGTCACAGGTGGTCTCTTCCCCCATGCTCCTTGGAGCTCCCAAAGCAGGGGAAGCTGAGGGCTGTCACCTGCAACGTAGCCTGGCCAAGGTCAAGTCAACATTAGGTGGCTACGAGGGAAGCGGCTGATTCAAGCAGAGAGGTAAGCCTCCTTCCAGAACTAAGATTTCATGACTCAAAAAGAGTAAAAATACTAAAAAGCATTCAGCTTGAGGAAACAGGCAAGTAGGAAGCTCTAGGTCTCAGGCGCTCCAAAAACAATTGCTGTGTTTGAAAAGCCATCACAGTTCACAACTCTGGAATGCTGGGATGGTGTGCACCCAGGAAGCAGAGGCACACCTGACGGGGTAGCAGGGAGGCTGCTGGTGACAGCCCCATTCCTCCTACCCTCTACCCTGGCCGGCTGTGGAGACAGCAGCCCACATGCCAGGGGGGACTGGCTGGAGCTAGGGTGGCTAATCAAGACCCCGTCCTCCCAAATGTCCGGCAGCACAGGGAAGCAGAACAACAGATACAGACAGACATCTGTCCCCACCCGATCCTCCAGCCTGCAAGCAGTTTATAGGGTTCCCTAAAGGAACACTGTGTTCCCCACACATATGCGTGAAGCCCCCAGAATCTCACAAAGTGCCTCTCAATTTTTATTTTCAATGAACATGATGACTTACAAAGTCCAAAGTAAAAAAAAATTCTGAAACAAACATGTAAGTCACAGAACTAATCCTGACAGCTGCCAAGGGCCTTTAAACCAGACCTCTGCAGCAGAGGCGAAGGAAGCTTGGTTCTGGTTTCCCAGAGGGGCAGCCAGACCCCGTTGGCAACCTGTGCTAACCTGACTTTTCCTGACTTCTCGTTGCATTTACACCCTGGACACTTGGTGTACCTGAGCAGAATCGCACAGCATGGGAGGCGAAACACAAACAGGAGATGAGAAGGGGAAAGTGCCCAAGAAAGAAGGCAGATGGCCACAGCCACCAAAATGCACCCAGTACACACACATCCCCAGGAGCTCGGGCCAACTCCACCAACCCAAAAACCTGGAAGACCCGCCCCAAGGGGCCGGCCCTCTCTCCACACAGCAGGATGGCTAATGCCTCCTTTCTGCTTCTCCCACGCCCATGACCTAACCACCCCTGAAAGCTTTCATGGCCGTGTCCTCTTTCCCAGTTCTTTCCTGAGACATTCACCAGAGCTATAGACCAACATGTCATACGCTCCCTGCTTCCAATGGACTCATGAGGAGGAACATGGCCAATAGGATCAACTATCATCATTGCCCTAGGAGCCCTCACAGTCCACCAACCAGAGAGAGACTGAGGCAGGCACCCTGAGAATGCAGTGGCCTGCAGGGCATCCCTAGAAGGGCCCAGAAGAGGGTGAGGCTGGGACAGCAGGCCCAGCAGGCTTCTGGAGGAGTTCCTGGTATCCCTTGCTGTTCATTCACACTTGAGCTGGGGGCTCCCTGGAAACCTCCCCGACTCCAAACTTCTAGCCTTGCCCATGTCCACACCCACGCCCAGGAACCAACCACCCTCGGGACCAGTATGCTTACAGTGCCGTGGGCCTGGGCCACCTTGCTGCACAGGTCCGGCCGCCACTTCTGAAGAGCCAGGTAGAAAGGGTTTTTCAGGAGATCTTCATCATACAGAGCCATAAGGGCTGCAGGTGGGACAAAGCGCGCTTCCTGGGATGGAGGAGGGCAAGGCAGAGAATGAGTACCTTCAGATGTCCAGGACACATCCAAGCCTCCATCTAGCAACTTCTAAAAGGCATTTTCAACACCTGTCATTCTGCTCCAGCCTTAACGTGCCATCAGACACTATCAAACTTAATTCACCAATGCCGGAATGATCTATATGCTCATTAAATGATGTGTACATTGAAGTCAGAAATTCTTGTTAAGGCCCAATTCATGACCAAAGTTTAAATGGCCATTTTTATTATATACTCCATGGCCAAAACTGTAATGTGCTAAAGATGCTCCCTGTATCTTTGCTGAAACAGTTCAAGCACATGAAAAAGTACTGAGTCATAATGCAAACCTACCCATACAGAACTACCAAATCGAGCTCAGCACAGTAGCCAAGAGATTAAAGTCCTCACCTGTATGCACCAGGATCCGTATGGGCACTGGTGCATGTCCCCCGTGCTCCACTTCCCATCCAGCTCCCTGCTTGTGGCCTGGGAAAGCAGTCGAGGACGGCCCAAGGCCTTGGGGCCCTAAACCTGCATGGGAGACCCAGAAGAGGCTCCAGGTTCCTGGCTTTGGATTGGTGCAGCTGTGGCCATTGCAGCTGCTTGGAGAGTGAATCAATGGATGGAAGATCTTCCTCTCTGACTTTCTAATAGTTAAAAAAAAAAAAAAAGGAATTAGCAAATCACAACACTTTGTCAATTCTGTATTTAAAGACTATTCTATTCTACTTTTAAGGACAGAGAGACAGAAAGAGAGAAATTGCTTCCACTGCTTCACTCCCCAAATGGCCACAATGGCCACAGCTAAACCAGACTGAAGGCAGAAGCCAGTAGCCTCATCCAGGTCTGCCACATGGGTACAGCGGCCCCAAGCACATGGATTATCTTCCACTGCTTTTCCAGGTACATTAGCAGGGAGCTGGATTAGAAATGGAGCAGACGGGTCTCAAGTTAGTGCCCTTGTGGGATGTAGCACCACGGGTGGAGGCCACAATGCCGGCCCCTTCATTTTAAAGGCAGAGCAACAGAGGCAAAGATCATTGATCTGCTGCTGGCTCACTCCCCAGATGCCTGCAACAGCCAAGGCTAGGCAAGGCCAAATGCAGGAGTCAGGAACTCCATCCAGGGCTCCCAAGTGGGTGGCAGGGACCCACTGCTGCCCAGATTGAACATTAACGGGAAGCTGGATTGGAAGCAGAGCTGGGACTCAATCCCAGGCACTCCGGCTTGGGATGCAGATGTCTCAACTGACCACATAACTCACTGTACCACACAGCAAGCACAACAACAGACTGGCATGCACACGCACACACCTGCCACATCCCTTTCTCTCTGACCCCATCCTTTCCTCCCCCTTTCAAAGGCACTCACAACCCTGCTGCCCGGGTATCTATTTCTTGAATACTTAGTCACAAACATTAAATATTGTTTTGTGAGCCTCGGCCTTTATCTCATTGTATTACACCATACTACATGCTAATTATTCTGGAACACACCCTTCTCAGTCAACAGTCCCTTTTCACACTCCATCCAGCTCTCACTCACTGCTTCCTGTGCAGCCTCGTGAAGCTGTGACGATTTATCCAACATCCTATATTTGAGTCCCACCTTTCTTGTATTACAGCAATGGTACGAGGAACATCTTCCGGCCTTACACCTGTTCTTAGCGGCATTCCCCAGATGCCCCAGGAGAGTGCCGAAGGATGCGTTTGCTTGCCACTGCAGCAGACACTGGCAGTGCTGGGTTGCCTTCCACCCCTGCAAAGTGACTGAGCGTGCCCCTTTCTTCATGTCACATCTTAACCCACACTTCTTGGTGTCATCCAACTCCTCACTTCCATTGGTAACCTCGGGTGCTGAAAGCTTCCCTCGCCCACCCCCACCAGGTGATGCCTTCAGGGCATCACAGGTTAGGAGGGCAGACCTCTTGGGAATGGGATGCCCACCTTTACAAAAGGGCTTCCCCTGACAAACCCCCTCCACAGGCAGGTACCTTACACAATGGATGATGGGATGATTGCTAGCATCCCCAGTGGGAGCACCTGATCTACTGCTTCTGGATTCAGTTACCTGTTAACACACACCACGGAAGATATCAGGTGATGTTCCGGGACCTGGGCCCCTGCCGCCCATGTGAGAGACGCAGAAGGAGTTCAGAGCTCTTGCCTCATCCTGGTCCAGCCTTAGCTGTGACAGGTGTTTCAGGGGAGTAAACCAGTACATGAGAGATTTCTATCTTGGGTTACTCTAATTTTCAAATAAAATAGAAACTAAAATTTTAAGAAAGAAATAAGACAAGACAGCTCTGAAGCAGACGGCAGGCTCTCGGCAGGCAAGTCTGAGCAGCTTGACTCCTGACCTTAAGCTTCCCGCCTCTAGCACAGTAGGTCATTCATCTCTGTCAGTGACAAGCCACTGGGTGCATGGCACTTCATTGTAGCAGCCTGCATGGACCAAGACCATCTGTGAGCATACAGCGGCGTCTCCCTGTTCTTAACATTCATTTCTCTGATAATGAAATCAGAGAAACAAAAATTAGATGAAGCTGAACATCATCTCTTGAAGTCTACAAATTGCTTTAATTATGTCTTTTGCCTGACTTTCAACTGGGCTGTTGGTCCTTCTCCTGTGATGGATACATTTTGGTGTCTCTGGATACAAAAATATGTTGCAAAAATACCTTCCCAGTCTATCAATTGTTTCATTTTTCCAATGTTTTCAGAAATAGATACTTTAACATTTAGCGTAGCTCCATTTATCAATCTTGGCCTTTTCGATCTTGTACAGTCATGTCTATCCCTCCTTTCTCCGGCCCAACTTTCCCTCCTCCTTTGCTAGGTGACTTCCCCAACGCCTGCAGTCTGCCCCCCACGCCCCTCCCCCGAGCCAGCCCTGTGACCCGCTTCATCCACCTCAAGAAGCCCAGCAGCCTCAAGAGGTTCTGCAGACTCCACGGTGGCTGCCTCAGCACCTGACCCTGCCAAGCTGGAACTTGTTCAGGTGATGGAAGAGGATGGAGGAGGCCCAGACCACGCAGTAGCATAGCCAATTTGTCAGCAAGGCATAAGTCACGTTGGAAATCCCAGGTGGGGCCAGTAGAGGACCCATGTGGGAAATCTGCACAATGGGACAAATAACAAATTGTAGCAGTTTTACACCACTAAGATTTGGGCTGGTTAAGTAGCAAAAGCAATCTGGACCCACATCCTTTCCGACTCCAAAGCCATAAACAGTCCCTGCTAACTTCTAAAATTCTTCCAGTTTCCCAAATCCAGATCTTCAAATCAATCAGGATTTCATTTCTGAATAAATAGTAGATTGAGCATCTAATTTTCTCCATATGGACATGTTATCCCTTCCACACTGGCTGATAACCCAATGCTTTTGTTAAGACTCCATGCTGCCACGTGTCTTTTGCATGGTTGGGGTTCGGGTATATCACTGGTCTGGCCCAGCACAAGAATATGTAGGAAATATAATTACATGCACTGCATACAACTATATATGTGGTTTCTAATTTTCCAGTGACATTAAAAAAAGATTAAATTGATTTCAATCACTTACATTAACATATCCAAACTTTATTTCAACATGCAATCATTGTTTTTACATTATGGCATTTTACTATCTATTTTTTTAATCCCTGCCAAGTTTGGTATTTTATATGCACGGCACTTCTTGTATATTTGTAAGGCAGAGAGATATGGAGAGAGAAACACGGAGCCTCAATCCTCAGTTCACTCGGATGCCCACAAGAGCTGGTGCATTAAGTCGGGACGCAGGAGCTCAACCAGTTCTCCTGTGGGGATGGACACAATCACCAGAGCCATCAGCACTGACTCCCAGGGTCTGCAGCAGAAGGAAGTTGGAGTTGGGAACCACAGCTAGAGCCAGGAATCAAATCCAGGTACTTGGATGTGACACTCAAACATCCAGGCTAGACCCTAGTCCAACAGCACACCACAATTCACTTCAAATATTCGTGTAGCAGCTGGTGACTAAGACACTGAACAGAGCAGGGTTGGACCACATTACTTTACATGACTAAGTCTTATAATAAGTCTAGATCAAAGCTCATTGAGAAATCCTCCTCCCTTCCCCCACACTATGCAACTGTCAGATTATGAAGGAATTAGAATCAGACTTGAATTCTCGTTGGAATTTCGTTAGACTGCAGCAGGGTCAACATCTTTACAATTAGTTATGCTATCTATAAGCATGGTATGTCTCTCTAAGTAGGTCTTTTTCCATGTCCTGCAATTAAAGTTTTCCCCACTCAGATCACATGAAATTTTTTTTTAAATTTATGTGTTCTGTATCGATTTTGTATACTATAAAAACATCCCGTGGTTGATCATCCATTGTCCCTGGCCTGTTCTGCTGACCACATACAATAGTATGGTTTTTCCCATCCAGCAGAGAGGCAAGGGAAAGGAGATGACAGCCCTGACCTTGCCACTGCACCTCTCTGGACACCTCGATGCACATTTCAGCCTGTCCCCACTTCCAGGGTTCCCAAGAGGGTTACTGTGCACCATCATCACCAGGTCTGCCATATCACACACACACTGCATAGTTACTCCTACCCACATGGTATCTCCATGAGAATCACAAAGTGGAAGCCATCTGCTTTATGGATGCTGTCCTGTGCCAGGGCATACAGCTTGGTAAGCAGCTCTCGGGTGGTGCAAGAGCCCGTTCTGACCAGGCACCTCTGAGCAATGCGTAGACAGAGAGGTTCTGTTGTTAGTGTTTGACCTTTTCCTTTAAATGTCTACTGCCTTTAAACAGGCTGACAGCATTACAGAAGACTGCCTGACAGTCTAAAATTATAAAAACAGGGATGGGTATTGTGCTACAGCAGGTTAGGTAACTGCTTGGGATGCTCATACCCCATGTATGAGCTACAGTTTCCAATCCAACTTCCTGCTGAGACATCCTGGGAGACACCAGATGACAGTTCTAGGACCTAGGCCCTTGCCTCCTGTGGGAGACCCAGACGGAATTTCAGGTTCCTGGCTTCAGCCTGGCCCTAGCACAAACATTCGGGAAGTGAATCAGCAGGTAGAAGATATATCTAATTATCTCTCTCATCTTTTCTTTCTGTTATTATGCCTTTCAAGTAGAGGGAAATAAACATTTTGTTGTTGTTAATGAAGATAGGGATAATTGATGTTACTTCAAACCTGGCTAGATACTATTCCCTCCTACACGTTCTGAACTTGAGCCTGAAACCCTCTCTCTTCACTGAAACGAGGAATTAGGAGGAAGCATTGGGGCACAGCAGCCTCAGGTCGCTGCTTGGAAAATCCCCATCTCATGTTGGAGTGCCTGTTTGGAGTCCCCACGCTTCTACTTCTGATCCAGTTTCCCATCCTGGAGGAAGCAGGTGGCGCATCCTTGCCACCCACGTGAAAGACCTGGATGTCCCTCAGGGCCCTGCAGCCTAGCTATTATGGCCACCTGGGTAGTTAACCAATGGATGGATTTTGTTTCTGTCTCTTTCACTGCCTCCCAAATAAGATGGAAATAAATAATTTTGGAAAGAAAAGTAGCATTGAAGAACACTGAGCAAACAGATCCTTGATATATGATGAACTAGAAGAAAAATGACTGAAAAATTGTATGCCTGTATCATTTGTGTAACGCCTCCTTGAGACCACACCAGAACAGCATATGTAACATTATTCCATGTTCTAACCCTCCAGAGTATTGCTCAAAGCAGCCACCCTTCGGGAGCACTACGAGCTGGATAACTCCCACATACCTTCAGTCTATTTTAAACCTCACAAAAAATTATTTTCAGCCAACACTGTTAGCCTCATGATGTCACAGATGGACAAACTAAGGGTCAGCTATCACATGGACTCCAGAATATATTCTTTTCAAATATTTATTTCTTTTATTGGAAAGGCAGATTTACAGAGAGGAGAGACAAAGAGATCTTCCATCCACTGGTTTGCTCCTCAAGTGGCTACAATGGCTGGAACTGAGCCAATCCAAAGCCAGGAACCAAGGGCTTCCTCCTGGACTTCCACAAGTGTCATAAGGCTTTGGGCCACCCTCTTCTGCTTTCTCAGGCAACAACCAGGGAGCTGGATGGGAAGTAGAGCAGCTGGGACATGAACTGGTGCCAATATGGGATCCTGGCACATGCAAGGCAAGAATGTAGCTACTGGACCACTGTGCTGGGCCCCAAGAATGTATTCTTAAACTCACCCCTTTAGCAACTATTATCCACTGATCATGTAAAATAAATATGCCTGGGAGAGAGCCATAGATGTTCCACAGGCAAACTTTATTTCCCTAATGGGCAAAGTCCACATGACAGCTACAAAGGCCCACACCCAATTCCCCTTGCTACAGCCAGACCCATCTCAGCTAAGACTCCCTCTCCCGAGGCGGGAGGGCACTGCCTGAAGAAGGCCCCCGAGCTCCTTGCAAATCCTTTTAGGGAGAAGAGCCGGGCATGATGCAGGTCCCAGGGACAGCTGAGCCATGATTCGGATAGCTGCACTGAGCTACTACCAGGGCCCAGGTGATCCTCTTCTGAGTCCCCAACAGAACAACGGCGGACAAGGCAACTTGGTTAGGACAAGGTCATACCAGGAAACAAAGTATTTCTTCTTGAGTCCTAACAAAGCTGTCTCTCTGTGCACAGCACTACAGTACAATGCTTTGATCAAAACTCTCAGGGGAAACAGGATGTACAGGCACGGTTAGGCTGAAACCGGGAAAGAAGCATACCTGCCGCCTGTCCCACAGACAAGCGGCTGGCACAATGCCAGCATGCCACCTCCGAGACTAAGAAACTCAGGAGGGAGAGAGAGAGAGTTTGAGAAAGAGAGACAGACAGAGAAAGGGAGCACCCCAGAAGATGGGGCAGTGCAGGCTCGGGGAGGCAGTCCCAGCATGGAAGGAGGGCAGTCCGCAGCTCAGAAGGTGGAAACCCCTTCTGTGTGGGCATGGAAGACCTGAGGGCAAACTTTCTGGCTACAGCTCATGAGTTTAGGGATGTACTAAGAATCTAAGCAAGGGGCTGGTGCAGTGGCCTAACAGGCTAATCCTCCACCTGCAGCACTGGCACCCCCATGTGAGTTGCTGGTTCAAGTTCCTGGCTTATCCACCTCTGATCCAGCTCCCTGCTTATGACATAGTAAAGCAGTGGAGGATGGTCCAAGTGCTTGTTTGGATCCCTGCACCCTCATAGGAGACCTGGAAAGAAGCTCCAAGGTTCTGGCTCCGGATCAGCTCAGTTCCAGCTGTTGCAGCCATTTGGGGAGTGAACCAATGGATGGAAGATTTTTCTGTCTCTCCTTCTCTCTGTAAATCTGATGTGCCTTTCTAATGAAAATAAATAAATATAGATTTTTTTTAAAAGAGTCCAGGCAGAGGTGAAATTGCAGGGGAAGGGAGGGTCATATTCTCCAGTCGTGCAGACTCCCCTGCCCCAGCTCTGAGCTGCTGCACCCACACAGGGCCCACTGCTTCTCCTGGCCTTTAGGGTTCCTGGTCACCAGCAATGGCACCTTCCATCCAGCAGGGGTTCCAAGAGCTGTGTCCAGGACCACACATCCTTCCCACCTGGTGCTAACTAAAGGCTCACATAGCATCAAGGCATGCAATGCCAAAGCTGAATCTTTTTTTTTTTTTTAATATTTTCTTTCATTCTATCAGTTGCCTTTTCACTCCCCAAGTGGTCAAATGGCTGAAGCTGCGCCAATCTGAAGCCATGAGTCAGGAGCTTCCTCCGGGTCTCCCACATAGGTGCAGAATACCAAGGCTTGGGCCATCCTCAACTGCTTTCCCAGACCACAAGCAGGGAGCTGGATGGGAAGCGGGGCCGCTGGGATTAGAACATTGCCCGTATGGGATTCCCAGCACATGCAAGGTGAGGACTTTAGCCACTAGGCTACTGCGCCAGGTCAAGGGCTGAATCTTATCACAGGCTAAAATATCCTGAATATCCTGACAAGTTTCCTTGTCAAAATGAATTTACTATTTCAAAACAGCATACAAAAAAATACTGACGCTATCCTACCAAAAACCCCAGCTCTGCCTGGGCCTAGAGGAAGGAATGGCAGAAAATCCAGTGGACATGGAGACACCAAACGCCCCCAGAGGCGAGTCATTCTGAACAGGGGTGCCAGGGGAGACCTCCCATTTCTGTTGAGCATTTCTGGAGGTGCCATGCACACTTACAGTTTTGTGGTCTCCCACCGTCCTGCCTGCCCACACAGGCCCAGGAATTCTGCCAGCATGCAGCCAGCCTGAGCAGAATCCAGTATGCGGAGGCCTGAGCCCGCTGGACTGCACTCCCTGCAGAACCATCCCAGCCACAGCTGCTCCCAGCCTTCCAGGGCCCCTACTCAAACTCATGCCTGCCCACGGAGAAGCAAGATTCTCCAGTTGGTTCTCATTTGTGATTCAGAAGTCGGGGTAGCAAAGAACAGGAAAACTTTCCATTCTCTTCCGTCAATAGCAACGGAAGCAATTTAGCAATGTAACATATGCTCTGAGAGTTACTGCAGTGCTTCTGGCCTGTCACCAGAACAGGATCTCGGCCACATTGTAGTGAGGGTGTTAAGAGGAAGCTCGAGGGCCCAGTGCAATGGTGCACCAAGTTAATCTTTCATCTGCGGTGCTGGCAGCCCATATGCGCCCTGTTTCATGTCTCGGCTACTCCACTTCCAATCCAGCTCCCTGCTTGTGACCTGGAAAAGCAGTGAGGGATGGCCCAAAGCCATGGCCGTGAACCCACAGGAGAGACCCTGAAGAAGCTCCTGGCTTTGGACCAGCTCAGCTCTGGCCACTTGGGGAGTGAATCAACACATGGAAGATTAGTCTTTGTCTCTCCTTCTCTGTAAAATCTGCCTTTAAAATAAAAATAAATAAATCTTTAAAAGAAAAAAAAAAAAAGAGGAACTTAAGCTCTCATGAAGTGATCATATCTCCCAGAGGCAGGGAATCCACTGCCTACATCTAGCCTGTCTAATCTTAGACAGTAGTCAAGTGCAAAACGCCTAAACAAAGTGAGGTGCTCAGACCTGGGCCCACACCGCAGCAGCTGGAACGTGCAGGGTTAACAGAAGGAACAGAAAGTACACAGGAACATCACCATCCTTCAGAATGCCACGCACCCGCCCACCCAGCTCCTGGAGCTGCAAGTGGCATCCCCAGGCACCCAAGTCTCCACCCGTGTCCTGAGCACAAGGCAGGAGCGCCAAGCTTACACCGCAGCACCTCAGGCAGTAAGAATCAACCTCAGAACACATCAGGTTGGGGCTGCTCTGGTCCAAGCGGGTCGTGATACAGCGATATTCCTCCAGCTCCTCGAGGAGCGGATGGAGCTGCTGGACACCTGCCCAGCACTGGCGAGCGATCAACACAGCACAGTCCCAACAGAGCAGAGGTCACGGAAACACCAGACTCACCAGGGCGATGCAATCTGGCAGCCACAAGGAGGCATGCTTAAGACCTTGAGCCTAGGCGGGAGCCAGACTCCAGTAAAGCCGACAACAAGCTAGGGCTGGGAGCTAAAGCTGGGAATACATAGGGCAACTAAGCAGCACCGAGGGGCTTCCCTGCCACTAGTGCTGCTCACAAGCCCCCACTCCCACTGCCATGCGGCATCTCCTCCCTCCAAGGCCCACAGGGCTCCCATTTAATGGCACCTGCCCACACAGGAAACACATCAAAGTCATATTTCCAACACTGATGTGTGTAGCACTCTTCAAAGGGTCCCCACCCCCGCAGCACACACTCCCCAGGGCAGCACAACCTTCACCCTGGCTGCTTGGCGCCCAGACTCTCACATCCAGCCTTCTGCTCCCAAAGCTCCCCTTCTAAAGTAGCCACGACACCCATGGGTAGCTGAGACCTTCCTTCCGAGGAGAATGGCCTCAAGCCGTTCGATATACTGCTTAAAGTACAAACAACTAAGAGCAGCGAGCCCTGCACGCCAGTGTGCCAACACCACGCCCTGGATGCAACCACTGCTCCACTCTGCGTGTATCAGAGTCCTCTCCGCACCAATAAAACCCATAAGCCTGGGAAGTTCCGGTCCGTGTGCACCTTAACATGCCTGCCCATACTCCTCTCTCAGGTCCCCAAACATCCTGAACCCTCAATGAGGTCGGGACCACCCGTGCTCAAAGGGCACACTTTGAAGGCTGGCCAGAAAGGCACCGCCAGGCTGGCGCGCAGCTGGGCAGTAAATGCCTTTTCAACGAACAAACCCAACAGATGGAGTCGGGGAACACCTCCGGGTGTTCAAGAGTTTTCCTGCATTCATTTTCGCCACGGGACACCAGGAGACCCTCCCCCATCCCGCCGCAGGCAAGCAGGGATTTCCCCCCCCCCATCCCCCCTGCCTCGGCCGCGAACCTCCATCACCTCTGGGGACCACAACCAAACCCCGGGTGAGGCCCCAAAACGCACCCTCCCCCAAGCCGCCCCTCCGCCCGGGCCGCTCGCCTCCAGGAAACCGCAGGGGTGACTCGGGGCGCCAGCCGCACCCACAGCCCCCCACGCCGGAGCGCGGGGGGCTGGCAACCACCCAGCCCGTCGATCCGTCCACCCGTCCGGAGTCGCGGGGCTCAGAAGAGGGTGCATTCCTGACGCCGACCCCTGGACACACATGCGCGGGGCAGAGTGGGCAGAGCGCGCCCCTCGGCGGCCAGGGCCTGGAGACGGCAGGGGAGAGGCGTACGGGGTGGTCCACGGGGCGAGGGGCCAGCAGTGGCCCAGCCTGGGGCGCCCGCCACGGAAGGAGAGAACCCCTCCCCCTCCGCAGCCTCGCCGGGCCTCCAGGCCCGGAGCGCAGCAGACCCGGGGAGAGGAGAGGCGCGGGACGACACTTACTTAAAACCTACATAGTTTCACTGCCAGCCCACGTCGGGACTGGGGCTGCAGCTCCGGGGACCCAGCTCGGACCTCAGCGCCCACCACCCAGGCGCGGCCGCTGGGCGCCACAGCCCACCCCCTAGCTCCGCCGTTGGGCGGAGCCTCGTCCTAGACAAGCCCAATGAGCGGCCGATACTGTTCCGAGTGACGCGTGGGTAGAGCAATCATGGAATCCGGCTCCTCCGGGGGAGGGACCAGGGCGGCTCGCCGCGCTTCCTACTCTGGCTAGCCCTGCCCAGCGCCGCCGACTGCGCGTGTCCAGACATGGAAGGGCGGGGCCAAGAGCTGGGCTGGCCCTAGAGGTGGGCTCCAAGCTGGGTGGGCGGAAAGGGGGCCTGGACGGGGACGGATGGGAGAGCCGGACGGGGAACGGGCCAGCCTGGCAGAGCGCACCTCTCTGCTCCACCTGGATGTCAGAGGAGCCCGGGCCTACTGCTCACACCGCTCCCAGTTGCCAGTAGGGTCCCAGGACTCAGTGTCCCTGTGTTCTAACCCCCCTCTGTTTGAGGGGACTGCGCGTGGGGTCTCAGTTTCCTCTTTTGCAAAATGGGAAAAGAGTGGGCGTGCCGATCGTTAGCAGGGCAGCACTACCGTGGTTGCCGGGGAGGGACAGATGGAGGCCCCACACGTGACCGCCCCCGCACAGCCCCGCCTGTCCTGGGTCCGGGGGTGGAGGTGCCCAGCGGGGACGGGCGCGGTGGGCGGGTCCTCGGCAGCCGCTCGGGCCAGACGCGCTGCTCCCCGGCGGTCCGTTAGCCCTGTGGCTAGGGCCGAAGAGCATGGAGGCGACAGCCTCGGCGTCGCGGGCAGCCGCGGTGCAGGCGAGGGTCCGGCAGGGAAACCGCGCGTGACTCTGGAGAGGATGCGGAAGACAGTGCGAGCAAGCTAACAGGGACGCCGTCTCGCCTCACGAGTCTTTGGGGAGGCACGTCGCGGGTCCGCGCGGGGTCGGTCGACGGTAGCAAGAGCAAGTCGTGGGCCATGAGCAGCGGTGGTCAGGCCGCCCGGCCCAAGGCCAGCACGAGGGCTAGCGGCATCCTGCGGCGCTGAGGGTCTGAGACGGAGAGGGGGCGGCAGCCGGGCAGGAGCGCGGCACCATGGCACGGGAAGAGTGCAAAGCGCTGCTGGATGCGCTCAACAGGACGACCGCGTGCTACCATCACCTGGTGCTGACCGTCGGCGGCTCGGCTGACTCGCAGAACCTGCGCGAGGAGCTGCAGAAGACGCGGCAGAAGGCGCACGAGCTGGCGGTGGCCACCGGAGCGCGGTTGACAGGCGAGTTGCGCGACCGGGGCCTGGCTGCCGAAGAGCGCACCGAGTTCGAGCGCCTCTGGGTGACCTTCTCCGGCTGCCTGGACCTGCTGGAAGCCGACATGCAGCGCGCGCTGGCGCTGGGCTCCGCTTTTCCATTGCACGCGCCGCGGCGGCCGCTGGTGCGCACTGGGGTGGCGGGTGACGCGTCCGGGGTGGCGGCACGCGCCCTGAGCGCCCGCAACCTTCGGCACGAGGCGGAGCGCGACTTCGACGTCGCCGACCTACAGGAGCTGGAGCGTGAGGTCCTTCAGGTGGGCGAGATGATCCAAGACATGGAGATGAAAGTCAACGTGCCTCGCTGGACAGTGCAGGCCCGGCAGACGGCAGGCGCTGAGCTCCAGTCCAGCATTAGCGCGGGCGCAGCTTCGGCCGGAGGCCTGTCGGTGGAAGAGCGATCGGGACCCTGCGATCCTAGCAAGGCCTTGGCTGCCACCCTCTTCAGTGCCGTGCTGCTGGCCGCTGTAGCCCTGGCCATATGTGTGGCAAAGCTGAGCTGACCCACAGCCGTCCGCCCACCTCCCAGTTCCCTCCCTGGAGACACCACTATGGGCGGGATTGGGGTCCGCCTGGTGAAAGGGAACGGTTTTGAGACTCGGGTGTGCGTGTGTACACGCGCGTTTCAGGCGCGCGTCTGCCTGGACGGGACGTGGTCTCCCCTCCCTGGTTTGGGAGGAGTTAACTTGGCCCAGGGCCGCGAGGGCATTAAGGTCTGCAAGAGCTTTATCCCCTATTAATAGAAACGCTCGCCAGTCGCCGTCCCAGATCCTTCCGAGTTAATGGGTTAATACCAGTGCTGCTGGGCGTCTTTACGCGCGGTCCCAGTTTGGCGTCCCCGCCCTGCCGGCGTCTCCCAAGCTTTGCAGGGGGACAGTTTGGAAAAGAGGCGGTGAAGTGAAGTGACGCCTGAGGGAGAGGGATAGGGGGAGGGGAGCCGCTGTGTTCCCTGTGAGTGGTGATAACTGTTTCCTGGACGAGAAACAAAAGGCAGTGAGAAGTAAGCAGTTTTTGATGACCTTAATCCTTTGGGGACTAAACTTGGGAGAGTGCAGATACAAGTTTGCCCAGAGCGCTTCCTCTGCGGTGCGCTATTGCGCTTCTTGGCAGAGCTGATCCATTAGGGCAGCAAGAGAGGTTTGGCGCCGGATCTGTTCCGGAGGCACAGCCACCCCATCCACACCGCAGACACCTGCACAGGGGCTTTGGGAAGAGCCACGTGCTGCATTCAACGGGTACTTTCTCCTTAGTGCTGGTGGTGGTTGGGAGGGGGGGTGGATTGTGGCTCTTCCACCAGTATAGACCGGGTGTGTTTGATCCTCCTTTGGAGCGGCGCTGGGGAATCCTCTCTCGAGTGCTAAATCCTATCCATCCCACAGAATTCGCTTGCTGGCCAGCAGGAGAGCAGGCTACGGTGAAGCACGCTGCTCAGCCCCCTGTCTCCTCCCCAAGAACTCTCTCCTCCTCCAGCAGAGGGTCCCGACATACACTGGCCCACAGATGTTTTGAGCCAATCAGCTCTGAGACTGAGAATGTAGCAGCTTTACTGGGAATTTAAGATTTGTAGAAACAGTAATCATATATACATATAAAAAGGGCATAACCACCTCACTATGATCAAATGATCAAAGGCGATTTTTTTTTATTGAAGACGTTGGGCCACGCATTCATAAGTGCCAATGAGTCCAACACGGCATCTTTACTCATACCAGGATATTTATGCTATTAAATATGTGTATACCTCTGTTTAAAATCTACCCTTTTTAAAGACGGGGTGATGGTGTTTTGGTGGCAGAATAGTTTAATGCTGCCATTTTACACCTGGGCTCCAGAAAATACAGAAACTTTTATTTGGCTGAAAACTGGTAAGGATTTTTTTAAAGATTTATTTTTATTATTTTTTTATTGGAAAGGCGGATATACAGAGAGGAGAGACAGAGAGGAAGATCTTCCGTCCGATGATTCACTCCCCAAGTGAGCGCAACGGCCGATGCCATGCCGATCCGAAGCCAGGAGCCTCTTCCGGGTCTCCCACGCGGGTGCAGGGTCCCAAAGCTTTGGGCTGTCCTCGGCTGCTTTCCCAGGCCACAGGCAGGGAGCTGGAAGGGAAGCGGGGCTGCCAGGATTAGAACCGGCGCCCATATGGGATCACGGGTGTCCAAGGCGAGGACCTTTAACCACTTGTGCCACCGCGCCGGGCCCAGGATTTTTTTTTTTTAACATCAGTATGAGCAATGGGGACCAACAGGAGGGAACTAGCAGTTTTTCACAAGGGTGTCTTGAGGGGCAGCAGGGTTGCTGTCTGGGCACTCCATTCTGAGAATCCTTCCACATCTCCGGCCTAGCCCTGTCCACTCCTGCTCAGCACACCAGCTCCAGAATCTCAAAGAAGGAAAACCTGGGTTGTTTTCAGACGTTTCTGAAACAAGTCCCTCCACCCCAACCCCCAGGTCTCAAGTCTAGATTAAAATGCTGTAAACAGCAATACTTAAAATAAAAACACCCCCTACCTCACTCGGTTGGGTGGGGCTGTGGTGTTGATCCAAATAGGGGCCACTGTAGGGTCAGGTGCACCTGTACTCCCTACCCAAGGAACCTTTGATGAGACATAAAAAGTTTCTGAACTCTTCCCACAACACAGCAAAGAGTGTCTCTTCACCTTCCCCCAAAGGGTCATAAAGATACACTGCTGTTTCTCAGACTATAACCTTCTATGATGATCTAGGTGTTCTGGCTAATGAAAAAAAAAAAAGTGTTTCGCAGAATTTATTAGGGACAGTAGGTAGCTGCTGTGTAGTCCACACCAAACAGGTTTCCTTCTTGTTCCTCTTTGCAGGGACTTGGCAGATCTGTAGGTATTTAGCTGAGGTCAGATGAGGACCTGTTTCTGAGGGTTGTCTTCCCCTGCAATTAGTGATGAAATGTTACAAAGTAGCTGAATGATAACATTCATGCTGCAGCCTGGTCCACCTAAACAACTGTTTGAGTTTGGAAAGTATAAGCATTAGGGAACTTAGGCACTGTTTGGAGTTGCAGCCTTGCCTCATACAACTGCGCTCTGTAAGAAGCGAAATCACTTTCTGCCTTGTCCAGTAGACTGCTCTCCACCTCCTGTCTCTGTTCTCCTTTCTGTATGGGATGTTAGATTGCTTTCTGATAAAAGTGAGTCAAGTTAGATGGTTGCTGTCAACATTGTTACTCTTCTAGAAAGAGTTGAGCTGATCTCACATTATGACACAAGGAATAGGGAAAAGCATTCCGTAGGCATTAGTTGACACTGCAAAGACAAGAGCTGGGATGCCAAGAATGAGTTATGGACTTTTGCTAATGGTAAAATAATATTTGCAGGAGGAAAAAAAAAGGCTAGTAAATTATTTTTTTCCCCCGGTGTGTTCTAAAAGCTTATGTTTTGAAATTCTACAAGGAAAAATACTTTTGGTAAGTAGGATTAGTGAGTAAGCGTCATGATTTACCGAAGGTTTACAGTTAGCTACGTAAAGATGTGTGACGTTGAATGGTGAAAAAGAGACATGTGACACTGAGTGACTAAAAGGTAGTTTTGCTGTGGTTGTGCGAGGACCCTCACAACGTTGCATTTCCTCCTCAGCGTGCACACCTGCTGTGTCTTTAGCTACTTGTGTCCTTTCCAGAATGTACCTCTCTATTCTGTGATGGACACTTGGTAAGGACAAGACCCCCAAACCACGCACCAGGGTGCTGGCCTGGGGAGCAAAGTGTGTTCCTTTGGGGATGCTCCTCCTGTGAGGCCTGGCCAACAGTCATGTGCAGGGGGCTCTGCCTCTCTCTCCAAGTACCTCAGCAGGTCATGGACCTCCCTGTGCCTCAAACTCCTCATCTGTGAAATGGGGGTTCATCCCTTCCACAGCTGAAAACATTAAATGTAGTTCAACGGGAAGGGTTATTCGTTTGTTGGTTTGCTTTTGCATTATTCTTGCTCAGTTTGTTAATTTGTTTTGATGCATATTGGAATGCAGTTTTAGAGTTTAATGGTGATTGTCATTTTAGTCAAAGATTAATACCAAATTCTTGAACACTTGTGATTTTAAAGATCAGCACTGAGTACATTTATTGTGATTTTAGTATGCATCAGAATCAGCAGGTGAATTGCTTTTTAAAAAATCAAATGTGTGTAAAGGTACTTATTTATAAGGACTTAGAGATAAGAAATTTTAAAATTCAGACTCTTAAGTCAGAGTCCAAAAGAACTGTGTGCTTTGTCTAACAGGCCACTTGAATGGATTCTGTAAAACCACAGATACAAAACCCACAGGGTCAGCATTGCGCGCAGCAGGAGAAGCTGCCACTGGCGAGGCCAGCATTCCATAGCAGCAGTGGTTTAAGTCCCCACTACTCCACTTTTACTCCAGCTCACTGCTGATGGGTCTAGGAATACAACAGAGGATGGCCTAAGAATTTGGGCCTCTGCACCCATGTGGGGGCTGAAGCTCCTGATTCCAGGCTTCAGCCTTGCCCAGCACTGGGAAAGGGACTATTACTGCAATAGCTGCCTCTTGTGGGTTCTTGTGCTTATGTGGCCTCAGATTGAAGGTGGAATTAAAGGTTTTGTGTCTGTTCTTTGTAGTGAATAATTTCTCTAGAATGATTATTCATAATTTAAACAATTAAGGAGACTGTGTAGCATATATAACTTAGGAGGAAAAGGTATCCTCAAATGATTTCAGCTATGAACTTATGACTAAAAATAACTCACTTTCTTTATGCACATTTGATTGAAAGTAATTGTCCTGGTCAGAATACTTACTCTTCACAGACCCGGTTTCATAAAGAAACATCCAGGGATAATAAGCCTCCAGGTTGTACACTCACCTCTGTGCAGGGTGGAATCCGGGAGCAACAGGTTTGCAAGTGAAAGACCTGTCACCTTGGGTAGTCAGCACGGATCACAGCCCCGAGTCAAGCACTGCTTCCTCTGGCTCCTGGAAACTGATCGAAAGTGGGCATTGCAGCCCCATGTCCACAGGTCAGGGTGGATTGCTGAGAAAAATTCTCTCTAGTTTTCCATCTCTTCCCGGAAGATTCTGGGTGTTTTCACTGCAGTACGTCGGGACCCTGGGCATCCTTATTCTTCAGTGTTTCAGTTGAAATTTTTAAAAGCTGAAGGCTTACATGATCTATTTAAATGGTATCTTCTGCTGTCAATAAGATATTTTTAAAGGATCCTCTTTATATGATGATCCCCTGCTTGTATGTGTATATTAGAATATGGAAAAGATCTATAAGGAAATTAAACTACTGTAAAGTTGTCAGGACTGTAAACGGTGTTTTCCCAACATTTTAATGTAATGCTGTTACATGGTTTTTACAATAAAATTTTGAATGCTCTTGTCATCTAGATAATATTATTCTGTTATTAGACAGTGAGGGTATCAAATATAATGATAAATAATTTCCGAGCCTCCCCCTCCCTGCCCCCAAAGCAAAGGAAACACTTTAGAATCTTATCCTGCCACAGTGTGTTTTGAAATGCTGTCTGAAGACCAAAGAGGTGGGGCTGGTGAGTGAAGCTGCCATGTGCCAAGCCAGCATCCCATATAAGCACGGGTTGGAGTCCACTTCCTATCCAGTTCCCTACAAGTGGTGAAAGAAGGCTTAACTGCTTGAGTTCCTGCCACCCACAAGGACATTGCAGGTTCCTGGCTTCAGCCTGGCCCAGCCCAGATGGTCGCAGCTAATTGGGGAGTGAACCAGAGGATGGAAGATCTCTCTCTCTCCCTGTCTCTATGTTTCATTCTCACTCTCTTGTCTAATTTGCCTTTCAAATAATAAATACATAAATCTTAAAGGAAAAATAAGACTTAAGAGGAGAGAGATAAGAAGATTGCCTATGGAATAAGGAACATCTGCATTCAGATCAAGCTCATTGAGGATCTCCTTCATGTCTAAGCCGATTTCCTTCTGTTTACAACAGGGACTCCTCCAGGGACTCTGCCTGGTCCTATAGGAGATCGTAAACACAGCTTCTCCAGGAAAGTCAACAAGGCGCAGGAACAGCCAGCTTCTGTCCTCGTCTCAGTCTCAATCGGCCTCTTGTTAGAACGCCATGGGCCTTTTCAGGGTTCCTTGATTCCATCTGTCCTTTCTGCCTGGACCATACTCTGCACCATACCCACCACTGTCTCTTCTCAGAGCTTGGCAGGGAGGGGCTGCACAAGTGCCTGGCATTGGCAGGGAGGGCTCTTGTAGCAGTTGGAGCTGCAGCCATTCTGACAGTCTGGGGGTCATAGGGAATGACTAATATCCTAGCCTTGCATGCACCAGGAGCCCATGTGGGTGCCAGTTCGTGTCTCAGCTGCTGTACTTCCCTTCTGGCTCCTTGCTTGTGGCCTGAGAAGGCAGTAGAGGATGGCCCAAAGCTCACGTGGGAGAACTGGAAGAAGCTCCTGGCTCCTGGCTTTGGGTTGGCTCAGCTCTGACAGTTGCAACCACTTGGGGAGTGAACCAGTGGATGGAAAATCTTGCTCTTCGTCTCTCCTTCCCTCTGTAAATCTGACTTTCTAATAAAAATAAATCAATCTTTAAAAAAAGAGAGAGAGAGAAGAAGAAGACTGAGGGGCCAGCATTGTGCCATATCAGCTTAAGCATCTACCTGCAATGTCCACAGTCCATCAGTGCGAGTTGAGTCCTGGCTGTCTCACTTTCCATCCAGTTCCCTGGTATTCCACCTGGGAAAGCAGTGGAGGACGGCCTCAGTGCTCGGTCTCCCGCTAGTCACATGGGAGACCTGGAAGATGCTCCTACTCCTGGCTTCCGCCTGGCCCAGCCCAAATGGCCACATGGAGAGAACCAGTCGACAGAAGAGCTTCCTCTCTCTGTCGCTCCTCCTCTCACTCTGTAACTCTGCCTTTTAAATAAATAAAATATAAATCTTTAAAGTTTTCTCAAAAAGAAAAAACATATTATTTTGTATTTGCTTCCCCCCCCCTTTATTTAAGAATTAAAAAAAAAAAACCCTCCCACTGAGATATAACTGACTTTGGTTTTTGGTTTTGTATAATTTTTGCTTTTTTTCTTGTCCCCTCCATATGGCTTCTTAGGTACTTTTAACATTTTTGTTTGTTTCTTTTTCATTTAATTTGAAAAGGCAGAGAGAGACAGAGATCTTCATTCCCTGGTTCACTCCCTAAATGCTCACCACAGCCTGGGTCAGAACAAGAAGATGCTGGGAACTCCAGCCTGTTCTCCTATACAGATGGGTAGCAGAGATGCAAAAACTGCAGCATCAACTTCTGCCTTCTTGAGGTGCGTGTGAGTGGGGTGCAGAAGCAGAGCTGAGATTCCACCAGGCATGCTGTTGCCTAGCCCACTGTGCCAAGTGCCCACCCAATCATGGAGATGCTTCTTAGGTACCAGTCCAGCAGAGAGAAGAAGCCCCTTGTGTTAAGAAGCTCAAGGGTACCTTGGGCACAGCTCATATGATGCAACCAACTCTGCTAGTAAGTCTGAGTTTTCTGCAGATCCCTTTCCAGGTAAATAAATGAGAATGTTCATTTCACTGGGACGTTGAGTTAGTACTTTTTCTGAACTCAAGGCCCCACCGTGGTCAGAGACCACTGTTACCATAATTTATCACACTACATTAAAAGTACTAAAAATGGGGTGTCTCTCTCTCCTTTCAGGACACACTCCATCTCCTGGATCTCTCCCAGGAGGTGCTTTCCCCTTCTCTTCACATTCACTTGTTCATTTTCCAAATAAAACTCCTCTTGCGTACAACCAATTCCAGGCTTTTTATTTCTAAATAAAAAGGAAAGAAACCCCAAGCTTTGCTGGTAACATGTTCTCTGGCACCCAAGATGGGGCATGAAAAAGACTTCTGAGTCTTAGACCAGAGCCACATGGCTCAACTCAAGTGAAGAAGATTTTACAAGTTCAGCATGCCTCCCTGAAGTGGGACTACGCCCGTGAAAGTGGGCCTTTGGAGTACCCCATGGCTCTGCGTGAACACAGAGGCCCCTCTGGCTACACTTGAACCTCCAGAGGGATTGTATTTTTCAGAGGTGTGGCTGTTTGAGTCATTGGAGGCGCTGATCCCGCACTACCTGTCTGTTCTTTCCTATCACCTCTGTTCGTTCAGGAGCTAGGCTGTGGTGCGTGTGTTCAGAGAAAACTGGGTGGTGAGAAGTGAGAGTCTCTAGCTAAGACCACCCTCTGTGTGACCTGAACCCCCCACCCCAGGGGGATTCCAAAAGGGTACCTGAGTGTCAAGCTCAGTCACATTTAAGGCGGACTTCTCTTCAGTGGAGGAGGGGTGAGATCCTGGCACCCCCACGAGTATCCTGCTTGAAATGACTTCATGATGTGAACCTTTGGCTAACTGCCCCCTTCCAGAGGAATTGAGAAAATTCCAGTCTCTTTACTTCTACTGCCATCCCAAGAGTCTGTCACCAGAGTGGCTTCCAGCTGCTGAGACCTGCACAGCCACAGAACAGGAACGGGGCATGTGGAGCTGTGCAACGGGAGTTTGTCCCTCAGAAGTTCCGAGAGCCACAGGGAATTTCTGAGGATCTTATGGCCTCCAGTTCTGTTCCCACCCTCATTGGTATTCTTATCTGTCTGCTGTTTGGAGGAAAGAAAGTCCCAAATCAGTCATGGAAACAACTTAGACAATTTTATTCTTTAGATAACCTATTGCACTTGATGCCGCCACGTCCTCACACTTCCCCATTCACTTTTAGGAACAAGTTGAGAGACTTGTATTGGTATATTCCCATGATTCCAACCAGATTATCAAGCAAGAACCTGTGTGCTTTTTCCACTCATTCTGATCAGGTTGAGAGACAAAAGTGCAAGCAGTAACACACATCTTGTTTTGCTCTATCTGCCCCAACCATGGCCCCACCCCATGGGGAGGAGACTCATTTGGGTTCTCTTAAAATTTTCTGGGAAAAAGAGGTCACACCAAAAAAAGGGTTACCAGGGGTTCTGCGGTTGCCACAGAGGATGACAATGGTCATGGCAGATGGAGCTAGGCGGGGATAAAGTGGCAATCCCCAGACTCTTAGAGCCCATCCTGGTAGGTCACAGGGCCACTCCTGTATGACTGTGCACAGGGCTCACACTGGACTTGCCGCCAGTTCCAATGTAAACCTCTGGGCTGAGGCTGCAGGGGTAGAATGGAAAGGCCAGTCTCTTTCTCTTTATGGTAATTTCAGGCAGTCGGTTTGGGAGCATTTGATGTGCAGATTTGTCATAAACATTTCTCTCTCAAGGTGAAAGACCTGGAGTGGGAATGAAATCACTTCCTTTAGTGTATTTTGAAAGGGCCACAAAAGGCAAAAGTGAAGTCTTTGAACTCTGGGCAGCCTACCACTGTTCATCAGAAAGAGACTGGGCCAGCTTTTTAGAATGCCTCAAGGGCATTCAGACAGAGTCAGATACAGTGGGGGTGGAGCAATCCTCAAGCACAAGTTCCTGGCTATCAGGAGAAAGCTGCAAACGCTTGTGTCAGACCCCACAAGTCCTCTTTGGATCAGCTAATCCAGACAGCTAGCACAGTTTACTATTATTGAGATTTTGAAAAAGAAAAGCAGAGATACAGGTGTCATAGTGCTGGCCGCCAAAAGTGTGCCAAGCTCAGGAACAAATAGAACCCCAAGGTCCTGCTGCAACTGTGGGAAGCCAGCCCATTTTCAGAGGAAGTGCCCCAAACAAAAGGCCAGCAATGTCGTTCAGGACCATTGGCCAAGCTGCAAGGATGATCATTGGCAACTGTGTTGCCTCTGACTCTGAAGGGAGCCAGAGCCAGCTGGCCAGGACCCCCATTGATGGGTTCCAGAGTCACCTACTCAGGCTCCCCTAACGAGGCTCCCACAAGCTGGGTTCATATTGAGGAGTTTCAGAGGGCCAATTTCTTGCTAGACACAGGTGCCTGATTTTCTTCCTTGCTTTTTTATCTGAGTCAATGTCCTCTTAAAAAGTTAACTGGGGCCTGGCGCGGTGGCGCGGTGGTTGAGGTCCTCGCCTTGCATGCCCGGGGTCCTGTGTGGGCGCCAGTTCTGTCCCGGCGGCCCCGCTTCCCTTCCGGCTCCCTGTCTGTGGCCAGGGAGGACGGCCCAAGGCTTTGGGACCCTGCACCCACGTGGGAGACCCGAAAGAGGCTCCTGGCTCTGGATTGGCGTGGTATCGGCCGTTGCGCTCACTTGGGGGCTGGGTCGTCGGACTGGGAGCAGGCCAGGCAAGACCAGGGTGCAGTGCCTGCCTATATATGCAAAGGCCTCGACAGAGGGCAGACCATGTTAAGCAAGGCTGTGGCACCCATAGCATATGTGAAATCCAGGTCTGGGAATGGGCCTGGTAGAGGAATCTGGGGAACTCTCCTGTTAGACCTCAGCTGTCACTGGGGAACACAACAGATGTGCTGGGGTAGGCCAGGTTAGGCAAGTCTATAGCACTCGTCAGCATTCGTGTGGGCCAGGTCTAGGGGCAGGCCAACCTGGACCAGTCCTTAGCACCCACTGGCACACATGAGAACCAGGACAGAGTGTGGGCCATGCCCAGCTTGGCTAGGCTGCAACCTGCCAACAAGAGCTGAGACTGTGGGTACACCACTCCAGGATGGGTCAAAGGACCCACCAGCATGTGTAAGACCCAGAGCAAGCCTGGTAGGAGAACTTTGGGAACTCCCTGTTGGGTTGCAGCTCCCACTGGTGAGTGTGAGAGCCAGGGCTATAGGTAGATCAGGCTGGGCAGCACTTGCTGGCACCTTCCAGAGCCAGAATAGGTATGGGACATGCCAGGGTAAGTCCATCCCCTGGTTCACATAAGAGCCAGATCTTGGGGGTGGGCCAGGCTAGGCTAAGCTGTAGCATGTACTGGCAAGTATGAATGGGTACAGAGCAGTCAGGTTAGGCTTCAGCACTGGCTACCACACATGAGTTCTGGGATGGGTGTAGGCCTGGTAGGGGAACTTCCCTGCTAGGCCACAGCTCCCACTGGTGCTCTTGAGAGGTTGGGTGGAGGTAGGTCAGGCTGGAGCATCTGTCAGTTAATGTTGAGCTAGGAGTGCAGCCAGGGCAGGCTGGGCTAGTCTACAGCACACACTGGCATTAATGATAGCCCAGACAGGGTGCAGGCCAGGCTGCTGGGTCAGACTATAATACCACCAGTTCACATGAGAGCCATGGGTGGGCCAGACTGGGTTAGGCTGCTGCACCTGCTGGTGTCTATGAGAGTCATAATGGGTGTGGGTCAGTTGAGTTAGGCCATAGTACCTGCTGGCATGTGCCAGGACTGAGTGTAAATCATTAAGGTTGGACCACTGTATTCCCTGGCTGGGAAAGGCCCCGTCAGAGAACTGTAGGTACTCTCCTGCTGGGCTGAAGCACTGGTGATCGTGAGAACCAGGGCTAGGAGCAGGCCGTGCTGGTCAAGGCAGCAGTAAGTACCCACTAGCATATGTGCGGGCCAGGTCCGTGTTGAGTTAAGCTGCAGCACCAGTGGGTATGCACAACTGATGGAATGCAGGATGGAATGCAAAAACTGGACTGGGATGATTAGAAAAGGATTTACAAAAGAGCGTCAGGAACTTGATCACAGCAAAGCAAATAACCCTGTGAAGAAATGGGTGAAGGAAATGAACAGGCATTTTTCAAAAGAACAAATTCAAATGGCTAATAGACAAGAAAAATGTTCAGGCTCCCTACAGATGAAAACCACATTGAGGTTCTGCCTAACTCCAGTGAGATTGGCCTATATTCAGAACGCTACTAAAATATCTGTGGTGTGGATATGGGAAGAAAGGTACCCTCCTCCACGGTTGGTGGGAGTGTAGGCTAGTGCAACTACTATGGAGTCAACATGGAGAGTGCTCAGAGAACTGAAAATTGACCTGCCATAAGACCCAGCTATCCCGCTTCTGGGAATATATCCAAAGCAAATAAAATCTGCATATGAGCAAGAGATTTGTAATCCCATACTACAGCAGCACAACCTACAATAGCAAAGACATGGAAACAACCCAGAAGCCTGTCAAAAGTGGAATGGATAAAGAAAGTGTGCTACAACTACTCCGTAGAATACTACTCAGCCATTCTAAAGAATGAAATTCTGCCGCTTGCCACCAAATGGTCCCAACTAGAAAACCTGTTGCTCAGTGAAACGAGTCAATCCCAAAACGATCGGCAAGTATTGGTAGTGGAACTGGTGAGTTCTACTCAGAAGATGATAGAGGCCCCACATAATTGTACCTGGGTTCAATACTCAGCTCGGTGCCATCCCGTCCCGACAATGGCTCAGGAAATCCGGTTCCCAGCACCCAGTGGGCGACCTTGGGAATCCCACCTCAGTCATTGCAGGCATCTCAGAAAGTGAGCCTGAGGATGCGGGCATTCTCCCTTGCCACTTGCCATAAAAACAAAACAATTTATAAAAGAGGCTCAAACAGAGCTTAACTCCTCAAAAAAAGTAAGGCAGGAGCAATTGTAACAGTAATTGGGGCAGGCAGTATGATTCATTGTATCAGCAGTTGTGGCAGAAGCTGTTGGTAACTGATAAGGAGTTCTTAAAAGCTCAGGTCTAAGAAGGAAAGCTGTTCTGAGGCGAGAGGAGACCTATGTCGAGGTTTGGACTAACCACTTCTCAAGAAAGCAAAAGTCATCCCCCAAAAATAAGGCAGTTTAGCCTAAGGTGGCTCCTAGTGCCCTGAAAAGGAGACATTTACCCCAGGGGAACAAGGTCCGAAAGGGACCTTTCACTCCGGGGCGGAGCTACAGGAAATTTACAATCTGGCTTCTTGGCATCTCATTAGTATGGCTGAGATGACTTTGCAAAACTCAGGCAACTGCTCCTTGAATCTGTTTGTCCAGAGGAGAGAGGCTTGGCAGGCTAGGTGTTCTCCCATTGGGCTTGTGTTTTGACTACTGCGCAGCAGGTGCCTCCTTTCAGCACTGTGGCTCTGAGTCCGTGTCTCCCGAGCGGTCATCCTGCATGCCTCCGGTCAGCAGCTGGAAATGACAATGGCTCACCAAGGGTGACGAGTGACGCGGTTGGGCCGGAGGACACCCCCAGGCGGTGCCAGTTTGTCTGGGTGACTCGCTCCTCCCACAGCGCTGGTGAAAGGCGGCATAGCCCACGTTCACCCAGGACTTTGGTACTCATCCTCAAGCCCGGGAAGATCACCGGCTGGTGCAGAGGAGGGACCCACAACCGGCCCAGGAGCTGTCGCCGAGCCAGATCCCGAACCCGGAAGTCGCGCGCTGCCGCCGCTCGCTCCGACCATGAGCGGCTCCCTGAGGCCGGGCCCAAGCACTCTGCGGCGGGCAGCCTCCGTCATGCTGGTGGCCGGCTGGACGCGCCCGAGCGCCGCTGCCCGGTCCCCGCCGCCCGCCGAGGGCTTCCGGCTGCTGCTGCTGCAGCGCGCCTCTAGCCAAGGTTTCATGCCCAGCGCGCACGTCTTCCCGGGCGGCAGGCTGGACGCGGCCGACCGCTCGTCCGACTGGCTGCGCCTCTTCGCACCGCACCAAGGGCCGCCGCGCTTCGGCCTGGGTCCGGACTTGGTAGGGCGCGCGTCCTTCCCGGCGGTGCCCGACGTCCGGCCCGACGGGGACCCCGCGGCGCTGCCGGATGACGTGGCCTTGCGCATTTGCGCCATCCGTGAGGCCTTCGAAGAGGCCGGCGTGCTACTGCTGCGGCCCAGGGGCCCTCGACCGAACCAAGGTTCCGAGGCTCTGAAGCCGGGCCGCTCTCTCGAGCCGCCGTCGGGCCTGGCCGATTGGCGCGCCAGCGTCCGTAGTGACGCGCGCCAATTCCTGCACCTGTGCGCGCACCTGGACTGCACGCCGGACATCTGGGCTTTGCACGACTGGAGTGTGTGGATCACGCCACACTCGCTCCAATACCGCCGCCGCTTCGACACCGCGTTCTACTTATGCTGTCTGAGCGAGCCGCCGCTTGTCTGCCCCGACCGGTCTGAGGTGGTGCACTCCCAGGTAGGGTTTCCAGGCGGCTGGGGCAGTGGGGTCCCCCTGGGGGGTGGGAGGGAATATGTTGGAGGGCTGCTCCACGGATAAGCCAAGGGCCAAGAGCTTGAAAGAGCCAGTGAAAACCATTATGAGTGGTGAAATAAGGCAGCCCCCCACCCCAAACAAATATCATTTGTTCTGTCCGATATACGATAGCCAGTAAGTAGATGTGGGCAGCTGCGGACATACATACACTCTTGCAGATGAACAGTGTAACGCAGACCGGCGTACTGGGTTACCATGCAGTATACGTCTTTACTCCCGAAGAAAGAAGGATTCACATGATGGTACATTTGAATATACACGTGCAATATGACACTACATGTTCTACTCATACCTAGCATGTTATTATAAAGTTAGATATTAAGTCAATCTTGTAATGTGCCAAGGGACTGTACTGCTATAACCATTTGGAGAATGATAGCCTGGGTGGAAGGGAGGGAGGACAAAACCCCTATACCTACAAGACTGTATCGTGGTAAATAACGAGAAAGAAAAGAAAATTAGCCAGGAAGCGGCCGAGCTGGCCATGGACTGCCTTGGTCAGCCCTGCATCCCTGCAGACCAAAGCCATGGCCTTGGGGAAGTGCCCTGCCTTCCTTGGCTTTGTGGTCTTGATGTGCTGACTGATGGGATTGCCATGGATACAGCCAGATGCATTTGCCATCTAGAGCCATGGCATCCCCATCCCTGAATTGAGGCAAGTGTGCAGGATTGGAAGGACGCGAGGGCAAAGAGGGTGTTTGGATAGCGGCTTGGGGATGCCTACCTCCGGTGCCTAAGTGCCTGATTTGTTCAGTCCAGCATCCCGGGAGGCCGCATAATGGCCCAAGTACTTGGGTCCCTTCCACCCATGGGGAACCTGGATGGAGTTCTGGGCTCCTGGCTTCCACCCGCACCCAGCCCTGGCTGTTGGTGACCACTTGGGGATTGGACCAGCGGATGTCTCTGTCACGCTGCCTTTCAAATAAATAACTACATCTTATGAAAATAAAATATATGGAGCATGTGTAAGTTATGCAAATACTGCACCATCTCTCTCACACACCCCATCCACAGACTTTGCTATCTGCAGGGTCCTGCAACCCATCTGTCCTACATATTGAGGGCTGACTGAATTTCTCCCTTCTGCTTTATGCATTGTCATACATCTGACTTTTATTTGTATTATAAATTATAGTAATCTCTTATTTTCTTTTTCTTTAGACAGTCAGTATAGACAGTGAAAATGAGAAGTTGACCTGAATACTATTTTTAGCACTCTCCATTTCTTTGAATAGATCTAAACTTTCATCCTATCCCTCTGCCTAAATATTAGCTTCCTCTGATATTTCATGTTCATGTCTTGTGAGAATCCTGTAAACTTTGCGTATCTAAAAAAGACTTGGGAGTGGCACTGTGGTACAGTGCATGAGGCTTCTGCCTCGTGCTGCCCTGGGATCCCATGGGGGTACAGGTTGGAGTCCTGGCTGCTCCCCCCGATACAGCTCCCTACTATTCTTCAGGGGAAAGCAGTGGAAGATGGCCCAACTCCTTGGGCCCCTGCACTCATACAGAAGACCTGAAAGAGGCTTCTGGCCTCAGAATGGCTCACCTCTGGCCACTGCAGCCATTTGGGGAGTGAATCAATGGATGGAGGATCCCTCTCTCTGTTTCTACTTCTCTGTGAAATTTATCTTTCAAATAAAACTTTTGAAAGCCCTCTCTAATTTTTTTTTTTAAAACTTGACATTATCTTTGCTTTTTTTGTAGGGTTTAAAAAGATTTATTTTGCCAGTAAGAGTTACAGAGAGACATCTAACAGCCACTGATTCACTTCAGATGGCCAGAGTGGCCAGCACCGGGCAGGGAGAATTCAGGAGCTAGGAGCTTCAGCTGGGGCTCCCACATGGGTGGTAAATACCCAGAAACATGGGCCATCCTCCACTGCTTTTCCTAGGTCATTAAGAGGGAGCTGGATAGAAAGTGGAGCAGAAGCTTCATCTGCTATAGCATGCTTGATTCTCCCTTTGTTTTTCCAAGAGGTTTTCGTTAGGGGGCAGCACAGTGGTGTAGCAAGCTAATCCTTCACCTGTGGTGCCAGTATCTTATATGGGTGTTGGCAGCTATCCCGTCCACCTACCTGCTAATGGCCTGGGAAAGCAGTGGAAGATGGCCCAAGTTTTGGGCCCCTGCATCCATGTGGGAGACCTGAAAGATGCTTCTGGCATGTTGACAAGTTATTTTCTTTCTATACTTAAAACTTACTGCTTCATTAACAAAATATTTGAGAGAGTGAGAGAGCAGGATCTTCCAGCTGGTAGTTGATTTACCCAAGTACCTGTGGCAGCCGGGATCAGACCAGGCTGCAACCAGGGACCTGGAACGTCACGTGGATATTCCTCATGGGTGGCGGGGACCCAAGTACTGGAGTCATGTGCTCACTCCTGGGATGTACTTTATTAAGAAGCTAGATCTGAAGTAGAGTAGCCAGGATACAAACCAAAAGATTTGTTTTTATTGAAAAGGCAGATTTGGGCCCAGCGCGGTGGCGCAGTGGTTAAGATCCTCACCTTGCATGCCCGGGATCCCATATGGGCGCTGGTTCTAATCCTGGCGGCCCCTCTTTTCCCATCCAGCTCCCCGCTTGTGGCCTGGGAAAGTAGTCGAGGACGGCCCAAAGCTTTGGGACCCTGCACCCACGTGGGAGACCCAGAAGAGGCTCCTGGCTTCGGATCGGCATAGCATCGGCTGTTGCGCTCACTTGGGGAGTCAATCATCGGACGGAAGATCTTCCTCTCTGTCTCTCCTCTCTGTATATCCGCCTTTCCAATAAAAATAATAAAATAAATCTTTCAAAAAAAAAAAAAGAAAAAGAAAAGGCAGATTTATAGGGAAGAGAAGACAAAGATTTTCCATCCACTCGTTCACTCCCCAAATGGCCACAACAGTCAGAGCTGAGCTGATCTGAAGCCAGGAGCCTCCTCTGCATCACTCAAGCTGGTGCAAGGTCCCAAGGCTTTGTGCTGTCCTCTACTGCTTTCCCAAGCCACAAGCAGGGAGCTGGATGGGAAGTGGAGTTAGGCAAGAGACAACTGGAGCCCATATGGGATGCTGACACTTGCAGATGACAGATTAGCCAATTAAGCCATTACACCTATCCCCCAAATCAGGCACTGTTAATAATAGGATTTGGGTATCCCAAGTAATACCTTAACCTGTTGCATTGCAGCATCCTCCCTCACCTCTACTTAATTTACTTAATGGAAACTCTGCTATCACTTCCTTTTGTTTCCTGTGTAGATTGTGTGTGGCTGGTTTTGCTCTTGTGTTTTGGTTCATATGACTGTTTCAAATACTTTCGCGCAATGATTGTAACAACTTGATTTGTTTGCTTTGTCTTATTATTTCTGTATTTCATCCCTCTCCCTATGTCCTCGATTCCAGTCTCACAGGTTGGACTAGTTCATGTCTTAGAGGGCACTGAGACCTGATTCAGGGTCTCACAGTCTTTTTCTTCCTCTGTTTATTTTGTTCAGTTGCTCTGTTTTGCAAGTTAGCTTTCTTTGCATATGGAGCAGAGAATCTGCTATAAGTGTCATAGTATTTTTCACTTGTTATTTTCTTCTTTGGAAGTTTATTTGTTAAATATATATATATATCCTTTTGAAAGGCAGAGTTGCACAGAGAAAGAGGGAGATAGATTTCTATCCACTGGTTCACTCCCCAAATAGCCGAAAATGTTTGGGACTGGGCCAGGTCGAAGCCAATGCTGGAAGTTCCTGGAAGTTCCTTTTAATTCTTCTAAAATATTTTTTCATTTCTCTGATCGTCTTGATACTCTCCTTTACATCTCTGAAGCAGGGACACAATCCAGTGTTAACTGTGGTTTAGTCCTTTGTTTATTGAACGATTTGTTTGTTTGAAAAGCAGAGTGAGGAGAAGCAAAGGGAGACATGGTTTATACTCCGAATAGCTGCAGTGACGTGGATCGAACCAGGAGCCTCTGACTTCATCTGGTCTCCTCTGTGGCTGGCAAAGACCCGAGTAACTTGGCCTGTCTTCCGGCTGTTTTTCCAGGCATATTAGCAGGGAGGCAGGTCAGAAGTGGAGCAGCCAGGGCTGATATGGGATATGGGCGCTGTAGGCAGCAGCTTCATTGGCCCCTAATCCTTTTGAAATGTCTATAATCCATTTAATCCTAAGGCAGTTGAGTAATACATGAAATAACGTAAGAGGCAAAGATTTGCTTCCTATAGAAACCCACAGACAAGATCTGGACAGCATAGCAGCTACCCTAATACAGCTGGAGTGAGTCTTGTTTGATAGGCCTTCAGAAATTCAGATCACTGAAAACCACAGAGGAATGGTGGTTAGCATGAAGGAATTTCAGGATGTTGCCAGCACAGGTTGGCCGTGTCATTGGTGGCCCCATTAGAGAATGAAAACACCCCGGTCAGCTCTGTTGTCAAGATATTCTGGGTAGCTGGCATTTAACGCAGAAGTTAAGTCTCTTCTTGAGTTGTCTACATCTCATTTTGAAGTACCTAGGTTCCAATCCCAGCTCCATTCCCCATTCTAGCTTTCTGCTTATGTACATCCTGGGAGGCCATAAGTAACGGCTGGATCTTCTTGGGTACATCAACAGGTCCACTCCCGAAGTGAGCACAGCGATTGGGGCTGGATAAGAGCCTGCAACTCCGTCTGGGTCTCTCACATGGGTGGCAGAGCCCCAGCTACCTGAACCGTTACCCACTGGCTTCCGAGGCACTTTAGCAAGGAGCTGGACAGGAAGCAGAACTGAACTTCAACCTTCACTCCAGTATAGGCAGCTGGCATCACAAGCTGGCCCGACCTGTCGTGCTGGCCATGTAATTCCGTTTCCCATGGCCCGTTTGGAGTCTCCTGCTGCCTGCTAGTCCTCAGGGTCAGTGACCAACAAGTGTCCTCTAAACACGATCAACTTAGGTGTCCTCATAGATTCTTCCATGCCGTCTAGAGGATCTGGCATGACCCAGATATGCTTCAATTTGCACTCCTCAGTTAGATCTTAGGTACTGACCTGACAGCTGTGTACAGAATGAACCTTGGGGTCCCGGTGCAGTAGCCTAGTGGCTCAAGTCCTTGCCTTGCATGTGTCGGGATCCCATATGGGCGCCGGTTCTAATCCCGGTGGCCCTGCTACCTATCCAGCTCCCTGCTTGTAGCCTGGGAAAGCCCAAAGCCTTGAGACCCTGCACCTGTGTGGGAGACCCGAAAGAAGTTCCTGGCTATCAGCTTCATATTGGCTCAGTTCCAGTCATTGCAGCTGCTTGGGGAGTGAATCAACTGTCTCAAGATCTTAAAAAAAAAAAAAAAATATGAACCTTGGGAAACCCTTCTTGTCTTACACAGTGGTCATCTCCTTCAGAGGCAACCAGAAGTTTCATTTCGAAGGAAATTTGGTTGGCACCCCCACAGTTCTACGAACTAAAGAGACTTGAAAACTTTTCCTCTGTGTCTGACTTGCACACCTTCTGTTTGGACCGTGCCTCGGAAGGAGTGGAAAGATGGCTGCCAATCATGTTATCCACTGCTGATGGGAGCATCGAGCTTTTACCGGGTAAGTCTTGCTGGTGTACGTATTCACATTCAGTACGCGAGGCTGTGTGGATTAGAGCCTGGGAAGCACAGTCCACAAAGTATTAACTCAGTAAGATCAAAGCCCGTAAAATAGCCATGGCACTTACTAGAGCGAGAAATCCTGGACAATACGTTATATACGTGTATCTTGCACATTTTCTTCTTTCAAAAATAAATTTAGAGTCAGAGTTTTACACAGAGGGAGAGATTTTCGATTTCCTGGTTCAGATGGAAGCCAGGAACCTGAAGAGTTCTTATTCCAGTTCTCCCATGTTGGGGGCAGGGCTCAAGTCCTTGAGTCATCCTCCACTGTTTTCCTAGGCCCTTAGAAGAGAGCTGGATTAGAAGTGGAGCAGCTGGAAGTTCACCTGGCACCCATGTGAGATGCCGCCATTTACCTGCTATGCCACGGTGCTGGCCCCTACTCTTTAAGAATATTCATTTATTTGACAGAGTGACAGAGAAAGAAAAGTAGAGACAATACGGTCAAAGATAGGTTTCTTTCATCCGCTGATTCACTTCCAAGAGAGCTGCAATAGCCAAAGCTGCTCTAGGCTGAAGCCAGGAGCCAAAACTCCATTTTTGTACATATATGGCAGGAACACAAGTGCTCAGCCCATCATCCTTGGACTTTTCCAGGTGCGTTAACAGGAAGCTGGATCAGAGGTCAGGCAGCCAGGGCTCCAAACACTGCCCTGAAATGGGGGTGCCAGCACTGCAGATGGCAGCTTAATCCACTACCCCACAGTGCCAGCTCCTACACACTTCAAGTTTTGCATAAATGTATTTCCTAGACACTGACAGAGCTCTTTCTCATGTGTGTTACATTTCAGTTCTGAATAATTAGTGCTGGTAAGCAGGCGGCTCATTTGACCAGGAGAAGTCATTGAGGGCCGGTTGATGCTGGCCTAGTGCATGCCAGAGCTCTGATGGTGCTCCACCCTGGAGTTTTGTGACCCACCTCCCTTCATGGCTGCCTGCCTGATTCCTGAGACCAGTGAGAACATTTGCATCACAGTCTGCAGGGCCACAGGCTAGCAGCTGTTGTATCAGTGGTAGCTTCATTAAACTATTAGAACACATTAAAATAGAAAAAGTATAGTCATGAATTAATGTAAAGTTGCAGGTTGATGGCTAGTGCTCTGGCATAGCAGATGAAGCCACTGCATCCTATGTGGCTGTTGGTTTGAGTCCTGGCTGCTCCATTTCCATCCCAGCTCCCTGCTAAGGCACCTGGAAAAAGCAGCAGATGGTACTACTCTTTGGGGCCCTGTGATCATGCAGGAGACCCAGAAGAAGCTCCTGTTTTCTGACTTCAGCCAGCCCCAGCCCCAGTTGTTGCCACAAATTGGGGATTAAACCAGCGAATTGAAGATTCTCTCTCTTTCTGGAATTCTGACCTTCTGATAAATAAATTTTTTAAAAGTTACCTTACACCAGTCATAAATGCTTATGCATCCAAAGCAGATCTTTGGCAGGGATTGAGGAGGTGAGTGGCACAACTGATAGAACACAGAACAAGATGGCGGCTCAGTGCAGAAATGATTTTATTAATTTATACTGGGGCCACCATCCATGCTTTCAGGATGGCACACTTTGTCTAAGAATACACAGACTTATGGGCCCAGCGTGGTGGCCTAACGGCTAAAGTACTCACCCGCAATGCACCAGGAATCCCATATGGGCGCTGGTTCTAGTCCTGGCGGCTCTGCTTCCCATCCAGCTCCCTGCCTGTGCCCTGGGAAAGCAGTCCAGGACAGCCCAGGGCCTTGGGACCCTGCACCCGCGTCGGAGACCTGGAGGAGGTTCCTGGCTCCTCACTTTGGATCAGCACAAAACCGGCTGTTGCAGTCAGTTGGAGAGTGAATTATGGGACGGAGGATCTTCCTCTCTGTCTCTCCTCTTCTCTGTGTATCTGATTTTGTAATAAAAATAAATAAATCTTAAAAAAAAAAAAGAATACACAGACTTTGATACCCCAAATGAACCCAGGTGTGGTACAAAGTTCTCTTTAATTTTTAACTTACATGAAGCTAGCAGGTCTTAGAATAGTTTTTTTTTGTTGTTGCTGTTGGGTTTGTGTGTGTGTGTGTGTGTGTGTGTGTGTGTGTGTGTGTGTATTAACTAAAACTGAAGAAAGCAAGGGAGAAGAAATTAGCATAGAGTCTTGGTATGCTGTGATCTGTTATTTACAACTGGAAGAAAGCAAGAAGAAAAGACAACATTGAAGCTAGGGATGCTTCTGTTAGTTTCAATCAAAGGGAAGCAGGAAGGACAGACACTGGGTCTACTATTTGGTGTTCCAAGGTTAGTCACACACCCAGGTGCTCCTAGCTTGTGATAAGCCTCCTTGTCTACTGAGGCACTCAGCTCCTTCAGGTGAGATATTAAAAATATAAGAAAGGGGGCAGGCTTTTGGCCTAGTGGTTTAAGGTGCCCACATTCCGTGTCAGAGTTCTGAGTCTGATACCCAGCTCTGGCTCTTGACTTGTGCTTCCCACTGATGTGGACCCTGGCAGGTGGGCTAGAGATGGTGAAGGCTGCAGTACCTGGGTTCCTGGCACCTTCATGGGAGATTGGAACAGTATCCATGGCTCCCAGCTTCGGCCCATCACTAAGCCTGTTGCAGGCATTTGGGGAAAGAACCAACAGCCATAAGTAGTACAGTACACTTTCTCCCACTCTCTTTTTCTGCCTCTCAAACTGAAAAAGAAAAGACATTGAATAAGCTCATAAAGTCAGGGCCTTCTAACATCTTAGTTCCAAACAAGCTCTGATTTATGTGTCAGTATTATATTGGAGTTACTAGTAAAATAACACTTTGGAATTAAAATTTCATTATCTTTCAGGAGATGAGCTCTACTCGGAAGATTCAGACCTTTTAGAAAGAGTTTTGTCTACTGAAAAAACAACAGAAGAGGTCATGAAGGAAGGCAGGAAATTGCACCGGATAGTGATATACGACCCCCATCTTTATCATATCCACGTAAATATCCCGTCAAAGTACAAACATGTTTATCCTAAGAACTCCGTGGCAAGTAAGAGCCATTTGTAAGGTGCTGATGCTACTGTTCGTGGTCATGAATAATGAGAGTTGATTCAACTTACTCAAAACATAAGGAAATTGGTTACCTGTCAAAGTTACGATGCACTGTGTCTTCCATCAAGCTCTCTGGCTTATTTTATCCTCTAAAGCTTATAGTATGTCACGAATATAAAGCTTATACAGTATTAATGATCTTACTACCCAAACACGAATACCATGAGCAGCTTCTTGTATCAGAAGTTTCAATCAGGTGCTCACTGCCAGTGTTCCGTTGATCCACTGAATTCCACTTCCTTTCGCAAGGTGCCTTGGGAACTCCGGGTGACCCATGAGTTTCTTAACTTTCTGCTGGAATTAATTAAAGAATGTTGAGTTAGATGGTGAATCGCAGACTGTGACAGCCTCCAGATGATCATGCGGCTGTATTTTATCTTGATTAACATACAGTTATTTACAAAAACCAATAGCATTCGTTATTGTATTTCCCAATTTGTACATCTGTTTTAATATTTTAAAGAAATAGGAAGTCGTAATAAAAGCCATTGCTACTTTTACTGCAGAGCGGTAGTTATGCAAAGAGGGTTAGAGACATGTGGTGTTTTAATTAATGAGTTTTATTTTTTGGTACATTTAATGTAAATATTTTTCCACCTCTTTTAAAGAAAAGTGTTTACTGATTAAAGGTGGTTAAGGCTCATTCTTTTTCAAAATCCTTTACTAAGTCCTATAGTTGATTTCATTTTTTTTCATGTAATGTCTTTGTTCTCTACCAATAACATAAACACGATGATAAATACAAGTAAAGTGTGTGTGGTTTTTTATCCTTATTAGAGGAAGTAGTTTTCTGCCCTGGGCGCTTTGCTTTCAGAGAATATTTACCTCTACCCAGAACTTGTGGTGGTCCCAGTTGGTGGGGAGAGAAATCTGCTGCTGCCATTTGGTTGGGGGATGCCATGGGTACTGTGAAATAACCCACGATGTGAGGAATAGGCACCCAATACAGAGTTGTCTGTCCCAGAGTGAGAACACCACTCTTAAGTCAAATCAGTCTCTCTCCCTGTCTCTCTTGCTTGCTGATGAATAGTTACAACATATAAATTGTGAGAACTACAGATATGATTCCAGTTGACTTCTGAATCTACACAAATTCTTCCTGACTTTTGGGTTTGAGCTCTTTTCACTCCCACAGGGTGCTAGAATGTGACAGCTGGAAAGGACCCCTCGGTGTCCTCCGTGGTTTTGTCAGTGAGGACTCTGGAATCAGACCCACTTCATTCCCCAGGGCCACAGCCAAGAGTAGAACCTGCTGCTAGTGCCGCATCCCTTCACTGGTTACTCTGGCCCAGTGCTGGTTCAGATGTCCTGATAGTTAGGTGACTGGTTTTTCTTCTTAGGAAAGATACAGCTTTGTTGTTGTTCATCTCTGCTTCATCCCAGGGCTATGAGCAAGAAACTGGAATTTTAAGTGGATCCCAGGATTCAAACCCAGAACTCTGATATGGAATACATTAAACTATGTCTTATTTGCTGCTACACCAAGTATCTAACCCAATAGTACAACTTCTGAAAAAAAAAAAAAAAGCTTCCCACTAACATCAGGGTTGGGAGTTGGGCATGGAGGTGGGTTCTAGATGCAGATACTGAATTCCTTCATTCTCAGGGGACTACTTGGCTGACTGCAGTCTCATCTTGACTACTCACAGGATAGAAACCAGCCCATACAATCACACCCTACTAGACATATGTCCATTTCCAGCTCCAAACCAATCAGGATCAAGAAGTGTCAGGTCCTAGTGCCCTAATGCCCTGGACCTAGAGACTCCTGGACCTCCTAACACACCCAGAGTTGTGTAAGGTGAAGCTATTCAACCTTCCTGGGCTGGTGGTGATGAGCAACATGGCCATTTTAAGTGTGTCATGTGCAAAAGGAGTGAAAACCAGCAGTGACTGCACAGAACACTGAGCTGGGTGCAAACTGGTATCTTTTGCTAAGGGGAATGAGCCAGATCCAAGTGTCATACGCACCAGGGCATCAGCCATGCCTCCACCCCTCACCCCCTACCTCTCAAAAGTGAGCAAGTTCATGGAACTTTATCTTGCTGTGCTGTCTTGCTTGTCTTGGACCATGAGCTCCCAATGAATCCATTCTGGGTTGCAAATGGCCTCTTGTCAATATGTATTTGCAAGTTGATTCAAAGAATCTGGAGTTGGTAAAGCCAATATGATATATAAGTATTTTTATTTTATGGAAGCTATGTTGTACAATAAGTTTGGGAGTCGTCAGGCTCAAGTTCAGGTTCAGAACCAGGTAACCCCATAGAGTACGGTTCAACTCAAAACAAGTTTCATCACGAGCATTCCTGGGCAAGGTTCACTGGTCCAGTACAGACAGCGAGCCAGGGAAGTCACACTTGCCGGGGGGGGGGGGGGGGGGGGGGGGGAGGGGAGGAAATAGCATAGGGGGAGATGGATGGACCACTTCCACATGCCTGGGTGACCATGTGAGGGTATTGGCTGCCCAGGGTACACAGCACTGGACGTTTAGCCATCTTAAGTGTGGGAGATGGGGCAAGGTGGCAGCTCCTGTTTGCACACGCTTCTGATGGTGACTCAGCATTGGAAACATTTCTGGATGAGTGTTCGACCTCAGCAAAGACAGCATTAAGGTGAGTGAAGCTCTCCTCTGTTGTTTGTGGCCAGAGGGGGGCAGGAGAGAGCACCAGGACTTGGTCTGCTGCTTGGTGTTTCAAGGTTACCAGGTGTTCCTAGCTTGTGATAAGCTTTCTTGTCCTCCGATGCACTCAGCTCCTTCAAGAGGTGCTTATGCTCAGCCAGCAGGTATCACTTTTATAGCAGGAGACCTAGTCAGTTAAAAAAAAAAGTTTGCCCCCACGCTAAGAATCAGGAGAAAGCTACAAGCTGTATTTCCATTAAAATAAATTTTTTTGAGTACCGGCATGATGATTTAATGGCTAAATCCTCACCTTGAAAGTACTGGAATCCCATATGGGTGCCAGTTCATGTTCCAGCTGTTCCACTTCCCATCCAGGTCCATGCTTAGGGCCTGGGAAAGCAGTGGGGAGGGTGACCCAAAGCCTTGGGACCCACATGGGAGACCTGGAAAGAAGCTCCTGGCTCCTGGTTTTGGGTTGGTCTAGCTCTGGTCGTTACAGTCATTTGGGTGAATGAACCAGCAGATGGAAGATCTTTCTGTTTCTCCTTCTCTCCATAAATCTGATCTGCCTTTCCAATAAAAATAAACAAATTCTTCATTGGAAAGGCAGAGTGAGAAAGAAGAGATCTGTCACCCATTAGTTCATTTCCCACATATGCCCACCATAGCCAGGGCTGGGTCAGGCTGAAACCAGGAGCTAGCAATTACATCTGACTCTCTCACATGAATGGCAAGAATCCAATCATATCAGCAGGGAGTAGAATTCAAGTGCAGAGCAGCTGAGACTAGAACCATGCACTTTACATGGGAGACGGCCATCCCAAGCAGAGACTCAGTGAGTTGTGCTATGGCAATGCTAGCCCAAAGGTTCCATTTCCTTTGAGGTTGGGAACTGTCTCTAGGACCTCCCATTCATTTCTTTTTTAATAAGGCCTGGGCTTTCAGGTGTGTTGGCCCTGCCAGGTGTGTGGCCTGTTTATCCCTGGGTGAAACCCATGCTCCCTACAACTGCCTCCGTCCTGTCCTGGGCACCTGCCGCCTGTCCTGTCTGGTAAAAGTGGACCTGGCTTCTATCGTACAGGTTTCACTTACCCTCTTCTAAGGTCCTGCCTGAGCCCTCAAGTGCGCTTGTGTGGGACCTCATGGAAACAAGCTTATTTTTTAAACCGAGGGCTTGAGCATTCTGCTCTCTAAATATAGGACTCCACTAACTGGTCTCTGTACTAACTGGTCTCTTCCCCTTTTTGTTGATTGACTTACTAACCAATTAATACATTTTGACATAAAGTTAGTTAAGAAACTTTTTCTTCTTCCTATTGCTGAAAGGTTAAGGAATTCAGCTGTAAAAATCATCTAGGCCCAGTATATTTTTTTTTCTTTCATTTTAAAGTGACGTTATTTTATTGTTTGCTGTCTTATTCCTGGTCCCAGGTATTACTCAGAGCCCAGCTTCCTTGCACTTCTTGGAACCGTTTTTTTTAATTTCACACAGTGTAATCTGTAACTCACAGGGCCTCATCGTGAGGTGAAGAAACGACTCTGAGAAGCTACACCCGGTAGCTTCCTCCACAGCACTTAACTTCTTATCATGGGCCACAACCCGGCCTAAGATGGCGGCGGAGGCTGAGGAGAAACATGCTGGTGACAGAGACCTGGAGGGCCCGGGCGTTGGAAAGCCCAGGGGATGGACAGTGCATGTCAAGGGGAACGTGGCCGGTAGGCCTGGCGGACGGCGTTGATGTTCCAGCTGTGTATATTAACTGCTGGCTCCTCGCTCGATCCAGGCAGGCGCCCCCGGGGCAGGGACCAGCCATGATGTAGGGCTTTTGTCAGGCCTGAAGCCCATGGCTGTGGGTGCCAGCCTCGCGCCCCCAGCCCCGCGGCGAGAATCCCACGACGGGGTCGAGCTGCGCGCAGGCCGGCCGTTGTCAGGGCCGTTGGACGCTCCACGTGGTTCCACGACGCTTGGAGGCCGGCGCGGGGGCGGGCGCCATTGCGGTAGGCCCGAGGCGAGGGGGGCGGGCGCCATTGCGGTAGGCCCGTGGCGAGGGGGGCGGGCGCCATTGCGGTAGGCCCGTGGCGAGGGGGGCGGGCGCCATTGCGGTAGGCCCGTGGCGAGGCGCGGTGCGGAGGCCCGACGTGAAGGCGGCGAGCATCCCGGAGCGCGCACGCGGCGGCGGCGGCGGCAGACGGAGCGCGTCACCTCCGGGCGAGTCGAAGACGGACGTGGACACGGGAAAGCTGGAGTCTCCGTGGAGTCAGCGGGCGTGGGCCCCGCGGAGAGCGCAGGCACTGGGCGCTGTGCCGAGTGCCGGCGACCAGGCGGTGGAGGAGGAAGCACGGCTTGAGACGCCCTCCATGCCCGCCACGGGGCATGTGTTGCAGGGCCTTCGGGCCAGAGGCACGGGGAAGATGCTCGAGGTCCTGGTGCTTAAGGTGAGCGAACGCCCCGCCATGTGGTCTGTGGACCCCTAGCCTGTGTAGGGTCCTTGTGGGGGCCTTCCCAGTCCTTTGTACCGCCGCGGTGGGACCTCGTCAAAAGGAACGGACTTAGGGGTCCCTTACGGGTTGTTGACCTGTCTGCCACCCAGCCCCCACTACCTTTGGGCTCAGCCTGTGGGAAGAACCTGGCCTTCCACGCACCCTGTAGCAGGCAGTTGCGCTTTGGGAAGTGAGGGACACAGCAAGTGGTGGGGTATGTGAAACCGCCAGCTTGTGGTGCTGTTGTAGAAGGCGTTTTAGAACTTGGGTCTAAGCCTGAAGCTGACTTCCTTTAGAGGCCTACTCCAAGAACTTTAAGGGGTTTCAGATCTAACTGCTGAGCTCCTGTCCACTAGTCAGATGTTACCCATCAATCCTAAGGATGCTACGCACACGCAGTTCCTTCTGTGAAAGAGGGCTTTCTCGGTGCCCTCTCTATTTTAGCAGTAACAACAACAACAACAACAGCTAGGTTGGTTAATTTGAAGGTCAGTGGCCACATGGGCGAGCAGGGCTCCGAGCTCTGAGATGATCTTTGGCTTGTTAGCAGGGAGCTGGGTTAGAAGTGGAACAGACAGGACTGGAGCTGGTGCGCAAAGGGAATGCCCACACTGCAGGCAGCATCTTAACTTGCATTGACACAGTTTTTATGCATGTTTTGGTGATAGGGAAACAGGAAAGGAAAAACATCTTGTTACTTCTACCAAACAGGGCTGATTGAGGACTTTATAAATTTGTATTGGGAAACTGGCTGCTGGAGATACCAGATTCTTCAGATAGGATACTTCGTTAGCGTACAACTTGACCCAACAATTTCCTGCTTGTAGAAACCAAATTGAGATGTAAGGCGGCTTACCTAGACTGACCCACCACCGAGGAGCTGCAGTGCTGGGCAAAGCCAGCAGAGGCCAGTGCCGCATCCCCAGGAGCCCTGTGGTGGAGGCTGTGCTGTTCCTAACACAGGTTCCTTTTGGCTAATGAGGGCAAAAATCAGAGCTGATGAGCGACGTATGTAATGAGGGGCTGGCCTGGCCCAGCTGGTTAAGCTGCCCATCCGGCATCAGACTGTTTTCTGACCACTCGGCTTCTGAGTCACCTCCTGGTGGATGTGTGTGGGAAGGCAGAGGATGATGGCCTGAGCACTTTAGCCTCTGCCATCTGTGTTGGAAATCAGACTGGAGATCATGGACCTGCCCGGGGTCAGACTTCGCCTTTGTGCCCATTTGGAAGTGAGCAAGAAGATAGGTGAACGCTCACTTTGGATCTGAAGTGTGCACTTGGCCTTGGAGCACTGCCAGAAAGCATCCCAGGGAAGCTCTTGAAGGAACTGGTCACTAGAACCATTAATAACTGCTGTCTGGTAAAAGTGGACCTGGCTTCTATCTTCCAGGTTTCAGAAGCAGATTAAAGCATGATAACAAAACCTTCTAGCAGCTTCACAGGATCTACCATGCCTTTAACATTTTAAAAAATAATTTTTTATTTATGTGTTTGTATTGGATAAACAGCTGAAGAGAGATCTTCCGTCTGCTCGTTTACTCCAGAATACACACAGCAGTCAGGGCTGGGTCAGGAGGAAGCCAGCAGTGCGGGACTCCATCCTGGTCTCCCACATGGCACCCCAAGTACTGTCGACCGTTAACTGCTGCCTCCCCAAGGATGCATGTTAGCAGGAAGCTGGATAGGAAGCTGAGCAGCTTCTGTGTGAACTAGGAACTCTGCCCTGGGATGTGGGTGTCCCATGCTGGCGCCTCACTGCTGCTCCAGATGCCCAGCCCTGCCATTTTAAAAAATGCATCTTTCCTAAATTGGATTTTGAAAATTTTCAAACATAAAAAGTGTCACAAATAACTGTATGTATCAAACTCACACTGATTGTGATCGTTTTGCTGCACTTGTTTTTAGGAATACAAGTATGTAAAAAAAATTTTTTTGTGCTTAACTGTTTTGAAAACCAAGAACTCAGAGCACTTCAGTGTGTTGCTTCCTCTTGAAACAGTGTTGGTTTAACACTTGTCTAACGTACCATCTCAAGCCACACTTCTCCCATTGTCCTGATAAGGTCTCTGCGACTTGTTTCCTCTGAGTAAGAACCCTATAGGAAACTACACATTGCATTTTGTTGTCATGGCCTGTTGTCTCTTTAAGTTTAGGCTAAAGGGCTTTTTTTTTTTTTTAAATGAAAATGCTGTGCAAGTGATGTCACAACAGAGGACAAGATGCTTTCTTTAAAAAAAAAAGTTGATAACAGGCTAGCATTGTGGCGTATGAATTAAGCCACCACAGATGGGCACCCGTTTGGGACCTGGCTGTTCCAGCTCCTCTCGAATGCACCTAGGAAAGCAGTGGAGGATGGCCCAGGAGCTTGGGCTCTTGTACCCACACGAAAGACACGAATGAAGCTCCTGGCCATTTCAGCCATTTGAGGGCTGAACCAGCGTCTGTTCATCTGTCTCTTTGTATTTTGAATGATTAAAGACTTTTAAAAAGTACTAATTTAGAATTTTAACATCTTATTAGCATTATTAGAAAATATATTTGGCATACCAAAAAGGGATAGAAAACATGATCAAGGTTTGGACAGCTAACAAACTCATTGATTTCTTTGAAAGGTAGAGACACGGGGAGAGTCAGAGCTCTCCTATCCTTTGTTTGCTTTCCAGATGTCCACAGTAGCCAGGGCTGTGCCAGCACAACGCCTGGAGCACGGAACTCAAGCCAGGCCTCCCACATTGGTGGCAAGGCCGCAGTCACTTGAAGCATGGTCAGGTGGCCTCCCAGGGGGCGGCTTAAGTAACAGCAAGCTGGAATCCATATCAGAACCTGGACTGGAACCTAGGTACTTCACTGTGGGACCTGGACCCAACCTGAGCTTAGCTGCTACGCCACAAGCCCACTTCTGTTTTTTTGTTGTCGTTGTTGTTAAGATTTATCCATTTAATTTACTTGAAAGAGTTATAGAGAAAGAGAAGGAAAGACAAATGGTTGCAATGGCCAGAGATGGGCTGATACGAAGATGGAGTCTGGGAGCTTCTTCCAGGTCTTCTACATGGGGCCACAAGGACTTAAGCCATCCTCTGCTGCTTTCCCACACCATAATCAAGGAGCTGGATCAGAATTGGAGGAGCTGGCACTTAAACCAGCACCCTTACAGGATACCAATGCTGCAGGCAGAGGACTAGCTGGGTACACCACAGCACCAGCCTGCACCCATTTTTTAAATTAATACATAATCTATTTACAATAAAAATTTTTTGATGTAGAATTCTGTGTTTTGAAAATGCACGCCATCACATAGTCACCACCCTAGTCACAATTCACGAGAAATTTGTCACTTCCCCAAATCACTTAGATGAAGCTCCTTTGTATTGTTTCTCTACCAAAAAGGTCACTGTTTTCTGCCACTGTTAGTTTTTCCTTTTACCAGAGTGTCAGGATGTGAGATGACGGGTCCACAGTGACACAGCAGTGGGAACCTGTTGTCTCCAAAGACAGCACGTGGGTGCTGGTCTGCATGGTCCGTGTGATCAGTCCAACAGCTGCTTCCTTCATGTCGCAGAGAGCTCCATTGTGTGGGTGCGCCTGGGTTCACTCATACTAACGGAGAAGCCCATTTGAGTTTCCAGTTTGGGGAGACTTATGTTTTTGTAAAGACCCAGGAGTCCATTTGGGGAAATAACTAGGATATGATTACTTGTATGTTTAAATTCATGCGAAACTACCAAGCTGTTTTCCAAAATAACTGCTGTTTTTCTTTCCTGTCAAGAATATATGAGAGTTCTGCTTGCCCTACATCCCTGTAGGCACTTAGTATTGTCAGATTTATCAATTAATAGCCCTTCTAATAGTCAGGAAATGGCATCTCATGGTGGTGCTAGTTTGCATGTCTGTAACGACAATGTCGTTTCACAGGCTTGTTAACCATCCTTTCATCCAAAGACAATGAAAGTGAAGTAGCTGTCAAGACTGTCATAGTTTTCTAGTAATTTTGAATCCTTGAAGTATTTTTGAATTTTAAATTCTTTGTTGGATATATGATTTGCAAGTATTTTCTTCAGGTTTCTGGTTTGTCTCTTACGTGCTTCAAGGAGCAAAGTGTTTTACTTTGGATTTAATTTTTGCTTATATAAATTACACTTTTGGTGTTGTGTCTGTCTAATTGAGTCACAAGGATTTCCTCCTATTTTAGGAGTTTTATAGTTGTAGATTTATGAGCTGTTTGACTTAATTTTTGTACTCGGGGTCAGGAATGGGTGAGGGTGTTGTTTTGTAAGTCGATATCCTGTAGTTCCAGCATCATTTGCTGAGAAGACTGTTTTGTGTGTTGCCTTTCTTTGTGCCTTTATTAGAAATCAGTTAAACCTCATGCATGTGGGTCTGTTTCTGTTGCATTGAGTTAGGTGACTGGACTTGCCTGGTTGCTGTCCTCGTTTAGTCAGAAGGTCTTGAGACCTCCAACTGTGTTTTCATAGTTACCTTGGCTGTTCTGATAACTTTGGCTTTCCTGGATGGATCTGTTATTAGTCTGTTGATTTCTCACTACCCCATTCTCTGCAAAGAGAACAAAACCAAAAAAACTCTTGTGGACTTGTGTTTCTAGATCATGTCAGGGAACAGACAGCTGTTTTTTTTAGTTACCCCACAGGTGCCAGGTGGTCCTGCCCCCAACACGATGCAGGACACCATGCATCTCGCAGGGAGGGTGCACACTGTGGACCCCTGGGCAGAGTGAAGAATGGCATCCAGGGAGAAGAGAGGGTCCCGTCCAGCCCTGCTGCCTCCCTGGCAGATCCCATGGACTGAGCTCTCTGATCCTGCCCTCTGGGTTTCTGTGTTTCTGAGTGTGCTGCCAATGGTCCTCACTCCCTCACTCGCCTCCTGTCCTGGGCAGTTCCCTGAGTGCAGGTCAGGGACCACAGGGCAGTGAGCAGACCCAGCCAGTCACTGATGCTGTGACTCTGTCTCTTGGACGATCCTTCCTCCTGTTCACCTGGGACTCAGTGGAATCTCATGACCTCCACTTACTAGGAATCACTCCTTCATGAGAAGCGCAACCCCTGATCTCCATCCTGAACTGGCTGAGTAGTACCCGCACCTCCCAGAGTAGGCCACATCCATGATGAGTCGGTGTGGTGCCAGCAGCCCCAGACACATCAGGGCATCATGGAACTGCAGTTGCTGAAGTGGCTGACCGCCACTTGTCCCTCCACGAAGTTGGGTGACAGTCAGACTCAGGAGTCACATATTTGGGTAACACACAACAGTCTTATTCATTATCGAAAATAACCAGACATTCCTTCACCAAGTAAGAACAGCCATGCACCGCTGCCTGTGGAATGAAGAGCTATCTGTAAGTCACGAGGTTTCCCCGAAACTCGAAGTTGTAGGCTCCGGTGTTGCTCGTGCTTTTGCATGTTCTTTTGGTCAGTTTTGCAGTTGTACTCCCTAAGGACCCAAAGACTGGTTTCCCTGGGAGCTAACAAGTGGTTCAAGGGAATAATGCCACCACTTTTGCTGGTCTGCATTATTTACAGTTGGAACTGCTGTCATATCTGATGGTTTTTGACCTCTGACTTTGATTCCTGATTAGTGAGAAGCCTCCATGGCAGATGTTTTCACTGTTGTCCACGTTGCACTTGTCAGTTCTACTTCTGGGGGCAGTATGAGTGCCCCAAACTGTTCTGCTTAATCATACTCTCAGTTCTAAAAGCCAGCAAAGTGAAACTAAGGTTCTTTTCCTTTATTCCTAGCTGCAGTACCTGGGGGGCTTGCGCCTGCTTTCTCAAAGGAAGTGCTTCAGATCCTGGGGGACACTCAGCTAAGAGCACTGAGGGAGCCTTAAGAGGCAGCGGTGGCTTGCCTCATGATGGACCTGCCCTTCCCAGGATCCAACATGAGCTTTTTTTTTTTTTTAAAAAAAAGATTTATTTATTTTTATTGCAAAGTCAGATATACAGAGAGGAGGAGAGACAGAGAGGAAGGTCTTCCGTCGAATGATTCACTCCCCAAGTGAGCGCAACGGCCGATGCTATGCCGAACCAGAGCCAGGATCTAGGAACCTCTTCCAGGTATCCCACACAGGTGCAGGGTCCCAAAGCTTTGGGCCGTCCTCGACTGCTTTCCCAGGCCACAAGCAGGGAGCTGGATGGGAAGTGGAGCTGCCAGGATTAGAACCGGCACCCACATGGGATCCCAGCGCGTTCAAGGTGAGGACTTTAGCTGCTAGGCCACGCCGCTGAGCCCCAGCACAAGCTTTTAACTGTGGCAACTTCAGTACGTCTTTTTGGAACTGGAATTACCACTTGCCTACCAAGGATTAAAAATTCAAAACTCCTATGACCTTCACCAAGCAGTTTATTTTTCTCCTTACCTTTTCAACTACAATTTTTATTCTCCTTTTTCCTATACCATATGTTCTGTTCCTTTTTTTTTTTTTTTTGCTGTTTAATTGTTTTGGGTATTTGGGATCACTTGAGATTCTGAGGTTTTTCTGCTTGTGTGGTAGGGAGTGAGTTGAATCTGTAAATGTGGGTAGTTTTTTTTTTTTTAAAGATTTATTTTTATTATTTTTTATTGGAAAGGCGGATATACAGAGAGGAGAGACAGAGAGGAAGATCTTCCATCCGATGATTCACTCCCCAAGTGAGCCGCAACGGGCCGATACTATGCCGATCCGAAGCCAGGAGCCTCTTCCGGGTCTCCCACGCGGGTGCAGGTTCCCAAAGCTTTGGGCCGTCCTCAACTGCTTTCCCAGGCCACAGGCAGGGAGCTGGAAGGGAAGCGGGGCTGCCGGGATTAGAACCGGCGCCCATATGGGATCCCGGGCGTGCAAGGCGAGGACTTAACCACTTGCGCCACCGCGCCGGGCCCAATGTGGGTAGTTTTGATAACATGTACATATGTTTATGCCTTTCATTTATTTACATATTTTTATTTCCTTTTTATAGTCTCTAGGATTTTCTGTATTGATAATCATATCACTTTTATATTTAAAAAACAATTTTACTTCTTTCTCCCTTTTCTTTCTCCCTTTTTCTTGTCCTGCTGCACTGACCGGGACCCTGCTTGGAAGAGCAATGTGTGTGCCACTCGTAAAGCTTGTATTCTGTGTGTTCAGCTTTTCTGAAACTTAAATTTTCCAAAATTTGTTTATAGAATTTTCCTTTTTTGGGCCCGGCGCGGTGGCGCAAGTGGTTAAGTCCTCACCTTGCACGCCCGGGATCCCATATGGGCGCCGGTTCTAATCCCGGCAGCCCCGCTTCCCTTCCAGCTCCCTGCCTGTGGCCTGGGAAAGCAGTTGAGGACAGCCCAAAGCCTTGGGACCCTGCACCCGCGTGGGAGACCCTGAAGAGGCTCCTGGCTTCGGATCGGCATAGTATCGACCCGTTGCGCTCACTTGGGGAGTGAATCATCGGACGGAAGATCTTCCTCTCTGTCTCTCCTCTCTGTATATCCGCCTTTCCAATAAAAAATAATAAAAATAAATCTTTAAAAAAAAAAAGAATTTTCCTTTTTTGCCTGATTGTTTTAAAACCGGCCACAGCCTTAATCTGTAAGATTTTGCCTTTCCCTCCTCCTCTGGTACCCCCCTCCTTGGTCTGCCCTTCATGGCCTGCTTCCTCCACAGTCCTGTACGGGTCGATACCATCCTGACACAGGTCCAGTAGCCAGCTGCTTCCACCATTTTGTCCTCAATCTCCTTTAGGCAAATGGAACACTGTTTCAAAGCTGTGGAAAGGAGAAAGAGAAGGCAGACTAGTGGGTGTGAGAGGCCCATTTGCGATGGGGACAGGTGCTGTGGGTTACACAGCTACTACGGTTGGGGGGGTGGAGCTGCCGGTGACTCAAGGGCACCTCCTGGGGCGGGAAGGACTAAGGCCACATTGGGCACGAGGGCACTCAGGAGCCTGCCAAAGATTGCTTTTTCAAAGATTAGCATGTTTTTTTTTTAATTGTTTTGTGGTCACTATTATTTTCCATGATATAGTTTTAGTGGATTCCTCCCTCCCTCGCCCCTTCCTCCTCCCATGTTTCCATCCTCCTACCACTTCACCACATTCTTCTCACAGTGGTACAGTCCTTTAGTGAGTTACATGTTTAGCATCCTGCTGTTTAAGTGTATCATGGCATTGTGGATACAAAGATAGAAAATCCAGTATGGTACAGTCAAGGTGGAGAGCCCTCCGTTAACTCAGGAGTTAGAGAGATTGCTGTTAGGTCCTCACCTGTTCTTTACAGGGCTCGTGCAGCTGGAGTCCTTTCCATTGACCTTTTTCCTGACCATCCATGCACTTTCATTTCCTCACACGGTAATTGTGTTACTGGATGTCACAGTTGGGTGAATGGTGTCGACTCGCAGATTAACTGCTTCTGGAGGCTTGTCTGTACCATGCTTTGGTGTTTCATGGCCTTGGTCCTGCTCGGAGGTCTCTGCGGCCCCGCATAGGGCTTCTGTGCTTTCTGCCTTTTCTGTCCTCTATAATTTAGCAGGACACCCACACCCAACTCTGTTTTACAGGCATGCAAGTCAAAGCCTTTTTTTTTTTTTTTTTTTGGCGTCAAACATTAGTTAGAGACTGACTCCTGGTAAAGGGGAGGCGATTGCACTTCATTCCCAGCGGTGCAGAGCTGCCTGGTGTATTAAAGGGAGGGCTGGGGGTGGCACAGCTCGAGTGGAGCATCAGAAGAGAGTGTAAGGTGTTAAGTGCAGTTATTCCAGCTCTGTGTGCTAGCCAGAAAGTGTGGCCATGGAGCACTCCCACAGAAACTGGGTGTGTGGCCCTTTCCTCCTTAGGGCTGGAAGGAATGGCTCCTGAATGGAGAGAAGTCTTCACAGCTGCAAATTTGCAAGCCACGTTGAGTGAAGTGCAGCAGATCAGGGCCTGTCACAGCTGTTTGCTAGAACAGTCCTGGCGTTGTTGAGCTTTCTCAGAAAGGCTTGCTTGCTTATTTATTTACCTGTTTTATTTAAGAGGTGGAGTGAGAAGGAGAGGGAGAGGAGTAGAGATCTGCTACCCGTTGGTTTGTTTCCCAAATGCCAGCCATTGCCAGGACTGAGTAGAAGCCAAAGCTGGTAGAAGGAACTCATTCCAGGCCTCCACATGGTGAGGCAGAATACGGCGTCATCAAGGCATCAGTGCTGCCTCCACGCTCTGCATTAGGATGCTGGAGTCAGGAGCTGGAGTGGGTATTGAACCTGAGATTTCTGCTGTGGGAGGCAGGGAGTGTCTTGACTTACAAGCCAGATGCCTGCTGCTTGGGTGTGCGCTCCAGTGAATGACTGCCGTCATCCTGGGACATGCCTCCTGCAGGAAGTGGAGGAGTGTGAAGGATTGAGTGGTATTACAAGCCCAGAGTTCTGGGTTTCTCCTGGGCAGCAACTAAAACTGTATGTTTCTCAGCCCTCCAGCTGCTGAGCTGCTCCATAGTCCTTTGGCATCTCCCCATTGCAGTCCAGCACCTGGTGAGGGTGGGGAGGGTTAGGGTTACGGTTACACAGACTTTAGAGCTCTCTTCTGTGGAAGTGTTTGGGAATTCCCGTCCCCCACCCCTTTCCACCTGCACTGGCAGCCCTTATTCCCCAGGGCACATTATGGCTTTCTGTGGAGTTGTCACTCAGTACCTGTGATCAGGGGAGAAATGTAACCATGGATCCCAACCAGGAGGTTCCTGTCGGAAGGATTGCCTCTCTAATATCTGCCACTTGTGGTAGCTCTTCACAGTGAGTTTGTGTTTCTCCAGGGTTTGTACTTGTGGCCTGTGGATGACTTACACGCTCTTCTGCCATTGCCAACACCAGAATGACTGATGTTCCTTATTTATTATCGGAATAATGAAGCATTCGGAAAAATAGGTTACTAAGATTAGCACTTCTATTGCTGCCACTGGTGCCTTGGACCCCAGGTCTTTGGGATGTTTCTGCTTCCAGGCCCCATTAATAAACAGAGTCATGTTATCAATTCAAATTTAACTTTTGATTTTATAGTTGTGTTTTTCCTCCAACAATAAAGATTTTAATTTCTAATTACAATAAATATGTAGGATATGTTTTAGAAAGTCAATTGAGTTTCAATCTCATTCCTTTTATTCCAATCTTCTTCTCTCCTATAGGTAATCATTTGTATTTCTTTTGTTTCATCTGCTGTCATTTAAAAAAAATTAGGAACAGACCATACTTATATTCATATCTATTTCTCTTTCTTGCAAAAAGCAGACTACTGAAAACATTGTTCATAATCTTTTATACATATGGATATTTTAATATATACATCTAATCCTTACTATACTATCACTATCTATACATGTACTTAAAAAATTTATTGGTAAAAGTGGAAAACTTTCACATACATCACAATGCAGAGTTAAGATACTACTGTTATTTCCCATCCTACCCTCCCTCATGCCTACATTCCACAGCCCCCCTCCTTCCTTTTTCATTTTTCTCTCCAGTTTTTAAATGACATGCTTTACTTTATTCTCAATCACAGTTTTAACTCTCCATTAGGTAAAGATCTCAACATAACAACAAAAAACCCAAAATGAAACAAACAAAACATCCTGTTCCTTGGGTGTGTAAACAGAGGCTATCAGATCTCTCAGTGGCAGATCCAGTGATCTCCTCTCAGTGGCAGATCCCATGCACACCAGTGGGTCCTTGGCCCAGATTGACTTTGTCTACCTCTTTCCCTGGCAGGGACAGTATTCTTGCCCAGCCAACGCCCTTTCAGGTTCTTGCTGTTGGGTGTTGCAGCCCAGCCACACCTGGTCCACACCTCTGGGTCTGCACCGCTCTGCCGTGGTTTGGCAGGAACCAAGACCTAGCCTATTCCATCCAACATCCACCTTGGCTCTTGCGAGCAGCAGTGGGTGCTGGAGTCTAGTCCAGTCTGGTGCTTTCCAGACCCTGTCCACATCCATGCCGATAGAGACTGCAGCCATGTCCAGCACAGCACAATGCGCCCATTCTGGCTCTCAAGCTCAGTGCTGGGAACCCCAACTTAGCTGGGGTGACTGTTGACCTCCCTAACCAGGCCTGTCTCCATCCACAGATCTTGCACAGGCCAGCAGAGATCGCAGTTTCACAGCAGTGAACCCACTTACCCCCCACAACACATTCTGCCCCCAGGCCTAATTCTCCCGTGTGTTGGTTAGTGTCATGATTTAGCCTAACATAAAATAAATCTGGGTTGCCCCCAGACCTAATGGCCAGCAGACTCAGAACTCCATCAGTGGCACACGATGACTCCACGCAAGCCCGATCTGGAGTCACCTCCTCTGCTGTCAGGTGCGCTGAGCAAGAGAATGCCCAGGCAGGCCCTATCCGGAGGGGCCCACTGCCACTGCCAGGTACACAGGGTCAAGGTTACTCCAGGCAGGCTGGATCTGGAGTTGCCTCTGCTGCCACAGAGTGCACAAAGCTGGAGATTCTTGAGTTAATGATTTCCAGCTCATTCCAACAATGTCAGAAAGATACATAGCATGATTTCAGTATTTTTTAGGATTTTTTTTTTTAATTGGAAAGGCAGATTTACAGAGAGGAGAGACAAAGAGAGATCTCAGATCTGCTATTTCAATCCCCAATGGCCGGAGCTATGCTGGTTCGAAGCCAGGAGCCTCCTACAGGTCTCCCATGTGTGTGCAGGGTCCCAAGGCTTCAGGCCATCCTCTCTACTCCTTTTCTAGGGCACACACAAGGAGCTGGATGGGAAATGTAGCAGCAGGACACGAACCAGTGCCTATGTGGCATGCCAGGACTGGCAGATTGAGGATTATTGAACCATCAAACCAATGCCAGGTCTGGCAGATTGAGGATTATTGAACCATCAAACCAATGCCAGGACTGGCAGATTGAGGATTGTTGAACCATCAAACCAATGCCAGGACTGGCAGATTGAGGATTGTTGAACCATCAAACCAATGCCTCAGCTTTTTTTTTTTTTTTTTTTTATTTGTGAAGGCTTGCTTTATGTTATAACAGGTGGTCATTTCTAGAGTAGGCTCCATGAATTGATGAGAAGCATTTGTATTCTGCATCCATGGAATGATATTCTGTAAATATCAATCAAGTCTGTTTGGTCCATGGTATATATTGGCTCTATTGTTTCTTTGTTGATTTTCTGTCTAGTCAGTTTGTCCAGTGATGAACGTAGGGTGTTGAAATCCCCCATTATTATTACATTAGAGTTTTTATTTCCTTTTAGACCATTAACAAATGTTTTATACAGCCAGGTGCCCCGGCACTGGGTGCATATACATTTACATATACATTTAATCATTATATAATGCCTGTCTTTGTATAGTTGTATTAAAGTCTGTTTGGTCTCATCTGAGCTACGATGGACTATGTCAATCTGTGGATTCTTCAAAGACCTCATAGTGCTTGGAGTGGCAAGATTGGCCGTGATTCATAACTGTTCAAATATCAAAACCACTTGAGCAAGAACCTCAGAGCATACCCTACATCTGGGACCTGGGGAGGGTGGGAAATTGGGTGGGCCTTCTCCCTTAATACCGCCCTTTAAACATGAAGGAAACTATATGGAAAAAATACTAGTCTTCCCCACTTTCCTGTAGCCTTTGAACCTTTTTACCCTAATTAACTATGTAAAGATTGTCAAAAAAAAAAAAAAAGTAAATAAGGAAAAAAAAAAAGTAAAGTCTGTTTGGTCTCATATTAGAATGGCTGCCTGGGCTTGTTTTTCTTTTCCTGTTGGCATGGAATATCTTTTTTCATTCTTTCATTTTCAGTCTGTTTGTAATACATGTTTGTTTAAGGCTATAGGAGATCAAGGGAAATCTATTTGCTTTTTGACTTGTAACACTTAATTGAGAATTATGTATTGCTTATATACTTTGGAATTTTGTCTTTGGTTCTTTGGTAAGAAAGCTTAAGACTTTGTTAGAATATTTAGAAAATATATGATTCTAAGGTTTGTTTGGCTTTAAAACAAGTTCTATATTGTTTCATTTATCTTTTAAAAATTTTGCAGGTTGAAGATCCAGATTGCTTCTGGGTTATTATAAAAGGCTACAGTACCTTTTTGGATCATGAAGTTGACTATCAAAAACTAAATAAAGCCATGAATGACTTCTACAACAGCATGTGTAAAGACATAGAAATAAAACCATTAATGTTGGAGGAAGGACAGGTATGTATCTAAATGTACTTTCGTTATGTCTTGAAATACTCACCAGGATGTAGGGGTGGAACTTTGTCTCGTGTTCAGTGTTAGACCTCTTGCCTTCCTGATTCTGACTTCCTGCTAATGCAGATCCCGGCAAGTGGCAGACAGCTGCAATCACTGGGTCCCTGTCACCTGTGTGAGAGGTGTGGACGGAGCTCCTAGCTCACCACCTTCACCTCCACGGCTGTGGGCCTCCAGCAACAACAGCACATGGGACTGTTTTTATTTGTCTCCTAAATAACTTTTTTCTTTAAAAAAAAGAGATTAATTTATTTTATTGGAAAGTTAGATTTACAGAGAGAAGGAGAGACAGAGGGAAAGACTTTCATCTGCTGGTTCACTCCTCAGGTGACCACAGTGGCTGGAGCTGAACTGATCTGAAGCTAGGAGCCAGGAGCCTTTTCTGGGTCTACCATGTGAGTGCAGGTCCCAAGGCTTTGGGCCGTCCTGCACTGCTTTCCCAGGCCACTAGCAGGGCCACTGGGATTAGAACCAGCGCCCATATGGGATCCCAGTGAATGCAAGGCAAAGGACTTCAGCCAGTAGGTTATTGTGCTGGGCCCCCTAAACACATTTTAAAATGTATTCTGGCAGCTAACATAATGCCATTAGTGTATTTTAGTATTTATGATTGATGCTTGTGTTAGGTTCTTTAATGGCATCAGAGTTGGTCTAGTGGAGGTGGGGGGCGGGGCTTGTGTCTGATCCCTGTGGGTCATTGTGATAGAATGTTATCCCAAGCCAGGTTATATGAGCCAGGGCATGTCCCTAGAGAAGCTCAACAAAGAAGGCCTGGAATTTTCATTTCTGGGCCCGCTTCTCCCTCTGGTTGTGCATGGTTTTGTCCAGCTCAGGGTTCTTTGTTCTCTGTACTGCATATTGGGTCCTACTTGCCTTCACACAGCCTCAGCTTCCACTACTGTTTTCTGATTTTCTCCCAGGTCAGCCATTTCATACACCTCTGTAAATGCACACTGGGGAAAGGTGTATAAACTTATTAAGAGGGAAACAAAATCTAACCTGAATTCCTTCACTCCTGCCCAAAAATACTGTTAAAGACTAATTCGTTGTTTCTCTATACCAGTGACTCACTGAAGGGATGAAATGGGGCCAGATGTCCTGTTAAAATAGTCCATATTTGGGAAAGTTTGATGACTTCCTTCAGGTGAATGTTTAATCAGGAGGTTTAACCTCTGTTCTTGAATTTATGTGGAGAGTGAGTTAGATATGAAATTCTATCATGTATTCTGTGAACTTCTCTCACTGATCTGAATTGGGAAATAGTACCTTATGGTGATGATCAAACGGACAGCTGGATTCAGAGGGCCGGCTTGATGTCTCTCTCATGGTGGAGTTGCGAGTGTTTCACCCTGTGAACTCTGTGCAGTGATCATAACTGCCTGGATCCATCGTCTTTTATTTTCAATATGGTGGTTTTTCCCATTCTGTAATCACAAGATGGAATTCTTCATTAGAACTTTCCTCTCAGAGCTGTCATGATGACTCAACAGGTTAATCTTTCAAACTAGCATGTATCGGATGCTATAGGTGTCGGTGTGTGTCCTGGCTGCTTCATTTCCCTTCCAGCTCCCTGCTTATGGTCTGGGAAAGCAGTGGAACCTGGCTCAGGTTCTTAGGACCTGCCACCTACATGGGAGACCTGGAGGAATCTCCTGGCTCTGGATTGAATTTTCAAAGGAAAATACATATTATGAAAAAACTATGCGTGATCTTCAAAAATAATTTTTAATTCTATTTTCTATGAATTGTTTTAAAGGTTTATTTCTTTTGTTTGAAAAAAAAGATTGAAGCAAGAGAGAGGTCATCTATCTGCTGGTTCACTCCCCAGATGGCTACAACAGCCTAAGCCAGACCAAAGCCAGAAGCCTCGTCTAAGTTCCCTTGTGCGTTAAAGGGGCTGAGACGCTTGGACCATTCTCTGCTGCTTTTTGTAGGCCACTAACAGGGAGCTGGTTCAGAAGTGGAGCAGCTAGGACAGGAACCAGTGCCCATATCGGATGCTGGTGTCAGACAGTGGCTTTCCTGGCTGTAGCACAACACCTGTCCCTTATTAACTCTGATTTAAAAGTTTAAAAATTATTTGGAAAGAAGAAGGAAAGAGGGAGTGGGAAGGAGGGAGGGAGATGGAGCTTGATCTTCCAGCCTCCAGCTCGCCTCTCAGACATCTGATGCAGTAGCAGCTAGGTTAGACCGAAGCAAGGGACTGGCAGGGTTTCCTGTTTGGGTGGCACAGATCACGTACAGCTTCCCGTGTTGTAGATTAACAGGAAACTGTGTAAGAAGTGGATCCGGGACTCAAACCCAAGCACTGTTATATGGGATGTGGGCATCTTAGCTGCTGCACCAATCTCTTAGCCCTCCATGAGCTCCCTGAAGTACCTTTATGTGTCAGGCAGTAGACTTGGTGCTGGGACTGTGACAGTAAAAGACAAACATCCACGTCATGGTGGAGTGGAGAGCCACCAGCTGTGGTAGAGTACGTAAGGGACGCTTGTTTCACAGCCATCTGTGGGCTTGGTTTCCTTCTAAACCAGAAAATGTCTGAGAGGCAGAGAAGGAGCAGGCAGCCCAACCCTCTACTGGCTCATTCCCCAAATACCTACAACAACTCTGTGCCAGAAACTGTGTGCTGGGCACTTAATCCAGGTCTGCCAAGTGGGTGGCAGCAACCCGACTGCTTGAGCCATCACCACTGCCTCCTGGGGGTGAGGGCATGGTATGGGTATGCATTAGCAGGAGGCCAGAGTCAGGAATGGACCCCAGGTCCTGAAATGTGAGAGGTGGGCACCCTCACCGTGGCTTTGCTGCTGGAGGGGAAAGCAATGCGTTGTCTTTGTTTTTCCTTCTAAAAAAATTGTCCCTGGTTAAGGAGTTCAGATGACTGTGAGATGAAAAACAACGAGGCAGGATCCAGGCTGCCGGTGTTTTCTCAGGGGCTCTCTTCCTGGGAGGCAGTACTCAGCTTGGACACTTTCCTGCACCCCTCTCATCTTGCTCAAGGCATGTGTAGACTGAGATGATTTGTAAGAGGAGCTTTTGGTGCTCCGATTATGTGCCTGGAGGTTTTTGATACTGAACGTCATCGATTGACACAGTTTGATACTGTCTCGTAGGTCTGCGTGGTTTATTGTCAGGAACTGAAGTGCTGGTGCAGGGCTGTCATTAAGTCCATCATGTCTTCAGCAGACCATTACCTGGCAGAGTGCTTCCTTGTGGATTTCGCCAAGTACATTCCAGTAAAATCTAGAAAGTACGTATGTGTGATCTGTTTGTTTGCCTCACCCTCTTTAATCCTCCGACTTGAAACGAGAATGTCAGTTTCTGAAGCAAGGTATTGACTTTTTTGGAGAAAAGAAGAAACAGGAGTTTTTGTGCCTCAAGAAATGAAAATGTGAAGCAGTCATTTGGTACAGTGGTTGAGCCACTGCACTGGAAGCTGCATCTCATGTGGGAGTGCCTGGATTTGAGTCCCAGCTCCCTGAGAGTGCACGCCCCCAGAGGCAGCAGAGGATGGCTCAAATGGTTGGGTCCCTGCCAGCCATGTGGGAGATGGGTCAGCATGGGTCAGCCTGGGTCAGCCTGGTAGCGTTTGAAAAATGAACCAGTGGGTAGGCTGTTTCTGTTTTTCCGTGTGTGTTTCTGTCTTTCAATACAAAGAAGGGAAGACTGCAGGTTTCCATTCGGTGTCCACCGGTGAGAGGAGCAAGTGATTCTAACGAAGATGCCGGGGGCAGCTCTGGCCCTTCTCCACCTACCTTGCCGCGATGGGGCCAGGGTCGGTTTCGGCTGTTCCCTCGGCCTCTCCTGGGTGTCCTTGGCCAGCTGTTCTTAGCTGTCCTCTCAGCTTGCGTGGATGGTGGGGCGAGTTCTTCAGTGCAGCCTGCCTGTGAAAAAGACACTACCAGGAGGTAGAGAGAAACTTGAGACTCCACAAAGGAGGGAGTTGATGGCCAACCTCGGGTGGCAGGGAACAGTGCCCACTCAGGTAGATAGTCCTCACAAAGTTAGGTGGAGGGACAGTTCAGGGTGAGCTGGTATCCATGGGGTGACGGTGAGCCTTCAGCACAACGCAGTGTTAGTGCTTTGTGATAGTTGTCTTAGAGAAAGAGGCTATCAGTTTAACAGATGAACTGAAGAAAAAGCAAGGCCAGGGGGACTTGAGTTCAGTAAGAGATGTCTCTTCCATGCAGGGGTTTGGGGGCGGAGGACATGCAGACACTTAAGGGAGAAGTTAGGTGCCTCCCAGCTTGGGAGTCTGCAGCTCTGTGACAGTTGCAGAGCTAGTTACTGTGTTTCACCATTTGGGGAGCTTTTCTTTTTATGTTTGGTATTTTGAGTGTGCTTTGGGCAAGAGAATTGGAGAGTTAAATACAGCTCTGCAGCCTCTGCTGTCTTTTAGGGAATATACCAGCTGGAAGCTGAAATAGGCTGAGAGCTGGAACCCAAGTGTTCTGACTCAGGATGAGGGTATCCCAACAGGAAATTGAAATGCAGTGTGTCTGTCCCTCCTTTCTTTCCTCTCTTCCTTGCTATTTATGATATGAAAGAGTGACCAAAAAGGGAGAGGAGAGATACAGAAATATTATCTCCCATCCCTTGGTTCACTCCCCCAGGACTGCAAACAGCCTGCTGACACCAGGAGCCTGCAGCTACATCTGGTCTCTCCATGTGGGTGACAGACCACCTTCTGTCGGGCCACCTTCTGCAGCTTTCTCAGCTAGGCTCCAACTGGTACTTAGGTGGACCCTGGCATCACGAGGGGTGGCCACTTAAGGGGCCACAAGGCTAGCTGCACAGCATTTCTTCACGTGAGGAGTCACCTCAGATACATTTTTCCCCTTAAATTCCTGCCCCCATGCCGTGGAATTTTAGTGCTGCAGGTACTCTGAATGACTATGTGGTATATTCCCACTTTGAATAGAAAGATTTTTTCCCCTGTCCTTCAGGAACCTATGCTTGTCCACTTGGCCAGATGACCCCAAGCACTGTTGTAGACTGTGTTAGAATCAGAAATTGCTGGTTATTGTTTGTTTTATAGAAAATATGCTCATTATCTATGGGTGAACTCTAAAGGAGGGTTTTCTGTCACATGTCTGTTTACAATGGAAATATTTCTGCTTCCTTTGTAAGCATCCGAGTTGCAGTGGAATCCTTTATGCAGCTTCCCTACAGAGCAAAAAAATTCCGACTGTACTGCACGAAGCCTGTTACATTACACATTGACTTCTGCGAGGACAGCACCGAGTTTGTGTAAGTACAGGTTCTGAAGTGGCCTTCAGTTCAGGTCTGCGTTCGTGTGCCATCCTGGCCTATGGAAGGGTGAGCAGGGCTTGAGGCTCTTGGGTTATGCTGGAGATAGTCTCTGGGGAAACACTGGGCCAATGTGGCAGATTCCTGGGCACCACCTCCCCCAGGGCTGTCAGTGAGGGGGCTTTGCATGGGCCCCGAGTGCTGTGCCTTTCACTTAAAAAAAAACTTATAAAAAGAAGTAAAGAAGAATTTTTATAAAACACAACTGGGGGACTGTTTATAAGAAGTCTCCTGCATCCCTCTGTCCCCTGTCCTTCCTCTGTGGCCTGTGCAGCTGCAGGATTCTTACCCTCTGTGGGTGATGTGCGCACGCTGTGAGCCTGGGTCCCACCTCCCTTGGTGTGCTCACACACGCTGAGCCTGAATCCTGCACTCCCTCGGTGTGCTTCTGCACTGTGAGCACCTTGTTGGGAAGAGGAAAGAGACTCCCATTTTAAGAATTAACTAACAAGTAGTGCTGGAAGTGCTTTGCAAGTCATTTCTTTTTCCTTGCCACTTCCAGTCTTTTTCACGCATACCAGTGACTGCTGTGCTTTCTGTGTTAACCAGTCACATCTTAATAGCTAGGTTTCAAGCCATTTTGTGCTATTCATTTCCATACTAATGCAGGTAAATCCTCATAAAACCTGTAACTGCTGAGAGGTGTACACACACACACACACACACATACACACACACACACAGCAACTTTTTCCTGGTATTTAGCCACTGCAGGTGTTTGCCCAGAGTGGGTCCTTGTACGAGATGGTGCTCTGCTGGGCAGTGGTGTGGTCGCTGCTCCTTGGGGAGCACCACCAGGGGCTTGACTTAGGCTTCTGTGTTGTGTGGGCAGCCACCTCCCACCTGCAGCTCCTCTGGGTCTTTCTCCTGGAGCGTGGTGTCAGTGATACAAGAGGCCAGTGGGAGCAGTCAGTGAAGACTCCATTTGCACAGCCTGGCAATGCTGTATTGTGCTTCCTGAACTTAGAAGCTGCCTCTTTTGTGGGTGCCCTATGGTTTCTTTGGAGACCCTGTTCTCCTCTCCCCACCATCTTCATCACCACAGTTCTCTTGCAGGGTGAATGCATCTCTCCTGGAGCTAGCCTCAGAGTTGTTCTAATCAGCCAGCTGTCTCTGCTTGGCTCAGTGTGCCCCACCAGACTGCTGTCCAGATAGCCTGCCCTCCAGCCAGCCCATTCCATGCTTACACACTGTGTCCTTGGGAGGCCAAGATCAGACAGAGAAGCTCCTCTGCTAAGTCCTGGAACAGCCAGCTGCAGGCCATCGAGGGGTGGTTTGGGCACCAGCCTGTGATGCCCAGCTCTGTCCCTGGACTTCTCACTCCCTTGTTGCAGGGCTCTCTTCCCAGAATTAAGGAGGCCTTTTGCATCCTGGGGTAGACCTTGTCCAACCCCAGCCTGCCCCTTGGTGAAGGACTTAAGAGTAAGTTTTGTTTTGTTTTTTAAATAAGGACATTGGGTCCTCTCAGGTTGCTTCTCCTTGTTTTTATGATTTAGCTTTATTTGGAAGAATTGCGGGAGGGAGAAACACAACGATTTTCCATTTGTTGGTTTACTCAGATGACTGTGACAGTCAGAAGCTGTGATTGTTGAGATTGACTCAGGCCAAAGCCAGGAGCCTGGAACTCCATCCAGGTCTCCCTCATCTATAGCAGGCGGCTAGGATTATCAGCAGCAGTAACTAGATTGGGAGTGGAGGAGCTGGGACTTGAACCACTGTCTATGGGGGTGCCAGTATCCCAGGTGGCAGCTTTCACTGTGCCACACCACCAGGTTTCACCACTTTATTTGCACTCACTATTATCAGGAATAGTTTTAATTATGTGTATTATGATTTGTGATAGTTTGTCAGACTAGCAAAAAAGACTCAGTTTTTACTGTCATTGGGATATCTTTTCCCATTCAGCATCACTGATAGGCTTTTGAATCTCTGCTTGTCTGCAGTGGTCCTTTTCAACTTGTGTTTTTCTAACTTGCAAACTTGGGTTTTAGGTGTATGCTTACATGTGTGTGTGTTAGTGTGTGTTTATGGAGAGAGAGAGAGATTTATCTGTTCATATTTTAGATTGGTTTTTCTCTGCAGTTGTTTGCACTTGTTAGGAATCTACTGCATTTTGTTAAGAAAAGTACAGGCATTTTCAGAACTACTATGTTTTGCTGCATCCTTTTATAAACCCTTTGTAACTTTTTAAAGATTTATTTATCTCAGAGTTATGTAGAGAGGGGAGGAGAGACAGAGATCTTCCCTCCAGATGGCCTCAGTGACTAAGGATGGGTCACCCCAAAGCCAGGATCTTCAACCACATCTCTGAGTGGGGTGGCAGAGGCCCAAGAACGCGTGTCATTCTCTGCTGCTCTTCCCAGTGAACAGCGGGGAGCTGAGATGGAAATGGAGCAGCTTAGGACATGAACTGGTCCCCAGTGGGGTGCCAGCTTTGTAGGTAGTGGTTCTACCCACTGTGCCACAACACCAGACCCTGTAATTGTCTAGAAGTAATGAACACGATGTCTTTCATGGGAAAGGTGGAAACAGCTAGTACTTTTGAACATAGGTTCTGTCCCTCCACGGGCTGAGTGTTTTCTCTACTTTTCTTCATTTGAGCATGACACAGTAGGTTAATCAGGGCTTAGGATCCTGTGTTCTCACACTGGAGTGTTTGGTTTGAGTCCTGGCTGCTCCACTCCCAGTTCAGCTTTCTGCTGAGGCACCTGGGACACAGCAGATGGTGGATCAGATGTTTGAGTCCCTGCCATGCTGGGGAGGGCCCTGAATGGGGCTCCTGGCTCCTGGCCTCATCATGGCCCAGGCCGTGGAGAATAACCAGTGGATAGAAGTGATGTTAGTATACTAGTCTTGGGTTTTTATCTAATGAAGTTGCCCGTTCACTGTTTCAGACCTGCCAAGAAGTGGGACAGTGCTGCTATCCAGTACTTCCAGAATATTCTGAAAGGTAAGCTGGTGTGTATCTTGGCAGCCTCTGCTAGGACAGGATTGGCCATGTGTGACCCTCCTCAGAGGTTTTCCTGGTTCACCTGGGGCTGCTTCAGACACCTGAAGCAGTGCTTGGGCACACCTGCAGCCTGGCAGGTGAATGTGGGCATCAGTAATTGACAGCCAAAGTGAGGAAGGGGTTTTGTGTGGAGGAAGACCTGCGTGGTAATAATGTCTGCCCCTTAGTCTGCGGAAAAGCTGCAGTGCTGCAGGCAAATAGCTGTGGATTTCATTGGGACAGCAATTGTGGAAAAGCCTTGATATTTTCAGTGAGCAAGACTGTACTAAGTTGATGTTTGTTAGCTAATAAACAGTTTGACAGCCTGTGTAATGGGCTGTCTTTTTCATGTCAGGGGCTATAACATAGTCTGTTTTTGTGGTGTCTCTTCTAAACTCTTGTAGTCAGGGGTCTGGTGATTGACTGTGCCTGTCTCTTAAGGCTGTCCAGAAGAGTTAGGGGGTGTGTAATGCCTGTGGGGCTGTCTGGCATGTCATTGGGTCCTGCCCTATCCGGGGCTACCCTCATTGGAGAAAGGGAAAGCCACAGGCCTTGAACTTGGGAAGGAGTAGATTAGAAGGGTCACTAGATTTGGGATTTGGACCTTGGGGGTCCTCTGGGGCTTCTGGAAAATGAATGGACGGCCGTTTGGAGAGCCAGGAAGTACCCTGGAGAGGAGGCCTTTGTCGGGTGGCGGGAGGATGCTGCAGGCGAGACAGAGGGCTCGTGACTCAGCGCACAGGCGAAGGCTGTGGCCGTTTTGGGGCTGGATGCTCTTCCGTGGTTGGCAGAAGATAGCAGGTGGGAAGGACCGCAGTGTTCGCAGCTGATTTGGGTTTTCCTTTGTGCCGTCTAGCAACCACCCAGGTGGAAGCCAAACTGTGTGCTGTGGAAGAAGATACTTTTGAGGTTTACCTTTACGTAACTATAAAAAATGAAAAAGTAAGTCATATTTTAAACTATTTAAAATTTTGCTTTTAGTAAAACAATGACTAACTAGCATGGAAAGCAGTGTAATTCATGCAGCGTCGCAATCTTAATCTTTCAGTGTTTTAAGTCCGAAGTTAGCCAGGACTGTGTAGTTTGTTTCGATTACTTTAAAAAGTGACTTCATTTTATTTAGTGATGGGCAAAAATTCTTTGTTGTGGTGTTGATTCACTGCCTTTCCCTGCTCTGGGGTTTGCTCACCGTGTGTGCTTTGTGGCCACGTAAGTGCAGAGAACACGGACAGCACATGTGAGCCACCTGCAGATCTGCTGCTGTGTAGCCCAGCTCTGCACCTGGGAGGTGTGACAAGTTCTGGGCGTCCTGGAGCTGACAGGGGTGCCTGCCTCATTAACTGAATTTTTAAAAACTTTGATATGATTTTAAACTTTCAGAGGAGCAGTGAAAAAAAAAATGGTGTGGAGATTTTTGTTGCTGCTGTACCTGGTTTTCTTCATGTTAGCCTTGTACGGAGCTGGACTGTGGTCATTACAATGAGAATATCATGGGTAAATATCATTGAAGAGTCCATTGGCCGTAATTGAATGTTGCGGTCTCCCCACTAATTTTGTTCTCTGACCCAGAGTCCTGCATGTCTCTGATTGTCCTCTCTAGTTGGTCTCCTATGGTTCCGGGAGAGCCCTTCCATCTGCCTTCTGCCCTCATGACCCTGACACTTGCGAGGAGTACTGGGCAGCCGTCAGAGCATTCTTCACCTGGTCAGAGGGAGCTGTGTGTGAGTTGGCAGTGGTATAGCAGTGATGGTGACCGTGAGCTTCTCAGTTCCTCACCTGCAGGAGCTGCAGCTGTTTGTGGCTTTGGTCACTAGTGGCCTTCATGTTGGTCACCTGGGTAATGTGATGCTTGCCAGGTTTTCCCTTGTAAAGAACTGCCGTTTTTCCTTTTGAAACTAGTGTCTCCCATGGAGAAGCTAAGCAGATGCCTGTCACTCAGTCTTGCTGCTGTGGGATTTACGTTTTCCATCATTCCCTCTGCAGTTTGAAAACTTTTTGTTTAAAAGGGCAGAGAGGCTGAGGTCTTCAGTATGCTGGTTCACTTGTGAAATGCTGGCATTGGCCAAGCCCGGACCAGGCCGAAGCCAGGCGCCAGGTGCCAGGAACTCGATCTCGGTCTCTTGTGTGGGTGAATGGGAATCAGACACTTGAGCCATCATTGGGTGCCTCCCGAGGTCTGTGTTAGCTGGAAGCTGAATGGCAAGCAGAGCTGGGATTCAAACCTAGCATTTTGACATGAGGTATAGGCCTCCCAAGCAATGCATTGGTTAGCCACTGCACCAAAGGCTTGCCCTTACATTTTTAATTACAATTGTATATTTTAAAAAACTATCCCTTCTTCCCCACTTATGAAGTTAATCAGCAGTTTCCATTAATATGCCCTTTGGTTTATTTGTTTTGTTTTGAGGGAGATAATCTCCCCAAATTCTTATTACTGTCCCACTCAATTATCTCAGGCTGGGCCCGTGTGAGATTCTTTAAAGTGACTTACGTCTTCCTTCAGCGTGACCCCTCACTGTTTGCTTCCTGGTGCCACAAAATGCCCCAGGACCATTTTGTCATTTTCTAGACTCAGCCCTGTAATCAGCCACTTCTTCAAGAAGCTCTTGTGTCTTTAGTTAAAACGCGATATTTAGGTACTGAGACAAGGGCATCAGGTGTGCCTACTCCTCCTGGGATGTCATTGACGGTCCATCCTCAGCAGAAACAGGAACACGAGTACACACACACAGACATACCCACATGCTTAATCTACACACATGCTTAATCTTTCTTCCTGCTCTGTTCATCCACACCTGTGTTAAGGACCGTGATCCTTCTGATTTCAGTCTAGTAACCATGGGGTTCATTCTGACCCTCCCCTTTCTCTATTCTTTTTACTAATATTTACTTCATTTGTTTGAAATGCAGTGACAGGGATAGAGGGAGAGATCGAAAGATCTTCCATCTGCTGGCTTGCTCCCCACATGACCACTATGGCCACACTGAAGTCAGAAGCTAGGAACTTTATCTCACCCTCCTACCAGGGTGAAAGTGGCTCAAGCACTAGGGCCATCGCGAGGGCCCATTAGCAAGGAGCCAGATTGGAAACAGAACAGTTGGGACTTGAACCAGGTCTCTAGTACGGGGTGGTGACATCTGCAGATTGTGGCTTAGTTCACTGTGCCACGTACCTATCCTTGTTCCTGACACTTCACTCCTACAGCGAGAAATATTTTCTAATTTGTCACAGTATGCTTACCTGAGTCACATGAAATTTTTTTCAGAAATGTAAACATTGCTATAAGAAAGAGATTTGTCTTCAGCCTACCATATACAGACAAAATATTATTGTAAAAGTTAATTTGCATCACTGTTTTTTCTTTCTGTTCATTTTGAGTTTTGAGTTTTTGTTTTTTTTATTACAAAGTCAGATATACATTTTTTATTACAAAGTCAGATATACAGAGAGGAGGAAAGAGAGAGGAAGATCTTCCATCTGATGATTCACTCCCCAGGTGGCCGCAATGGCCAGAGCTGGGCTGATCCGAAGCCAGGAACCAGGAACGTCTTCCAGGTCTCCCACGCGGGTGCAGGGTCCCAAAGCTTTGGGCTTTCCCAGGCCACAAGCAGGGAGCTGGATGGGAAGTGGGGCTGCCGGGACTAGAACTGGCACCCATATGGGATCCCGGCGCATTCAAGGCGAGGACTTTAGCTGCTAGGCCATGCCGCCGGGCCTGAGTTTTGCATTTTCTACATTCTGGTTGATTTTACCTATGATTTTTTTCATTGCTTATGTCACAGTTCAGTAAAAAAAAAAAAACAAAACCACCACTTAATTGTTGGTCATAAGGGCCAGCCTTGTAAGACGTCTTTATTCCTAAAAGCCTCTTTTGACCTCTTCATTCAGGGTTATATAAAAAAATAAATTTCTTTCTCACTGCCTGGATTGGTGTGCTGAGAAGATTTGCGCTGACTGAAGGCTGAGAGGTCCTTGTTTAGCTGAGGGAGGGTTTAAAATGGACACATGAGGTCATAATTGCCAGAGAAAGAGGATTAGGGCCAATAATCCTCCTCAGGCTCGTAAAGGGTGTTGTGTTTTTTTGGCCTGGCATCTTTCCTTCAGCAAAGTGCTTGTTGCACCTGTCAGTGGTCAGCTCGGCACCTCATCAAGTCCTGTGCTGTAGGGATGTGATACAGTGTATTTCTCCATCTGTTTATTGCTGCACCCTTTAGTTGGGGCCAGTTGGGCTGTTACCAATATTCATGTACAAGTCTTCAGTTAACCTGTGTTTTCATTGTTCTTAGGTAAATACCTAGAATGCTATTTAGGGTTAGTTCTGGATAATGCTGGAAATTATAATAAACTGCCAACCTGTTTTCCAAAGTTGATCATTTTAATTCCCGTCAGCAGTGTATAGGATTCCAATTTCTTTGCATTGTTTTTGTTTTAAAGATCTATTTACTTCTCTATTAATTTATTTAAGAGAAACAGGGGACGGAATGAATGCAAGCTTCCATTGATTGATTCCCCAGAAGGCCACAGCATCCAAGACTGGGCCAGGCTGAAGCCAGGAGTCTGGAATCTTTTCCAGATCTCCCATGGGGCTGGCAGGGATCAGAGCTCTTGGACTGTCCTTTGCTGCCTTCCGGGGGAACTTATCAAGGGACTGGTTTGGAAACAGGAGCTAAGACTTTAACTGTTACCTAGATGGGATGCTGGGGATGCCACTGTGACTGCCCCTCTCTATGCTCATTCTGATCAAAGTGTCATAGTGATTCTCAGAGGTTTAAATTGTGTTTGCCTAAAAAGCAAGTGATGTATTCGTATGCTTACCTACCATCCTGTGTCTTCTTCGGTAGCTCATTTTTGCCCATATGTAATTGGGAGGGTTTTTTTTCATTGAGATTTAGAAAGATCCATGTTCTCTGTGTGTGTTGAGTTTCTGATGAGATACTATTTGTCAGCCTTCCTTTACTGTGAGTGCTTTGTCCTGGCTGGGTGGGGATAGCACCCCAGTGCCTTTGTGAGGATTGTATTCCGTGCAGATCATTGCTGCTTCATTGGCAGAGCGTTGGGGAGAAGTAGTTAGTTTATCATCACCACAGCAGGAATCCTGAGATCTGCTTCCACCAAATTAGGCTCTATAAAATCATTTTGCTGAAGATAATAATTTGTGCTTAAGTCTGAAATGCTTTCTTCAGTCACGTGACAGTATTTATCTTACCATCTGTGAAATATGTCACATCCTGCAGGTTTGCGTTAACGACGACCTGGTTGCAAAGAACTTTGCATGTTATGCATCACCCAAGGAGAGTAGGAACTTGGATTCTGCAGAGGAACCTCAATTCAACGTGAAGTCTGCACCTTTCTCCAGTAAACTCAACCCAGCACTTACGCTTTGGCCAATGCTTTTGCAAGGAAAAAGTTTCCAAGGACCAGAAAGTGAGTGGATTCTTACCAAAATGTATCTTAAATTGCTTTATGATCTTGCTATATTGGTTATGGAAACCTTGCCCCACATGGAGACAGACTTGTACTCTGTTTAATGCTTAAAGTTTAATCCTGATGAATCTGCTACAGATGTTGAGGTTTTAAACCTGTTACTGTGTGTTTATGTGAGACCAGGAAGAAATAATTCTTATTTTTGCATCCTGAGCTTTCAGAAGTCCAAATGTCTATAGCATAAAGCTGTTAACAAAATAAGTTGTTGAATAAAAGTTTTAGATGCATTTAAAAATATTTATTCGAAATATTTCTGAATATGGAATTTTTCCCATGCTTATGAAATATGGAATCAGAAATAGGGAAATCTTTTAGCTGCTGATTCACTCCCCAAATGGTCAAAAGGGGCAATGCTGGGCCAGGCCAAAGCCAGGAGCCTGGAACTCCATCAGGGTCTCCAATGTGGGAGACCACGTGGGGTGGCAGGACCCAAGTATTCGAGCCATTTTTCGCTACCCTCTCAAGTGTATCTTGGGAAGCTAGATAGGAAGAGGAGTAACTGAGACTTGAATTGGCAGTCTGTGTAACGAGTAGCCGCTTAACCCTCTGTGCCACACCACTGGCCCCAATTTTAGGCATTTATATTATTTATTTTTAAATATTTATTTGAAAGGAAGAGTGAGAGAGAGGGAAAAGCAGAGAGCATGATCTTCCATCAGCTGTTTGACCATTAGATAATGGCTGCAACAACCAGACCTGGTCCAGGCTGAAGCCAGAAGCCTGGAGCTCCATTTGAGTCTCCCACATGGATGACAGGCCCCAAGCACATAGACCATCCTTCGCTGCCTTCCCTGGGCACAGTAACAGAGAGCTGGATTGGGAGAAGGGCAGCTGGTACTTGAACTGTCACTGTGGCACGGTTTGTCAGTATTGGAAGTACCAGCTTAGTTCACTGTGCTGCAACGCTTGTGCCATAGACAGTTTATTTTTAAAATTTTATTTATTTATTTGAAATGTTAACAGAGAGGGGCGGGTATTTGATCTCCTGGTTCACTCCCCAAATGACCTCAGTGGCCAGAGCTGGGCCAGGCTGAAGCCAGGACCCAGGAGATTCTGACAAGTCTTCCACGTAGGTACAGGGCCCAAACATTTGGTACATTTGCTGCTCATTTCCCAGGTGCATTTTTCAGGGAGCTGCATTGAAAGCAGAGCAGCCATGCCTGGAGCCAACATACATTTGCTCTGCCAGAGTCACAGGCAGTGACTTTATTGGCTATATCACAACAATACGGTGCCCTACTACCCTGACACCATTGGAATGACCCTGTACATAAGGTTTGAGAAGTGTTGGTTATGGCCACTCAGATTCCTGTGTCTACTCAGGAGCACATCAGAGCACAGACAAGAGCAGGCCATGTAATTTAATGTTTCCTTTGTGTCTTGAAGTTAAATGCATCCTTTCAACCAGATTTGCATGGTTTCCATTTGCTGGCACAGTCTCTACAGCATACGTGGTTGGTGCAAGGATGTTACTAGTGACCTGTAGCCAACTGCCATAATACTGGGTGTGTTCTATTAGTTTGGCTGGTAATCTACAGATTGTGAAGGCTGATTAGAGGTTTGTAGGTTTCTATATCATTCGAAATGGAATCAGCCATGATGTAGACACCATTGGTGGTAACTGGCCCAGACAGAGGTTTTACCATAACAGGGAACAAGCAGGCTTGTTTGTGTGTGGTGTGGGTTGATTTCAGCCTGACCTAGGCCAGTGGTTAGCATGTGTTCTCAGTGTACAAAGGCGTCTGTGAGTGAGTTTTACTTTAAACAATGACATGTAGGCCGTGAAGAAAACACAGAAAAGGATTCCCAATTTTAAGCTTAATGTTTTGTAGATATTTGATGAACCAGGGTGTTAGCCGTGGGTGAAATCTGTTTCCTATAAGAGCCAAGGGCCAGATTGCGATGTAAAGTTGGAAGCTAGGAACTCAGTCTTGGTTCCCATATGTGTGGTAGGAACCTAATTACGTAAGCATCACAGCTGCCTCCCAGGGTGCACATTAACAGGAACCTGGTGTCAGGAGCCTAAGTCAGATATTGAACCCGGCCACTCAACTACTAGGCCAAATGCCTGCTCTGCCTTATATATTGTTAAACCAAAGAGTAATGTTTTGCTAATAGCTGGTTCAATGACTAGCACAGAAGGGCTGTCTGTAATAGTGATTTTCTCCTGTTCATTCTTGTCTCATCCTCAGCTGTTTCCCATAGATAACTCTATTTTAAAGCTCTTTAGTTTGATACCTAGCTCTGAATGTTAACAATAATTACATAAGTGTGTGTGTGTGTGTGTGTGTGTGTGTATGTAATTACTGTTTCAGGCTTGTCAGTTTTAGACTGTGTTAAATTGTGTGGCATGTAAGCTCCTGTCCAGTTACTTGCTCCTCAGCCCTTTGTGGTATAGTTAGCTGCTTCTTTGCACTGTACATCCGTCTTCTCAGTAAGATTACTCTATAATGGTCCCCAGCGCATGCATGCACACATGCACACACACACACACACCACTCAGTAGTAAGTTGCTGCTGTGAGGTCTGTTGTTCCCTAATATCTGAGTGTATTGCCATGAGATAGGGACACTGTCCAAATGTTCACAGCAGTCATCAGAACTGGAGTGCTATTAGATTTGTTTTTATTGAAAAGACAGTTACAAAGAGAAGGCGAGTCAAAGAGAAAGATCATTCACTTGCTGGTTCACTCACCAAATGGGGCCAGAGCTGGACTGGTCTGAAACTGAGAGCCAGGAGCTTCTTCCTGTGTCTCACACCCAGATGCAGGGACCCGAGGATGTGAGTCAGCTTCTGCTGCCTTCCCAGGCCATAAGCAGGGAGCTGGATTGGAAGTGGAACAGCCAGGACATATGGGATGCCGGCACTTGAGGGTGGCGGGTTAGACTTAACAGGGACGTTTGTGTGCGGTGGAGGTGCGGTTGGGAGCTCCACGCTGGTGCTTGTGTTGTTGCGTCCTGCTGTGGCCGCCATCACTCTGCAGGTTTGCGGGCTGCTGAGCCGAGGAGGTGCCCACCACAGCACCTCAGCAGCCCGTGCGGCTCGGCTTGGGGCCGGGCAGGAGGGGTGGGTGAGCACTTGTTGGAGGGTCTCCCGCATGCGGGCAGGCGCGAGTACAGGAAGTGGGGACGGCTGGGCAGCTGCCTGGGAGATGTCTGTGCTAGTGCGCTGCGGCAGCCCTGGCGGTCAGGGAGGAGCTGAAGCAGGCCAAGGAGCTCAAGGACGCTGAGAAGTACTCATTCATGGCCATGGTCACCAAGGCACCCAAGAAGCAAATCCAGTTTGTCAATGAGTTCAAGTTCTTTACCAAGACGGGCTGAAGGTCTCTGTCTCGCTCCATCTCACAGCCCTCCACTGACAGCTACGTGCAGCTCACCTGCACCCTACGTGGACAGCTATGATGATGAGATCCTCCCTAACCTTGGGGGAGTAAACAGCAGACCAACTCTAAGGGCAGCAGCAACTTTCTTGTGAAGAACATCAAGCAAGTGGAATTTGGATGTTGAGAGATAGGGACTGCAGAGGAAGACGGGCCTGCTTTGATATCACTCAGAAGCTGTGCCTGGGGAGAAGTCCTTAGCTGGTGCTGAAGTACTGGGCTGTATGCACATCACATCCCAGACAGCAGTGTGGATGGAAACATCCTGTGCCCTGGGGTCCAGTGCCACTAGTCAGCTTGTGACTTCTACTCAACTCAGAATGAGGTGGCTGCCGCCCTGTTGGAGGTTGGAGTCGTAGGGTCTGCTTGGAAGGGCGAGGTGGAAGATGACTTCTAGTGGTGTATTGATGGCTGCGGGAACATAGATGGGTGGCAGGCCAACAAGATCCTAAATGATGAAGGAAACGTAACCCACTGGGTTTATAAGAAGTATACAAGCGTGTTTAAGAAGATCCGAGGCATTGTGGGGAGAGCCTGACTGGTACTCACTGGCTGTGTCAGCTCTCCAAGGCTGGGAAGTGCTGCGTTCCAGCCATGAATGTCAACGATTCTGTTTCCTAACAGAAATGTGATAACTTGTCCTGCTGCCAAGAATCCATGCTACACGGCGTGAAGAGGAACACAGATGTGATGTTTGGTGGGAGTCGAATGGTGGTGTGTGGCTCTGGTGAGGGGGAAGAGGTGGGGCCGCTGGGCTGCTCTCAAGACCTTGAAATGATTGTCTGCATCCCAGAAATCAACCCCTCCTGTGCCTGCCTGAATAGGTTCAGGGTGGCGAAGCTAAAGGAAGTCATCCGGCAGGGTGATGTAATAGCTTACTCAGGAAATTAGAATGTGATAACATGGGAGCACCTGGACCACATGATAAACAGTTGCATTGTGTGCGACAGGGGCCACTCTAACACTGAAATCAATGTCACCAGCCTCTGCATTCTTAAGCTGAACTGGGAGCCAGTGTGTTCCCAGGTAGACCATTTTTGAGGACATCAGTCTTAAGTTGGTACCTTACTAACAGGAAATGCTAAGGTACTTTGTGTGGGGAACAATCTGCAATGTCTGAGTTGCCATGTCTTAGCAGCTGTGGTCAGTGTTCATCCACTTCCTCAGAGGGGCGGGGATGGCACCCACCAGCCAGGTAGGTCAGTTATAGAGGGTGCGTGTTCATTTCCCTTAGAAGTCCCAAGTGTTGTTTTCTGAGTCAGAGATGTGTAACGAGTGAGTATTGCTTGCTGAGATCTAGGAGGCTCACTGGGATTTACCGTAGAACCATTCCATCACGTCTACTAGACACTTTTTCATTTGTCTAGTTCTTAACTAGCCTGCGTCCTGTTAAATGTTGTCCCTTAGCATTTATTTGTGTTGTATTTAAAAACAAAAAAACTGAAGTGCTCCTAGCCCTGCACAGTGACTGCGAACCAGCCCTGCATGGTGACCCTGCACGCCTGGCCTCCATGGTGATCCTGCAAGCCTGGCCTCCATGGTGACCCCATAACCCAGCCCTGCATGGTGACCCTGCACGCCTGGCCTCCATGGTGACCCCATAACCCAGCCCTGCATGGTGACCCTGCAAACCTGGTCTCCATGGTGACCCTGCAAGCCTGGCCTCCATGGTGACCCCATAACCCAGCCCTGCATGGTGACCCTGCACGCCTGGCCTCCATGGTGACCCCATAACCCAGCCCTGCATGGTGACCCTGCAAGCCTGGTCTCCATGGTGACCCTGCAAGCCTGGCCTCCATGGTAACCCCATAACCCAGCCCTGCACAGGGACCCTGTACCCTCAGACAGTACTCAGATTTGACTATCTTGTAACCAGTTCCTCAATAGCAAAAGGATTCACTCAAGCGTCATCTGCTGTGTTTCCATTCAATCTGGAACGTTCTTGGTCTTTCCTTAGCTTGTGACCTTGACACTTTAAGTTTACAGACCCATTTACCAAGTATGATGTCATCAGTGTTGCTTTATGCAGATTCTTCAGAAGCCACGCCTTGTTCTTCCTGCCCTTCAAGTGACATGAGTTGCACAATGATGCATTCTTGATGGAGTTAACTGTGTGGCCTGGTGGAGGTGGAGCCCCCGGCTTTTCCACTGGAAGCTGTGCTGTTTCCCTTTTTGAGTGTTTTGTAGGCAGTTGCTGTGAAACCTTGCAGCTGCCTCTTCTTTGTATTTACTTAGGTATTTATGAACGTGTTAGCGAGGATTCCTGTCTGTAACCCAGAAATCAACAGTTCCTGCAAGTTGCCTTGGCTCTGTACTGGACCAGATCCAGGGAGCCGGATGTGGTGATTTGGGTACTGCTGCTCTGAGGCACTTTGAGCAGACAGAACCAGGGATGTGTATGGTTTTACTTGTGTGTAATACTTGTGAACACATTTATATCTCTTATCTTTTGTCTGTGTATCAAAGGTTAGGAGTTGATGTATATGTCTGTCTATACACACATTCGCTAGATCTGTCCCTATTTGGGTATCATTAGATGTTAACATTTAAAAAAAATATTTATTTGAAAGGCACAGTTACAGAGAGAGAGAGGATAAGAAAGCAAGTGACATCTTTATCCTCTGGTCTCTGAGGAGCCAGGCCTGGGCCAGCCCAAATCCAGGAGCTCAGAAGTGCATCCATTGTTCCCATAGGGTTGGCAAGGGCCCCAGTACTTGGGCCATCTTCAGCTGCTTTCCTAGGTGCACAGGCATAGAACTGCTTCAGAAGCAGAGAGGCTGCGAATCAAACTGGCATAGGGGATGCCGGCTACTGGCAGTGGCGTCTTAGCTGCCAGGCTGGATGCCCACCCCCCCTTTTTTCCTATTTAATTATTTTTTAATTCTTTTTTGTTTGATTGCCTTTTTATTTCCAACTGCTTTGTTCTGTAATTATTATTTATTATTTTATCTCTTGTTTTAAATGTGTGGATTTTTAAATCAAAAGTCCTTATCAGACTTCTGCTGTATCTCAGGCATGACTCTTCCCCCCAACTCTTTACTCATTATCATCTGTCATAGCATTGGGTTACTTTGTGACTTTTGTTTGAGGGCTCATCTTGTTTGGATATTTTTTCTTTGTGGATTTCAAGTGCTGTGTCTATTCTATCTCTAGTTTGGAGTTTGTATTTTCACTGGAGGAAATGCAGCTTTCTGAACAGGTAGTGTAATTCCTGACCCCAGGCTGCACGTTAGACATGTTTGGCCTGCACAGTACTTCAGAGGAGTAGACCTGAGTGCAGAATGATGTTGTTCTCTGCCCCCCACAAAGAAGTGACATGCATGGTTGTGACCCTGAACTTGGCTGAAACTGACTTCACAGTTGTGTATTCCAGTTACAGTGTATCTCCCCATTTTATAATGCTTCTGGATTCTGTGGTCAGGAACACAGAGGGGCCCCCAAGGAGGGTTTGGCATTAATTCCCAGTGTCTCAGGCCTCAGGTAGAAATGCTTAAAGGCTGCTTGGCAACCAAACACTTGGATCCGTCTGAAGATCACACAGTCACCTTCTAGCAATTGGTGCTGGTTTGGTTGGGAACAGCCCCCAATAGAGGCTACCATCTGGCCTGTGGCAGCCAGTGCTTGTGGTTGCTTGGGCTTCAGCAGCACGGGGGCCGGGCTTCAGCCGCGAGCCTCCAGGAGAGCAGGCCTTTCTGTCATGTCGCTGTAGAGTCACAGATCCCATCGCACTGTCGGAAGTCACATTGTAAGAAGAGCATGGGTGTTGTAAGCTATAACTGCGGCCTTCTTTGGAAAAGATCTTTTTTCAAATTGGGAAAATGTGTTTCATTTTAATTAAATTTTATTTTTAGAATCTTTTTCTTAACAATGTTGAAATAAGACTTTTGAATTTAGTATAAGCCCTATTTTGTAATAATTTCGTGTGTTAAGATTTCATACTGGTGTTTTCCTTGAATACCTTTCATATACTACTTCCTATCAATTAATAACATCTTATAAAATAGCCTTTTTTTAATCACTGTTTTTCTTTCTCAGATAAAACTGGGAAGTGTAACATGGATTCCACGGGAGACTCACCAGTAAATCAATCTGAAAAGAAACAGCAGTACATCTGTTTGAAAGATGTAAATAAGGTTGTGTTTTTAAAATGCTCGTTTTATGCACAGTTTACAAAATGTTAATAATAATCTTAAAGATATGTTAGGAACCCAGAGCATGGTTTCCTTCTGTAAATCCTTGACTCTGGTGGTTGTGTTTGTGGACAGTACAGTATGCATGTTTGTGTCTTCTGAAAGAGCTCCGCTCCCCTTCTACCAAGTTCTTACTGATGGTGACTAGTGACCTCGCTGTAAAATTAGGTGTTCTTATTTTAGCAAGGCCATGAAACCCTGCGATTTGGGACACTCTCAATAGTTTATCTCAGGATGAACATTGGGGCTCAGCTAGTTAAGCCCTTGCCATCAGGGGAATGGTGAAGTGGTTCAACAGGCTAATCTTCCTCCTGCCAGTGTGATCCTCCTGCATTGGTTCCGGTTCTAGTCCCGGCTCTACTACTTCCCATCCACTTCTCTCCTTACGGCTTGGAAAGCAGCAGAGGATGACGCAGGTCCTTGCTCCATACACCCACATGGGAGACCTGGAGGAAGCTTCTGGCTCCTGACTTTAGATCAGCTCAGCTCCAGCCATTATGGTCACTTGGGGAGTGAATCAGCGGACAGGGATGGAATATTTCTCTTTCTTCTGTCCTTTTCTGTAAATCTTCTTTAAAAAGAAAGAAAAAAAAGGAAAGAAAGCCTGCTGCCTTCAGTGCTGGCATCGCTTGGGGGCACCAGTTCAAGCCCCTACCATTCTGCCTGAGAAAGCAGTGGAAGGACGCCCAAGTCCTTGGGCTTCTGCTTGTGCCCACATAGGGATTCCAAATGCAGTTCCAGGCTCCTGACTTTGGCCTGGTTCAGTCCTGGAAGTTGTAGCTAGTTCAAGAGTGAACCAGTAAGGGGAAGATCAGTTTCTCTCTCTCTATCTCTAACTCTGCCTTTCAAGTAAATTTTTTTAAAAAGTGTTTTTCAGATCTAACTGCCCTCCAATACGTTGGATGAGATGGGTAAAAATCATTGTTTGACATTGTAAGTACTGTGACAAATATCTGTGGTCTTAGATGCCAGCCTCCTGCTCTTCATTCTAGTGGCTGCGACAAGGCCATATTCTATAACCATGCAACTCTTGAGGTGTTTATCTCTGCATACCATTGTGTATGTAAAAATTACATGGTTATGCATGGTTATGCATGATTCCTGTTGGATTTTGGTTTAAGCAGAATTACACATACACATATATCTTGCTGTCACATGTATTCTTTGTTTGTTTACAGTGTTTTGAATCTTCAGCATACTGGCCAACTAAAAGAGGACTCACCATATATGCTGATCCAGATATCCCAGCAGCAAGGTATGATTTGAAAGTTCACTGTGATTGGCTAGAGCCTTGAGTGTAATCTGTGTGGGGGATTGCTTCCATGAAACATCCATCTCTCCTGTAAAATGATACAGTGTGTCCCTACAGCCCAGGCACATCCCTGGGAACGAAACCGCCTCCGTATGAGTTCTGATACCTAGCACACATAAATATTACTCACAAATAGGTGTTCGACTTTATTGTTTGGGGAGTAATCACAAAGGAAAGGTACATGTGCATGTTCAGCACAAACAGACTTTTTTTCTGAGTGTTCTTGATGTGTGGTTTCTTGATTGCACAGATGTGGTACTTAAGGATATGGAGGGACCAGGGTGTGGCACTGCAGGTTAACGGTTCGGACCTGGTCTTCCAAGGTGGCGTCTTGAATGCTGTATCCCCTGCAGGGAAGGAACACTGCCTCCCCCACCCCTCCCCCGCCCAGTTGTCCCAGTTGTCCCCAGTTGGGTGGAAGGAAGATTTCCCCCAGTCCCCTCTGAAGTGATGTTGGTTCTTGTATCTCTCGGGAGGTCTCAGCCCCAGGGCTACTGCGTTGGGAATGAAAGAGCAGAGAAAGCGTTCAAACCGTAGTGGGAAATATTCAGCCATTATTCTACAGGGTTTTTTTTTTTTTTTTTTCATCTTCTTCAGTCTTTTGTTTTGAGACTGTGACAGAATAAACTTCGGAAGTTTCAGTAACATCCTGAAGGTCCCCGAGTATCTGCTCGTTTACAACTCTTCCCTTGTGGTTCTTCAGATCAATAGTTCTATTCATCTGCAAATTAATTGGTTTCCACTCACTGTCTCTATGTTGCTGCTGAGCCTGACCAGTGAATATTTGGTATATTGCACATTTTCCTTTGGGAGTTGTCTCCTTTCCTCTTCCTGTGCATCTCGGGAGTGACTGCCTGGGTTCTGGTATTAGATGGTTCCCAGGGTGCCTTGTCTTCCACATGCTCAGGCTGCTGGGATAAGTTTTCCCTGAGTTGTAGGTGGCTGTGCTGCTGTTTCATTGCTGCAATAGCTCTGACATCAGAGCTGGCCTTGTCGCCAGGTGGGCAGAGGAGGATTCCCCACACCAGGCAAAAGCAAGAGGGGGCGTCTCCCAGCTTCTGATGTCTACACTGTCCGTGGCTGAGGCTCCCTGGGTCATCCCCAAAAAGAGAGAAAGGAAACAAACCAGGAAACTCTCCAGGGTTTTTTTTTCCCTTCTTTTCCGTTGGTTCTGGACATTACCCAGTGTCTAGCTGTAGTGGGTAGGAGAGCCTGTAGTGGGCTTATGCCACGTTGACAAGCACCCCCCTCAAAAAATGTTTGTGTAGTCATTGGCTAAGCAAGTTGGATCAGAGACCACACCAAATGCAGAGACGTTAAAGTTTAGAGGCTTGATTTACCAGCTGAGAGAGAGAATGGGCACATGGCAGCCACACAGCACCTTGCTGGAAGACTACTGCGCTGAGCTGCTAAAGCAGTTTTGAACACTTAGACCCCATCCTGTTTGACACAGGCCTCCAGGGTGTGTCACAGCCATCAACCCATAGTAGTCAAGCAGGAGGAGGAGGGTGAGCGCAGCGAGCTGGCTACAGAAGCAGATGGCAGTGGTTGAGGGAGCCGTGGCAGCTGCCAGGAGTGCCAGTTGTAAACCCTGTGATCCAGGAAAGGCCCATCAACTCAGGACTCCTCTGTTCCAGGCAGTTCTCAGAAGTCAGATGGGGCTGGGGTCACAGAGAGCATGGGGCGGGGGTGATGGGGTGACCTGAGTTAGTTTTCTTTTGTCACTGTGTGTTAGCAATGTGTTTTGATTTCTAGTGCTTCAAATCCGAAACCAAGTGAGAAGCCACGTCGACTGACTGAGAAGAAGGAGTGTGATGAGAGGAATGGCTGTGTGAAGTAAGAGCTTTTGTTTGACCTGAATTGTCTATTGAAATAATTGTAATAAAGCTGTAAGGAGGAACTGGTATATTTTATTATTAATTTCAGAAATGTCTGCACAGCCGAGCTTGGCAGGCCCTGAGGTGCGTGTTTAGTTTCCTGATCATGGGCTGGACTTTCCTGTTGAAAGCTTTGTCCCAGACTGTCATTCTTTCTCCCCTGCCTGGTTGGGTGAAGGGTTTTTACAAAATGAAGGACATGAAAGATGGAGCTGTTGACTCTGCGTTGATGTTTGTCACCTCCCAGTTTTCTGAAGTTAAACAAGTCTCCCATCTGCTGGAGAAACTGTTGGCAGCACAAATAACCTAATTATATGCTTGGGCCACAGACGTCTTCCATTTCTTCCTGCTGCTTCTCCCCTTCCTCTTTCTCTTATCATTATTACTATTATCATTTTTATTACCACCATGCCAGCATAGATGGGCTTACACTTGAAATAACCAATAACAGGGCCCAGCACAGTAGCCTAGTGGCTAAAGTCCTTGCCTTGAACGTGCCAGGATCCAATATGGGCTCTGGTTCTAATCCTGGCAGCCCTGCTTCCCATCTAGCTCCCTGCTTGTGGCCTGAGAAAGCAGTCGAGGACAGCCCAGAGCCTTGGAACCCTGCACCTGTGTGGGAGACCTGGAAGATCTCCTGGTTCCTGGCTTTGGATCAGCGCAGTCCACTGGCCATTGCGGTCACTTGAGGGGTGAATCATCGGACGCAAGATCTTCCTCTCTGTCTCTCCTCCTCTATATATATCTGACTTTGCACTAAAAAAAAATAAATCTTAAAAAAAAATAGAAACAGCCAATAGCAGTGGCTGTCCTGGAGCTAACAGGGTAACAGAGAAGATGGTTGGGAAGTGGCTGCATCCTGGGACATCTCTGTGCAGAGGAGGTTGAGAGGGAGAGCTGATGGCCCAGCTTCCCAGAGACCACACGGATGCAGGGGCTTCTGACTCAGCCGGGGCTCCTCACAGGATCCCAGGGCCAGACTCTGAAGCTGCCCTGGAGCCCAGAGATGTAGAGGCGGCTGTTAACACACCCAGCTTTATGTCTCCCTACCATTCGTTTTAAAATATAACCTGATAAAATAACTCTGAAGTATTCTGTTTTTACCTGTTGTATCTCCTGTCCTTTAGAGTCTGATAGTTAAATTATATGAGTTATTCTGGCAGTCTTCTGTGTACTCCCGGGAACACTGAGTGGTCAAGATCACCATCAGTGCCAGGGACAGAGGATGGAGGGCAGTGGGCTTCCTGGAAACCCCAGGATGCCCTGTGATCCTGCTGATCTCAACCAGAGCAAATGATCAGAGACTGGCTGTGTCCAAAACCTAGGGAGCCGTGTGCCTGCTGTATATGGCCTCGTGGTGAGGGCAGCCTGGAACAGACACCCTTTCCTCAAACGCGAGCAGCCTGCAGGTGTCACATGTCCGCAGGTCTGATAGTACTAGGGTTAAGAAAAGCCACACAGGGACTTTGGCGTGTTGCCTGCAGTGCTGCCTGCTGTGTGAGGATCACCTTGAAGGGCACATAGCCTCTTCTGTTTTTTTTTTTTTTAAGATTTATTTTTGTTGCAAAGGCAGATATATATAGAGAGAGAAGAGTAGAGGCAGTAAGGAGGATTTTCCGTTCAGTGATTCACTCCTCAAGTGACTGCCGTGGCCGGTGTTGCGCCGATCCAAAGCCAGGAGCCAGGAATTTCCTCCAGGTCTCCCACGTGGGTGCAGGGTCCCAAGGCTTTGGGCCATCCTCGACTGCTTTCCTAGGCCACAGCCAGGGAGCTAGATGGGAAGTGGAGCTGCTGGGATTAGAACCAGCACCCATATTGGATCCTGGCGCGTTGAAGGCAGGGGCTTTAGCTGCTAGGCCACGCCACCGGGCCCAGCCTCTTCTCTTTGAGGGTGGTTGCCTTTTTCTCTCTGTTCCTGGCACTGAAGGTGTTGTTCAGCCTGTAACAGCCATCATGCCATTCTATTTCGCTCACCTAAGGCTTGTGTCCTTTGCACATAACTCATTGGAAACCTGCACATTATGGTTGAGCCCAGGAAGCGGGACTGTACCCCGGCTGTCATTTGGCATCCTTGACCCTGAGTGGCAGGGAGAGTGGCAGATCTGTTCCAGGGCCAAAGGGCCCGTGCATGGGACCGGAAGCTTCTCCCTTCTGCAGTAGACGAGCCTGCCTTGATTGAGCTCCCAGTGTACTTGCCAGCCCATTCTCAGCTTTGTTAAGGGCCCTTGGGGGTCTGCTTGGAACGGTATTAGTTTCGGCTGCGTTTTGGTTAGTAGCAGCTTTCCTCAATGTTATTTCAATGATTGTGTTGGTGCTGTGGCCAGGCATGCTGCGGGAGAGCGTTCACGGGTGACTGCGGTGCTAGTCCAGGTGCGGGAGAATGGGGAGGTGAACAGTTGGCCCCTGTATGTCATTTGTGAAACTTGATGTGACTCCATGGCACTTTTTCTTTCTTCCTTCAGTTAGTCTGTCTTTTCTGTGTCTCTTACTTACTCTAATATGTTCTTTGTTCTTCAGTTTTCTACCACTGAACATTGTCCTATTTTCCTGCTTTGTGCTTTCTGCACTTGGTTAAGATGGGAATTTTCTCTAAATATGTATGTTCCTTTTTTGAAGAGTTGTTTAAAAGGCAGAGCTACAGGGAGAAGGGGAGAAAGATAGAGAATAAATACATCTTTTATCTGCTGGTGCCATTGCCCAAATGGCTGTAACCTTGTATTCTGTGCCAGACTGACGCCAGAGTCTAATCCCATGCAGGTCTTCCCCATGGGTGCAGGGGCCCGGATGTTGGAGCCATCTGCTGCTGCCTTCTCAGGCCCGTTAACAGAAAGATGAATAGGATCAGAGACGCCAGGGCAGCACAGTGGCTCAATGACTTTATCCTCTGCATGTAAGTGCCAGCATCCCATATGGGTACTATCATGTCCTGGCTGTGCATGTCTGGTCCGGCTCTCTGCTAATGACCTGGGAAAGCAGTTGAAGATGGCCCAAGCCTTAGGACCCTGCACCCATATGAGAGACCCAAAAGAGGCTCCTGGATCCTGGCTTCAGATCAGCTCAGCTTAGCTGTCATAGCTATTTGGGAAGTTAACTAGCAAATGGCCGATTTTTCTTTCTGCCTCTACTTCTCTATGTAAATCGGCCTTCCAGATAAAAATGGGTAGATTTATATATACTTATACATATTATCTGTATTGTATATTATGGCTATAATATAATTGTATATTATATAACTACATTATATAATTTATATGACATGCTAATATATATTACATTATATACAACGTGTGTATGTATTACATATTTATATATACATATAATACTTTTATAAGTTTTATATAGTGTATTTATATGATATGTATATTATATATACATACATATACACACACATAAAGAATCAGAGAAGCTGAGATTCAAACTGACACTACAGTATTTGATGCTTGTGTTAAAGTCAGCCGCTTAACCCACTGCACCACAACAGTAACGCCTAAATACCTGTATTTTTCATAATATTGTTTCAGTGTCAAGGCTTCATTACCAAGCCCTATTAAAGCCTTACAGGCTAAAATTCACTTCACACAGGGGCTCTCAAAGCTTGATGCTGGGTACCTATGATCGCTAGCTGGGGCTCTCTACCGCAGTACACTGTGGCTGGTGACAACTCGGGCTCTCCGTCCTTTCCTCTGGAAGTCACTGTGTCCCTCCAGTTGGTGCCACCATCCTGCTTCCGGATTCTCAGGCGTGAGTTGCTTTGAGCTGTTGAGTAATAGAGTAGCGTCTCTTCTCTCAAGTTGCAGATTCTCTGCTCTTGCTTTTTGAGTGTGTGAACTTCTTTACTGGTGTAGCGTTGGATTCCCGTCTGTTGTCTGCACTGGGCTCCCAGTGTTTGCACTGGTGTCTCCGGGATGCCTCCTCACACCTGTCTGGCACACCCCGCCTGTGCCTTAGGCTCCTGTGTTCATCGTCACCAAATCCTGCGATTCTTGGTGTCTTTCTTAAGATGAATCTTCTTTTTCTAGTTCTCTAAGCTTCCACTTGCTTGGTTTATTTGCTTGTCTTGATGGAAAACATCCTTTGGTAGTTTCCTGCAAACGGAAACAAGAATGTTTTGAGAATTTCCCTAAGTGCTTAAGACAGGTGTTCACACTTGATCAGCAGCTTGAGTGTACACGCTCACTGCATTTCTACTTCATCCTCTGGTTTCTGGTTTTTATTGCCGAGAAAGCTACTTCCTTCTGATAACTTAGGTCAAACTCTTCCTTTTCTTTCTTTCTATGAGAAATAAGCCCCACCTGCGCCCACCTCCCCACTGCAGGATGGACTCCAGCACAGGAAGGGATGAGTAAGGCTTTATCCACAACCTGGCAAGGCAGGTGTCTGGTGGCAGGCACACCTAAGACGGGAGCTGGCACACAGGGCTTTTCTCCAGGTCCTTGTCAGCTGGACACGTAGGAGGAGGAGGAAGACTGGTTGGGTCTAGGAAATAGGATAGTACAGGATTAACTGTGGCAGTGGCCTTTGTACGTTAAGACTTGTTACAGTTACAGCAAGTGGAACCGTTGAGATTTTTTTTTCACTTTAAAAAATTATTTTAAAAAGTAGTTTTAAAACAAAGATTCATTCATTTATTGGAAAGGCAAATTTATAGAGAGAAGAAAAGAAAAAGATCTTCTGTCCACTGGTTCACTACCCAGGTGGCCACAAAGTCGGAGCTAAGCCTATCTGAAGCCAGGAGCCAGGAGCTTCTTCCATGTCTCCTGTGTGCGTGCAGGTTCCCAAGGCTTTGGGCCATCCTCTACTGCTTTCTCAGGCCACAAGTTGGGAGTTAGATGGGAAGTGGAGCAGCTGGGACACCAACCAGTGCCCATATTGGATGCTGGCGCGTGCAAGGCAGGGATTTAGTCACTTAAGCCATTGCACCAGGCCTGTTTTAAAACGTTTAACTGGAGGTGTATGTTATGCTGGGGTGAGGCTGGCCATAAGCCATAAGGGCCCAGCGTGATATCCTAGTGGCTAAATCCTCACCTTGCATCTGTTGGGATCCCAAATGGGTGCTGGTTCATATCCTGATTGCTCCGCTTTCTGTCCAGCTCCCTGCTTGTGGCCTGGGAAAGCAGTGGAGGATGACCTGAAGCCTTGGGACCCCTGCACCCATCTATCCGGGAGACCCGGAACAGACTCCTGGCTTTGGATTGGCAAAAAAGGAAAATAAACCAGAAAACATTGCCTTGTATTCCAGTCTGCTAATTAGCCAGTTCTTCCATTAGTGACCAGTGTTTGGAAATTTCATGCTGCTGTGCTGTGTTGGAAGTCTGGTGGACGGTAGACCATTTCAATCTGTAACTCTTGCTTCTCACTTTGGAAAACATTCTTAATTTTATTTTTTATTGATTTCCACCTTCTCATCTTTCAAGAACCATGAATTATGTGCTAGATGTCCCGGAATGGTCTTGGAAAAAAATTGTTAGCATTCCGAGGAGGATTTTTGGCACAGCTGTTACTTTGCTGCCTGGGTCCCCACGTTCCGTGTTGTAGCACCTAGAGTGGGGTCCTAGATCTGCTTCTGTATCCAGCTTCCTGCTGACTCGCACTCCAGCATGCTACAGTGACCCAAGTTCTTGCTTCACTGCCACCTGTCTGTGAAACCCGGATGGAGTTCTGGGCTGCCGGCTGTGACCTGGGCCAGTCCTGACAGTTGTGGCTTTTGGGGAATTAATCAGCATATGGAGGATTTCTCTCTGCCTGTCTTTTAAAATAAATAAACAAAACAATTTAAAGTACATTTCTTCTTTTTTGCTTTACTTTTGGAACATTTTCATAACTTTATCTTTCCCTAGTTTTATTAAGTTTACATTTTCAAATGTGGCATTTCCTCTAGCTGGCATTTTCCCTTTTATGCAGTGTCCTGCCCTTTTGTCTAGTCTCTGTGATAATTTCTCATATTTCTCTAAGGATATTACTAGTTTTGTAGACCTTTTCTTCTCCCTGCACTGATTCTGTTGCTTGGAAGATGTAAGATAATTTTAATTTTAATCTCTGCATGATGAGAGGCTTTCTCTAGTGGCCTGTGGTCCCGGTTTGTGTGCTTGTGTTTTCAGGGGGCGGAGTCCTAGCCAGCCTCCTGGGGCCTCTGAGTGCCCAGCACCTTGCTGGCCTTAAGTCTCGCTGTGGAGTTAGCTGCTGGTCAGGGGAACCTCTGCTCTGTCTCTAGTCCTTCTTCTTCAGTGGGTCAGGAGCTACAAGGAAAAGTCCTCCTGCCTGTTGCTGTGGGTCAAGACATTGCCAGGGTCCTGGGTTGTGTGACAGGCCAGCCAGAATGCCATTTTTTGGTTGTTGGTTTCACCTTCCTCTTAGTACAGTCCTGAGACGGGACAGAAGCAGGAGCCACTTGGTCAAGCCCTGGCAACCTTACATGTGTCCATACCCAACTCGGAGCCAGTCAGGAGCAAGGAGCATCAGAGGCTAACCACGAAAGACCTCCAGGGACTTCTTTAGCCTGGACACATGCCCTCTATAGCCCAGTGCAAAGCAGTAGGTGACCCTCCTAGGGCGATGGTAGTGAGTAACACAGCCATCTTGAGTGTGTTGCGTACAAAACAAGGCAAAGCAAGACAAAACCAAAAAACCCAAACAGACAAAACTCTAAACCCTGAAGACATCGCCAAAGTGCTGTGCCCCCTCGGCCCTGTGGATGCACCTGTGCAGCTCCTGCTGGAGAACAAGTTAGCAGAACCTTCTGGCTGCCATGCTGTCTGCCTTGTGCTCTGGCACAAGCCCTCACTCACCCGCTAGCCAAAGCACGTGTGGATGGTGTGTTTGCCTCTTTGTCAGTTGCTATCTACAAGTAAGCCAAAGGACTTGGGGGTCAGAGATATTTTTTTGGTGATCCTGGTGGGACATGAAATAAGTGGGACAAAGGGACAGACACCCCCTTCTCGGTAGGCCAGTGGCTGCCTGGGCCTTCATTTCAGGATCTCGGTCCTCCCAAGACCTCAGCTCACCCCACCCAGACAGTGCTTTTCTTTCCTCTCTGCTCGGCTCTAGGCCTCTCCCCCTTTAAGTCCTCTGGCTTGGCCTTTGGCTTTCGTTTTGGATTTTAGCTTGAGGTGACCTTTGTAGGTATCGTGTGGGATGTGCTATAACTGCTGGCTCCTGGCAGGGATGATCCAGCAGGTTCCCCTCTGTACCAGCTCTTGGTTCCTGGCTTGAGTCAGCATACTTGGTTGACTGCTGGACTTAGTCCTTCCTGAAAATTCCTCCCAGGCCTTGTCATTTTACTTCATGAGCTTGCCTCTCAAGACAGAGCCTTGCTCCAGTCCTCAGTCCGTGGTGCCCTTCGGTCACAGGGTGGCTGGAGCTTGCCTCCATGCTGTGCCCCAACGGAAACTGCTCAGCAGAGATCACTGCGAAGTTAGCAGGCCTCAGCTCCTGCTACACAGTCCGTGGAGGTGTGCTGGCGTTCTTTCCTCCTGATTCTTCTCCCTCTCCTGTCTTGTCTGTCCCTGTGTTTCTCACTGGTTATACCTGCAGGTCGATCAGAACCAGGGTGCGCATACTCATGTGCAGCTGCCTGCTCATGGAAGTGCCACCAAACCCTGGGACCTTTAACAGTTGGCCACGAATGCCATCAAATGGCCAAATATGGTAAACGTCCCAAGCGTCTGAGGCATTGCCCTCCTCTGTTGCATCTTAAGAAATTGGGATTACTTTTTATTGCAGCATGGCATGATCACGGTCCAAGGAGAGGATGGGAGACATCACCCACAGCAGGTCACTAAGTTATTACGTCATTCTCCACCTCGCTTGCCTTGTGTTGTGTTGAAGGTCCTGTGAAGCTCTGTGATCCCTGTCGAGGCTGTGTAGCTGCTGTTCCTCAGCCACCTGGTCCTACATACCCTCACCTTACCCTGCTGACCTCATCTATAGAACCCCAGCCCACTGATCCCTGTGGTCTTCTGCTTGTTTGTCCTTCTCCACATTGACATCAATCCTGACGTCTCCTCCTCCGTGCCCTGCACCCCATCACATCTGTCGTCAGGAACCACATACCTGTGTGCCCTCCCTGATAGGCCTCTGCTAGGCTGTGAAAGCTGCTGTGTTCTCTCCCATCCCCCAGCTTCCATCCCAGGCTGTCTTCCTTTCAGAGGAGTACCAGGTGGAGAAGGTTAGAACCCCAGAGTCCACACTCCTTTCCCTGTAACTGAACCAAAACTATGTTAGGATAAGCGTGCCTGACTTTCTGAAGACACGGAGGTCTAAGGATGAATTTATCAAGCGGAGTTTTATCTTCTCACCGGGCAGGTGGTGGTTACTGTTTTGACCAATTTTCATACCTAAAGTGAGAATGAGTATATTTTCAAGGCCAGAAAGTTCGCAGACAATTTTGTTGCCATCCATATCCAGGTAGGGACAGAAGTGGCTGCAGATCAGGAGCCCAGTGGGATTGTGAGAACCAGGTGGAGGGTACCAGCATAGCAAAACCTATTGCCTGTCTAACGGGATGAAAACAGAGACCTTCTGAAATTGTTTTGAAAAAGGGAAGAGAACTCGCCAGTTCTCTGAGCTGGCTCACCAAAGGCCTTTGGGAAATGCACAGGCAGATTCCAGCTCTGCATGGGGCTGAGCTTACTTGTTGGGCCTGTGGTTACTTGGTCAGCCCTGACTTGAGAAGAAATCAGAGGGACCTCAGATCCCATTACCAACTCTGAAAGAGGAGGCCTTCAGGGTCTTCAGCAACCAAGACAGGGCAGAAGAGGTGATCAGACAGAAAAGATTGGATAACATAGCACAGCTTTTAGCTGTCTCAATTAATGAGCCACTTCGGATGGACCCGCAAAAGCCCAAGAAGACCAGACAACCAGAGAGAGTGCACTAGCCACAGAGGTATCCAGTGTGCCTCCTGCCAGGTTCTCGGATGGGAGGCAGGTGCCCGCCTCCTGAGATGCAAGCACTTGCTCAGCTTTGGCTTCTGCACGATCTTCACCAGCACTGCAGCTCTAGAAGTGGCAGGTAGGGAAACTGAGTTCCTTATGGACATCGGTGCTGTCTACTCTGTCCTGATTCATCTTGTCAGACTCTCCAACTGCAACTGCATGATAACAGGGACTGACAGTCAGCCTAAGGTAAGAAAGTTAACTTCCCCCTTGCCCATGAGACTGGGTTTAATCCGCTCATTATCACTGTCATTATCACTGCTCAGGATCACTGTCGCCCTAGAAAGAGGGCAGGTACAGGTGACAGTGAGCCCCAAGCTCTTCATTTCTTTTTTTTTCTGGTGATTATTTTATTTTGGCAATCTTTACATAGTTGATTTGGGCACAAAGAATCAACGGCTACTAGGAAAGTACAGGCAACATTGTTTCCATGTTATTATTTTTTTCTGTGTCTGGGGTCAGGGGAGAGAAAAAAAGGAGAAACCCCACCTTACCTCCCACCCATCCCAGGTCCCTAACCTGGGACATGCCCTGAGAGTCCTGCTCAAGCGGTTTTGATAGTTTGCCAGTTCTGAATTGCTGCCAGTCTCGCCATTCCAAGCACGATGAAGTCTCCAGAATCCACTGGCTGACATAGTCCACCTTAGAGTCTCCGTTTGCCCAGATTTTCACTGCCAACACGTGGCTGGGGTGGTTGAATGATTTGTTTTGTCCTCTGTCCTCTGGAGCTCTTCATTTCTTGGCTGAACAAGTTGCAAAGTCGATCCCTCAAAACCCCAGGTTTCTCCACCAAGAGACCCTGGGGTCTTATTCTCTAACTGGATGAGCATACTGGTACCCAGAATGAGAACCGTCTCAAGAGGTTTGTGAGAATGGCAGGTTTCTGCGGTAACTGGAACCCATGTGTGAGGCACTAAAACCTGAGTGAGAACTCACACACTGGAACCCAGGGCAGCAGCAGACTTAGGAGGTGCTGAAGTCAAAGCTGGGCCAAGCTATGGCTCTGGGACTCCAGAACTTAGAAAAACCATTCACTGGGAGCTGCCTGAGGAGTTCTGACTCGCCGGCTAAGGCCTACCCAGAGACTGATGCCTACTAGAATACTGTGTCTTAAGGATTGCCCAGATGTGTAAGAGCAAAGCTACCCACTGCTTATTGGTGAACAAGGCCTCTAAATTGATGCTAGGACAACCTGTTGAGGCACAAACCTTCAGACAGTATTGGAGGTCAAAAAACATCCTTTACTGGCCAAAGGAAGACTAATTGCCAAGGGTCTTTTACCAGATTGCCCTGAGATTGCTTTAAAGGCATGTCAAACTCTTAAACCCAAACACCCTCCCTCCAGCCCAGGTGAGGAGGCCCTTCAACCTCAGTGTGTTGAGACACTGATTAGGGTTCCTCTCCCAAGCATAGACCAGTAAAAGCTCATTAGACCTTTCCATGTTGGTGCCCATTGTGGGAGGCAGAAGTTGGTGGAAAAGGATCCATAATACGGGGGGGGGGGGGGGGGAGCCTTAGAAAGACCATGAAGCAGGTTGCCCTCTCTTGTGAAATGGGTGTCGCAATAATCTTCCAAATCATCCTATCTTAGCTTCCTTGGTAAAACCAATCTGGAGCAAGGGACACACCCAGAAGACGGGCAGGTGAGTTTTACCGAGACGTGCTCTAGAACTGGATCCAAGTACTCCCTGGTACCTTCTCAGGGACACTCTCCCAGCCTCACTCAGAGGGCCATGGGACTTTGTAAACTCCTTCCCTCCTGGGAGAGCACCCCTCATTTTGGACTTGCCAATCCCTCTAGAAAGGTAGAGTGCTTTTCTTCATGGCAAGTGCTACCCAGATCCCCTCAACTTCTCTAGGAATGCACTCTAAGTTACGCGCTTCCTGCAACCCCCATCCTCAGGGAGGGTGGAGCAATGAGCCACCTCAAGGCCACAGAGCGCAAGTTCCCCAGATAGTCTCAGTGTCTGCACTGACCCATGGGTCACCTGGATTTTAGCTCCTTTCAAATGATCGGTGGAAGACACCCCGCCTTTTTTTTTTTTAACCACAGAGCTCCTCACAATTGGGAAGCTGAGGAACCTGGGGGAGATCCAGAGAGCTGTGTGCCCCCGGAAGGAGCTGAAACCGATCTCCAGGGGACGTGGACAGATGAGCTCCAGCATCTCCACATCAGGCCGACACTGGCCCAGGGCTGCAAACCCAACCCTCCGTCAGCAAAGCCAAGCCCCAGCTGGTCCTTAGAACAGAAAGCAAGGAACTTTTAAGTCTCCAAGAATTAAAATTCAACCATCTTTTTTCAGTAGGCAGCACTACACAGGATGAGACTTTAATTCCCGCCCCTTCCATTAAAGATAAGGAAAATAAGCTTCCCTTAGGCGAATAAGACAGGAAAGATGCAGGCGTCATTGAATCACACCCTCTGACTTACTGTGTGTCCCATCCAGTCAGCAGCAACGAGCATCCAGGCGCCTGCTGCCCTGATAGGGACTGCCCCAGTCTGCATGCCTGTCCACAATAGGCCAGTGAGACCCATATGGCACCTTCCTTGGACACAGGGTTGAAGAGAACCAGGTTTTTGAATTTGCAGTATACAAAAAGACAAGGCAGCACCTGCACAGAATACTAAGCCAAGTGCAAACCGAACGGAAATGTCTTATGCCAAGGGGAATGAGCCAGAACTGCAGCCTGGGTGCTGGTGTAAAAACACTATGTAGAGGGCAGTTCATGACGCCTCCTCAGCCCCACAAAAGCTGCTCAGCTCCTAGGAACAGGAGGCCAGTTGGCTGAGTCCTTTTCTGCTGTGCTATCTTATATTTGGGCAGCCCCCAGTAAGCCTTGCCTGGGCAGTACCATGATCTCTTGCCAAATGCTGCTTGCAGGTGACTCAGAAAACTTGGTGTCAGTAACACTTCATTCTGGGCCATTCCTCTAGTGTCCCAGAAGGCCAACGTCTTCCCGTGGGCTGGGGGCACACTGCTGTCTGGTGCGGATGAGTACCAGGGCATCCGGAGATTGCTGCCTTTGTTTTAGTCACCTGGACATTGCCACACCAAAGGATCCTGGTCCTCATCCGTAGGCTTTCTGGAGAGTTCTCTGTGCAGGTAGAATTGATCCTCCCGTGGCTGGCTCTGATTCTTCTGTCTTGGGTCTGCCGTGGCAGTGACCATCTGCCCATCTGCTTTCTGACTTTGAAGATTTCGTTTTAGAGTATTCTTTCTTCTGTGATTATCTTCATTTTTTTTTAGAAAATTGCTTTATTGAGATATTTATATAACAAAATTTGCTTCTGAAGTATGAACAAGGGTCTTCCAAGTATTCACCAAAAAAATCATACTTTGAAATTTTAAAAATGCATGGATTGAAAAAAATGCAGATTTGTCTTGTATTAAAGGTTAACTGGTAGTTCAGTTTTTATGAACTTTTTGAAGTGACTTTAGTGTATTGCAAGTTTTGCAACCATCACCATTGCCTAATTGCAGAACATTTTCATCAACCCAAAAAAGAAATTCATTTCCATTGACAGCAGCTCCTGGCAACCACTCATCATCTTTCTGTGAGCTTTTCTATTCTGATATTGCATGTAAAAGGAAAAGTAGTAAGTATTCCTTTACAACTTAGCTTCTTTCATTTAGTACAGTGCTTAGAAATTCATCTCAGCCATAGCACAAATGAATACTTGCTCTTCTTTATGGCCAAAAATCAGTCTCATACGTGGATGCAGCTTATTTCCACTCTCTTCATCAGTGGATGGACATTGTGTCTTGTGCATTTAGAGCATTCACTGGCAGGCGTGGCGTTTGCCACGGATGTGTGTGTTCACCCACCTTCTGTGTCTTGAGGTCACCCCTGATTGCTTAGTTCTCAAGTGCGTCCTGGGGCTGAGGGAAAACAAGGGCAGTTTTCTCCCTCTCAGAGTTGGCAGAGGCAGTAGCAGGCAAGGCCTGGCTCATCGTTTTCTGAGCCGTGGAATTAAGATCCTGAAGGATGCCAGCCTTTCCCGTGTCTGGCCGGGCTCCCTTTCCACACAAGGGCCTGGGCATAGCACCGCTGCAGCTCAGTTAGGCTCAGGTGTAGACAGTGGGCAGCGTGCAACCGGCCAGCGTGGCCACCACAGTGTTGTTGGCATCTTCATAAACCAGGCACAACCAGACCTGTTGTGATTTTATAACCTTGCCGTGGGGCTGTTTTACCTCTCCTGAGGAACAGTTAAAAGAACCTTGCAGGGCCCGGCGCGGTGGCACAAGTGGTTAAAGGTCCTCGCCTTGCACGCCCGGGATCCCATATGGGCACCGGTTCTAATCCCGGCAGCCCCGCTTCCCTTCCAGCTCCCTGCCTGTGGCCTGGGAAAGCAGTCGAGGACGGCCCAAAGCCCAAAGCTTTGGGAACCTGCACCCATGTGGGAGACCCGGAAGAGGCTCCTGGCTTCGGATCGGCATAGTATCGACCCGTTGCGCTCACTTGGGGAGTGAATCATCGGATGGAAGATCTTCCTCTCTGTCTCTCCTCTCTGTATATCCGCCTTTCCAATGAAAAATAATAAAAATAAATGTTTAAAAAAAAAAAAGAACCTTGCAAACGACGAAAGACTTGTTCCTTCATCTGGTTCCTTCTCAATTGTTTTACAGACTCCTGCAGTTTCTAAATCCAGACCCTTTGAGAGCTGATGGAATCCCTGATCTGCAGCAGGTATTTCAAGCCCTAGAAATGCTAGAAAAGAGGAAACAGTTTTCTCCGTAAGTCCCTCCCTTGCCCCTCCCTACTTGGGATGAGAAAAGAAACTGCACAGGTGAGGGACTTGACATGGAGACAGCTTTTCAGAATGACTCAATGAATCACGGCTTTATATGGTTATTTTAATTTATTTGGCTAATGAGTTAGCATGTTTTCCATGGATGCTGTTTGTTTCTAAGTAAACAGATATAGGTATTTTCTGTGAAGTTGTTGCTCCCCTGTGCTTCAGGGGAGGCACTGGTTGTGCGATGCCTGTGTCCGCTTAGTTGCAGAAGTTGAAGTCGCCTGTTTGGCCTCCCGTCGCGGTGCTGCGGAGCAGGATTGAGCCCTGCTTGACCATCGATACGTCCCCACTCTCAGCCAACCTGAAGAAGGTGAGCATGTTCTGGCCTGGCTCCTGGAGCAGTGCTGTCTTGTTTCAGTGCTTGGGTTTCTAACAGACACTTCTGAGAGCTTCTTGACTTTGAAGTTCTCTTTTGAGCTTTTGCTACTAACTTCTCATTTACTCTGCAGCCCAGGCTTTACTCTAATGAACAGTTGCTTTAGCAGAAGCCGTGTGTGACTGTTTCTTCTCAAGTGTTCTGGAGCCCACTTTGAAGTGTGCCTCTGAAAGGAGGGGTCTGAGGAGCAGCCAGTAGCAGGTGTCACCCATTCACTTTCTGTGGTGGTCTTCAACTGCTGCTTCCACTTGGTAAATCCCAATTTTTTTTTAAAAAAGGTCCTAAACATGTTTAAAGAAACAGATAAACCACAAGGCTGGATAGATGCAAAGACAAGTATTTAGCAGATGTAGATGTCTTCAGAGGACAGAAAGCTGCTGATGTACGGTGGCTGATGAGCACGGAAGAGGTGAGACAGGTGAGGGAGTGAACGTCCTGCCCTGTGTCCTGAATCATGCACAGCTAGTTGGTGTGCTCAGGAAGGAGATTGGTGGCCTTTTCTGGAGAAACGCAGTGACCCTAGAGAAATGGCCTGTAGCTGACACAGTCTGGAATTTGTCGAGTGCAAGTGCCACTTCCTAACCCCTCTTGCTTCAGTGCTGGGAGACTCCCACCCACCAAGCTTCTCATCAGATTTTAGTGTTGTCTTCTGCCGTAGAACAGAAGAAAGCCTTCACATGCACAAATAAAACAGACCAAATCAGAATCTGAAGGAAACAGACAGTGCCAGCAGTGGGAAATGTGGGAACGTGAGAGTGTCATCCGAAAGAAGAGAAGTTATTGCATCCAGTTAGCATGACAGGGTGCTGTGAACAAAAGGAATGGTGAGAAAATGGAAAAAACGTGGAAACCCAAGAGATTGCAGAAACTTCTAAGCAGTAATAGGTTTGGGATACACAAATTAGAACCCAAAAGGCAAAGATAGATATGAAAATAATTTCATATAATATGGTAGTGCAGGGAGGGAATCTGGAGAGAGAAGGGGAAGAAATCTCAGATGAGGTTTCCTTGAGGACCCTGCACCCGCAACGGAACCACTCCAGTTCATGAACAGAACTCCAGCCATGGGGAATTGCAGGCTCTGTGGTCTGACCATGGAGTACAAGTATGAGAACTGGGCCTCCTCAGTTTTTGGTGACAGTGTAGTGGATGGCATGCCCAGTGCACGTGGAGGATATGGCAGTCCATTGGTACCTGCAGAGGATGTCTAGTACCGTGGCAGAGGAAGGAGGACAGAACAAATTGGACAGCTCTCCCAGCCATGCTTTGATAGTAAGTATCGGGCGAATGAGGCTCTAAGGTAGACCGTATCAGCCAATGAATGTTGGAAGGATTTCCTCCTCCTCGGAGCACGAAATAGACAGCACTTCAGAAGTATTGAAGCCACTTGAGCAGAACCCTTGCAGCATGCTCCACATCAGGGGCCATGAAATGACATCGAGTGGCTGGCCTCTGTCCCCAGGTACTGATGCGGTTAAGATGCTGAGTGTGGCTTCTCCCCTTCTCTTCTCCCTTCCCACAGATACAGGCAGAAGGAAAAGAAAAAGAAAATTGGAAATATGGGTCCCGTACACTTTCCCCTAATCCTCTATTGTTCCCACCCTAATGTCCCCATGGGCATACATCCTTCTCAACTATGCAAACATCACCAAAAATGAAAATTTTGTATTATTATTTAAAAATAAATAAAGTGGGCCAATTTGAGTCTGAAAGTGGGATTTCCAGAGGGTGCAAGAAAGGGGCCGGCAGTCCTCTGAGGGATAAGCTGCTGAGAGCCTGCAAGGCAACAGCCTGCCGCAGTCCAGCACTGCCCAGCACTGCTGATGAACAAGTGGCACTGGACGTGCAGACGGCTGTGAGGCAGCTACACCCAAGTGTCTGAGAGATGATGGGAGCATCTGGAAGAAGAAACATCCCCTTCACACGGTCAGCGGTTGGGATGGGCTCAGATGTCTCCACGGAGTCACAGCCGTGAACACTCTGATGAGAGGTTACTTCCAGGGCAGAGGCCCTTCCTCAATCCGCTGGTGAGGGGTGAGGGCAGAATGAAAGCCCAACAGAATGGACAAAGGCATAATCTAAAAAGGGAGCTCCCAGAGTGATAGCCAGATGCCAGGTGTAAAGTGAGCAGCCGTGATGACCTTGGCTTTGGGATTTGGGAAAGGAGCGCATCACAGGAATGGCACTGATGAGCACAGCCTTCTTGGGAGGTTGAATCCTGCAGCTGGAGGACTGTGTTGGAGCATCTGGGTTTTAATGGTGGTTACAGAGGAAATAAGTGAAATAGAAGTTGTTTTTAAAAAGCTTTGTAAGTCAAGCAGGTGAACTGGCTGATTCTTAGGAAGATAAGGAGGAAAAGCCACAGTGATGTCCCAGTGTGCAACCAGACAATTGGGCTATTTTGATTTGGGCTCCAGCAAAAGCAGGAGTCTTACACAGTAGTTGTCCCTACTCGGTATCCCTGGGAGAATGCATTCCAAGCCCCGTGCTGGATGCCTGAAGCCTTGAGTGGTGCCAAGCCCTGTGGTTCGTGCCATCTAAGTGAGTACACGTCACAGCACCTGCAGTGTGAGAGGCAGCGCCAGAGCCAGCCCATGGTGCTTTTCCCTGCCTCACAATTTGTCACAAGATTTATTTTTACTGTAGATCTTTGCATCCTCAGCATGCAATTTGCTTTTTTGTTTCTTCTTGTTCCTTCAGTTGAGAAGTTTGATTTCTTGGATTTGGGATCATCATTCATTAAAAAGGGTTCACCGGAAAGCACTGTGATGCCTTGACAGTTGAGCTGAAAGCCACGGTGGCTGCCGAGAGGCGGCATGTGCAGTGTGGATGTGCAGGACGTGTGATCGATTCACGTGTCCAGAAAGGACAAGAGGAACACCACAGGATTTCATCACACTGATCAGAACATTGTGCAATTAGGAACTTACTATTAGGAACTTACTATTTACTTCTTGAATTTTCCTTTGGCGTTTTTGAGTTGCCGTTGACTGAGGGCATTTGAAACTACTGTAGCAGGCATTTGGTGCTGAGGAAAGCTCAGGGAGACTGACCGAGTTTAGCAGTCGGTAGTGATTACTGGAAATGTGTTGGTTTTACTTTACCTTGTTGTGGATTGGAGTTTTGTTGTTTTCTAGGCCCTTCAGAGAAACGAGTACCCTGGACCCAGCCACACAGAATCCTACTCGTGGCCTCCCATAGCACGTGGCTGTGACGTGGTGGTCATCTCTCACTGTGGAAATGACCCTCTGCTGTACCTCCCGCCAATGCTTACAATTCTGCAAACAGGGAGCTGCTACAAGTCACTGCCAAGCAGAAGCGGAGTGAGTTGAGGACAGTTTTATTTCACAACAAAGCGCGTTAAGTGTCTTCAGTTGCCTGTCCTTTGGTGAAGTGCCAGTGAAATTATTAAGTTTTGACCATTTAGTTTTGACCATTTACAGATGAGAAAATGAAGCTCAGAAAAAGTTACTGGGGTGAATTCACAGCAACTGAGGCCCAAATGATGGGTTGACAGCTGCTTCACTGAGCACTGGCTCATGGGCACAAAATCACGACACAAACAGTTCTGCCGCTCATCCATCGAAAGTAAACAACTGCAGAAAGAATACACTACACTTCAAGTTGTGGACAGAAAATGCCATGTAATAGTTTTTTTTAAAATTATGCCATGTAGTTGAATGACTTCCCTTTGGACATCTGCTTCATATTATGTATCAGTTTAATCAAGTGAATAATTATATTTTTATTAGGAGGGAAAGAGAGGTGAACAGAAGTTGTGCATCCCTGGTTCACTTCCCAGATGCCTGTGACAGCCAGTACCGAGCCAGGTCAAAGCCAAGCTCTTGAAATTCAATCCTGATCTTCCACATGGGTGGCAGGGACCCAAGTGTCTGAGTGGTCATGTGCTGCCTTCCTGGGCATGTATTCGTGGGAAGCCAGAGTCAGAAGTAGAGCAGGGACTTGAACCAGGCACTCTGATAGCGGGTGTATCCTGGGTGATATCCGCTGCTGTCAGGCAACCCCCAGAAATGCCAAGATTCCCAGCCCCCACGTTAGTTGGCAGCTGAGCCCTGCTGGTGAGATGTTGCTGGGTTAAGGCAGGAAGGTATGTCAGGTCCTGCTCCTTGTGGGCAAGGTCACCCTCCTGACAAGACATTTACCTGGAAGCCGGCGCTCAGCTGTGTCTTCCGTCAGCAGACAGCCTGTGCCCAGAGGCGTGTTTGGCGGACACTGCCCCTTCTTCAGGAGATGTCTGGAGGCTGGCGGAGGGCTGCATTTGGAAGGTGGTCTTCTCAGGAAGGGGTATTAGCCTTTGTGAAGGCCTTTGGCAAGGTCGTTTGCTCTCAGTGCAGAGTCTGGAGTCAGACTCCCTGCACTCAGATTCCGTTGCTACCCGGTGGTAGCCGTGCGGCCTGAGACAACCGTCTTACCCCCTGTGCTTCAGACTTCTCAACTGTGAAATGAAGTAACAACAGGCTTTGCTCTGGAATGACTCAAGGACTCAGTTAAGCACTAGGAAAATCAGTCTTAAAAAATAATGAATTTTGTCTACCTATATGATGAGGATGGTGGCAAAAACTTAACACTGCACAGGGAGACGTTCTTGATGTTTCCATGTGCTGTGATTGCTAACCAATGTCCGCAGTTACCTGAGTTTGCTTGTCTTTGCAGCCTCTTGCAGTCATCGTGTGCCCTGGGTGGAAAAAGGCCCAATTTATTTTTGACTTATTAGAAGACTACAGCATGTCCTCAAGGCCTCTTCATCCCATGTTGTTAACAATCGGACTCCACAAAGACGAAGCCAAAAATATGAAGCTCCCCAGGGGGTGTAAGCATCCTTCCCGAGCTGTTGGGTTCCCTGCCTGGCTGGCCGTGTGGTGACGTGGGTATTGATGCCTCAGAGTGGTATCACCGTGCCAGCAGCATGCATTCATCCATCCGTCAGCAGGTTTTCTAGCACATAGAGCATGTGACCACACAGTGTGGACTAAAGCCCTCCTGGCCCCTCAGAGCACGCAGCCTGGTGGAGCCCAGGCACTGGATCAGCAGGGACAGGAAGGAGCCTCTGTGGGCAGGGGCTGCCTTCACTAGCTCCATCAAGAAACTGCTTCTAGAGAAAAAAAAAGGGGGGCGGGGAGAGGGGATTGGTAAAGGAAATGTTAAGAATGTTAAGAGAAATAGTGGAACATCTGAAATTTTAAGTCTGTTTCTTTGCTTTACAATGCAGGTGAGGTGATAGTCACAACCCCACAGAGCCTCCTGAGGCTGCTCACATACCAAAGCTTGCTGTTCCTCAGGCTCTGCCACCTGGTCCTGGATGAGGCGGAAGTGCTGTTCTCGGAAGCCACGGAGCAGGTACCCGGGCATCCCGCCGGCGGGAGGCGCTCAAGGCTGGCAGGACTCAGGGAGGGTTGACTCCTGTCATTAAGAAGAGCGAATGTAAATGTTCTGGAATTTCCTTTCCCCTGTTAAAGTTCTCAGTGGTGAGCTGGGAGATTTTTCTGATTCTGGAAGCAATAACTTTTATTTTAGGTAATTTGAGGAATAGAGATCATTTAGGGAAAGCCCCACCATTCATAATCTCATGTTCAGAGGTAATCACCTTAACTATTGAAGTATTTCTTTTTTTAATTTCCATTTTTATTGCTACATATAGTCTCTATCAAGAACAATTTCAGGTACAGTTTTATAGCTTGCGTTTTTCAGTGAACAATGTTACATTGTTTCTGTTCTACAGCATGACTTTTATTAGCTGTATGGTACTGAATCTATGGGTATGGCATAACTGATTTTTTTTTTAAGATTTATTTATTTATTGGAAAGTCAGATATACAGAGAAGGAGAGACAGAGAGGAAGATCTTCGGTCCGGTGATTCACTCCCCAAGTGAGCACAATGGCCGGTGCTATGCCGATCCAAAGCCAGGATCCAGGAACTTCTTCTGGGTCTCCCACATGGGTGCAGGGTCCCAAGGCTTTGGACCGTCCTCTACTGCTTTCCCAGGCCACAAGCAGGGAGCTGGAAGGGAAGTGGAGCTGCCGGGATTAGAACCGGCGCCCATATGGGATCCTGGGCGCATTCAAGGCGAGGCCATGCCACAGGGCCCGGCATAACTGATTTTAAGATTATCATGTCTTTGGAACCTTAAGCTGGTTTGACATCTTTTTTTTTTCTACCAGTTTTCCTTAGGATCAGTTGCTAGGCAGGAGCTTAGCCAGATCAAAGGCTCTGAATTCTTGTAAGGCATTTGCTAGTGGCACAATAACTTAAAGACAAAGAGCGGAGCCTCAGGTGGCGTGAGTGCTCCAGTGCTACCGCCTGATTTTGTGGGTTTCTGCAGGGCCTTGAACTACTCTGAACTCTCATGTTCTTATTTAGAAAACTGACGTCTGGGGTCATTGCCTGTGCTTATTGGATATGCTACAGGATATTCACATTTGCTTGTGGAAGTGTAGATTGATTCACACTCCCACTGGCTCACCACCCCTGTTCCCTGCACTCATTTGCCCCAGAGTGGACTGGACCAGCTCGGTTTTCTTTCTAATTAGTAAACAGAGGGACCTGTCTCCTTAGCTGGCCCAGCATTTAGCTGATGACTTGTTAAGTTGGACATTAATTCATTTGGATCATTTCTATCTCTTCCCCTATAAGTTGCTTGTTCATTTCCTTCTGTGGATCTGATCGTCTTTGTAACCAGTTTTTAGAAGTTACTAAGTGAACACCTAATCTCTTGCTACACATATCTACCAAAATTTTGTCTGTGCTCCAAAATTTTGATTATCATGGAGTTTCAGAATGTTTATTGACTTCAAGTTTTCTCCCTTTTCGCTTTATCCTTCACTCTGACTTTTGGAAAGACACTCCCCACCTTGAGAATAGAAAACGTTAAATCCCTCACCTTTTCAGTTGTGTCATAAAATGTCATGTTCTCTTCTGAAATAGGATGTAATAATTTGATACTGATTTTTTTAGATGTTTGCTATATTAGATAACTTTAAAAAAAATATTGATGTTGAAGAGAGAGAGTCTGCGCCCCATCAGATCATTGCGGCTGGAGTTCGTTGGAACAAACACATAGAGCACTTAATCCGAGAGTTCCTGAACGACCCCTACGTCGTGATCACAGCCATGGAGGAGGCTGCCCTCTACGGCAACGTCCAGCAGGTGCTGAGCCGTGGGGACGCGGCGGGGTTGGAGGACACAGCACCCACCTTCGTTAGCTGGATGCATACTAAACCATTATACTTGATTTAATAAATAAATCTGTGATTGTGTGTGAATTATGTGAATTTCCAATACATTGCTTGCTGTGTGAGAATCGAAAGCAAAAACACTTTGAAGGTTTCCACATCAATGCTGTTTGTGTATATTGTTACCAGGTAGTGCATCTCTGCCTGGAGAGTGAAAAAACCTCCACTCTGCTCCGGGCTCTGGATTTCATTCCAAGCCAGACACAGAAGACCTTGATCTTCACCTGCTCGGCAGATGAAGCAGACGTCGTATGTAAGGTGAGCCCCACCACACGTTCGAACGTTCTCACTGTCCAAACTCTTGTGCAATCTTGAGTCATCAGAACATGACTAGAGGAGCTGAAGGCACAACGGGGGAATCCAGGTTCACAAGTTTAACACGCGTCTGCAGAGGAGGCGGGCTCTGCTGACCGGAGGCCAGCGCTTGGGCAGCCGCATGGCCGTGTGACAAGCCCTGCACTGCAGCAGCATCTCCCGCCCCATCCCATCCCCCAAGGTGGCCACGGTGGGCTGGGGTAGCGGTGCTGCTGGTTTAGTCATGGCCAGCAGGCAGAGGATCCCATTCAAGAAGAAATGCTGGGGCTTGGGGCAATGGCTCAGTGACTAAATCCTTGCCTTGAATGCACCAGAATCCCATATGGGCACTGGTTTGTGTCATGGCTGCTCCACTTCCCATCCAGCTCCCTGCTTGTGGCTTGGGAAAGCAATAGAGGGCAGCCCCAAAGCCTTGGGATCCTGCACCTGTGTGGGGGACCTGGGAGAAGCTCCTGGCTCCTGGCTTCAGATTGGTGCAGGTCTGGGCTTTGGGGAGTGAATCAGAGGATGGGAGTTCTTTCTCTCCTCCTCTCTCTATATCTGACTTTCCAATATGAATAAACAAATCTGTTAAAAAATGAATGAAAATAGCTTTACAAAATATTTACTTTGGACATGTTTTTATTTTAGATAGAAGTTGTAGAGTTGGGAAAATATTTCTTTGAAGCTTGCAGTCATCTCATTGAGAATGACCGAATCAGGAAAGTAGTGGCCTCCCAGGTAATTTAAAGTGACTTGCATTGATGAATTCTGTAAGATTTGTTTTGTTTTTATATGAGAGGCAGAATTACAGAGAGAGAGGCGGGGAATGCTAGTGCACTTCCCAAGTGGCTTGTGACAGCCATGGCCAGACTGAAGCCAGGAGCCCAGAACTCCACCTCAACCTCCAGGCTTGGTGGCTGGAGTCCACGTATTTGGGCCACGTTCTGCTGTTTGTCCCAGTTGCGTTAGCAGGGAACTGGATCAGAAGTGGAGCAGCTGGGACTCATCCAGTGCTTGTTTGGGATGCTGGCAGTCAGAGGTGTGGCTCCATGTGCTTTCCCACAACGCCAGGCCTTAGGCTGAGAATCCTTGACGGAGCGATTGGCTTCAGTCTTATTCCTGTCTGAGCCGGCCTCTTTGGTTTCTTATCCAGGTAGTAGAAAGCAGTTCCATATTTTGCTTGAAAATGCATAAAGAAACAATTTTTAACTTAAAAAGTGTTTCGGAGCAGTGGAAGAAGAAGCTGAGTTCTGGCTCTCAGGTTGTTCTAGGTAAGTGTGCGAATTCCTGCTCCTCTAGAGAAGGCTGAGGTCGTAGGAGTCACATCTTCAATCCTCCACACTGGCATTCCTCATCTCCAGAGTTCTCATTCTTTCCTAGCTCGCTAGTTTTAATCATCAACTGGAGATTAGCTTCTGCTACAAGTCTCATGTGGAGGTGAATCTAGGTGCCTCCCCTACCCCAAGAAACCCTTAATACAGACCACCTTCCTGGGGTTGAAGATCGCTGTCCGATGGGCAGCTCTGTGAGGCTCTCAGGTATGTACGGAGGCAGCCTACCGTGCAGGATAAAGAGGCCGAGTTCATTCTAGAAGGGAGACCACTCTTCTAGAGTTTAATTGCTACAGGTTGTGGCTTTAAACAAACAAATAAACCAATGGGAACGGAGTCTCTTTGCCTGCAGAGGAGTGATGTGGTTCCTGGAGCCCCTGCCCACATGCCGCTGTTGGCATCTTGTCCTCCAGCCCTGACGGACGACTGCATCCCACTCCTGGCCATCACGGATGCCACGTGTGTGATTCACTTCAGCTTCCCTTCCTCGCCAAAAGTTTTTGGTGGGCGGCTGTACTGCATGTCTGATCACTTCCACAGCCTGACCGAGCAGGTTTGCTTACTTGTTGGATATCTTCAGAGTGTTGTGGGTGGGCATTTTGTGTGGCATGACAGATTTCTCCATTTAGACTGGCGTGGGTGACCCCTGCCTGTGTTCACCCTGGCGTTAAGGGTTCTCCCGCAGAACAGGGAGACAGAAGGACCAAGTCCGTCCTGCTGCTCACGGAGAGAAACGCCAGCCAAGCCGTCGGTGTCCTGCGCTACTTGGAGCGAGCAGAGGCCAAAGTCCCGTCGGAGCTGTATGAGTTCACCGCAGGGGTTCTGGAAGCCAAAGAGGATAAGAAGGCCCAAAGCCCGCTTTGTCTGTGCCTGAAAGCTTTTGGATTTTGCAAGTAAGCCGGTGTCCTGTTTTAAAAGTCAAGTGTCCCATGCCCATGAGGTGCACAGCTGTATAAGGTGTAGCCGGATGTGTGCGCCCTCCCTGTGCTGAGGGGGCGCCAGCGGTGGCCACCCTCCAGGCAACCATCAGTGTGGAGCAGTTTTATTTGCTGGGAATGCCAGATAAATGGAATTGTAGTGGATGCTCTTTTGCACTTGGCTTCTTTCTCTAAACCTGGTGCCACTAATATCCATCTGGGTTAGCGTGGGTTTCTGTATTTTACTGGATGGAATTTGCCACTGACCATTGCATTCTGTGACTCTGTCACAGTGTGTGTCCCTTGTCTTACTGGTGGGCCTGCAGACTATTGCCAGTTTCTGACTGGTGTGTTTGAAACCCCTATAAGCATTGTTATTCATGTCTTTTTGTTGGCATTTGCATTCGCCTCTCGTGTGTGTATTAAGGGGTGGATTGCTAGGTCATGGGCTGGGCAGCCATCTGCCTTGTCCCAGTGGTTCACCTGTCATAATCATGATGGCTGGGACGGCAGTTGGGCTTGCTGTGCCTGGGGTGGAGTGGCACACCGCTGTGACTTCAGTCATGTTTGTCTGATGGTTGGTGGTGTCGCATGCCTTCTCCTGTGCTGTGCGACATCAGCCCATTCTCTTTGTGAGGCACCTGTTCAGGTTATTGACTGTTTGAGATGAGGCGTTCATCTTATACTTACTGGTTCATGGGGATGACTTTATATAACTCCCTCTGGTGCACACACTGAGAACGTCTTCTCCCAGGCTGGCTGTAGCTTTCCACTGTTTTGTAGTCTCTTCAGGTTGGTGTCAGTGTGTCCTTATATGGGAAGTATTTGCTTGTTTCAGGGCTTGAAAGAAATTCTCCTTTATCTTCTTCCGGCAAGCTTGCTAATCTTAGCGTGTGTTAAGTCTGTGACCCACGCTATGCCGGCTGTGTGTGTCGGCAGGCAGGGCAGGGCTGGCTTTGGGCCTCTGATGCCCTTTCTTGTTTGTTTAATGAGGCCAGTGCTGGGCACAGTGGGTTAAGCTCTCACCTCTGACAGCAGCAGTCCGTGCTGGAGTGCCTAGCACCTGGCTCCCTGCCTCTGAGCCAGCTCCCTGCTGAGGGACCTGAGCGTGAGGGCCATGTGGGTGACCTAGAGGAAGCTTCAGGTTCTTGAACTTGGCTGATACTGTGACCACTTGGGAAGTGAATCGACAAATGATGATCTCTTTCTGTCTCTCTCTCCCTTTCAAGCAAATGAGTATTTTAAGAAGAATGTCTAGAGAAATAATATAACTCTTTTAAATTTATTCAGCGTTAAATCTTAGAAACCTTTTGATTGTTGCTGGTGGGTTATTTTTTATTTATTTGTTTTTATTGGAAAGGCAGATTTACAGAGAAAAGGAGAGAAATGGAGATATTCTGTCTGCTGGTTCACTCCTCAAGTGGCTACAATAGCCAGTCTTGAGCTGATGCAAAGCCAGGAGCTTTTTTCAGGTCTCGCATATGAGTCCAGGGTCCCAAGGCTTTGGGCCATACTCTACTGTTTTCCAGGCCACAAGCAGGGGGCTGGATGGGAAGTGGAGCAGCCAGGACACAAACCAGCGCCCATATGAGATCCCACTGATGCGTGCAAGGCAAGGATTTAGCCACTGAATCACAGCACCAGGCCCAATTATTGGTAGTGTTATATCAACTATTTAATATGGTTATTTTTAAGGTGTTTGAAGTAGGCATTCGCTGTTGCTTGTAGGTTAATTTTCTAAAGAACACTTCTTATCAGCAATTAATCCTTATCAACACTTATTGCAATTTTTTTCTGGTTATAAAGTCTAATGTTCTCTTTCTCAGAGATCAAAGGGTTTGTCCTGATCGGCACCACATTAATCCAGAAATAGACATGCCCAGGGAATTATCCAACCAAGCCCTGCCCACGTCTGGATACATTAAAGTAAGTTGCGAAAAAACTTTTTCTCACTGACTACTGTGCATCTTAATGAAGGTATTTTATTTGTAAGTACCATAGTCCTACTGCAATGTAGTCACAACTTTGTAGTCAGTGATAACGTACAGTTGTTGATCTTAGAACAGGTGCTGCATCCTGTGCAGCTTAGAGTGGGGTAAAGAGGTTAGACAACTCACAGTGAGAGACAGACACAGCTAGAAGGCAGAAGCCAGAGGGGGACCCCTCCCCACAAGCAGGGGACAGCTCGACGTCTTCAGAGGTGCTTGCATTGTTCGGGCTGTAGGTGGACCCATGATTGAATCACTGGCATTGTAAAGGAAACGGAGGCACCTGTGCGGCCTCTCGCTGTGGATGCTGTGCGCCACCTTGGGGCCCTCCCGGCAGCACCATCCTCACCAGATCCAGATCCTCAGATGATAGGACCAGTTAAAAAAATTGTAATCCATTTCCTAGAGTTACAAGTGTACACACACACACACACACACACACACACACACACACACACACACACACACACACACACACACACACACACACACACACACACACACACACACACACACACACACACACACACACACACACACACACACACACACACACACACACACACACACTTTCTGTCCTCTGGTTCACCCTCCATGTGGCTGTAGCAGTCTGGCCCAGCCAGGAGCTCTGGGTCTCCCACAAGAGTGGTGGCATGTGGGAGCCCAAGCCCCAGGGCCACCCTCCCCTGCCTTCCCAGGCACATTAATGGAGAGCTAGTTCAGAAGTGGGGCATCTGGGACACGAATCAGTGCCCTGTTGGGAAGCCAGCATTACAATCTAACCTACTGCATAATGCCGGCTCCTGCTTTTGTCAACTCTACTCAGAAATTTGCCTGGTTTTTTATTTATTTCTTCTTCTTACTGTGTTTTAAACAGTTCTTTCTCCTCTCATATGTGTGGCTGAGGCCAGGAGCCTAGAATTCAAGCTAGGTCTCCCGCATGGGTGCCAGGGCCCTGGGCTCCTGGGCCATCACTGCTGCCTCCCAAAGTCTGTTTGGGAAACCATAGGAGTTGTAGTGGGAGTCGGATGTAGACATCGTAACAGGCCTGTTAGCCTCTGAGCCAGACATCCGTGCCTGTTAATGCCACTATTACTTAAAGTTTATTTTCCAATTGTTATGTTGTTTTAAGTAGGATTGATTTTTGTGTCCTTCCCTTGAATCCTGCAACCACAATGAGTGTAATTGACTTTCTGCCGAGGTCCTGGGGGAGTGACATCAGGGTAGCCGGGGAAGGATGGCTAAGGAGCTTCCTGGCGTCTGGAGACCAATGTGCTAGAGCCGGAAGGTCCCAGGCTACCACGGTGATGAGTTGGTCACACCCTGCAGAGGCCATCGCTCCCCGCCCCCGTGCAGGCATCCAGCCCACAAACTTCTCTGGGCGCCTCCCTCTGCCAGGTCATTTGTGCTAGATGAACTAGTGCCATGTGAGAGCTGCTTGTGGGACTGGGTTGTGTTCATTCCCAAGCATGCTGAGGAGCTCAGCCTAGCACACAGAGCCTTAGGTCTTAGGGGCCTGGCGCTGGAGAACTCCCCACCATTACCGTCATCTGCAAACCATCACCGCTAGCATCTTAGCGTATTTCCTCTCCTCCGTGGCTTTTTTCTGCATTTTTTTTTACTGTTTTGCTGCCGCTGTATGCACTCAGGGTACACCAGTTAACTTCTCATCACCTTGCGGTTTTCTCATCCGTAAGCCACCTCCTACTCAGTGACTGCCTGCACCAGGTGGGCTGAAGCCTGGGGTACAGGTGGAGGGACCTCTCTCCACAAGCGGGGGGCCTCCCTTTCCCAGAAGTTCCCAGGCCATGACTGTTTAACCAGGAAGGAGAACTGAGCACACTGCCTGAGGAGGGGCGGGCTAGAGGATGCTCCGGGTTACCATGGAGCCTTCCCTTAAACTGCTGGCTAAGGGGACATGAAGTTTGCTGAGCTTGGGGGCAGGTATTCCTGTGGAGATGGTCAGCAAGTGACACGTGGATGAGGTGATGCCAGCCAGCAGCAAGTGCTGTGGAGAGCATGAGAGGCAGTGGCGTGCCAGGGGGTGTCTTGGTGTGAGTGTTCTTGGGGCGGGAGGCCCTTGGAAGGGCTAGGTAGGGAGGTCTCTGTGCAGAGGTGTCAGCCAGCACTCAAGCCTAAGTAACTGGAAGAACCCAGCCATGGAAGGATCTGAGGAAGCCGGTCTCAGCCCAGGAGCCAGCAAATGCCAGGGTCCCTCGGCAGGAAGTCCCTGGCAGGCTGCCGCAGGACGAAGTCCCTGGTAATGATGGGGAAAGTGCCAAGTAATGAAGTTAGGAGGGGTTGCAGAAGAGGCTGTGGACATTCAGTCCCTGGAAACCCCACATCCCTTTTGATCTCCAAGGGTGACCTCCTCCCTGTCTGCCTCTCCAGCCTTACTCTCTGTCAGCACCGACCTCTCCCCCATCCCAACAGAAGCTTCATTTCCCTGCTGCCTGCCAGACAACATGGGCTCCCTGCCTAAATGTGACTTAGTTCCTCTGCCTAGAATACCCTCTTTATGTGCTGGCAGGTGTACTAGTGGCCCCTGGTGCCTCACCTCAGCACTCCTCATAGCATACCCCAGCCCTGCGTACACTCAGCCGAGAAGAGCTTAAAAAAATTAAAGATGTGGTTTATTTGAAAGACCGAGAGAGAGGGAGACCCAGAGAGCTTCCATCTGCTGATTCACTGCCCTTGGGGCCCTGACATCTAGGGCTGGAGCCAGGAGCTTTACCTGCTGTGCCACAGTGCCGCCCCAGAGCTGTCTTGAACTTGCTGTGGCTGTAGGCTCTGCCCCTGCAGTCGCCGAGGGCCCCTGGAGGCTGGTCTGCAGAGGCTTTTCATAAAGTACTTACAGTTACATGGAATAGAGTAGAAGTGTGTCAGGAGACAGCAGTGCCTTTCTAAGGAGAAATCTTAGGAAAGAACAGTTGAAAGTTAAAGGGAAGCCACTCATACCTAAATAAAGGTTTTAAAATAATGGAATTTCTGGCTGGTGTTATACAGTGGGTTAAGCCGCTGCCTGCATGATGCCTGCACCTCATGTGAAAATACTGATATGATCCCAGCTGCTCCACTTGCAATTCAGCTCCCTGCTAATGCGCCTGGGAAAGCAGCCCTGCCTGTCCTGTGAGAGAGCCTGAGGAGTTGTCTTCAGGCTTTGTCCTGGCCCAGTACCAGTCATTGGGGCCATCCAGGGACTCAGCCAGCACATGGAAAAATCAACCGCCTTCTCTCTTGGTCTTGCTCTCTCTGTCACTCTGCTTTTCAAATAAGGCAGATTTGTAGAGAGAAAGAAGAGATAGAGAAAAAGGCCTTCCATCTGCTGGTTCATTCCATAAATGACCACAATGGCCAATGAGCTGTGAAGCCAGGAGCTTCTTGCAGGTCTTCCGTGTGGGTGCTGGGTCCCAAGGCTTTGAGCCATCCTCTACTGCTCGCAGGCCACAAGCAGGGACTGCATGAGAAGTGTGCAGCTGCTGCAGCACGAACCCATACCCACATGGAATGTGTGCTTGCAAGGGGAGGACTAGCCAATTGAACCAATCACACTGAGCCATCAAATAAATAAATAAATAAATGTTTTTAAACGAGGGAATTTTTAAAAAGTCTGTTAAATGTAAAGTGAGACTGCAATTTGTAAGTATAATGACACATTGTCTTGCTGACTGGTCCACTTCCTCGTTCATTTTTCATTCCCCGTTGGCGTGCTTTGAGATCTGAGCTCGGGTACTGCTCTCTGCAGACACAGGGAAGCGTGTACGTGCTGGGTTTAAATTGTTTTCTGCGTTTGTTTGTGTGTTTCAGATAATACCATTTTATATTTCAAATGCAACCAATTATTTTGGCCGTATAATTAACAAATGTGTTGATCTTTATGCAACTCTTAATGCTGAAATGACTGAATATTTTAAGGATTCCAATAATAAAACAACTGTGGAAAAGGTGGAGAAATGTGGATTGTATGGATTGGCAGAGAAAACACTTTTTCACAGGTAAGATTTCTGAAATGGTGAGGCACAGGGATTCTTTTTGTCATTCCAGTGGCTTTGAGGTCCTCCTGTCTGCTTGTTTGAGGGAGTGTGTGTGCTAGGCCTGGGTGACCCCAGGAGGGTGGTGAACCCCAGCCTGGTCTGACGTGTGAGACTCGGCTCTGTGCCACCCAAGGTGTTTACTGAGCTGTCGCCCTGTGTGACACATACACACTACCTCGTTTCTGTAAGGGTAGCATTCCCATTACACAGAGAAGCAGACTGAGTCTGGGTGAGGTCACATACATTACCTAAGGTCCGCTTGGTGCATGCACAGTCAGCGCTCTGGCCCCTTGGTCTGCCCACCTGCTTGCTGTGCTCACTGACTGCACTCCCAGGGCTGCTGCTCACTTGTCCTGGGCATCAGATATGGACGTGTTAATCGGCTGTTGGCTGTGCTGTCCTCAGGGAAAGGGGATTTACTTGTTCAGGAAGTAGTGCATGCTTTTAGATGTCAGTGTACTTTAAATGACCCTGTTCCAAGTGCTCTTGAAGGTCCGCCTTTTTATAATACATAGCACAACTCTACCACATAGGAGTCTTTTTATAGGTCCTCCTTGTAATGGGCAAGTTGAAGCCAAGGTTATGGCTCTGTAGAGTCTGTATGTTAAACTGATGCTGTTGTCGCTCTCTAGGGTTCAGGTGTTAGAGCTGAACCAGAAAGAAGACACTTGGGCTCTGGACAATGTCCTGGTGAAGTTCATAGACGAAGGCAGGACCGGACTAGTCTCCAGAGAGCAACTGTGGCATCTCCCAGAGCAGTTCCACGCTCTTCCCCCCCAGGCTGTGGAGTTCATTGTTTGCAGGGTGAAGCCCGCTGATAATGAAGTGGAGTGGAACCCAAAGGTGAGTGTCTTCAGCTGTTTGTTCTGCCGGCTGTTGGGCGCTCTGGGGCCCAGAACACACTCGGTCTGGAGGCTCCTCTGGAAAGTGCTTCACGGCCCTTGGCAATCCTGCTCTGGAGCATCCCAGCTGCCACCCAGGGCAGACCCGCCTCTGAACCCAAGAGGTTCCGGGCTCTTGACGCTGTTGCCCTCCTCACCACTAGGCCTGCAGCCTTCCAGCCGGCACAGAGTGGAGGTGATGGTGAAAGGGCCATCGGCTTCAGGAGAAGAAACTGAAGCATACACTACACGGGTTGCATACAGAGAGGCAGAGGCAGATTTCATAGTCACAGGGGACCCAGATGATGGGCGTGCTAGGAGACACCAGGCAATTCCTGTGACATTGGTGGGTGGAGCAGGAAGGAGAGGTGGCAGCCAGAGAAGCTTCTAGAGGAAGTGACATCTCCTTTGGGCCCTGTGGGTGACTAGAATGGCAGTCCAGACAGGGCACTGCGAGACAAGAAATTACTCCATGCCCAGAGAGGAAGCACAGCAGAATGATACCGTGTGGCCCCGTGTGTCTCAGCCTTCCTGCCAGGAAGGAGCCAGACACAGGCCTGCACATTGCCAGAGCAGTGAGGTGTGCGCCTGATGATGCTGTGGGCATGGCACAGTGGGACTCAAATCATCAGTGAAGCGAACTGACAGTCTCACCTGAGTGGCTATCAGCTGGTTAGCCGAGTTGGCTGCTTCACCAGCCTGACTCTGGTCACAGGTTTTACAGTGATGGAGTGAGTGTGTGCACTGAGCCATGATTAAACAAAACAGACTTATGTGTGATTGTCATCCACAGTGAAAAGCCGAGAATCCCAGAGTAGCTAACAGACTCAACCAGCCCGAGTGTGGCCACAGGTCCCAGAGTAGTGAGCAGGCTTGATGGCTGAGGACGGGACTGCGCGAGACCCCGGGCTGTGGTCTGCCCCGTGTGCAGAGGGATCAGCCGACTTTGGGCTGTTACTCTCCTAGACGTAGACAGCCTTACATGGGCTTACATCGCAGTGTGTGGCAGTTCCTTGGTCACAGTTGAATTTTTTGAAAGGTCCTGTCACCTAGGTATAGCTGGCAGCGTTGTCACAGCTCCCACAGTGTCCTGGCTGACTTGGGCCTGTGCACCCTCTGTTCCCCTCTTGCGTCCTTGAAGCACAGGCTAAACTTTGTAGAATCTGATTATTGGGATATGGAAGAAGCCATTAGAATTGGCAGAATGAAAAGTTTGGGTTATAAATAAGGGTAAACACTGCCCAGGAAATAGGCAAGTGAATGTTTGCACAGTGCAGGAGAAACACACAAAATAGCATTTATCAAACAGAAGACTTTCTTATTTATTGTAAGTAGATACTGACTGCCCACCATGGGCCGTGTGCCATGTGCCGTGCTGGGTCATGTGGAGGCAGCCAGCTGGCAGGAAGGTCATGGTCTTTGTCTCCAGGAGTAGCTGGTGTGGGAGAGACCCCCGAGGAGCAGTCTGTAGAAAGTGGGCAAGGGCTGCCCTCTGGGTCTTTTTTCTGAATCCAGTGATGGGGTTGGTGAGAGGTGGAAGTCATCTCAAGCTGATGGGCCAGCTCCCCCCGTTGTGCCTTGCTGCCATTGAAGTGGGCAAAAAAGCCTGAGATGTTCCTGGGGCTCTCAGCAGGGTGCGTGCAGCACCAGGTCCTCCGTGCCGGCAGCTGCATGCCCTGCTGCGCCATCCTCTGGAGTGGCAGGGCACCGCTTCCACTTCATGGAGCTTTCAAAGACATGGTGAGAGCCAGTAGAGGACAGGAGGCTCACAGGACACGGCCTTGGCTGTTCTAGGGCCTCCGGGCACAAGGCCGCGTGCATCTGCATTTGTCTCCATGATACTCTGCTGCTGTATACCCCCGAAGGGAGGAGGGTGATGAGCTTGTAACCCTTGTAAGTTGTCAGGCTCAGATGACTTGTTTGGGATCTGGTGGTGCCAACATCCCATATGGGCATCAGTTCATGTCCTAGCTGCTCCGTTTATGATCCACTTCCCTGCTTACGGCCTGGGAAAGCACTGGAGGATGACCCAGGGCCTTGGGCCCCTGCACCCATTTGCGAGATCTAGTTAAAGCTCCTCGCTTCCAGCTTCAGCCTGGCCCAGCTCAGGCCATGGAGGCGTTTGGGGACTGCACCAGCACATGGACATTTCTCTCTCTCTCTCTCTCTCTCTTTCTCTCTCTGCCTTCCTCTCCCTGCCTCTCTCTTCCCTTCTCCTCCCCACCCCCGCCTCCACCCCTCCAATTCTGACTTTCAAAAATATGGACAAAACAAAAACATAGGCCTGGCTTGATAGCCTAGTGGCTAAACCCTTGCTTTGCACACACCAGGTCCAATTTGGGTGCCAATTCATGTCCCATCCAGCTCCCTGCTTGTGGCCTGGGAGAGCAGTGGAAGATGGCCCAAAGCCTTGGGACCCTGCACCCACGTGGGAGAAGCTCCTGGCTGCAGATCAGCTCAGCTCTGGCTCAGCTCCAGCCGTGTGGTCACACAGGAAGTGAACCAGCAGACGGAAGATCTTTATCTCTGCCTCATCTCTGTAAATCTGCCTTTCCAATAAAAATAAACCTTTAAAAACGAAACAAAGCATGACATGTTTGGCAAATACAGAGTCTGGGAACTTGTTAAACTTCAAGTAAATAACTCACATTTTTTTTCAGGTTACTAGGTACATTCATCATAAAATTATTGGAAAGTTGCATGATGCAAAAGTAATACTGGCTTTGGGAAATACAGTTTGGGTTGACCCAATGGTAAGTGTGCCATTTTCTTAAAAGGACATCTCTGGACTCCTAAAGTTACCCATCATTCTTACCTGTAGCTTGAATAAGTGAAGTGTTTTCATGTTACGTTTGGTTGTGGGTTTAATTTCTGGTGAGGAAACATTAACCAGTATCTCCTGTGTGACATACACACACAAACAGCTCAACAGCCGGACAAGAGTTTGACAAGACTGTCTCACTACCGTGACTTTCTCTACTGTTGCATTCCTCTTTCATTTTGTCAAGTAAGGATCTTGAAGCGTTGAGCTGATTTCACAGGGTACTGTTTGTGCCCTCCTGAGGCCCTGGTCCGTGACTGCTGCAGCCATGCACATCTCTCCCGCCATGAGTGGTCCCAGGAGCCAGGCCTGCTGTGCTGGGCTTGTCATATTCTCTGCTTCCTGCTGGTTCAGTCATGGAATGTCTGTTGGACACAGCAGGGGTGGGGAGGATGGGAGACAAGGAGCTGGCACTCGCAGGGCCTCTGCACCCCTCACGGATGTTGATGTTGGCACATCTCCATGGGCTCCCCAAGAGCTCCAGTTGCCAGTGCAAAGTTTTGAGTTCAGGTTTAACACGTTAGAAGGGGAGCTTGAGCCCAAGATTTAAGGCAGGAGGAGAAAATGGCTTTTAGAAGGGATTATACAGTTCACAGACACGTGACGAGATTCGGGGTCTTCATTGATGTGCAGTCAGTGTTGTTACTCTTCAGTGCTGCAGTGTTTTTCTTTAGGAATGCGGAACGTGTTTCTGGAGGAGGGAGTTTTTAGAGCTCCAGATAAAAGAATGCAGCAAACCAGGAGAGCCCAGTGGCTGGTGTTTCCGCAGCTGCACTGTGGGGAGCCAGCCCTGCCCTTGCTGCTTCCCCCAAGACCAGCTCTGACCCAAAAGCTCTTGGAGAGCTTTCCCACACGCACCTTGACGGGGACACGCGCCCAGGGCTCACTTGGGAAGCAAGCAACAGGGTCGGCTGGCCCACTCTTCCAGCCTCCATGAGAGGGCCACACAGCGCTGTGCCCACGCAGCCCTGAGACTTGGGGATGCTGCTGTTTTGCTTAATTCTGGGTGAACTGAACTGGCTCGGAGGGCTCCGGGCCACAGGACCCTGCCTGTGAACAGAGGTAAAGGCAGCCAGGGTAAGATCAGGAAAATAATTTCCTGCTTGGTTGGAGATTTTTATTCTGGGACTGGATGTTGGTCCCACTCCCTCCCTGATTGGATTTCTGCAGCTGGACCTGAGCTCTGGAAGATTCGCAGGCAGCCTGGGTTCTGAACCAACCCTTAGCTTGCAGCTGGAGCCCTCGCGCCTGTGACAGGAGCCAGGGTGGTCAGGGTTGCAGGGACAGGCCAGCGGCTCAGTGAGAGCGAGTGATCCGGTTACAGTTCAGAGTGTGGTCCTGTAAACATTGTTTTCTCTTTAATTCAAGGTGCATGTTACAAAACTTGCAAATTTGAAAACATCTGTCATTGATTATAACGTTCGAGCCGAAATTTTGTCAATGGGAATGGGCGTTGATAACTCAGAACATGTAGAACAACTGAAAAAGTTATACAAAGAAGCGAAAATGCCGACTTCTGAAGGAAGTCCAAGCCACGCCCCGTGAGTTGCTTTCTGCCTCCGTTTGGAAGAGCTGTTCTGTAGAAAGACTGAGCACACTGTTATGTAGAAAGGATAATTTGCATCTGCATGTTCCAATCACTCGAACTTTGATAATTACCAAGGTTTGGGGGATCTTGTTTGATCCGCGCTCTTACTTCTTGAGGAGTACTATGAAAAGTCCAGTACTTCACTTGTGTTTCTTAAAGAATTAGTGCCTTTTGGGCCTGGTATGGTAGCCTAGCAGCTAAAGTGTCTTCACCTTGCATGCACCGGGATCCCATATGGGCACTGGTTCATATCCCAGCCACTCTGCTTCCTTTCCAGCTCCCTGTTTGTGGCCTGGGAAAGTAGTTGAGGACAGCCCAAAGCCTTGGGACCCTGCACTGCACGGGAGTCTGTCTCCTGGCTTCAGATCAGCTCAGCTCTAGCCATTGTGGCCACTTGGGGAGTGAATCAGCGGATGGAAAATCTTTCTGTCTCTCCTCTCTGTAAATCTGACTTTCCAATAAGTAGATCTTTAAAAAAGAATTGTTACCTTTTTATTATTATTATTATTAGCTCTCCTACAGAAGAGTGCTCACGCCCCAGTGTGCAGTGCGATGGATTTCCTGAGCGCCCCTGGGGGAGCTAGTCTGTGGCAGGAGGACAGTGTACGCTCGGGGCTGCTGGTGGGGAAGCACAGAAGGGGATCCTGGCTTTGTACCGGAGTGGATCGTGCAGCGTCTTGATTCTGTGCCTCACTTCCCTGGTGGCGCGGCCTCGTCCTGCTGCGTGGGCAACAGCCTGGGCTCAGCTCCCGCGGCGGCACCCCGTCCCTTGGTGGCGTCCTCTGGAAATGCCATCATCCGTTTGCCCATTGTCATCAGGAGTCCATCCTTGTGTTACTGCGAGGAATGGTTTTGTCCTACATGTCTTTTGGTGCACTTACTGATACTTTATAAAAAATATTTGTTTTTATTTGAAAGACAGAGTTATAGAGAGGAGAGAAAGAAAATTCTTTTTTGACTGCTGTCTCATACCCCAGGTGACCACAACGGCCAGTGCTGAGCTGCTGCAAGGCTGCGAGCTGGGAGCTTCCCCCGTGGGGATGCCGGGCCACAAGGCCTTGGGCTCTGGCAGAGCAGCAGAGATGGCCCATGTGTGACGTTAGCGCTGTGACTGGAGGCTTATCTTGCTACAGCACAGTGTTGGCCTTACTGATGGCATTTTAATAAAGCAGAACGGCTGGGTTATGATGAGCTCTGGAATCCAGCAGTTTTCATAGGGGCTGCCCACTGATCCACCCCTCGCCCGCCCAAGCAGCATTTCTGAGACTGAGGAAGTACTCTGGCAGCCTCCAGCCTGTGTCGGCTGAAGGATCTGGGGTGGCAGTCCTGCCCGTTAGGACACCTGGCAGGAAGGGGGACAGACTTGAGCAGTCTGTCCAGCTGATTCTGAGGTCGCTCACCAAACATCAGAGAAACACAAATTGAAACCACAGTGAGCAGAGCTTCTTAAATCGGACTAGATTGCTTTTAGGGCAGCTTGGAAAATCACAGTAATGTCTTAAATGGTTTTTTTCATTGTGGTAAAATGCACAGAGTATGAAATTTGCCATTTTAACTGTTTTTAGACCTCCACTCATTCGCAGTGTTGCGTGACCACCACCACTCCACCACTGTCTCTCCTCAAGTCTCTACATCTTCCCAAATTGAAACCCACCTGCCGGACAGGGTATCCGCTCTCCTCCACAACATTCCCCACTCCCTCTGTTCGTCTCTGTGACTGCCACAGCCGGCAGCTTCCGACCGCCCGTCTGCCCTCTCTGCCTGCCCTGGCTGCCCCGTCTAGGTGGGATCGGACAGTTTAGCTCGTAGCTCGTTTTCAGGGTTGAGGATATTCTGTGCCCGTGCCCCCATGGTCTGTTTACCTGTCCAGCCGCAGGTCAGTCACACTGGTGGGAACGCAGGCATCTGTTTGAGCCTTGCTTTCGCTTCTGTGGGCAGGTGCTCAGAGATGGAGCACCTCTGGTGATTCTGTGTGGAATTTTTGAGGAGGACCCTCCCCCCCGCCCCCCGGCTGCCATGGCTCTAACTCTTCACATTCCTGTGGGACGTGACTCAGTTTCTCCAACCCCCACCCGGGATAAGTTCAAGGTGAAGAGCAGGTTGTCTCAGGGTTCTTGGAGCATGCGTCTTGCCTCTGTGCACTTGTGGCTTTCTGAGTTCCCCTGAGACATCACTGCTTGTGCATGCCACACTGTCCTGGGCTGCAGCCCGTCTAGACGGTTGTCTACTGTCTCCATCATTTGTCATGTACCAGAATAGGGAACGGCAGGAGCCCGACCTGGCCCTGTAGCTGCAGAGGATCCACTGCGGAGCAGTGCCCACTGCTCATCCCAGCTGGGTTTGCACTCTGACAGAGAGGAGCATCCAGTCCTGCAGGTATCCCCAGACATACATAACTGGGGCACAGGAACCGGATGCTGCCTGTGTAAGACCAGAACCACTACCACCAGACCCCCCGACAAGTTTGGAGATTGATTTCTCTTGATTGGCCACTGGAACACTGTAGGGCCTTCCCAGGAAGTAAAGAAGTTAATTAACTCAGCCCCGATCTGTTGGTGGTGTTGATGGTGGTTTGTTGTGTTTTGTGTGTGTGTGCATGTATATTTCTGTGGGGTTCAAGACGTCTGTGTGTTTCCACACTAAGAGGCCCAACTACCTGTTAAATCAAGTAGCAAGTAAATGAACAGATCAGTCATTTTAGCTGAAGTTCCCATCAAATAAGTTTTAAGTTTTGAAACTCAGTCCATCAGGAAAGCTGTCGTGCCTACCTGCTGGGGATGGAATAACAAAGAATACAGAAGAAAACGCACTCCCGAGGGCTTGTGTTTGATGGAAAACTCCATGCTGTTTGCCGAGTGTCCCGTGAAGTCCCCGGGTTAACCTGTGCCTCTTCCTCCCAGGACGCCTCCTTCAGCAGAGGATGCTGCAGGCCTGCGCTCACAACAAGGGCACCATGGGGCAGGAGGTGCCAACTCCGAGACAAACTCAGAAAACCAAAAGCCTGGTTGGTACATGTTGATTCAAAGACTTCAAATCATTCCTGTTTGAAATGTTGAGCTCTTCCACTCTGAGGTGAAATCCAGAAGCTGTGACACAGGCTGTACCCTGTTTCTGCATTTGACACCTCAGATTCTAGTGGGTGGTTTTTTTCTCTTTTTCAATTGCTTCCTTTGTGTTACTTGAGGTACAACATGGATCCAGTGAAGGTGACGCTGTTGAGTGAACAGCTCAGCAGCTTTACGTATATTTATATATACACCTCTGTGACCACATCCCATCAGCTCATAAACAGTTCCGGAAGCCCAGCAGTCTCCCATTCAGAACTGCACTCGGTCACTATTCTGATCTCTGACATTAGCTTTGTTAAGCTGGAGGCATGCAGTCAGTCCACACTTGGGCTTCTTGCAATCAACATTACATCTGTGGAAATATTCTCTGTATTGCAAGTAGTGGAAGGCTTTTACTTTTTTTTCCCCTTAAATGTCAGGCTGTGTTGTGTATTATGACTATACACAGTCTTGTTCCCCAGGGGGGCATGTCGTGGCTTTCCATATGGGGCTGTTGTGATGGAAGCTGCTGTGAGCATCGCTGCTCTGGTTCTTGGGCAGAAGCCGTACATGTTAGAGACTCTGAGCTGGGTTGTCTTAGAAACTGCAGCTCAGCAGTGCGCTGTGCATTCCAACTGGCCTGGGAGTCTCCTCTGGGGGCTCCTGGCAGGCTAAGATGGCACCAAAGAGAACTGAACCCTCGGGATGTCCTGTGGCCAGCAACTATAATAAAATTTGTCATCAAGAGTTTTAACTTACTGGTTCTTTTAGTGTTTGACAGAGCCAGTTTTGCTTAACATTGTTACTTTTACTAAATAATGTGTATTTTAGTTTTTTATGATATCTCCCTCAGTATCTACAGAAGGCTGGCTCCAGGCCCATGCTGCGGGCCCAGAACCCATGTATACCCAAGCCCTTCGACAAAACGGTGTCATGTTTATACAGAAGCTACATACTTCAAAACATTATTTTTAGTGTTTTTCTTATTTATCTGCTTGAGTTCCCACCTACTGCTTCACTCCTCAAATGCCCAGAGTAGCTTAGAGTTAAGAACACAATTCTTGTCATCTGTGTGGATTGCAGGAACCCAAAGGGACAGTCACCACTGCCTAGCTGGGTCTGCAGCAGCAGGAAGCTGCACTCAAAAGCCAAAACTAGGAGCTCCAATATGGGATCCGCATTATTGTCCTAATTATTAGGCCAAAGGCCACCCCTCCCCCCTGGGTCCTTTACGTCATCTCTAGACTACTTCAAAATACTGAGGACAAGTCGATCCATGTTCATGTATGACCCACTGGTTTTTAAAAATATTTTCAATTTGAGTTGGGTTAAACTGTTTATATAGATTCTACAAATATGGAGCACCAATTATGTTTTTTCAGCTGGATGCTTGGGTTGCTATGCCAGTTTTGCTCCTAAGTGAATAGTTACTCATTGAAAGGTTTCATTAAAGGCCCAGCATGGTGGCCTAGTGGCTAAAGTTCTCACCTTGCACACAGCAGGACTCCATATCGGTACCAGTTTGTGTCCCACCAGCCCCCACTTCCCATGCTCCCTGCTTGTGGCTTGCGAAAGCAGTCAAGGATGGCTCAAAGCCTTGGGACCCTGCACCCATGGGAGCATGGGAGACCTGGAAGAGGCTCCAGGCTCCTGGCTTCAGATTGGCTCAGTTCTGGCTGTTGTGGCTGCTTGGGGAGTGAAGCTGTGGATGGAAAATCTTCCTCTCTGTGTCTCCTCTTCTCTGTATATCTGACTATCCAACAAGTATGAAACATGTTAAAAGAAAAAGGTTTCATCCGGTAATTCATTTTAGAGGTGTGTACAAACATGTGAAAAATCTTAACTTTGCTTTTCCACAGAAACATTATCTGAAAACACCGGAGATGCTACCATTAGCCAGACCCCAAAGCCACATGGGAAAAGGTATGACCAACAGCTCTTGGCGAATCTACTTCTCTTAAGTAAGTAGATAAATGATGAGTGTTAAAGATTTCTTCTTTCCTTCTAGCTTCCACCCACAAATAAAATGGTTCCAAAAAGATGATGCTGTCATCTTAAAGATTCAATTGAAGAACGTAAAAGACTACCAGTGTAAATATTCTACAGACAGAGTGGTCTTTAGGTAGGTTCCCTTATGTCTTACAGAGTGCCCTAGATCTGATCTCTGGCCTCGCAAGGGCTAACTTGGTTGTTTTTAACCTCGTAGCGCCTGGGTGGGAGATAAATTCTACATGGCTGATATGGAGCTGCAAGCCAACATAATAAAAGATGACTGCACGTGTATCATAAAAAATGATGAACCCATGATTACTCTTGTCAAAGAGAAAAGGGAATCTTGGTGCAGCCTGCTCAAACAGAGGGTGAGTTTACGTGAGCTGTGTGTGGCTGGCTGCTCTCCGCTCTGACGGGGGCTGTATCTGTTCACTTACACCAACTGTTATGTTGGACAGAATCCTAATGTGGCCTTCGATTTTGATCACTGGGAAGAGTGTGAAGAGGACAGTCACTTCCCCAAGGGTAAGACCCAGAGTACCCATTTCCCGGAGGGGGCGGGGGTCCTGAATGCAGGGAGGTAGACGTGTCACTAAGCTGACATCAGGAACCCAGCTTATGTAGAAATGGCCGTTAGAGACACCCACAGAAATGAGAGTTCTTTGGGGTTGCCCCAGCTGCCAAACGTTCTGATCTGAGTATTAACTAAAAGGTTAAAATTTTCCTACAACACTTTCAAAGCTATTCCCCTTAAGAAAGTAATTTACCTATAACCATGTAAAATTAACCTGCTCGGTCATTGCCTAAAATAAGGAAGTACCGAATTACTAGCCCGAGCTAGTCAAGCTGACATGGTTGCATTGGGCAAAACATAGAGGTAGAGATGGGCTCTGTGTTGCATGCTTTTAATGATGCCTAACTCTTCCAGTTGTGAAACCTAAAAGCCTTCCCTACAAAGTGGCAGAGGTGGCCGAGGAAAGCAGCAGCTCTTCGGAGGATGCTGGGAGTGACAGCGAATCGGACTGAAACTTGGCAGAGCAGCCCAGAAACTTGGAACAATGGGTGTTGCTGTGTTTCAGAAATTTAAGAAAATCAGCTATGCTATCCAAATCAGTTTTCACTTCAAGGAAGAGATAAGGTTGATGCTTTGGATCGGTAATGACAGATTCTTGGACGATGTAAAATAGGCTAAGAGAAAGTCGCATCCTGGTGTAGCAGGTTGGGCCACCGCCTGTGACACCAACATCCCATATGAGTGCTAGTCTGAATCGTGCCCGCTCCATTTCTAAACCAGCTTCCTGGGAGCTGGGAGAGCGGCTGGTGATGTTGTGGGTGCCTGGGTAGCTAGCACCCATGTGGGATGCAGTTCTGGGCTCCTGGCTTCAGCTTGGCCCAGCCCTGAGTGTTGTGGCCATTTGGGGGAAGAACCAGCAGATGGAATATATATATAGCTCTGTTTCCTCTGTCACTCTGCCTTTCAAATATATAAGTAAATAGGTTGCTGTTGAGAAGGATGTCAAGGTGGAAGCAGGCTCAGGAAGCAGAGGACAGTGCTGGTCTACCACACCCAGCTCACACAGTCACAGCCATTGCCTCTCAGCTCACCCTGTCACTCAGCTTGGCTTGACAGACCATGACATCTGGGCGTCAGAACTGTGCTGTCTTTAGTTGGACCACTGGCTTTCTTCCACCCACGTCATTGACAAGCTGCTCTCTGCCCCTGTGCTGAGGCCTCTTAGACTCACATTCAGGAGCAGCTCAACAGGATTTAGAGCACGGCCTGGAAGGGACTCGCCATACACTGCCTGCAGCTACTAGAATGCTCAGTGTTCCTAAGACACTGCCACCTTCTGTGGCCTCAGCAGTGCCTGCTGGTGGACCTGGGCCTTCTGGAGAGGTGACTGCTGGTTCTAAGTGACCTGAGGCTCTGGATGCTCTAGGGAGAAAGGTCTCAGGTTCTTCCACAGTGACAACTAAGAAGGATCTGTGTGGTGCCTGGAGGGGACTTGAGAAGCCCTGGGTGTGATGACCCAGACACATGTGCACACACACCCTCCACCCCATCACGCTTAGTTGAGGTCTGAGAAGAGCATGGATGGTTATTACCATGTACACCTGGAACTCAGGGGCTGCCCCTTGAGCTTTGGGTTGCTGTGTCCACTAAGTTCAGAGGGAAGCTGATGAGAAAAGTTCCTCAGGAGCAGTTCTAGTAGGGAAAGCATGACTTACTGGTGGCTGCCACAGAGCTCTGCATTCTCCTTGCATCACAAAGCACAGAGGCCAGAGAGCATGTATGGGCCAGATGCAGGCCATCACTTGTATGAGAGGTCAGCTGGAAGGTGCTGTCCACGAGCAGGTGTAACGTATTCTGGCTTTCAGTTTTCTCAGCTGTCAAATGGGGCAGGGAGCCCACAGAGTCCAGTACGGAGTGTGTGGTGTCCATGGGGGCTCAGTGACAGGCACGCAGTGCCCTCCAGCTGCAGGATGTGTCCAGCTGGATGACTGTGGCACCAGGGCCCTCCTGGAACTGCAGTTCTCACAGGTGGACACACAGGAAGCAGGTTGGCCAGGAAGAAGGGTGTGCTTTTCCTTATTCTTGGCTAACTGGACAGGCACTCCAGGAAGCAGCAGGTTCTGGTCCCTTTGCTGGCAAAGGTTCTGGCTTGGTGGAGTGCTTCCTGTCCATTGGCGCAGTCATGGTACAGAGGCCTCCGTTGCTGCAGTGTCCTGTGCTCACCATGGATAAGGTCCACCTGCTCATCCTGGAGCCTGTGGTGGGTCTCTTATAAAACACAGTAAATAACCAGCAGCAAGGGAGCTGCCAAGTGCTAGGGGGTCTGCTCTCTGAACAAAGCACAAGGCCAGTTCCCTGTGCAGTTCAGACAGCTGGGTGAACATCCTGGGACAGGAGGCATGCTACAGACTTAAACCTCAGTTTCTTTTTCAGACATTCTGCTTTCTCGGGGTCTGGAGCACATTAGTCACTTTTCTGTACTGCTGTCTCCTATGCTCTCGTTTCTCGAGTTGGGTCAACTGCCGAGGTGGAAGCACCTTTGTCTCTGACGCAGAAGTTGTGGCACAGTCGTCTGTGGTTGGGAGGTCTGTTGTGCAGTGTTAGCAATAAAATGCCAGTGTTCAACAGGAGTGTGTTGCACAGTGTCTTCTCCAGGCGCCACTGCAACATGAAGTTCCACTTCCCACCCTTTCTGGTGGGTCCAGTGAGGGCTGCTGGGGGTGTGACAATGCAGAACATGATGGAGGTGAGCCTGGGAGCACACAGGCCCTGCAGAACCACCACTGAGTCCTATCAGGAACAGTGCTTGCTGCCCATGGGGTCTCAGGAACATCTTTATTCACAGGAATGTGCAGTGGCCCAGGCAGGCACTGGCAGTCAGTTCTGATCTGCCAGTTTGTGTTCTTGATTGTCCCCTATGCCATGGCTCCACCTGCTAGCGTCGGCACACATGGCACACACCCCAGCCAATTAGATTTTATAAAGACAGCAAAAAAAAAAAAAAAAGCAAAAAACCCATCTTAATACATTTCTTTTTTTAAAAATCAGGAGAACATAAGCACAAATACTGATTACAAAAGTAAACACATCACAGTTTTGACTTGGCTACAAGGGACAGAGTTGTCACTAAGTGTCCTTCTCTGGCGGCACGGCTTCCAAGAGCATCTGAAGGTGCATGGTGACTGGCTCTGGAACAGAAGGCAGAGGACAAGTTGATTAGACGGGCTGTCTGGGAAGCTGGGTACTCCCTGGTCACGTACCGCCTAAGACCCTGCAGCTCTTTCTGCCGCAGGTGGGGTCATGGGCATGGCACACAGGCTCCCTTTCTTCACAGCATCTTGTCATTGCTTTGAGGATGGCTGCCTGTGGGTTATTCAAGGCCCTCACAATAGCCACACTGGCTCTTGGAGCTAAGGTTTTTCCTAGAAGCCTACTGCGTATTTTATTGCCACTAAACTATTTACAGTCTAGGAAAAATGAGGCTCAGTAACATATAGATACGTCAGTCATTCCAGCAGTCTCAGTCACCAAAGCTTAATTTCGTTTAAAAAGTAAGGTCGCTCATTGTTTTTAGTTACCTTAGCTTCCTACCACCTTTGGTAGGGAGGAGCTTGTTCAATAGTGTAAACTTGGAAGGATAGGCTTTGTCATTAAACTGCAGTGTCATCCTGGTCAGAGTGTCCGTCATGATCAAATCCAGGTTCATTTTAGAACAAATGAGTAAAATGGCCACCTTTGTCACACCAATATCCTATCTTTCCCTTGGGCAGGAGTGTGCACAGCCTTGCCCCAAGTCAGTGCAGGGTTCAGATCAGGAGGAGAGACTGTTTCAGGAAGGGCAAGAGTACTTGGTGGAAATGACATAACCATACTTTGCTTTTGTTGACCTTGTTTTAGCCAGCATGAAATCACCCCTGCCAGCTAGGTGATGGCACAAGATCTCACAGCCAGAAATGGAGGTGGGAAGGACCTGGAACATGCCAGGGTGCCAAGAACGCCTCGGGCAGTCTCAGGCCTGGCTGGCCAGTTGTGAGGCTCATTCATCTCCCCCCTCTGGTGAGTGTCACTCTACCTGCCCTGGTACGCTCTCTGACCTATGCACCACACACAGCGTGCACAGGAGTGCCTGCATGGGGTGTCTGCTCTACCCTGCTGAGGCAAGCTCTGTCAGAGGCCAGCCACGTGCTGCATCCGGGATTCCACTGTGCCCGGTCCAGTTCCCATCGTCCAGGAGCTCCCATTGGTGGGGATGCTCAGATGCCTGCACAGGCTTTTAGGAGTATGGTTTCTTGCAGCTGATTTCTATTGTGCTTGACAGAAACTGCATGTGTAACAGACATTTATGAAAACAGATGTAGCTCAGTCTCTTTGAGCACCTTGCAAAAAAAAAATGGCTCTTTAGAAGTCAATGTGGCTTGCTTACTGAAGCTTTTATACAATGTGGGCAAGCATCTGGTACAGTGGTAAGATGCCATTTATGGCACCTGCATCCTTTGCCACACTTTGCACCCAGCTTTGTTAATGCACACCCTGAGGGAGCAAGTGATGCCTCAATGGTATGAGTCACTTCCCCTGTGGGAGAGCCATGCTGAGCCCTGGGCTCTTGGCTTCGGCCTGGCCCACCAGTGGCTGGGAGATCTTGGTCTCTACTTTCCAATTAGGAAAAAATATGCCAAAAAAAAAAAAAAAGGCTCTTAAAAATAAACGCAGGGTTGGGCCTGGCGCAATGGCCTAGCGGCTAAAGTCCTCGCCTTGAAAGCACAGGGATCCCATATGCACGCCGGTTCTAATCCCAGCGGCTCCACTTCCCATCCAGCTCACTGCCTGTGGCCTGCAAAGGCAGTTGAGGATGGCCCAGGGTCTTGGGACCCTGCACCCATGTGGGAGACCTGGAAGAAGTTCCTGGCTCCTGGCTTCAGACTGGCGCACAGCACTGTCGGTTGCAGTCACTTGGGGAGTGAACCATAGGACGGAGGATATTCCTCCCTGTCTCTCCTCCTCTCTGTATATATCTGACTTTGCAATAAAAATAAATCTTTAAAAATTAAAAAAAAAAACCATGCAGAGTAGCAACCTCATATATGGAGCCGCCCCAAGGTCGTCTTGTCCCTTGCACCTTGCGTTGGCGGTGGCATTCAAATTGGGCCAAGCTCTTGGGCCACCTGGCAGTATGCTCCGGAGCCTTGAGGGTGTGGGCTTACATGGGATCTGGGACCTGGCACAAGTGAGGGCAAGTAAGGACCTGAGGGTTCATGTCCAGGTGACGAATGATTAGTGAGGGACCTCCACAGACAAGGCCACTGTATTTGCAGGTTACTAAGGGGGATGAGACTTGGAGAGGGGAGCAGCAGAACCTTTAATGATCAGACCGAAGCACGCATAGGAGACCTGAGGTCAGGTAGTTATCAGTGACCAACACTGAATACCACTCACTGGCACACAGTAAAGCTGGAGGCCTAACTGGCAGGGCTAGATCACAGGACTTACCAGAGGGAGTTACACAGGGGTGGGTAATGTTAGGCTAGATCATGACACTAACCAACACACGGGAGAATTAGGCCTGGGGGCAGAATATGTTGTGGGGGGTAAGTGGGTTCACTGCTGTGAAACTGCGATCTCTGCTGGCATGTGCAAGATCTGTGGATGGAGACAGGCCTGGTTAGGGAGGTAAACGGTCACCCCAGCTAAGTTGGGGTTCCCGGCACTGAGCTTGACAGCCAGAATGGGGGCATTGTGCTGTGCTGGACATGGCTGCAGTCTCCATCGGCATGGATGTGGACTGGGTCTGGAAAGCACCAGACTGGACTAGACTCCAGCACCCACTGCTGCTCGCAAGAGCCAAGGTGGATGTAGGATGGAATAGGCTAGGTCTTGGTTCCTGCCAAACCATGGCAGAGCGGTGCAGACCCAGAGGTGTGGACCAGGTGTGGCTGGGCTGCAACACCCAACAGCAAGAACCTGAAAGGGCGTTGGCTGGTTGGGCAAGAATACTGTCCCTGCCAGGGAAAGAGGTAGACAAAGCCAACCTGGGCCAAGGACCCACTGGCATGCATGGGATCTGCCACTGAGAGGAGATCTGATAGAGGAGCTTGTTAGGATGCAGTTCCTGCAGGTAAGCACAAGAACCAAGGCAAGCAGCAGCCCAAACCAGGTCAGGTTGCAGTGCTCGCCAGCATACAGGTAGGTCAGGTCTGGGGGCAGGCCAGGATGTACCAGTTCATAATATCCGCTGGCAGATCTGAGAACCAGGATGAGGTGCAGGCCAGGCCAAGTAGGGCCGCAACACCAGCCAGTCCACATTAGGTCTAGGCCAGGCTAGGCTGCAACACCCAGTATTAGGAGCTGGCACGGGGTATGGCAGGCTGCAAAGAACCAGGTTGAAGCACATGCTGGTGGATGCCAAGGTGAGACAAGCCATGCCAGTCTGAGTGTGATGGGTGCCAGGTCCGTGAACCCCAAGGGCAGAAGTTCCGACAGGGCCTGAGATGCCTGACCTGGGTCCATTTGTGAAAACATATCCTCTTCAATGGAAAAGTCGGAGCAATGGAATTGAGGCCTGAAAGCACAAGGAGGGTAAGGCAGCCCGTGGTAGCCTGCAGAGGATTCCTGGCGCCATCACAGAGGAAGGAGATCAAAGCAAACTGCACAACTACCCCAGCCAAATGATGACGGCAACAGGACAAAGGTGGACTGTGTCACCTCATGGACACTGGAAGGATTTGCTCATCCTTGGATTGGTGAGATTCACACCATTTCAGAACTATCAAAACCACGAACCCTCAGCCCATGCACTACACTGGGGCCCTGGGTTGACAGCGGGTAGCTGTTCCCCATCCCAGGGTGCTGGGGTGGTTGGGAGGTGAATATGACTTGTCCCCTTGTCTCCCCTCCTTCCCCAGATACAGGAAAAATAGAAAATTAGCAAATAATGATCATACCCACTTTTTCTTAACCCTCGGTCCTACGCAGCACAATCAACAAAATAAACATCACCAATAAACATATTAAAAGTGTATGTAAAGAAGATGCAAATGAGGACTGCTGTGTGGAGCAGAGTGTGATATGCACAGCCCAGGCACCTGTCACTCTCTCCCAGTCCAGCCTCTGTCACTGTGTGCTATCCGGAATGGCACTGAGCTCTCAGCTGCTACGTGTGTTTGCCAGGAAGAACAACATGGGGCTCTGGAGATGGACGGGGATGCTGAAAGCATGCAACATGACTGCACTGCACTTGACAGAGGACAAGATGGCAAGTTTTGCATTTGCATGCATTTTAAGGGACCTGGGGAGTGGGTGTTGAGCCTAGCAGATCAGATACCCATTGTCCCACGGTGGTGGCTGGGCTCCTCTGCCTCTGGCTCCAGACTCCGGCTTCCTGCTCACCCACACCCCGGGAGGCAGCAGGCAGAGCGTAACTGTGGGTCTGCCACCCATGTGGGAGACCTAGGCCAATCCTAGGCATCTGGAGGTGACCCTCTGTTGCCGTCTCTCAAACACCTTAAAATGCCTTCCCTTCCTGCTTGCTAGACTCGATCATGGGTCCAGGCCTGGCCTTCCTGAAGGGCAGTGTGCTCTGTGAGAGGCCATGCAGAGGGGCCAGCTAGGATCAGGAAGGGCAGCTGAGGGTGTGGGATGCTCTGCCTGCCCGTGCTTCAACAACACAACTGCCCTGTGATACTTACTTGAGATTTTCTGGGCCCATGCAAACTTGTGGTAGACAAAGAGGAAGTAAAAGATGAGGCCGCTCAGGATAAACAACACACAGTAGAGATACTCCCATGCAGGTTCCGTGATGATTGGGGCCAGGACCAGAAACACGGCTATGAGAGTCACCAGGATGGGGATGACGATGGGCACCTGCAAGCCAAACAGTAAGGGGTCAGGCCGTGGCTGCACACACCCGTCCTCCTCCTGGAGCTTTTCACTAAGAAAGCAGCATGGCTGCTACAAACGGTGTCGTGAACGCGTGTAACCCTCTCCAATTTCAGTCACCTTGATGTCGTTCTCTCACTCTCACTTCATCTGCTCCACCTTTTCCCTGATGGTGAATTTTTTAAATGTTATTCTCATGCCTCCTTTGTATAAAGGAACTGAGGGATTTGTCTTTTCTGTGGTGTCTAATTCTAGCTCTGTGTGATTGGGTCCCCCTGGTGCCTCTCTCTTCCCTATTCCTTGTACGCCAGTAGCTAGATTTGGAGGCATGAATACTCCACAGTAGAGCAGTCAGTACAAGCACATGATACCTGATTCTCACTCTTTGAAATGACTAAGGTTTGGGCTTAAGAGAAGGAAAGCAGTCCAGTCCCACCATTATAAATTACCCCCATTAACTTCATCCTCCTAAACCAAGAGTAAAGTTTTGAATGGTTTTTAGCACCTACCAATCACCACTGTCCTATTATTTCACCAAGGGTTGCAAAGGAGTCACCCTTCCAGACGTCATGATCTGAAATTGTGTAATGAAACATTTCTTCAACTACTTGGTGATTCTGTATTGAACTTGTGCAGGAAAGGCAGGGTAAATGCTTGCTTCTTCATTTTCAGGATGAGCTGGGGCCTTGGGACTTGCAGGGCTGACCCAGATGAGATTCACTGGCCCTTCAGCTCCCTGTCACACTCTGTGTGAAGTCAGCCTGTCCTGTCACTGCTGCTCCCAGGACGCTCTGCTGGCTTCCTGGCATGATAGGAGGTGGCAGCCCTGGATTCCTCCCTCTCTCCAGTGAACTTTGTTTCCTTTTAGTAGGAAATGGCATTTAAAGATCATTATGCAGGGAGTGAAGTATCTGCTGCTGTTTTTGCAAGGACAAGGACTAATCTTTTATCAAGAAGGGAAGTTTTTTCAAATCCACTGCAGCATTATCTATTTTTGTTCTAAGATTACATGTTTCTTATACTGTCTTGTCATCTGAAAAATCTTGTTTCCTAAAACATTTAACTCAATTAGTTCTTTTGTTCTATAATATCTCTGCAACAAATCCCTAAGGAACTAGAGCGCTAACACTGCTGGTAGTAGTTTGACATTCAGGGTACTTTGTAATTCTTTTTTAGCCTCAAGAGCAGTGTGTAACCCTAATACTTACTTTTTTCAGGGCTGTACCAACTGCTTGTTATACAGAAAGCTTCATTTGTTTTTAATCTTAAGGATTTACTGTTCCCCTTTTTAACATTTATTTAAAATGTAATTTTTTTCACATGATTTGCCTCATTCCACCTTTTTGAGAACTTACATATTCACCTTCCACTGATGATTAAAATACAGCAAATGGCAGTTTTGTACATTCTGTTATCTGGTAGTATCATTCCAGAGATAATTTAGTAAGACAAAGTAATTAAGCATCCATTTTCTACTGCTGATGCACCATTTTGAGTCTGTCTCCTGCTAACATTTGGATTATGTTGAACCTATGGCTATCAAAATTACTGTTTTGATGAATAAACTTGTATGCGTTTCATATTTCTGCTAAGTGTGGCTCTGAGATTTGGGGGATGGGCCAAAGAATAAATGCTTGCACAATTTTGTGAGCTTCTGCCAAACCACCCCACAGCGTGGCCAGACTCTTCCTATTCCGCTATCATGGGAAAGGGCCAGGACGCCCCTGACTCCCCAGAGGAGTCCATGGTCGATATGTTTTGCCATCTGATGGGCAAGAAGTGTTTTCTGTTGCAAGTCGGGTATGTGTTCTCTTGCCGAAGCAAAGTTGGAATTGTTTCAGTTAAGGATGTTAGCATTTTGGGGAGGATTATCACCTGGAAAGGTTTCCTTAATCTGTTTTTAATGTGCTTTATTTTTAAGGCAAATTTTAATTTTTTTCCATTATTACTTCCAGAATATAAATCGTAAGTTTTCTCCACTCAGATTTACAAAGCAATTTACATCTTATTTGTGAATCAGCACCGTAACTTGTGAATGAGTGAGCATGCTGAGTGAACTCCTGCTTATCATTCATGTGCGTGTAATTTGCTTTAGCGTTCACATTTGTGGAACTGTTTCTAATATTTTTCCCCCATAGGTAAATCTGTGTAATGCATTTTACCCACCATGAATTAAACAGTTAACTACGAATTTTTTTACCCTCAGCATCTTTTGCAAAAGCTATGTAAGATTTAAAAATACCTTTTCTTTTTTTTTAAGTAATTGGATTCTGTTTAAGATTCAACATGTTTGTATCATTCATTATTCCCAAGGGAGATTACGCAATCTCGGTAGGATTGGTATCAATTTATACTCTGTAAAAATAAGCTGAAAGTCAATAAAAGAATCCCAGAGGTGAGGAGTTAACCCAAGCATACTATAAATGAAAATGGAGAAATAATCTCCACAACACAGGACGTCATTTTGTAAATCTTAAGACAACCCCTGAACAACGCCATATAAATAATTTTTAGAGTTTTTTTTTTGTTTTAATTGGAAAGGCAGATTAAGAGAGAAGAGACAAGAGATAAAGAATTTCCATCCTCTGGTTCACTCCCCAAATGACTGCAAAGGCCAGAGCTGAGCTGTTCTCATCTGAAGCCAGGAGCTTCTGCCCACTCTCCCACGTGGGTGCAGGGTCCCTAGGCTTTGGGCTGTCCTCCACTGCTTTCCCAGGCCACAAGCAGGGAGCTGGATCAGATGTGGATCAGCTGAGACATGAACTGGTGCCATATAGGATCCTGGCACATGCAAGGTGAGGATTTAGCCACCAGGCTACCGGGCTGAGCCCCATACACATACCTTTGAAAAAGCAGATGAAATGTTATTTTCTAGGAAAATTCAAAGGAAAAATTTTGATGCAAAAAATCTTTGAACTCAGTGCTTTTTCTTAATATCTATTTTCCATAAACTTTCTGAAGACCCCACATTAGTGTGGATTTCAAAAATCTTCTTGTACCAAAATAAACTTGTCTTTAAGTTGCTTTTTTTCCACCAGCTTTTTACTTTCAAGTAACTTACTGGAAAATTTTAAAACTCAGATTTTCGCAGCCTATTCCAGATCACTGAAGGAAAACTTCTAAGAGCTAGACCGACTGCTTACTACTCATTGTGTGTCTGTCTCACGCCTTCAAGTGTTCTCACTCTTACATTCATTATTTTTCCTCCTTTTGGGTTTCTGTATTGTTTCTGAGTGGCCCTTTTTTGTTTTCATTAATATAAGTATGCAATGTGATGAGATTCTTCAGAGTGCCATGAAACTGTGTCCTTAGGGCCTCGGTCTCCTTAGCTGAGGAACGTGTGTACTGGCAGTTCTTACTCCTTCTTGGTCCCAAAGGTCTATCATCTTCACTTTCTGTTTTGTTGCATTACAGACAATGTTACCAAATTTTTCTTGGTGGCGTTAAAGATGGTCATTTGACAGTGATGTCTTGAAAAGGTGCCTCCTCTAGTGGGGTTAGAGTTTGATCCCATACCTTGTAATGCTTTTTGGGTCTTGGGTCTCCTTTCCTCCTGGAATGCCTGGCTCCAAGCTGGTAGGAGGAGGGCTGACTGATCACCTGCTGTGGTGCATTCTCTGCTCCTTGCCATGTTTTGCAGACTCTGCTTTGAAGCACAGGCGCAGAGCTGGATGGTCAGGTGTAGGGGTTCCCTCTTCCCTGAGACCTTGTGTTGCTGAGTGAGCTGGCTTTGTCTTGGCGATGCTACGGGCCCGAGTGCCTGTCCGAGGATCTCGCCTTGTTTTCTGAGGATTAATTTGCCTGCTCCTGTTTTGCCTTTTTACTTTGGTTTTCTACAGCTTTATGGATCTGCTTGCAAAAGATCTCTTTCACAGCCAAGTTAAGTCCTTTTAAATCTAACAAGCCAGTTTATTCACAGAACTGGTAAATTCTCCATTCCTATGCGGTACCTGTATTTCTGTAAACATACAACTTCTACTTACCGTTAATCTTCTGCCCTAAAGAGTGACATACAGGGCCCGGTGGCATGGCCTAGCGGCTAAAGTCCTCACCTTGAATGCACTGGGATCCCATATGGGCACCGGTTCTAATCCCAGCAGCTCCACTTCCCATCCAGCTCCCTGCTCGTGGCCTGGGAAAGCAGTCAAGGATGGCCTAAAGCACATGTGTGGGACCCTGCACATGTGTGAGAGACCCAGAGGAAGTTCCTGGCTTCCCGGCTTCGGATCGGCGCAGTACCAGCTGTTATGCTCACTTGAGGAGTGAATCATCGGACGGAAGATCTTCCTTCCTGTCTCTCCTCCTCTCTGTATATCTCACTTTATAATAAAAATAAAATCTTTTTAAAAAATAAATTAAAAAATTTTAAAAGAGTGGCATATAGTGGGAAAACACTCCCAATGGCAGTATTTCCATATTTTAAATGGGAAAACCATAATGCATCAAAAAAAAAAAAAACCCACCTCAAAGTTCTCAACTTTACAACAAAAACAATAGTAAATAACATGGTGCAACACACACAACAAGTTCCACAGATGCCTGCAGGAAAGGTGCTCCGCTTCCAGTCCAGCTCCCTTGCTGTGTTTGGACAGAGGTGGGCTCTGGGGTTTCCCCTTCGCTAGCCCAGTAGCTCTGCCTGCTCAGTGGAGGTGGAGGCAGGCAGCTGTCTGTCCCCGACCACCCCACAGCCTGGGTGCTGGTCAACATGCAGCACCAGTGAGGTAGCAAGTCAGACTTGCTGAGACCAAGCCCCAAAATGTCCTCCTCCTCTTCCTGGTTACTTAATCCCTGATCTTGCCTCATCATGCACCATGGGCTCTTCAAAGGCAAACAAGATCTCTTAATTTAAGTAGAAAACCACAAATTCTGCTGCCTGCCCTTTGGTGTAGTCACACCAGCCCAACAAGAAGAGGGAAGGAGGAGCCCCAGACAGCAGACATGGGCTGAGAGGGGCTGCTCGCACAGGCCTGGTTCTGGGCAGGGTTGGGCAGGCCCTCAAATGTGGTAATCCCGAGAAGCAGCATGCTGGAAGCAGAAGACACTCCCTGGGCCTGCACTTCATCCCCTCTGACTAAGTCACCATAGGGAAACAGCTGCTCGTGACCTTGGGCACTCTGCTTACCTTGATCGGCCTTTCCAGTTCTTTCTTCGTAAACCTCATCACAATGAGTCCTAGAACTGTCATGCCATAAAACAACCATGCAGCAAAACTGAAATAATTGACTAGTGAGTTAATGTCTCCAGGAATGATATAAATGGTTGCCATGATTCCCTGGCAGAAAGAAGAATGAATTTTAGGTTATTAGTGCATAAAACCACTGCCCTTACCACTTCACAGGAGACTGACCACTAGCCTGAGAAAGACTTCCTGTATGCCAACACAGCAGGGGTTAAACTTGACTTGGCTGTGGGGTCTGTTCTCTGCAGCCTGAGAAAAAGGCTGGCTGTCACTGTCTTACCTACTAAAACGCATCTTCTCCTCCTGGGGGCCGGCGGTCCCTTGGGGAGTTTGTGACATGAACACAGAACAGAGGCACATGTGCAGAAGGACTGCTGCTTTCACAGACATGGAGGAACTCAGGCACAGTGAACTGCCTTGGGATTTCCAAATCAAGAAGTACCGGAACTTGGGCTTAGCAATGCACTCTATGTAACCATCCAAACCTAAGGGGCCCCCTGCCCTTAAGGTGGTGTTGTGCAGAAGCCATACTTACATAAAAGATGATGGAAGGGGCTGGAGTTAGGCGCCTGACACTAATGTAAGACAGCACTTTGAGCATGTGGCCTTCCCGGGCAGCCACGTAAGCGAGTCTGAAAAACAAGCATCCGGCAATGAGAAGCTGCCCCAACTGTCCTTCAGAAAGAGTCCAAAGTCCCACTCCAAAGCTACAGAGAGGCGGACTGCAAGGCAGCCTGACCATGTTCCGAAGGCCAGCTGGGAAGAGGACTGCAACTTGGCAACAAGGTCACCCAAGCAGGAAGAAGGGCAGTTGGGAGACCCTGGAGATGCTTGGAACTTCTACTGCAGCAGAAACAAACGTGCTGGGAGGCAAAGGCCCTGGGGCCTCAGTGCTCGGCAGGAGCAGAAACAGAACCAGCCTTATTTGTCAAACCCGGGCAGATAGAACTGATATTTCTCAAAAGTCTTCAGATCGTCTCCTCTTGGTTCCCTCTAGAATTGTTAATTATCCAGCAATGTGGAAGACTGCTTAAAACCTTCAAGGAGTAGTACTGGTGGGGTACCCCAGCCTACGTCAGAGTGCCCACTGAGTGCCCGCTGCTACACTGCAGGGCCAGCAGCAGGGACCCCAGGGCACAGGCCTTCCCGCCCTGGGCCAGCCTCAGCTGCTACTGGCATTTGGGGAGTGAACTATGACAGAATGTGGACGTCTGCCTTTGCTAGCCCACCCTGCCTTTCAGTAGATGATGAGCATCATGGAAAAGAGAAAAAAAAAAAAAAAAGAAGACGACCTAAACAGAATTTCTTTAAAATATTCAGTATAATTAAAATTTCAATTAGAAAACAGTGAAAATAAGTTGGACCCTGGATCCAAAGCCCAGAGAGATGAGAAATTAGGCTGTAATACACTGAGGAAAGGCAAATTGAAAATGCAGAGCTTTGACCACACTGGGAAATAGCCTTCAACCTGAGCCCAGTTCTACAGACATACCCTGTGGTAAGCATCATGAAGAAAGAAGAACTTCTGGGCCACTGAATTTAAAAGATGAAGTACAGGGCCCAATGCAATAGCCTAGCAGTGAAAGTTCTTGCCTTGAATGCACCATGATCCCATATGGGCTCCAGTTCTAATCCCAGTGTCCTATTTCCCATCCAGCTCCCTGCGTGTGGCCTGCACCTGTATGGGAGACTGGAAGAGGCTCCAGGTTCCTGGGTTCAGATCAGTGCAGATCCAGCTGTTGCAGCCACTTGGGGAATGAAATCAGTGGATGGAAGATCTTCCTTTCTGTCTCTCCTCCTCTCTGTAGATCTGACTTTCCAACAAAAGATAATAATAATATAAATCTTTTTAAAAAAGATGAAGCAGGCCCAGCACGATGGAACAGTGGTTAAGGTCCTCGCCTTGCACGCCCGGGATCCCATATGGGCGCCGGTTCTAATCCCGGCAGCCCCGCTTCCCATCCAGCTCCCTGCCTGTGGCCCGGGAGAGCAGTAGAGGACGGACCAAAGCTTTGGGACCCTGCACCCGCGTGGGAGACCCGGAAGAGGCTCCTGGCTTCGGATCGGCATAGCATCGGCCGTTGCGCTCACTTGGGGAGTGAATCATCGGACGGAAGATCTTCCTCTCTGTCTCTCCTCTCTATATATCCGCCTTTCCAATAAAAAAAATAATAAAAATAAATCTTTTTAAAAAAATAAGTCTTTAAAACAAAACAAAACAAAACAAAACAAAAGATGAAGCGCAGAATCAAGACCAAGAATAATTGCAGAGATAATGAAAAAATTGTCTAAATTGAAAAACAAAACATTTTCTGATCTGAACTCTAAAGTTAATTAGCATTAATGACAGTGGCATTAAAGACATTTTTAGATGAACTGAGACGTTCACCCCTGAGTCTTCTCCAACACAGAAAAGAAACAACACAGAGAGCTGATTTCAAGCAGCCATGTTAAGGAAACACAGGCCAGTGCTGATGTGTGCACAAGTCCTGGGTGGGTGGGTGGGTGGGTGGGTGGGTGTGGTTTCGTTAGGTACTGATGAGCTTTTGGAGGCATGGGCTTATTATAAACCAGGCAGAGCTGATAATACTGCAGAGTATGAAAGCAGAAACACAACTGGGTAGTGATGTCAGATACTGGGTCATCACTAAAAGAATGGACACGTTCCTCCATGCCAGAAAAAAATATGGGGAGGGGACCAGGGGAACTAAGGAAACTTGGATGGCCATAACTCGGGATAAGATTTATTTGTTTGTTTTTAATAAACCAAGAAGAGAAGTTAAACTACACCAGTAATCAAATTCAATGCAAACAGAAAGAAATGTAACCAAGCCCGATGACACGTAAAGGCTGGGAATAAAGGAGAGAACACACGAGCAAAAATAACCCAAATACAGCCACGCCCCAGTGCCAGCATCACACGTTCTAAGGCTTTAGAGAGAGGGACAGTCCTGCTCACAAGAGGAATCATCCACAGAATAAAATATAACCAGAGCCTTTAAGGGCCTGGTGTGGTGGCATAGTGGTTAGGGTCCTTGCCTTGCAAGCACCAGGATCCCATGTGGGAGCCAGTTCTAATCCCGGCGGCTCTGCTTCCCATCCAGCTCCCTGCTTGTGGCCTGGGAAAGCAGTTGGTGATGTCTCAGGGTCTTGAGACCCTCAACCTGCGTGGGAGACCCGGAAGAGGTTCCTGGCTCCTGGCTTTGGATTGGTTCACCTACAGCAGTTGCGGCTGCTTGGGGAGTGAACCATCAGACGGAGGATCTTCCTCTCTGTCTTTCCTCCTCTCTGTATGTCTGCCTTTCCAATAAAAAAAAAATAAATAAATCTTAAAAAAAAAAGAGCCTTTGAAACAGATGACAAAATGCACTTGATCTTAGCCCAAAGGCCAAGAAGTGACAACAAAAATGCAAAACTGCTATTGCAGTGGAGGATTTGAACAGTATAAATAAGAAAGCTTAATAACGGGGGCTCGCATTGTTGTGTAGTAGGTCAACCGCCACCAGCAACGCCAGCATCCCATCCAGCACTAGATTGTGTCCCGGCCACTCCAGTTCCCATCCAGCACCTGCTAATGCACCTGGGAAAGCAGCAGAGGATGGCCTAAATGCAAGGGCCCTTGAGTCCACCTGAGAGACCCAGCAAAAGCTCTTGACTCCTGGCTTTGGATTAGTCCAGCTGGCTGTTGTGGCCATTTGGGGAGCAAACCAGCAGATAAAAGATCTGCCCCTGTTTCTCCCTCCCTCCCTAACTCTTTCAAATAAATAAATAAATCTTTAAAAATTGATTTAAAAAATAAGCAAACAACTATAGAAGGCACATTATTTCCAAAGCCATAGAAAACAAAATTTTCACACATCCACAACATTTGGTGTTTTAAAAATTTTGTTGGATGATACATTTGAAAGGTGGAGTGGCAGAGCTGCCACCTACTGGTTCATTCCCAAGTAGCCAAACAGCCTGGGCTGGTTCAGGCCTAAGTTGGGACCCAGGGTTCCATCCAGGTCTCCCACCTGACTGGGAGGAAAAACACACCTGGGCCTGCTTTACAAAGGGCTGGAATGCAAGAGCAGCAGCCAAGACAAAAACCAGTGCCCACATGGAATGCTGGCATTGCAGGCAGCAGCTTGTTTACACATCAGTGACATGCCACCTAGTGACGGATGCCAACTTGTTTTGTTTTTGTTGTTTTTTTGAACAGCAGAAGGATTGATCTTGTATCCACTGTTTCACTCCTTAAATGATCTGAAAAACCAAGAGCCAGGGGTTTCATCAGGATCTCCCACCAACATGGGTGGCAGAGACCCAAGTATTTGAGCAATCTTCCATTGCTTCCCAGGTACATTAGAAGAGAGTTCAACTAAAAGTTAACTAAGCAGCCAGGATTTAAACTGGCACTGTAACACTGTACAGGCATTACAAGTGATAGCTTAACCTGCTCTGCCACAATGCCCATCCAAAGTTTTAAAACTTCTGAAGAATAACATAAATATTTCATATTCTGACTATAATGCAATAAAGTTATAAGGCAGGAACACACAGGCCAATAAGATTCATCCATTTAGAACTGCACACTTGAATTTTTGAAATAAAATTAACCCCAGAAAAAGACCATTAAACAGAAAGGGAATTGATGGAAGAAGATTTGGGCTCAAGATGACGCTGTAAAACTGTAAATTTCGTCATTTCTCCATAATCCAATGGCAGTGAGGGGAGTGCTGAGTTAATCACCATTTGCGATGCTAGCAGCCCATGTAAGTGCAGTCACAATTACTCTATTTCCAGTCCAGCTTCCTGCTAATTTGCCTGGGAAAATAATGAAGATGGACCAAGTATCTGGGCCCCTATCACTCATACAGAAGGCCTAGATGAAGTTCCTGGCTCCTGGTTCAACCTGGATCACTCTGAGCTGTTATGCCGTTTGATGAGTGAATCAGCAGATTGAAGAGTTCTTATTTATTCTCTCTCTCTCTCTCTCTCTCTCTCACACACACACACATGTACACACACACAAACACACACTCCCTGCCTCACTCCCTTACTCCACCTCACCTTCCACCCTCTCCCTGTTAAAGGGTTTGTTTGTTTGTTTGTTTTCATGGAATCAGGCATGAGTGTCTGACACAGTGGTTAAGACACTGCTCGGGATGCCCGCATCCCACACGGAGTGCCAGGGCTGGAGTCCTGGCTCTGCTCTGAGTCCAGTTTCCTGCTGCTGTGCATTCTCAGAGGAAATAAATGAGGGCTCAAGTACAGGGGTCCCCGCTACCACACAGGAAACCTGGATTGCGTTCCCGGCTCTCAGCCATAGTGTGGCCAAGCCTTGGCTAGGGCACGATTTGGGGAGAAAACCAGGGAATGGAAGATTGTTGTTCCTATCTGTCTGCCTCTCAAATAAATTTTTCTAATGTTAGTAAGATTTTTGGAATTGGCTATGATAAACACATCTGGAAAGCTAAGCAGACCAAGCGAAGTCTGACACAGGAGCATGAATGCCAGATACTATATTACTAAAGCTTTTAAAACTTCTAAAGAAATGTGGTAACTGCACAAGACATCAATGAAACAAAGTGTACCAGATGTATGGGGGAATGATAATGGCATTTCAAACCAGAGAGGGCATTAATGGCCAGTTCAATAAATAGGATTGTGACAACAGGTAAAGGCTTGGATAAAGGAGAGTAAAACTTGTGTTTCACATCAAATTATATCTCGCATTGATGGAAGAGTGACAGTAAAATGCTAGCTAAGTATATTATTGAATGAATGGAAGAAGGTTTGTGTATTTGAGATAGGAAATCCAGACTCCATGAAGGCAATTTTACAGATTTGACTCCCTACAAATGGTTTACAACAGGGACTAGTGTTGTGGGGCATCAGATTAAGCCATCACCTATAACACTGGCATCCCATATTGGGAGGGCTGGTACCAACCATGCCACTTCTGATTCAGATTCCTGCTAAGGCACCTGAGAACACAGCAACTAAGTCCTATGGTCTCTGCCATCCATGTGGGAGACCTGGATGGAATTTCCGGCTTCCAGCTTTGGCCCACCTACCCTGGATTTTGGGAGCATTTGGAGAGTGATCAAACAGGGAGAAGAGACCTGCCCCTGACATTTCAAATAAAACTTAAAAGTGTATACACAACATAAATCTGTATAACACAAGCCCTTGGCCCATCCCCATGCTGCATAAGTACGAAACTCCGCATTTACCTTGTAATAGTTCACATATGTAAATGGGAGCACTAAACCTATAATGTCTGAGGGAGTGTAGGGGCAGACTTCACAAACCTTGGACTGGGCAAAGGTTCTCAGATGTGATCACAAAAGGATGATAAAAAAAATATAAAAAACAGGGTTAACATTGTGGCACAGTGAGCTGAGCTGCTATCATGCCAGTATCCCTTATCAGAGCGCTGGTTCAAGTCCTGGATGTTCCACTTTTGATCTATGTAATGTGACTGTGAAATCAGCAGATAATGGCCCAGGTACCTGAGCACCTGCCAGCCATGTGGGAAATTGGGATGGAGTCCCAAGCTACTGAATTCAACTTGGCACAGCCCTGACCATTACAATGCTTTCTCTCTGTCTCTCTGTCTCTCTCTGTGTGTATGCGTTTTAGTATGTTTTTAAATCTGCTGCAAACAGATCACTCCATTGAGATGGAATGGAGATCAGTGGATGCCCAACACTACAGGGGTGACCTGATGGGGCTTGAGGGAGCTTTTGGGCTGATGGAAATGCTCTGGAATTAATTGTGATCATGTTTACATAGCTTAATAAATTTGCTCAAACAACAGCTGCACAATTACTAAGAGTGGTATTTATACCTCAGTAGGGCTATTAAAGGTGTATTTTTATATACTTAAAATGAGCCACTGTCATTTTCAGTAACATAAAAATATAGGCATGTAGAATACATCTGACTGACGATGTCTCAAGTAAATGGTAGTCCACATCCATGGAATGGCAGACCCAGCATTCCCACACTGTGGCACAGCCCTGACCAAGGTTAATTATAATATGTCACACGTGGAGACATATTAAAAAGACTGTGGGAATAGGACTTAAAGCATAAATTTTGCGGGGGCCAGTGCCATAATGTAGAGGATAAAGCCACCACCTGCAGCCCCAGCATCCCATCTGGGTTCTACTTCAAGTCCTGGCTGCTCTACTTGTTTTTTTAATTCCATTTTATGACACAGTTTCATGGGCTCTGGGATTTCCCCCAACCCATCCCCAAGCCCTCTCCCCATACTGAATTCCTCCATATAGTTACAGCAGTACATTTCATAGCCAGTCATGATTCCTTCACTGCGGGCATGGACCATGCAGAGTCCAGCATCTTATCATCCAGATAAATTCCACAGTTTCATTGGGAGACCATCCTTGGTTTGAAAGTAGAGCTGGCAGAATATCATCCCCTCCAATGAAAAGTCACTACACAACAACTTCAACAACAGGAAGAAACATGGAAATTTACAACATCATGAAGTTAATTAACATGGTATTGAGTGACCAATATGTTAGAAAATGCAAGTACTTAACCACATCCTGTAACTACTTCCTTGACATCTCAATTTTAGTAGATACACAACCAGCTGTATATAAACCTTAAAATGGCTATAGGGTACTATTCAGCTGTCTCGTGTCTATTTTCATTTTTATATTTAGCACTGGCTGCTCTACTCTAAACCAACTTCCTGCTAATGCACCGGGAAAAAGCACAGTAAGATGGATGGCTCGAGTGCCTGGGCTCCTGTACCCACACAGAAAACCTAGATAAAGTTCCTGGCTGCTGGCCTTTGAAACCTCAAGAAACAGTTGTCTTGATTCACAAAGAATTGAAATCCATGTGTGGTTTTATTCATGACAGCACGTTTTTCCAACAGTTCTTAAAAACCTAGCATGTATGTCAAATTTCAGAATCAAAAGAGTGAACTTTGTTAAATGTGTAAATGTTAAATGCTATCACAAAGAAACAGTATGTGTTGACAGACTAGTTCTGTTCAGCATGGAAACACCTCATTGCACCCCAGAATGCTATTCCTGTACACAGGCCAACAATATGGACAAGCCTTTTGAAAAACAACACTAAACACACCTGCTTTGGCTGTAGAATGATTCTCGGTGGGCGTGTTATCCTGTTCAACGGATAACTTTGCTAAGCATCACTCAAAGCGGGGTCCAGGTGGAACCCTGGGCTGCAGGGCAGACACCTACATGAGCAGTCACTCCAGTCGGCTTTGCAGGAACAAAGCCACGCTAGCGTGCCTGGAGGATCTAGTTCATTACATGACATCAGCCTGTGGCCCAGGATGCCTCTGATAATTCTGCCAAGTTCAAGTGAGAGGCTTAGCATATACACCTGTCAGTCAGGTTGTGCTGACCATTAATTAGCACAACTGCTTCCAGCTCAGTATGGCAAAGGCGGGCTGCAGGAGCACAAACAAGGCCTCAAACATTTACTCTTTGGCCTTCCTAGATTGCTGGAGTGGTGTGGCTTTATTTTTATGCTCCGGGGATCCCATCAAGTAAAAACTATGATAGAAGAAGTCCATGGTGTAAAGCCCACCGGCCCTGCATCACTGCCCTGCTGCTCTGGCAAGGCTAGCAGCGCCCCAGCACTCCCTCCTACCAGCTCCACAGGCGGCAGCCCTGCACCCTCAGGCCACAGCTATAGCTCCACCCGGGGACACACCCAGCCATGCCAGCCTGTGGGTCCGGCCTCACCTTTGCCACAGCCAGGAGGAGGGGTGTCAGGGGTGCAGCTGCTCGTGTCCTCCCGTGTGTGGTGTGCTCAGCTGCCCCCCCACACACACACCCCTGTGGTGTTAAGCCAAGGGTTCCTACCTGCCCGCTGTGAAGCAGGCCCCGTTAGCAGCACCAATGGTTGAAAACGCCACAAACACTGGGACAATCCACGAGGCTGGGTAGAGGACGCGGTCCCCATAGGTCTGGGAAGGAAGCAACACGGACACTGAAGGCACAACTCTGTCGCACTCACACACGTCATGCGAGGCCCCACTGCTGAATCCCGACACTCCTGCCACGACCACCAAAAACTCTCACTCCTGGTGACCACCTGGCCACCTCCCCATCCCGGCCTCCCGCTTCCCTCACTGCTCTCTGCACAAGGCCTCAGCCCCAGTGCCCAGCTGCTCTCCACTCCCTGACCCCAGCAGTGCCCCAGCCCTGACCCGCCATCCACACACACCCCACCTCCACCCCTCACGCCCCTCGCCCCTCACACACCACACCAGCCACGCCACACGCCCTCGGGCTGCAGCTCCCGCGCCCCGCCCAAGGCCATGACGCACTTCCGCCCTCACCCAGAACAGCCCCATGGCGCCTGCGCCTGCGCCTGCGCCTGCGCAGCTACCCTTCCGGCCGCTCAGGCTCCCCACTCACCACGGCCACGGCCTGCGACTGCAGCAGCTCCGTGGGCGTCATGACCGTGAAGTAGGCGATGTTGATGAGGATGTAACTCACAGTCACCAGTGTGATCCCGATGATGATGGCCAGCGGCAGGTTTCTGGGGGCCGGTGGGACACGTGGTTGTCAGCTGGCCATCATGTCCTTCCCTCGGCCTCCCGGGCCGCCCTCCTGCGCTGTCCCACGCCAGGGCCCAGAGCCTGGGGCATTTCTCAGGCAGAACGCGCCTCCCTCAGGGACTCGCCAGTTGTGGAAGACAAACCACCCAGAAATCAAGGTCTGGGGTCCTCTACCACCACCACTCCTTTAGCAGCCACTGCCCTGAGCCCAGGGCCGCCACCTCACAAGGCTCAGGAGACTGAGGGAGGAGACAAGTAGCTCTCCTCCCCACCAGAGACTGAGGGACAATGGCTGCCGTTCCTTCATCTCCTCTTGAGCTGCTCCCAATGCAGCTCTCCTACCTGAAGGGGTTTCTCAGTTCTTCTGTGATGTAATTGAGCTGATTCCTGCAGAAAGCAAAGAAACATGACTGCCTTTTTCTTTGCTAAGGCGCTTGCATGATGGAGGATTCATCCCCACCACCCTCTTCCTGCCTCAAGATGTAGCATCCACCATAGCAATGCCATCACCATGAGGTCCTCACAGGGGCCAAGTCCTCTGTCCTTGAACCTCCACAACTACATAAAGCTCTTCTCTTCATACTTACCCAGCTGCAGGCATTTCCTCACAGCAGTGAAAAAACAATGTACTTTTTAGAAAAATGACACACTAGATGTTGGCCTCATTCAAGATGCTTTCCCCTATGGAAAATTCTCCTGAAGGAATTCCAGGGAAAGTTCTGGAAAGCCCCAGAGACAGTGTGGCTCAGGACTCTACCATGATCCACACCAATGGCAGTTTCCAGGTGCTTTGAACAAAATGGAAGATTCTTTGTCTCCAAATGCTTCTCAGAAGGAAACACCAGCCTGATGAGTGGCCAGGATGGCTTCTTAAGGCACATGAACACAATCTCATCAAGAATCTCCAGGGTGAAATACAACTGCCCTTGGATGTTCTTGGTCTTGGCAAGTGAGCAGGCAGCTGTGGCTGCCTCTAAGCCAGCTCCTCTGGAATTAGCCTGGCAAGGATTGTGTCAGGGCCCCTAGGCTGCCTGTCCACAGGACACCACAACCAGAACTGGGGAAGTGCAGATGTCTCTGGAGGTCCATGGCAACACAAAAATAAGGAGTGGGTGAGTCACATAGGGAAGCCTGAAAGTGACTCTGAGGCCAGCGGAAGTGCGAAGGCAGATGTCTACTTTTGCCATGAGAAGTAAATTTGGTCAAAAGGAGCCCCTGCCTGACTTACATCTGAGGAGTGCTAAACTTACCAACCGTCGTAGGCCCAGAGTCCATTGTACAATGCCAGACTGATGGCTCCCACAGAGATTTTTGCGCCCTCAAAAGACTGCTCAAAATTCCTTGTGTTTCCTGTAATTGAGCCAGAGTGCACAGGGCACGTGTCAGCTGAGCCCAGCTCAACTTTGCACTTATCTCTGTATAAAAGGAGGGAACTTTTCATAATCTCTGGTTACTAAATAAGCTTGGGTAAGCCAGAACGCAAAAATTCTGCTGCTCGCCTGTCAGGCTGCCTTCCAGACACACAGAGGCAATGTGTCTGTGTGGTGGGCCCTACCCACCCATCCCAATGCTTGTCACCTTGGGCCAGTAGGACGATCCCACTGACGATGATGATGGCCACGATTACCAGCTTGGCTGCTGTGAAGAAGTTCTGCACGTAACTGCCCAGCCGCACACTTAGCGAGTTCACTGTTGTGATGACCACTGGAGAAAGTCAAAGGAGGTCGGTGCTCTGCGCTTGCCCTGCTGGGAGCCTCCTCTATGCTCTCCTCTCCCCTTCCCATTATGCATACTGACAGAGGGATTTTTTTTTTTTAAGGCATGCAACTGATGGTCCTGGCCACCCAGCCAGGCTGCCTGGAAAGATAATGTTACCTGCAAACACCCCAGCCTGCAGCCCCTGAGATGCATGCGGCTACTCAGCATAGAGCACTGGCTACTGCCAGGAGCCAATCCTGCCCATTTTCTGCCCATAATACACCCCCACCCAGACTCCAGCCCCACACTGAACCTCTGTTCATTGGAAGACCCAAGATCAGAGTCTCCGTGTGTCAGGCCTGCCCAGATGCCAGGCATGTGTACTCACAGATGGCTGCAGCAGCCAGGAATTTCACCACAACCTGGGGAGGCTCGCAGCCTGAGTAGAAGGGTGCAGCCACGTATTCGGAGAAGCTGAGGCAGATGATGGCAAAGGACGAAGGCTTCATGACCACCAGGCTGGTCCAGGAGAAGAGGTAGGCAGGGATGGGGCCAAAGGCCTCCATCAGGTAGGGATACTCACCCCCTGACTTGGTGATCATCGTGCCAAGCTCCGCAAAGCACAGGGCCCCTGGAACACACAGAGGAAAGGTCTCCAGCCCCCTGGTGAGAAATGTTTGCCTTGGCACATGTAGCCATCCTCCCCCAAGGTATGGGGCCATGCTCATGCTGGTCCACCATGGTCCTCTCCCTCCTGACAACCACATGGTTGGGTTCTTGGTCTTTGAGCCTGACCCCTGCCTACACAGGCCCACAGAAAGGAAACCCAGGAGAGGGCACAAGGAGCAGCATCCATTACCCAGTGTTGCAAGGACCCCACAGACTGTCCAGAGGATGAGACATGGTCCCACTGCTTCCGTGTTTCTGAGCACAGACTTAGGGGAGATGAAGATCCCAGAGCCGATGATGGTGCCCACAATGATGCAGGTGCCGCTGAACAGGCCCAACTGGAATGGAAGGACAGGAGAGGTTGGTCCATGTTGCCACTGGGACCTATGTTCAACCCAACTGATCTCATGTCCAATGCCTAGGCACCTGTAGTCTGTGCTGCTACAGTGATAACAAGAACTGTTCCTGGAGAAGAGAAATATTAAGTAGGGCCAGCAATATGGCTTAGTGGGTAAAGCCACCACCTGTGATACCAGCTCAAAGAAGGACACTGGCTCAAGTCTCTGCTGCTGTACTTCCAATCCAGCTTGCTGCTGATGTTTCTGGGAAAATCAGCAGAGGATATCCTACTGCTTGGGTCCTTGCCACCCTGACTCCTGGCTTCAGCCTGGCTCAGCCCTGGCTTTGTTGACCATCTGGGGAGTGGCCATCCCGTAGCCCATGGAATATTTCTATGTCTGTTTCTCCTTCTCTGAGTTACTCTTTCAAATTAAAAATAAAAAGAAAGTATGGGGAAGAAAGCTTACTTTGAATAATAGTACTTAACCAATTAATCCCCATGACAGTCCTGCATATTTTAAAAACATGATTTATTTGAAAGGCAGAGAGATAGAAATGTACCATCTGCTGGTTTACTCCTCAAATGGCAGTAATGAACAAAGCTGGGCCAGGATGAAAACAGTACCCTAGAATTCAATGTGGGTCTCCCACATGGATGGCAGTGGCCCAAGCACTTGTGCCGTCCTCAAGTGCTTTTTCAGGTGCATTAGCAGGATCTGAATTGAAGTAGAACACCCGTAACTCAAACAGGTGCTCAAATAGGATGCAGGCATTGCAGTGGCAACTTAACCCACAGTACCTCATGCCAGCCCTAACCCCAAGTACTGAGTACTCAATATCACTCCATCCTACAGAGGTGGAAACTAAACACCAAATGTTAAGTTACAAACATTAGTTATATAGCCAGCCAGGACAGAACTAGTTGTGGTAGCACATCCCTAACTGAAACATCGGGTGTTATGTAGGGGTTTAGCAGATCTAGGCACTAAAGAAAAGCTCTCCAGATGCACCTCTTGCTGGGCAGAGGAAAGCACTCAAGGAAAGGAAAGATTAAATCAGAGCCTGGAATCCTGGCCAGAGGTGCCACATAGGGACAGGCAAATCAGGCCTCTTAGGGACAGAAACTCTGGAGAATCAAGAATTTTCTCAGTTGCCATTTTCTGAAGCAAAACCCAGCTCAGATCCACACATAGGATTGTATTCCTATGAAGTTTAACAGCAGACAAACAAAGCTGCAGTAATGGAAATTTAGGGCTGGGGGCCTGCCTTGAGTCGGGGAAAGAGAACATGCTGAGATGCTGTAGTTTGTCAAAGCTCACTGACCTGAACACTATAGCTGTATGCATTTTGTGGTATGTAAGTTGTGCCTGACCCAAGTTCCTGCTCTCAGCATCAGGCCCAATGTCCTCAGCCCCAGGCCAACCAGGGAAGATCTCAGTAGGAGGGGAAGACCCTGGCAGTGGACTGGCCACACAGGACTCCTGGAACACCCAAGCAGGGTCCCAGGGAGCATCATCCACTTCCCATCCTCAGCCTTCCTCAGAGGCCAAGGTTTGGCTCCCAGATGTCTACCCAGAAACCTCCCTCCTGCTGAGGCACTGCTGAGTCTGAGTTGCCCAGGTCTGCATTCACCTTAGAACTGCCCTAGCACAGGGTGGGGATTTGTTCAGCTGTGCTCTGCTGGTGGACCTCCAGGGGTCCCAGAGGACATCGCTGGAAACAGGTCTGAGATTGGTGGGGAGGGAGGGTGCTGCCCATGTCCCAGGACACCAGACCAACCAGCCCCGCCATCCCCTGCTCAAGCCCCAGGGCCATCCTGCTCCCTGTCCTCTGTCCCTGTCTCCAACACTGCCTGGTGTCCCGCCCACATCCCCAGCTCATCCTACCCTTGAAGCTTTCCCTCAGCTCTGCGTTTGTTTTATGCATGTCCTGGGCCCTCCTCCCCTCATCCTGTGAGCTGGGAGTCTTCCTGTCCCTCCATGTCTGGCCCCTGATGTTGTCCCACATGGAGACTGACACAGGGTAGAGCCCTGGGTGCCTTTGTGCCACCATCCCAGCCTGAAAGTACCCCTTCCTTCCAGGCCCCAAACAGCCCTAGGTTCTTGCCAGGCTCTAGTGCAGACTGTGCATCCCTGTCCTGTGTCAGGCTGGCTGTGCTAGCAGACCTCATAATTCCTTGCCTGTCAGACATGCACACCTGAGAGGACTCACATTTAGCCAGGTGTCACAGTGGGGACCCCAACCATCACAAGCTCCCTAAGCCTAATCCTCTGACCAAATAGAGGCCCTCTAGGTGCTTAGCTAGTGTGCACATGAACTAAACATCTGCATGTATGAAGTTCAAAAGGTCATGCTGAGTTCCCAACAAGAAGAAAGAGGATTATTCACTTAGAGATGTATTGGACAGAGCAAACCACCCACCTCTGGGGACCACTGCAGAACTCAGCCCACTGCTGCACAGTCAGATAACTTCCCCCCCACTCCCCTACTCCCAGCCTGGGAAGGGTCTGCTGGGAACCAGATGTCCTTACCTCTTTTTGGAGACTTGTGGTCTTGGGCTCATCACTCTGGATGGATTTCTCATCCTCTCGGCGTTTTCTGGGGCCAGTCTCCCCCATTTCGTGCTCCTGTCAGCTCCAGAGACTGTAAATGAGGCACAGGTAGGGTCTTGACCCATCCAAGGCAGACCATGTACACATGGCAGCCCCATGGTGCTGTTTCCTGCTTGGCTCTGCTCAAACACCACCAGTTTCTTAACTGGTGACAATCTGCTCAGCCCCAGACATGAAAATGTCATTAACATGAAGATGCTTTCAAAAAATCCATGGAAACATTTCCTGAGAAGATAAGTTTATTTTGGTGCCCCCTTCTCCTCCAGTAACCTATGCCCATGAGGCTCCTGAAAATGCCTTCAATGGAAAACAAACCATGCATGGGTTTACAACAAATTCATCTGTTAATTCTGTTTTGTCTATGAGGATTTTGAACTGCCCCAGACTGTTCAGGCCCAGGTGAGGATGGGGGAGAGAAGCCCCAGCTTCCAGATCTTTCCAGAGCTCCGGGGCTTGTGCTGTCCCTGGGCTGTGCTTGCTCTGGCTCGCAGTCCTCAGCTAGGACGGGCTGGAACATGATGCTTTCTTCAGGTGCCAACTTCATTGTTTTCCAAAGTACAACTGTCTAGCAGCTTACTGGAATGCTTTACTTAGCAGAAGGCATTCCAAGGAAGGAATTTTTTTTTTCCTTACAAATCCTTCTCTTAACACAAATGCAATAAAAAATCCTATATTAAAAAAAAAGATTAAGGTTCCCCCTCATGAATTACACACACAAGTTTATTGCTGCTGTGGTTGAAGAACATTGCTGAGGAAAAAAATCACTTCCAAGTCTAATTAGAAGACGGTCATGTGAGTGAATTCTCTGTCCATAGCCCCGTCTGACAGCAACCAGCTTCCCTATCGCCCCATCTGCCTTACCTTTCTCCTTGAGCTTGCACTGCCGGAGGACCTGCGAGTCTTGCTGATAGCCAGCGTCTGCACTGCAGAACCTGAGGAATGGCCATGGTCTGTGTTTAGGTTTGAAGGAAGCCAGAAGGTCCAGAGGTCAGCCAAGGTAATTATTAAGCCTTCTTCTCCCTTAGAAAGTAATTTACCTGACAGTGGAAGGGTAGTCTAATCTACCTTCCCAGATTATTTTCGTTTTATTTATTTGCTTTTCAACCCTTTTCTCTTGAAACCTATTTTCCTCCCTTATCAGCAGGATCCTGCAAGGAAAACTCTCCAAAGGGTGGAAATTTTGCTTTGATTTTGGTTTGCAATCTGGGGAGATAAACTTTGGAATCATCTTTTATTATCATAATTGGACGCTACCACTTGGACTAAAGGTGCTGTGGTGAAAATCTTTTCTGGGTTATGCTTACTCATTGTTCCCTGTGCTTTATGTACTTGGCTGCCCCTTTCTCCATGTTAGGGTAATTTTCAGTTATTTCACTGAATAGCAATGTTCTAATGAAGTCTCTCCATGCCCTTAAACACTACCAAGACATTTAAGATTGCTTGATGATATCACATGATTATTGGACACTTTCATTTACTCATTTCCTCTTCTTGTTTTTTCTCTGAGATTTCCCCCCACCCCCAGGATTATCTTCTAGTTCAGAGATTCTTTATCCTACCTCATCAAATCTGTTATTAAAGCTTTTTACTGTATTTTATTTGCATATTTCTAATATATCAGTTTAATTTCTCTTCAAAATTCCAATCATGGAAGAACTTTTCATTCATGTCATGAGTGAATTTTCTTAATGCTTCCTTCTGCTTTTCATTTTTTCAGTAATACTATTTTAAAATTCATTTTCAGGCATTTCATTGATCTCTTCATCTTCATGTGCTAATATTGAAATGAGGTTATATTTTGTTGGAGGAACCATATGATCTCCCTTGTCCGTATTTCTCACGTGCCTCTGTTTATTTTTAGCCATTTCTATCAGTTCATGTTTTACTTCCCTGATAATTTTGACCCTTGAAATATTTCTTGTGGCTTGGAAGAATGACGGTTCCTTCAGTGCGTATCTGGGGAAGTGTAGTGGGTGTAGGTGGCATTCTATGATCTGTGCTCCAGTGTGGGATGCGCGTCCAGGATGACACCCAGATCAGGCACGGTGGATCTCCTCTTTTGTCAGCACGGGTGAGGCAATGATCATGACTGTGAAGTCAACGCCTGACTTCTACTCTCTGTTGGCTGGTGCCCGGTCATCCCATGGTGGCCAGAACCCCAACCCACACCAGCTTATGAACCACACAAACCATCTGTGCAGTTTTCTGTGTGCCCAGAGACCCAGCTGCACGCCCCACACTATTGCACTGCCACCCCTGCCCCTCAGGACTCACTGATGGGTGGGGCAGGGTGCATGTGCTTCCTACCCTAACTCCAAGTCACTGAGCGTCATAGATTTATCCTTCCAACCCTAACAGAGCATGTCTGCGCACAATCAGGTATTACGTAACGGCTGCCACAGCAGCAGGACCACAGCACCTTCAAAATGGCAATTTCCGTAACAGAATGTAGGAAGAAGCATGTCCCTCCCCTGTGACGATCCCCCAGGATCTTTCCCTCACTCTGTTGCCTGTCTGGACACAGAATCAGTGTTGTCTGCGAAACTCTACACTAAGCAATGACTCTGGCTACTCTGTTCCCCTCCAATGTCCATGGTCTGTGTCACAGTGACTCTCACTTGAGGTGGTGAGCCACAGCTCACACTGGACACACTGGACACTGGCTGTCCTGCACAGCCAACTGCAAGAGGAACTTTAAAGCTCTGTCCTTTGTCACAGAGCTTCCCTAATTTTCCTTCACTTCCTCACCAAAAATTTGTCAGATTTCATGAAACACAGCCCTTCCTTCATTCTCTGTGGACAGGCAGGCAATGCTGCTGGGTGCTGTTGTGGTTTTGAATACAAGTGATTTCTACAACATGGAAATATAACCAAGGGCAAAATGATAGGAAAAGGGTGAGGAGAGAAAGTGGAGCAAGCACGCTGACTGCTTCATATATGGTAACCGTGCCACAGAGGGAAGAGGCAAAGAACATCCTTCAGAGCTGGAAAATCCAGCGTGAAGAGCTGAGTGTGTGTGAACAGGTGGACAGAGAGCAGAAAGAGTGAGAAAAGGCTGTTACGAGCCAATTTACTGTTCCTGCCACAGGGCAGCAGTGGATGCTCTAGCATGAGGGGGTCAGGGTCAAGTGTTTAGCACAGCGGATCAGGTGCCACTCGGGACACCTGCATCCCGCGTCAGAGTACCTGGGTTCGAGTCCCAACTCCACTTCCAATTCCAGCTTCCTGCTGAAGTACTCCCTGGGAACAGGAGGTGATTGTTCAGGCGGTTGGCTCCCTGCCACCCAGGTAGGAGACCCAGACTGAATTCCATGCTCCTGAATTGGCCTGATCCAGCCCTGGCTGTTTTAAATATTTGAGGAGGATACCGGCAGATAGAAGATTCTCTAATAAAAATAAAATTAAATAAAGAAATGTAAATAAATAACAATTTTAACAATAAAAATAGGAGGGATTGGTATTGTGGCACAGTGGATTAAATTGCCACTTGCAACACTGGTATCCCATAAGTATGCTAGTTCAAGTCCTGGATCCTCTACCTTTAAACCAGCTCCCTGATAAAGACCCTGGGAAAGAAGCAGCAGATAGCCCAAGGGTTTGGGCCCTCACCACACATGAGAGACCAGGTTGGAGTTCTAGGCTCCTGGCTCCTGCCTGACCCACATCCAACACTGCAGCCAACTGGCGAGTGAACAAGCAGATAAAAGATCTGTCTCTCCCACGCTCTAATTCTGCCTTTCAGATAAAGAAATCTGGTTTGTTCAATTCCCATTTTCTCCATTTCTGATCCAGCTTCCTGCTAACACACTGGGAAAGTAGTGGAACATGGCCCAAGTCCTTGGGCCCATGCTCCAATGTGTGAGACCTGGACACAGCACCTGACCCTTGGTCTCAGCCTTGGTCTCACACTGGCTATTATGGTCTAATGGGAATTGACGCCATGGATGGAAGATCTCCATCTGTCTCTGCTTTTCTCTCTGTAACACTGTCTTTCAAATAATTTTTTTTTTGAAAGAGAGAGAGAGATGAGTCAGAGTGATAGTACCATATGTTAGGCTGTTGTGTGTTATGCCAGTATCCCATGCCAGAGTATTGGTTTGATTCTAGCTGCTGTGACTGATTCAGCTTCTTGCTAATATACCAGGCAAAGCAGCAGAAAATGCCCCCAGTGCTTGGGCCCTGCCACTAATGTGTGAGACCAGGATGGAAGTCCTGGCTTCTGGCTTCAGCCTGGGCCAGCCCTGCCCTTTCCCTAGCGGTTGCAGAATAAACCGGCAGGTAGGAGATCTCCTTCCTATATCTATGTGCCTTTCAATACATAAACAGATCTTGGAAAGAAAGGCTGAACTCCACTTAATTTTTTTTTAAATGATGAAAAATAAAATGGGAATTTTTCAAATAGAAAATAATTTAATGGGAAAAATCACTCAACACATTCCTCAGTATGTAAATCCCATACAGTCAGGTGAGAGGAGAAGAGCACGTGGATCCAGCTTTCTCCACAGGCTTTGATTTCACTCGCGGCCTCACAGCAGAGTCCAGAACTTTCTGGATGACTCTGACTTCCCAGATATAAGAGTGTTGAAGGGTGCCAACATTCCTTCTTAAGTTACCTCATAAGAAAGGGAATAACATTTCCCTTGCCAGTTTGTTCTAGTAGTGAAATTTATAACTTTGTAGCATGTAAGTATCTGGCATAAAAAACTATTATCTAGATTTTATTGCACCTTTTACCTTTTATTGAGGTCCTTTTATCATTATTTATGGCTTTCATGATCCAGACTTGCCCTGTCAGGGTCAGGTGATCCAGAGTGTCTAAGGGTGCTCTGACAATGCAGGGAGCAGGTGGGGGGTGCGGCCACAGGCTCCGTCCGCTGCTCACGGCGTCCCCCGCTCTCCCCACCACAGGGCTACAAGAAGCAGACGGAGCTGAAGCTGGAGGACATCAGCTGCCGTCTGACAGAACAACGGGAGGTGCTGGCAGGCCAGACAGCACAGTACCAGCAGGAGATGAGGTACCTCCACCAGATGCTGCAGGGCAAGCAGGAGGTCCTGGATGAGGCCCTGCAGCAGAAAAGGTGGGCCACCCCAACCCCGGAGGACCCCGGCCTGTAGAATTTGCTGGGTTTTGAATGCTTGACAGAATTTTCTGCCCAGACCAACTGGACCTGTTTTGATTGATTGCTTAGTTTCTTTTTTTACCTTTTAATTGTAATTGAATTTAATATTGGTCTTGATTTTCACCTGCTCCTTTTATCTTTATCCTCTGTTTTGAGAGCTCCTTCTGGCGAGCGTTTCATTTAGCCTAGCAATGTAGACACCAGTTAAGATGCTCCCATCCCATGGCAGAGTTGCTTCCTGGCTCATTTCCTGCTCATGCACGCCCCGTGAGGCAGCAGGGATGGCTCACACAGTGGAGTTCCTGTCACTTACAGGGCTACCACAGTGGCCAGAGCTAAGCTAATCCAAAGCCAGGAGCCTCCTCCAGGTTACCCACATGAGTGCAGGGACCCAAGGATTTGAGCCAGCGTTTGCTGCTTTTCCAGACCACAAGCAAGGAGCTAACTCAGAAATGAAACAGCTGAGAAACAAACCAACGCCTATATGTGATGTTGCTGCCGCAGGCCACATCTTGTTTAAGCTTGCTCCTGAATACTTATTTTGAAAAATCTATATTTAGGTGCTAGCATATTTGGCGTATTGGGCTAAACCTTTGCCTGTGGTCTGGCATTCCATGTATGTGCAGGTGCAAATCCCAGCTGCTCTACTTCTGATCCAGCTCCTTGAAAATGTGCCTGGGAAGGCAGTGCAAGATGGCCCAAGATGTTGGTCCCCTGCATCCATGTGGGAGACCCAGAGGAATCTCCTGGCTCCTGGTTTTAAACCAGCCTAGGTCTGGCTACTGTGATCACTTGGAGAAATGAGCCAGGAGGTGAAAGATTTGTCTCTTTCTGTATGTGTATGCATATGTAACTGTGTAACTGCTTTTTGCTCCTTTAAAAAAAAAACTAAATAATTTTTTCAAAAAATCATAAGCATAAAAATCAGGAACACAAAGGCTGTCATATCCCAGAATGTCACTCTTGTACATATAGATCACAAAAAGTACTTTCAGTTCTCCCAAAAACTTTGATGAGTCACACTGAGTTCCTAAAATATGGGGAAAAAAAAGTTTTCCTTTGTTAAGAACTGGAATCACTGCATACACTTTCACCAAACGTCTATTCTGTGGAGCCTCTTTCAATTTTGTAACAAGAGTACCAGGATAAACCTTGTTTGCTGACCTCATTCCATCTGCTTTGCTCTTTCCCTTTCCTTTCTCTCCCTTTGCCCTCAGCCTTTTTCTTTGCCTTTGGTCCATCCATATTGGATCTGTCAATGCTGGTCTAGAAGAGTCGCTCTTTCTTAGTTTCATGTCATCTTTTCCATCTGTTCCCTCACATTCCATATCCTCTTGGTAATGTTTGGGTACTACCACAGTTGCTGTTTCTTTAGTATCTTTCATTTGAACATCCTGTTTGGTTTGAGAATATGTTTAAGTCTGATGAGCTCCTTGGGAAAACTGTTTTCTCTTTTCCTTTCCCACTTACGCCTTAAGCTCTTAGCCATATTTTACCCAACAGACTTCCAAACATGTAGTTCTCCCATTTCTGAACTGGAATGTTTGGTTTGTTGCTATTGAGTTTCTTGAGCTCTTTGTAGGACCTAGATATTAATCCCCTCTCAGGTGCATAGTTTGCAAATATCTTCTCTGATTATGTTGGCTATGTCTTCACCTTAATAGTTTTCTTTGTGATGAAGAAGTTTCTTGGATGGATGTGATCCCATTTGCTTATTTTTGTCTTAATTGCCAGTGATTCTGATTCATTCCAAGAAGTCTTTGCCTTCACCTAGGGCTTAGAGTGATTCTGACATTTTCTTCTTGTAACATGATTATAGCTCCAGATTCTTGAGCCACTTAGGGTTGGTTTTGGTACAGGGTGTAATATAGGGGTTTTGCTTCATACTTCTGCATATAGAGATCCAATTTTCCCAGCACCATTTGTTGAAGAGACTGTACTTTCTCCCTGAAGTAATTTTGGTTTTCTTGTCCAAAATTAGATGGATTAGGTGTGTGGGTTCATTTCCAGGTTTCTTATTCTGTTCCTTTGATCTTCTGATCTGTTTTTTATGTCAGAACCAGGATGCTCTGATTAGTTACTCTATAGCATATCTTGAAGTTTCGTATTGCGATGCCTCCAGATTTTTGTTGCTTAAGAGTGCTTTTTTCTCTTGTATTTCTGCATGGGTTTCAGCAACATTTTTTTCTAGATCTGAGGAGAATGTCATGGGTATTTTTAGATCACACTGAATCTGTAAATTGCTTTCAGTATTACAAGACTTTCTGATTATATTAGTTCTACCAAAGTTTTCTTGTGTTTTGGGATCTTCTTCTATTTCTTTCACTAGCGTTCTGTAATTTTCATCCTAGAGATCCATGACATTCTTGGGTATAAATGTATCCCAAAGTATTTAAAATTTTTACAGGTATTGTGAATGGGACTGATGTCACAGGTTCTTCCCCAGCCGTGGAGTTGTTTGTGTGCACAAGGCTGTTGATTTTTGTGTGTTAATTTTATACCCTGCAACTTTACCAAACTCTCTTGTCAGTTCTAGTAGTCTCTCAGTAGAGTATTTTGATTTCTCTAGAGGATAATTCCATCTGCAAATAGAAATAGCTTGACTTTTTCCTTTCCAATTTGTGTCCCTTTGATTTCTTTTTGTTGCCTAGTGGCTCTGGGCTAGAACTTTCAAGACTATATTGAATAGCAGTGGTGAGAGCATCTTAGCGAAATCTTAGTGTATTCTTACTGCATCTTAGTGGAATCTTCGTGGAAATGCCTTAAGGGAATGGTGAGAGGGCTTTTCTTTGTTGGGTACTAATAGTATAATATCCACTTGGTAATTGGTATATTTAGATTTTTTATGTCTTTATCACTCAATTTACGTATACTATCCATTTCTTCTAGATTTTCCAACTTATTGGCATGTAGCTATTTGTAGCAACTCCTGATGATTGTATGTTGGTAGCACTGTTATATTTCCCTTTTATTCTCTAATTTTTTTGGTTAGCTAAACTAATGATGTATCAATTTTATTTACTTTTTTTTTTTAATGGGCTCTAGAATTCACTGATTTCCACTGTACTCTTTATTTGGCATATTCTTCATTTTTAATATTTCTCTTAACAAACTCAATCTCATGGGAGAAGTTTTCATTCATGTCATGTATGGGTTTTCTTAATTCTTGCATTTGCTTCTCATTGTTTTTCAGTAATCTTATGATCATTTTTCATTGATCTCTTCATCTTCATGTGCTAATATTGAAATGAAGTTATATTCCTTTGTTGGAGCCATATGATCTCCCTTGTCCGTATTTCTCACGTGCCTCTGTTTATTTTTAGCCATTTCTATCAGTTCATGTTTTACTTCCCTGATAATTTTGACCCTTGAAATATGCTCTGTGGCTTGGAGGAATGATGGTTCCTTTGGTGCATATCTGGGGAAGTGTAGTGGGTGTAGGTGGCAATTTATGGTCTGTGTTCAAGGATGGGGTGAGAGTCCAAGGATGGGTGAGTCCAGGATGACACCCAGATCAGGCACGGTGGATCTCCTCTTTTGTCAGCACGGGTGAGGCAATGATCATGACTGTGAAGTCAACGCCTGGCCTCTACTCTCTGTTGGCTGGTGCCCGGTCATCCCAGGATGGCCAGAACCCCAACCCACACCAGCTTATGAACCACACAAACCATCTGTGCAGTTCTCTGTGTGCCCAGAGACCCAGCTACACCTACCATACACTATCATGCATTGTGTTGTGTATAACACAGGTGGAGTTAGCATGTTTATACTGTGATCATCTTTGCAACCAGAAAAAAAAATAGTAGTTTCAAATGAAGCTTGGAAGCTTTAGCAGAAACTTACGCTATAATGGAATTGTATGAGGCTTCCTAGGACACCAACCAGAAAAGATAATTGACTGCAGGGAGGCAAAACTCCAGACCTAGGGACACAATGTGCCCAAGGTCTGGAAAAACTAGCAGAGTATTTGGTTTCTGAATCCATTCCATAGTGTTGACCATAAAAAGAAAAATAGCACATGACTGGTAGAATACTTGCTCTAGTAGGGTGAGAAACAGCTTTAGGAAATGCTCACATGGGCCAAATGAGAGGAAATAGAGATCTCTGACTTCTCAAGAAAGGATCCTCATGCCCAGCTCTGGCAAATCCAGTACCTGACCCAAGATCAGCAGCTCCTCTGCATTCATAGACGGCTCAAGCCCCCTGGGAAGCCTGCTGCAGCCCCTCTCAAGGTCCCTGGGCATGCCACTATGGGTTCCTCTTTACAGATCTGGAGTTAATGGGTGGAGTTGTGAGGCCTTCTGGCTCCAGCAAAAGTGGTATCAGAATTCAGCCCCTGAGGGACAACCCTGACTGAGGGAGCACTCTGTAATGCAAGTACAGAATGTTAGGAAATACTTCAGGGTCCACCCTAGGCAGGCACTGCAGCCGATCCCTTGGCAGCCTCTGCCGAGGGAAGAACATTTGGCCATGACATGCAGTTGTGCAGGCTCGGCCCTCCCAAGAGATAAGGAAAACTTCTGAGTCCCAGCCCTGTCTGGTGATCTTTGTTCCCATCTTGATTCCTGGGAATTCTGACTGAGGATTAAGAGCAACAATGCCCTATAGGCTTCTGCACTTGTAGCTGAGCCTCTGCTGTTCTTCCTCAGCCTCATTTTCCTCTCAGGGTCAGGTCTTAGCTGCCAGGAGAGTTTAGGGCCCTGACACAGACAGACAGACACACACACACACACACGTTTCCTCCCCCAGGACAGCCAGGAATAACATAGTCCCAGGTTGGAGTCAGACTTAATGTGCCTCATGCTTCTTGCCCCTCCAGGCCTTAATTTCCCTGTCTGGCAAGTGAGGGGCATGGAAGTGATGCCATCTATGTTCCTTTATGTCTGGCACTGGCTGAACAGGGCTCTCACCCACATCAACCACCCAATGCCAGACTCGTGAACACCAGGTTCTTCTTGAATAACATATTGCCATGTTCACACCACAGACACTATGTTGGGATAGGTTTTTAAAAATTCACAAAAAGACTACACGACTTCTCTCTACTCTGCTTACAACAATGCACACAGTTTCTCATTAACACTAAAACATACTTAAAATCCTTACCTTATACATTTACTTACAATTGACCCATGAACTTCTGCTTCAATGGTGTCCCCCAGGCGTGTCTGGAGTTCTTGGCATTGAGCTTGTAAGGCCTCCACCTGCTCCTTCCTGGCCCTGAGCTCCTCCTCCTGGGCCTGTGTTGTAGTTTCCAGCAGCATCATTTTTTTAAGTTTAGTAACTGAGAGACAAAAAGGATACAGACTTACTCAGAGGGCCTACAAGCTTGATATCAATGCAAGCAGGTTTACCAAGTGTTCTTTAAAACTCCTTTGGAGAATTACATATTAACTTTAATGTCCAAGTTCATAGAAATGACTGTCCTTATATTAGGTAGTAACTAATACAGTTAGCTCTCTGAATCAATGGCTTCAGTCAATCAGGCTTTTCTGCTACAGTGAGAAACAGACATAGATAGATGGATACAGATTTTTACTCAGTATAAAATTATTAAATATTAGATTTATCAACCATTTCTTAATATTAAATATTTTATACACATGTGCATTTATATATAAATATGTATATTACATATACAGATATCAACTACATATTTTACATTTAAATATAAATAGATGGTTTTATATAGTTATTTATATATAGATATATCGGGGGGGGGAGGAATTGTGTCTCCTGCCAAGCCAGACTGGACTTTGGCTACTGGAAATCTGTGGGGGTTCCCAGAATGCCTACGAAGTTAGTTAACTCAGCCTCAGTTGCTTTTCTGTATTTCTGTAGGGTAACAAGAGCTGTGTGTGTTTCCACAGTAAGATGTCTGTCTCTCAGACAAACTAGCAGGTAAATGAACAGATCAATCATTTTAGCTGAAGTTCCCATCAAATAAACTTCGTTTTAAAATTTGGTCCATCGGGTGATGCGGGTCCTGCGAGCCCAAGGTTACTCCTTCAAAAACAAAATAAACAAAATAAATAAATAAATAAATAAAATTCGGTCCATCTGAAACCTGTTGTGCGTGTTGTCTGGGGAAGGAGTAATGAAGAAAACAGAGGAAAAGCTCTCCTCTAGGGCCCTTGTATTCGAGTGGAGACACGACTCTAAAGGCAATGTATAAAACAGAGCAGGCATAAGGAAGGATGCAGGGCTGTGGGGTTCCAGAGCACGCAAAATGGAGCAAAGACAGAAGGGAAGAATGGGCCCTCCTGGGAGAAGGCCCACCTGCAGGTGAGTTTCAGGAACAGAGAGATCTTCTGAATGGGCAGCAAGGGCGAAGTAGAGATCAGAAGAGATTGGGGTCTCTCCTGGTTCTTTATGGCTATGTCCAGGGTGGGGCACTGGGTCTTAGGAGATGGAGGAGTCTCTAAGGGGATTTGAACAGGGCAGTAATTTGATGAGGGCTGCTGTGTTGTGAATAAACTAATGATGCCAGGGCCAAGAGATGTGCTGAGAATATGGGCAGGATGGCATGCACGAGGCTGGTTTTGTGGAGGTGAACAGCTGCAAGTGTCTGAGTGGATTTTGCAGGTGAGAGAGCAGTTACATAGGGCTTTGCAGCAGACACCAGGTACTGAAAGCCAGGGATCAGCCAGGAGCCCTATAGAAAGGTGCAGCCAGTAGGGTGGATGGAAGCCTTGGAGGCAATCCTGGGAGGGGGCAATCCATAGAGGGGGCAAGAAGCTTGCAATGTATGCCACCCACAAGCCACTGGAAGTGAGCATAAAAAAGCTGACCACTGCTTTCATGATGTGATCATCAGTGGCCCTGGCAGAGTCCTAAACAGCAGCTTAAACAGAGGACTTCTGGAAGATGGAACAAAGACGCAAATTATATTCTGTTTTGTTCCTTAACAGAGCTGGGTATCCATTAGATTAGAGTACAAGTTAGTTTATGTACATTTTCAGGAAATGGAAAAAAAAAAGTCCAACCACTGTAATTTACAATATATTCATGAAAATATCGGGCCCGGCATGGTAGCCTGGCAGCTGGGGTCCTTGCCCTTGCATGTGCCGGGATCCCATGTGGGCAACAATTCTAATCCCAGTGGCCCTGCTTCCCATCTAGCTCCCTGCTTATGGCCTGGGAAGGCAGTGGAGGATGGCCCAGGGCCTTAGGACCCTGTGCCCATGTGGGAGACCTGGGGGAAGACACTGGGCTCCTGGCTTCAAATCAGCACAGTTCTGGTCATTGCGGCCGCTTGGAGAATGAATCAGTAGACAGAAGGTCTTCCTCTGTCTCTCCTCCTCACTGTATGTCTGATTTTCCAATAAAAATAAAATAAATCTTTAAAAAAAGGAAAATGTTATTACAGTTTAGAAACCTGATGCAGGATGTGCATGATCGCCTATGGGGAGCACAGGCTGCCCCTTCCACACAGCACAGGTACAAAGGGGTTGAGCACAAGGGTATCTGACAGAAGGGCCTCCACCTCGGGCAGTGCTTAGGGGAAGCAGCTGGGGAGGATATTTGGAATTCTGAGGAAGCAGCCTTCTTGAAAAGATGAGAAGAGGGGTATAAGTAATAGTAAATGCCCGAGTTTGGAGAAATAAAGGCTTGCAAGACCAGACTGGCAGCCCAAGTGTCCAAGATCTCAGTGGTCAGGTTGTGGTACTTCTACATAGGTAGGTGGCCCAGGGACATTGAAAGCCCAACAAAAAGCATGTTGGAAAAAATGAAGGACAGTATGTGGTGACATGGGTGGAGATGGGTGGCAACCACATGTACCAGAGGGAGGAGGCGACCCCATCCTTACAGCAGGCCGGGAAGAGGACAGTCTGGGCACAGACAGGTGTAAAAGCCACAGGACTTGATAGTGCCTGGCAGGTGTAGGTCAGTAAGTCTGTAATTCTGACCCTTATGACTAAGGACAGAGAGCAGCTCAGTAGAGAAGACCCCAAGTTTCATTTGGGTACATTCATCTCAAAGATTCTTGCAAGAATAAACTGGGAGCTCAGAAAGCAGTAAGAGAAAGTTGGCTGGTTTTTGAGGGCTGTGTAAACTTGAATGTGAGGAAAAAGGAGCAGACCTGACTAATGAGGAGCCATTGTGTGTAGGGGTGCTTTTCTGTCATAATACCATCCTCTGTGTATCTATAGAGGTTGCTAATTTCCATATGAATGATTCCAGAAGAATAAATAAAAAATAGACTACATTGTCACTTACCTGGAGTGGAACAGGGCTGCTGGGAGCGTATACACCTTATTATTTTTTTTTAAATCTTGTTTTAAAATGTGGGCCTCTGATTAGGGTGGTGAGGTTGAGGTAGGGAGGAAGGTGGGTGGGACATAGTTTTTGGGTTTTTCTCCTGTGTCCACAGGGGAGGACAGAAAGGGAATGCTCCTTGCTGTCAAACTACATCAACACCCAGGAATGAGGGACAGTCATTTAATGATGCTTTAGAAACCCCAATATGATGAGAAGTGTTTCTGAGGGTGTTACTTGAGTGGTTTTGACAATTCTAAGAAGTTGTTCATTTCATTGCTCCAGGATTAATAAAATTTCTCCAAGATTACTAGTTGACAAAGTCCACCTTAATACATCCACAGACCCAGGCATTTGCTGCAAAGCTTGGCCAGGAGAGTTGTTAAACCTGTTTTGTCTTTTTATTAATGAGTTTAAGCCATTCTTGTTCAGAGTTAATACTGATTGGTTGTGATTTTGTCCTGTAATTCTTGGTTAGTATCTTTCTTTAACTTTGTTTTCTTTTGTGGGTTTTATTGGGAAGATCTTCCCCTTGTCATCATTGAGTGTGGCTAAATTCCTTTCTGTCTGTCTCCAGCACATTTTTGAGTAATGTGCTAGCTTGGTGTTGGCAAAGTCTACTAGCTTCTTTTTTCTCTTGAAATATTTTATTTTGTTTTCAAACATAAAAGAGAGAATTGTTGGATATGTTATTCTGGGTTGATAGTTTTCCTGTTTTAGGATCTGGAAAGTGTCATTCCATTCTTTGCTTGCTTGAAGGGTGTCTTCTGAGAAGTCAGCAGTGAGTCTGATTGGTTTTCCCCTATATGGTTTTTTTTTTATCCTTTTTGTGCTTGTTTCAGTATTTATGTTAAGCTGAGAGAAGCTTAACATAATAACAATGTGTCTGAATGAGGATCTTTTTGGATCGAATCTGGGGTTCTCTGCTTTTCCTGTATTTGGCTTCCTCTTATGTTCTGATGTTTGGGAAGTTCTCTTTTATAGTTTTGTTGAATACTTCCTGCAGTCCTGCCTCTCTTTCCACACCTTCAGGAATTCCAATACTTCTGAGTTTCAATTTTTTAATGGATCATTCAGTTCTTGGATAGTTTTCTTGGCTTTATTCAGATTCCATATGTCTGAGTAACTGCATGTCCTCAAACAGGTCATCTTCCAGTTCTGATATTCTTTCTCCTACCTCATTCATTCTGTTGGTGAGGCTATCACCTTTTATTTTGCTCTATTGTATTCTTTAGTTTCAATTTAGTTCTTTTCTTATAGTTTGTTTCTCTGTTGCAATATATTCCTTAAATTCCTTGAATTCTTGTGTTTTTTTCTATTTGTGAAAAGTTTTATCATGATTTTTTTTTTTTTTTATTCTTTGGGTGATCCTCAATGTCTTCATCCTGTAACTCTAAGATTGAGATGATCTTTTGCCGATTTTAGAGGGAAATGTTGATTTTCTCATTTACGTTGCTTGCTGTTTTTCTATTCCTTATCCCCATGACCTTTCAGATCTGTTGGATTTCTCTTCAAGTTGATTTTGTGTTTGTGGCTTCCAAATTTGTGAGTAGGGAGGCTTTGGCTCAGACTCTTCAGACAGTGCCACCCTGGCTGCTTGCCTCAGCCACTTGGGCAGTACTCCTCCCTGTCTTGCACTGCCTGCAGTCTGTGGAGCTGTGAAGTGGACCTGCAGCCTTACTGTTAGCACCTCTGCTGAGGCTGCCAAAAATATTAGCTCTGCTAGCAGTTTCCCGGTCACTGGGGCTTCTCAGAGGCGCCACCAGGCGGTTCCTGCTGCAGATGTGCATGCCCTTGTGGACCTTCACCCTCTGGTCACTCCCACTGTTAGCAGCTGAGCCTGATTTTGTCTAACAGCTCTCTCTGTACACTTGGCTACATCTTTCTACCCTGATCAGCCATTTTGTCTCCTTCCCTTCATGCTTTTCCCCTGTTGGGAGTAGTTTGTGTGTGGGTAGTTATTCTCAAGGGTCAAAAAATTTGGAAAGAAAATTATTCTGTTGAGTGAAAGCCTTTCTAACATGTCTGTCATCCAATGCATGTGTGTCACCCTGATCTGGTTGTATGTGAATGAGCAGTAAGGACTCTATGGCCTGATTTGAACAGGGCAAAGCAATCCATGGCTGGTGAGTACCTGCTATCGAGTCCCTGATGCCTGAGAGCCATGATGCCTGATTGTCCCCTGAAGTCCCTGTATTAGCCTGTGTTCCTTCCTCCCAGGACAACTCCTTCAACAGAGAGGATGCCACTGCTCTCTTGAGCATACATGAAGGGGACCATGGTGTATGAGGTGCCAACTCTGAGACAAACTCAGGAAATTAAAAGCCTGGTTGGTACAGAATTGATTCAAAGATAGTTGACTTCAAATCATTAATATTTTAAGGCCTGTTACAATGGCTCAATGATTAATCCTGACCTTGCAAGTGCCAGGATCCCATAAGGGTGCCAGTTTGTGTCCTGGCTGCTCCACCTACCATCCAGCTCCCTGCTTTTGGCCCGGGAAAGCCGTAGAAGATGGCCCAAGATCTTGGGACTCCATACACTTGCAAGAGACCTGAAAGAAGCTCCTGGTTCCTGGCTTTGGATCAGCTCAGCTCCAGCTATTGTGGCCACTTGGGGAGTGAACCAGCAGACAGAGGATCTTTCTGTCTTTCTATCTGTAATTATGCCTTTCCAATAGAAATAAATGTTTTTTATTCCTGTTTGAAAACATTGAGATCTTCCACTTTTAGGTGAAATGTTCTTCTTCTTCTTCAATTGCTTTCCTTGTGTTACTTGAAGTACAACTTGGATCCAGTGAAGGTGACACTGTTGAGTGAACAGCTCAGCAGCTTTACGTATATTTATATATATACCTCTGTGACCACATCCCATCAGCTCATAAACAGTTCCAGAAGCCCAGCAGTCTCCCATTCAGAACTGTACTCATGATCACTATTCTGATCTCTGACATTAGCTTTGTTAAGCTGGAGGCATGCAGTCAGTCCACTGAGGTTTCTTTCAATAAACATTATGCCTATGAAATTCATCTCTATTACTGCATAGAATGGAGGGCTCTTCTTGGCAGGATCAGGACTGTAGTATGACCATAGTATAGGGTCTTGGTTCTACTGCGGGAGATGTGGTTTTCCATATGAGGATACTCTACTGAAAACTATGAAAATTTTTGTTCTGGTTTCTGGAAGAAGCAACACATGTTGTAGATACAGACTCTGAGCTACGTTATCCTATGCCTTGGGATTAATTATGGTGAAAAATTCTTAGTCAATTTAAAACAGAAACAAGAGCTAGGATCTGGCAGAGTGGATTGGGCTGTGACCTGTGACATCAGCTTCACATAGGAGGGTTAGTTCAAAACCTGCCTACCCAATTTCCAATCTAGTTTCATTTTAATGATCTGTGAGAGCAGCAGATGATGCCCCAACTGCATGGGCCCCTACCATCCATGTGGGATGCAGTTCTGGGCTCCTGGCTTCAGCTTGGCCCAGCCCTGAGTGTTGTGGCCATTTGGAGAAGAACCAGCAGATGGAAGAGATCTACTTTAGCTATCAATCTGTCTTTTAAATAAATAATAATTTTATATGAAATTTTTTTTTTTTTAGATTTATTTTTTATTATTTTTCATTGGAAAGGCGGATATACAGAGAGAGGAGAGACAGAGAGGAAGATCTTCCGTCCGATGATTCACTCCCCAAGTGAGCGCAACGGGCCGATACTATGCCGATCCGAAGCCAGGAGCCTCTTCCGGGTCTCCCACGCGGGTGCAGGTTCCCAAAGCTTTGGGCTGTCCTCGACTGCTTTCCCAGGCCACAGGCAGGGAGCTGGAAGGGAAGCGGGGCTGCCGGGATTAGAACCGGCGCCCATATGGGATCCCGGGCGTGCAAGGCGAGGACCTTTAACCACTTGCGCCACCGCGCCGGGCCCTAAATAAATAATAATTTTAAAAATAGGTTGCTGTTGAGAAGGATGTCAAGGTGGAAGCAGGCTCAGGAAGCACAGGACAGTGCTGGTCTACCACACCCAGCTCACACAGTCACAGCCATTGCCTCTCAGCTCACCCTGTCACTCAGCTTGGCTTGACAGACCATGACATGTGGGTGTCAGAACTGTGCTGTCTTTAGTTGGACCACTGGCTTTCTTCCACCCACGTCATTGACAAGCTGCTCTCTGCCCCTGTGCTGAGGTCTCTTAGACTCACTCTCAACAAGCCTTAGGGCACGGCCTGAATGGAACTCACCATACACTGCCTGCAGCTACTAGAATGCTCAGTGTTCCTAAGACACTGCCACCTTCTGTGGCCTCAGTAGTGCCTGCTGGTGGACCTGGGCCTTCTGGAGAGGTGACTGCTGGTTCTAAGTGACCTGCGGCTCTGGATGCTCTAGGGAGAAAGGTCTCAGGTTCTTCCATAGTGAGAACTAAGAAGGATCTGTGTGGTGCCTGGAGGGGACTTGAGAAGCCCTGGGTGTGATGACCCAGACACATGTGCACACACACCCTCCACCCCATCACGCTTAGTTGAGGTCTGAGAAGAGCATGGATGGTTATTACCATGTACACCTGGAACTCAGGGGCTGCCCCTTGAGCTTTGGGTTGCTGTGTCCACTAAGTTCAGAGGGAGGCTGATGAGAAAAGTTCCTCAGGAGCAGTTCTAGTAGGGAAAGCATGGCTTACTGGTGGCTGCCACAGAGCTCTGCATTCTCCTTGCATCACAAAGCACAGAGGCCAGAGAGCATGTATGGGCCAGATGCAGGCCATCACTTGTATGAGAGGTCAGCTGGAAGGTGCTGTCCACGAGCAGGTGTAACGTATTCTGGCTTTGTTTTCTCAGCTGTCAAATGGGGCAGGGAGCCCACAGAGTCCAGTACGGAGTGTGTGGTGTCCATGGGGGCTCAGTGACAGGCAGGCAGTGCCCTCCAGCTGCAGGATGTGTCCAGCTGGATGACTGTGGCACCGGGGCCCTCCTGGAACTGCAGTTCTCACAGGTGGACACACAGGAAGCAGGTTGGCCAGGAAGAAGGGTGTGCTTTTCCTTATTCTTGGCTAACTGGACAGGCACTCCAGGAAGCAGCAGGTTCTGGTCCCTTTGCTGGCAAAGGTTCTGGCTTGGTGGAGTGCTTCCTGTCCATTGGAGCGGGCATGGTACAGAGGCCTCCGTTGCTGCAGTGTCCTGTGCTCACCATGGATAAGGTCCACCTGCTCATCCTGGAGCCTGTGGTGGGTCTCTTATAAAACACAGTAAATAACTAGCAGCAAGGGAGCTGCCAAGTGCTAGGAGGTCTGCTCTCTGAACAAAGCACAAGGCCAGTTCCCTGTGCAGTTCAGACAGCTGGGTGAACATCCTGGGACAGGAGGCATGCTACAGACTTAAACCTGTTTCTTTTTCAGAGATTCTGCTTTCTTGGTGTCTGGAGCACATTAGTCACTTTTCTGTACTGCTGTCTCCTGTGCTCTCGTTTCTCGAGTTGGGTCAACTGCCGAGGTGGAAGCACCTTTGTCTCTGACGCAGAAGTTGTGGCACAGTCGTCTGTGGTTGGGAGGTCTGTTGTGCAGTGTTAGCAATAAAATGCCAGTGTTCAACAGGAGTGTGTTGCACAGTGTCTTCTCCAGGCGCCACTGCAACATGAAGTTCCACTTCCCACCCTTTCTGGTGGGTCCAGTGAGGGCTGCTGGGGGTGTATGATGCGGAACATGATGGAGGTGAGCCTGGGAGCACACAGGCCCTGCAGAACCACCACTGAGTCCTATCAGGAACAGTGCTTGCTGCCCATGGGGTCTCAGGAACATCTTTATTCACAGGAATGTGCAGTGGCCCAGGCAGGCACTGGCAGTCAGTTCTGATCTGCCAGTTTGTGTTCTTGATTGTCCCCTATGCCATGGCTCCACCTGCTAGCGTCAGCACACATGTTGAAATTCCACTGACACCAGTAAGTACCATTCAATTTTAAAAAGAATTATATAAAAATGCAAATACATTTCTTCTTCTTAAGAAAAACAACCAGGTTAGCTAGGTTGTGCAGGAAGGCCTTGAGAATCATCACCTTTGGCCCTCCAGTGCCAAGCCACCACACTGGTAGCACATGTGTGAGCCAGGGCTGCAGAGACCAGGCAGGGGTTCCTTTAGTGCTGTTCTCTGAAGCCTCCCTGGCTATGCCACTAACCCGACAATATGTACAAAAGCTAGGGGTGTGCTTGTGCTTGGGCCTCCTAGAGTCTGGCCACTGCACACACCAGAGCAATGAGAGCTGAAGCTGGACAAAGGCTGGGCAGGGACACCTAGGGAGCTGGCACTTTAGGCCTCCCTGGCCTAGGCTACTGCACTTGGCAGCAAATGCTAGAGCCAGGGTTGGGGGCATGCTGAAACAAAGGTGTAAAAAGCAACTGTGCAGAGATTTCCTGGTTCAGCCACATCTCCTGCCATGAGGGGAGGCCCGGTAATGGTTTTTTGCATCAGCAAGCAGCCCAAGCACTCATCTTACGTTTGCATTAGACATCAGGATCTCTGATCTCAGGAACCAGGGACCATGGGGTGTGGTCTGGCCTTGGTACACATGTTCTGCTGCTGACTCTTGTGCAACGAAACCAACAACTTCTCAGGGTAAAGATGAGGATGGGAAGGACACAACCACTGGCATTGAATGGAAAAGTTTTAGCCTGTGGAGGGGCATCCATTAGAGAAAGTCTTGTCATTCTTTCATCTGTTAACTCAAAAATGGAAGCTTCCTCTCTGACAACCAAAGAAATGAACCCACAGAAAATGACTCTGGGCATTCTCTAGGCACAATGAACCCCAATCTCTTAGCTTTCACCAAAAAACCAAGACAGAGACTGCTAAGAAAATCCTGTAACAAATCTCCATCTGAACAGAGAATGCCATTACGACAGACTGGCAGTGGCAGGTGGCATGGAAATTTGGATTTTAAAAGGGACAAAGGAGAAACGGGGTGTAATTCACTAATTATAACAAATTGTAAGACATAAAATGTTAATAACAGGGAGATGGTTGAGGTTTATAAGGGAATTCCATACTACTTCACAATTTGTTTTGCATAATTAAAACTATTCTGAGATAAACTTTATATTAAAAATAAATAAATAAAAAAAAATCCCAGAACTATGGTGATCAAGTTACAATAGAACTCTGAGATTTCCATAGGAAAAAAGGAAAAACGTCAAGAAAAATAACCCACAAGCATTGCTTACAAAAATAAACACATCACAGTTTTGACTTGGCTACAAGAGACAGATCGGTCACTCGGGGTCCTTCTCTGGCGGCACGGCTTCCATGAGCATCTGAAGGTGCATGGTGACTGGCTCTGGAACAGAAGCCAGTGGAAAAGTTAGTTAGAGACAGGCTTCTGGTGGGGAACAGAGACAGTGATCTTAATTTCCAAATTATATGTCTCCGGAATGGCCTGGTTTTGGGATAGCTAATCTGAGAGCTAATCAGGGCCCTCATGCTAATCACACTGGTTCTTTAGATGTAAACTATTTCCTATGAAAGGATTAGGAACCTGCTGAGTATTTTATTGCCACTAAGCTATTTGTATTCTACGAAAAATGAGACCAAATCACACATACATACTTCCACTATACAACCATTATCTGAATTTGCTAAAGTTGTGTTTTTGTTTGTTAAATTTTTTTTTTTTTATTAAAAAGGCAGATTTGCAAAGAGAAGGAGAGACAGAGAAAAATCTTCCATTCCCGGTTTACTCCCCAAGTCCCAAGTGGCCGCAACAGCTGGAGCTGAGCCAATTTGAAGCCAGCTGCCAGGAGTTGCTTCTTGGTCTCCTGGGAGGATGCAGGGTCCTAAGGCTTAGGTGTATTCTCTACTGCTTTCACAGACCATAAGCAGGGAGCTGGATAAGAAGTGGAGCAGCCAGATACAAACCAGTGCCCATATGGGATCCTGGAGTGTGTAAGGTGAGGATTCAACCATTGAGCCATCACGCTGGCCCACAAAGCAACATTTTATCTAAAATATAAGATCGCTCATTGTTTTTCATTACCTAACCCAAATTCTCACCAGTTTTGGGAGGGAGGAGTTTAATATTCTAGACCTAAGAAATGAGATTTTTGTGCCAGAAGCTCAAAGTTAGAGGTTGCCCATTCCTCTAATGTTATGACCAAATCTAAGTTCGTTTCAGAACAAATGGGGAAAATGGCTGCCTTTATTACACCAACATTCTTTCTTTCCCTTGGGCAGGATTGTCCACAACCATGCCCCTTCTCAGTGCAGGGTTCAGATTAGGTGGAGGCACTGATCCAGGGAGGGAAAGAGTGGGGTTTCCTGCAGCTGATTTCTATTGTGCTTGACAGAATCTGCATATGTAACACGGATGTTTAAGAAAGCAGATGCAGTTCAGTCTCTTTGAGCACCTTGCAAAAAAAAAAAAGAAAAAAGAAATGACTCTTTAGAAATAAAAGTGGTGTACCAAAGTACCAAAGCTTTTAAATAATTGTGGGCAAGCATTTTGTGCTGTGGTAAGATGCCATTTGCAGCAGCTGCGTCCTTTATCAGAGTGCTGGGTCTCAGTCCCAGCTACACTTTGCATCCAGCTATCTGTTAATTCACACCCTGACAGAGCAAGTGACGTTTCAGCAATATGAGTCCAGCCTGGAAAATGGCTCAAAAGCTAAATCCTCACCTTGCATCCGCTGAGATCCCATATGGGTGCTGGCTCCTGTCCCGCCTGCTCCACTTCCCATCCAGCTTCCTGCTTGTGGCCTGGTAAAGCAGTAGATGGTTGCCCAAAGCCTTGGGCAGCCTGCACCCATGTGGGAGACTAGGAAAAAGCTCCTGGCTCTTGGAATTGGATTGGCTCAGCTCCAATTGCATCAGCTGGTTCACTCCCCAAGTGCACCACCAGATGGAAGTATTTTCTCTCTGTGTCTCCTCCTCTGTATAAATGTGATTTGCCTTTCCACTAAAAATAATAAAATATTATAACATATATATGTCCATGCTACCCAGATGGGAGACCCACACTGAGTCCTGGATTCCTGGCTTTGAACTAAGCCAACCAGCTGTTATGGGCATTTAGTTTGTAAACCAGGGATTGCAGATCTCTGTCTCTGATCTTCTAATGAAAAGAAAGTGCATAAAAATTGTCTGACAACAGATGCAAATGAGGACTGCTGTGTGGAGCAGAGTGTGATATGCACAGACCAGGCACCTGTCACTCTCTCCCAGTCCAGCCTCTGTCACTGCGTGCTATCTGGAGTGGCACTGAGCTCTCAGCTGCTACGTGTGTTTGCCAGGAAGAACAACATGGGGCTCTGGAGATGGACGGGGATGCTGAAAACATGCAACATGACTGAACTGCACTTGACAGAGGTCAAGATGGCAAGTTTTGCATTTGCATGCATTTTAAGGGACCTGGGGAGTGGGTGTTGAGCCTAGCAGATCAGACGCCCATTGTCCCACGGTGGAGGCTGGGCTCCTCTGCCTCTGGCTCCAGACTCCGGCTTCCTGCTCACCCACACCCCGGGAGGCAGCAGGCAGAGTGTAACTGGGGGTCTGCCACCCATGTGGGAGACCTAGGCCGATCCTAGGCATCTGGAGGTGACCCTCTGTCGCTGTCTCTCAAACACCTTAAAATGCCTTCCCTTCCTGCTTGCTAGACTCGATCATGGGTCCAGGCCTGGCCTTCCTGAAGGGCAGTGTGCTCTGTGAGAGCCCATGCAGAGGGGCCAGGTAGGATCAGGAAGGGCAGCTGAGGGTGTGGGATGCTCTGCCTGCCCGTGCTTCAACAACACAACTGCCCTGTGATACTTACTTGAGATTTTCTGGGCCCATGCAAACTTGTGGTAGACAAAGAAGAAGTAAAAGATGAGGCCGCTCAGGATAAACAACACACAGTAGAGATACTCCCATGCAGGTTCTGTGATGATTGGGGCCAGGACCAGAAACACGGCTATGAGAGTCACCAGGATGGGGATGACGATGGGCACCTGCAAGCCAAACAGTAAGTGGTCAGGCCGTGGCTGCACACACCCGTCCTCCTCCTGGAGCTTTTCACTAAGAAAGCAGCATGGCGGCTACAGTGTCGTGAACGCATGTAACCCTCTCCAATTTCAGTCACCTTGATGGCGTTCTCTCACTCTCACTTCATCTGCTCCACCTTTTCCCTGATGGTGAATTTTTTTAATGTTATTCTCATGCCTCCTTTGTATAAAGGAACTGAGGGATTTGTCTTTTCTGTGGTGTCTAATTCTAGCTCTGTGTGATTGGGTCCCCCTGGTGCCTCTCTCTTCCCTATTCCTTGTACGGCAGTAGCTAGATTTGAAGGCATGAATACTCCACAGTAGAGCAGTCAGTACAAGCACATGATACCTGATTCTCACACTTTGAAATGACTAAGGTTTGGGCTTAAGAGAAGGAAAGCAGTCCAGTCCCACCATTATAAATTACCCCCATTAACTTCATCCTCCTAAACCAAGAGTAAAGTTTTGAATGGTTTTTAGCACCTACCAATCACCACTGTCCTATTATTTCACCACGGGTTGCAAAGGAGTCACCCTTCCAGACGTCATGATCTGAAATTGTGTAATGAAACATTTCTTTGGGCCAAGTGCGATAGTATAGCAGTTCAAGTTCTTGCCTTGAGCACACTGGGATCCCATTTGGGTGCCAGATGTAATCCTAGCGGCCCCACTTCCCATCTAGCTCTCTGCCTGTGGCCTGGAAAAGCAGTCAAGAATGGCCCAAAGCTTTGGAACCCTGCACCTGCAGGGGAGACCTGTAAGAAGCTCCAGGCTCCTGGCTTTGGATTAGTTCAGCTCCAGCCGTTGTGGCCCCTTGGGGAGTGAAACAGTGGATGGAAAACCTCCTCTGTCTCTCCTGCTCTCTGGATATCTGCCTTTTGAATTAAAAAAAAAAAAAAAAACTTAAAAAAAAAAAAGAAACAAAACATTTCTTCAACTACTTGGAGATTCTGTTTTAGAACTTGTGAAGGAAAGACAGGGTAAATGCTTGCTTCTTCATTTTCAGGATGAGTTGGGGCCTTGGGACTTGCAGGGCTGACCCAGATGAGATTCACTGGCCCTTCAGCTCCCTGTCACACTCTGTGTGAAGTCAGCCTGTCCTGTCACTGCTGCTCCCAGGACGCTCTGCTGTGCTCCCAAGGCTTCCTGGCATGACAGGAGGTGGCAGCCCTGGATTCCTCCCTCTCTCCAGTGAACTTTGTTTCCTTTTAGTAGGAAATGGCATTTAAAGATCATTATGTTTTTGCAAGGACAAGGACTAATCTTTCATCAAAAAGGAAAAACTTTTCATGTATCCATACTGATGTTGCCATTTTTATTGTAAGATATTTTTTATGCCAGTTTCTTTTTTTCCTGAACATCTTGTTTCTTAACAGACTTAACATGATTGTTTTATTCTGTAATATATCTAAAAGAAAGTCCAACATACAAGTATTAACACTGCACGTGTGGGAAGTGAGTAGGAACAGCGCTCTACTGCCACCATATTAGGTAAAATGGAGCGCAAATGCCTGGAGTAAACACAGTACCTGCCTGTCAGTGACAAGGGAAGGTGAGGGGCCTCCAGAACCTCACAGCAAGGATTAAGGAGTTTGTCTGTTGGCTGTGTGCTCAGGAGCACAGTCTGGAACACACTCTCGCTGGGTGGCTTCACAGTAGGCAGGGTCTGTGGAGGCACTGAGCAGTGGGTGTGCCCACAAGCAGAGCAACAATGGAGACATGCCTTCCTTGAGAAATAGTCCTGCAGTCTGGAGTCGCAGAACCCACCCTGTAGCATTCCTGCCTGAATTCAGGAAAGGCAAGGGTACCCTAGCATCAAGGAGAGCAGTAACACCAGTTGCCCACAAGGTGGCAGAAGTTGACAAACATTTTGAGAATTAAAAAATATATAGCCTCAGGAGCCAGCTTCCATCTGAAGACAGACCAGAAAGAAATCCTCAAATCCACTCACTAACTTGGTTTCAGCATGTGTATCCATGCCCAGCAACTCCCAGGTTATCAGACAGGCACAGTTGACCCCAGAAACCCCCAACAACACATCAGACACTGTAACTGCAAAGTGACAAGACAACACACAGGCATGGGGAGAAGCAGCAGAAAAAGAAATGACTCAGAAACAGCAGCCTGTGTTTCCCTGAAAATGTTCAAAAGACCACATAAGTCACAGCGTTACAAGATAAAGACAATGATGAACTGCCAGAAAAGGAATACAAAAATTTCATCCTGGAACAATCAGGAACAATGTTGGGAGGAATTCAGGGCATTTAAGAATAACATCACAGGGCCCGGCGCTGTGGCGCAAGTGGTTAAAGGTCCTCGCCTTGCACGCCCGGGATCCCATATGGGCGCCAGTTCTATCCCAGCAGCCCTGCTTCCCTTCCAGCTCCCTGCCCGTGGCCCGGGAAGGCAGTCGAGGACGGCCCAAAGCTTTGGGACCCTGCACCCGCATGGGAGACCCAGAAGAGGCTCCTGGCTTCGGATCGGCATAGTAGGATCGGCATAGTATCGGCCCGTTGCGCTCACTTGGGGAGTGAATCATCGGACGGAAGATCTTCCTCTCTGTCTCTCCTCTCTGTATATCCGCCTTTCCAATAAAAAAATAATAAAAATAAATCTTTTTTTAAAAAAAAAAAAAAGAATAACATCACAGAAATTAAGCAGGTCCAAAATGAAATACTAGCACTAAAGAGCACAACAGAGAACCTGACCAACAAAATGAATGCTGCAGAAGACAGAATATCAGAAACAGAAGACAACCAAAACAAGAACACACAATTAATTAAACAACTGGAAGAAGACCTGAAGAAAGCCAAGAAAACTACACAAGAAATGAATGACACCATATCAGAAAGTCAAATAACAGAATTATAGGACTTCTGGAAGGTGCAGAAAGAGAGACAGGAGTGCAGGATGTATTCAATGAAATTAAAAAGGAGAACTTCCAAAACACAGGGAATATAAGGGCAAGTAAATGTAGAAAGGGCTGAAAACCCCAAACAGATATGACCCAAAAAGACCTTCACCCAGACATACTGTTCTCAAACTCCCCTCAAACTAATACAAGGAAAGAATACTGAAACAAGTAGGAAGAAAACACAAGGCTACATTTAGAGGGAAACCTAACAGAATCACTGCGGATTTCTCAAAAGAAACGCTACAAGCAAGAAGAGACTGGAGTAACATTATTCAGAAAACTGTCAACCAAGAATAACATTCCCAGCAATTATCTCATTTGTATTTGAGAATGAAATTAAATCCTTCCATAGTAAAGAGAAACTAGAATACGTTAATATTAAGCCAGCCTTAGAAACACTCCTCAGAAATGTGCTGGAGTCAGAAAGAAAGGAAGTAAATCATAATGAAAGATGGCAAAGCGGAAAACCTTCTCATTAAAGTCCATAAAAGGAAATAAAATTAAACACAAACACTAACACACACATACACGCTCACACACATGCATAACAGGCCTAAATCACAACCTCCCAATATTAACTCTAAACACAAATGGCCTAAACTCATCAATCAAAAGACAGATTAACAGAATAGATCAAAACACAGGACCTAACCAACCCAGCAATTGCAACCACCAGCTGATTGGGGCAATGGACTGTGCTGGGCACTGTGCTTGCTAGTACATACAAGAATCTGGTCTGGGAACACCTCAGACAAAGTTTCTTAGGGGATCCCCCCATCGAGCTTCTGGACTCAGAACCCTAACCATCAAAAGACAGAGAACAGAACAAGTCTATCATTGCTATATGTTGGCAATGAAAATACTGGGCAAACGGAGACTCTATGATGGACTATGTCAATCAGTGGATTCTCCAATGAGCTCATCGTGCTTAGAGTGGTGAGAGTGGCAGCAATTCAGAACTGTTGAACTATCAAAACCACTTGAGCAAGACCCTTGGAGCATGACCCACATCTGGGACCTGGGATGGGTGGGAGACTGGGTGGGGCTTCTCCCTTAAAATCCCCTTTTACATCAGATATATTAAGGAAACAATACAGAACTGTCTTGCCCATCTTCATGTAGTGCTTGAACCTTTTTACCCTAATTATGTCAAGATTGTCAAAAAATAAACAAATTAATTAATTAATTTTAAAAAACCAGGACCTAATTATCTGTTGCCTACAAAAAACACAGCTAACAAGCAAAGATGCAAAGAAGCTGAAAGTGAAAAGATGGAAAAGGATATTCCACACTAATGTGAAAAAAAAGAGTTGGTATAGCTGTTCTAATTTCAGAGGACATAGACTTCAATATGAGAAATATTAAGAGATAAAGATGGGCACTACAGAATGATAAAGGGAGCCATCCACCAAGAAGAAATAATATTAACAAATGTTTACGCACCAAACATAAGAGCATCCAGCTTCATGAAACAATTATTGATGGACTTAAGGGGAAACACAGATCCCAATACAATACTAGTAGGGGAACTTAAGACCCCATTAATACCATTAAATCAACAAGACAGAAACTCAGCAAAGAAACAACAGAATTCAGACAATAGAACAAATGGACTTGATTGATATATATACAGAGCCTTCCCATCCCACGGACATAAAATGTACATTTTCCTCAGCTGTACATGGCATCTTCTCCAGGACTATCCACATGATAGGACACAAAACAAGTCTCATTAACTTTTAAAAAAATTGAAATCATACCATGCATCTTCTCAGACCACCACAAAGTGAAACCGGAGATCAAGAAATCAAAATACCCCAGGAAATATGTAAACTCTTGGAAGATGAACAACATGCTTCTAAACAAACAAGGTAGGAGAAGAAATTATGGAAGAAATTTAAAAATTTCTTGAAACCAACGAAGAGTCAGACACAGCAATCCAAAACTTTTGGGATAATCACCAAGGCAGGGTTATGAGGTAAATTTAATGCAATTGTTGGTTATGTCAAGAAACAAGAAAGACACCAGACAAATTAGCTAAGCATGCACCTGAAGGAATTAGAAAAACAGCTGCAAAATAACCCCCAAAACAACAGAAAACAAAAATAATCAAAATGAAAATAAACCAAATTGAGATCAAAAGAACAATACACAAAATCAATGAATCAAAGTTGTTTCTTTGAGAAAATAAACAAAATAGACCCCCACACTGACCTGACCAAAAAAAAAAAAAAAAAAAGCTGGAGAAAACAAGAATTAATAGTATCAAAGCTGAAAAGGGGAATATAACAACAGACACCACAGCCATACAGAGAATAACTAGAAATTACTACACACAACTATATGTCTACGAATCAGAAGAACTCCATGGAATGGATAAGTTTCTTGACTCAAACCATTTACCAAAACTTACTCACGAAGCAACAGAAAATCTAAATAAACCTATACCAGAGACAGAGATCAAAGCAGTAATTAAAGTACACTCAACAAAGAAAAATCCAGGCTTGTCTGGTTTCAGTGCTGAATTCTACAAAGGATTTCAAACAGAGCTGACCCCAATTCTCCATGAATTCTTCAAAACAATAGAAGGGGAGGCAATCCTTACCAACTTGTTTTATGAGGCCAACATCACCTTAATACCAAAACCAGGCAGAGAATTACCAGAGAAATAAAACTAAAGACAAATATCCCTGATGGATATCGACACTAAGATCTTCAACAAAATAATAACCAACAGAATATAAAAATACATCAGACATATTATTCACCTGGACCAGGTTGGGTTCATTCCTGGCAATGCAGGGATAGCTTAACATTTAGAAACTGATAAATATGATACACCATATGGAAAAATTGAAGAAGAATCATATGATAGTTTCAATAGATGAAGAAAAAGCCTTTGGTAAAATCCTATACTACCTCATGGTAAAACCACTAAATAAGGTAGGCATAAAAGTATAATCAAAGTAATATATGAAAAACCCAATGCCAGCATCATACTAAATGGAGAAAGATTGGAAGCTTTCTCACTAAGATCTAGAACCAGACAAGAATGTTTGCTACTGCCACTGCTATTTAACATAGTACTGGAAGTATTCGCAAATGCTAGAAGACAAGAAAAGGAAATAAAAGTGATTCAAAATGGAAATGAGGAAGTCAAGCTATCTCTGTGTGCAGATGACATGATTCTACACATAGGAGAACCAAGAGACTCAATAAAGAGACTGCTAGGACTTATATGAGAGTTTGGTAAAGTGGCAGGGTACAAGATAAATGAATAAAAATCAACAGCCATAAGTACACAAACAACTGCAAGGAGGAAAAAGAACTAATTAGCATTGGAACCCTTCAAAATAACTGGGAAGAAGATAAAATACCTGGGAATAAACATAACTAAAGATGTGGAAGCCCTCTACGAGGAAAATTACAAAACATTTAAAAAAAATAGATGACTTCAAAACGTGGAGAAATACACCATGTTCCTGGACCGGCAAAATGAATGTTATCAAAATGTCCATATTACCAAAAATAATATATATATTCAAAGTGATTTCAATCAAAATACTGAAAACATTCATAGAGCTGAAAAACATGATACAAAGGTTCATCTAGAAACACTCACACACACAAAAAAACACAAATAGCCAGAACCATTTTGAGGAAGAACCTACTGGGAGGGGTCACAATGCCAAATCTTTGGACATACTATAGGGTGGCCATTATCAAAACAGCCTGGTGCAGGCACAGAACCAGAGAAGAAGACCAGTGGAATAGAATAGAAGCATCAGAAGGAAATCCACACAAGTGCAGCCATCTAATCTTCAACAAGAAAACAGAAAACAATCCAGGGAAAAAGGAAAGTCTCTTCAATAAATGCTGTTGGGACAATTGGTTAATAACCTGCAGACATAAGAAGCAAGACCCACAGCTTTCACCATACACAAAGATCAAATCTAAATGGAAAAAAGATCTAAACTTACACCCAGAAAACATCAAACTTTTGGAAGAAAAAGAAACACTCTGCAAGATATAGGCAAAGAGACTGACTTCCTAGAAAAATCACCAAAAGCAAAGGAGGTCAAGACCAAAATAAACAAATGGGACTACATTAAGCTAACTAGTTTCTGCATTGCAAAGCAAACAATCAATAAAGTAAAAAAGCAATCAGCAGAATGGGAGAAAATGTTTGCACACTGCAAGGGAGAAAAGGGACTAATTTCCAGAATATACATAGAACTCCAGAACAATCATAACAACAAAACGAACAAACCAGTCAATAAATAGGCAAGGGAAATGGACAGACACTTTACAAAGGAATAAATCCAAATGGCTAACAGGCATACGAAAAAACGCTCAAGTTCCCTGGCAATAATGGAAATTCAAATAAAAACATCACTAAGATACTACTTAACTTCAATAAGAACAGCCCACACACAAAAAGCCACCAACAACACCTGCTGGCAAGGATGCGGGGAAAAAGAAATCCTACTCCACTGCTGGTGGGACTGCAGGCTGGTACAACCACTATGGAAATTAGTGTGGAGAATACTAAAGCAACTGAAAATCCACCTACCACACAACCCAGCAATACCACCTCTAGGAATATATCCAAAAGACCTATTACATGAGAAAGCAACATGCACCCCTATGTTCACAGCAGCACAATCAACAATTGTAAAAATATGGAAGCAACCAAAATGCCCATCAACAGAGGACTAGATAAGCAAACTGGTTCATCTACTCTGTAGAATACTATGCAGCTAATAAAAATGAAATAGGGCCCTGCGTGGTACACTAGCAGCTAAAGTCCTCACCTTGCATGCACAAGGATCCCATGTAGATGCTGGTTTGTGTCCCGGCAGCCCTGCTTCCCATCCAGCTCCCTGCCTGTGGCCTGAGAAAGCAGTTGAGAAGCCCAAAGCCTTGGGACCCTGCACACATGTGGGAAACCTGGAAGAGGCTCCTGGCTCCTGGCTTCAGATTGGTGGAGCACTGGCCATTGCGCCTACTGGGGGAGTGAATCATCAGACAGACGATGTTCCTCTGTCTCTCGTCTTCTCTGTATATCTGACTTTCTAATAAACATAAATAAATATTTTTAAATAAAAATTTAAAAATGAAATATAATTCTTTGTGGCCAAATGGGCCTACTTGGAGACCATTATGCTGGGAGAAATGAGCCAATCCCAAAAGGTCAGATATCATATGTTTGCCTTAATATAATAAAAATTATACCTGTGAATTTTATCTTAATGCACTTCCTATTTGTTTGAACCCCATGTAATACAGATCTTGTGATGTAACTTATTAAGCAACAATTCATAAGGGACCAATTGATTGGGATCACACGAGATTGTTAATGCCCCTTTTGTCATTGTTATTACTACTATCCATGGTAATGAGGATCTAGTTCTCCTTGTACTCCCATTACAGGCACATGGATCACACGCTAGTATTTATTTCTACAGGAGATGTTGGATACTCTTTTACACCACCTTAGTGTCACATTGATACCTTTGTTACACGTTCAATAACACCACAGAGAAGAAGATCCAATTTTTTTTTCTTTTTTTTTTTTCTCTCAACCGTGGAGGACTAAACAAAAGGAGATGTATAATGGTAACATAACATAAATAAGTATGCTCCCCTGGCTGTCCTCAACTGCTTTCCCAGGCCACAAGCAGGAAGCTAGATGGTTCTGGGCAGGGTTGGGCAGGCCCTCAAATGTGGTAATCCCGAGAAGCAGCATGCTGGAAGCAGAAGACACTCCCTGGGCCTGCACTTCATCTCCTCTGACTAAGTCATCATGGGGAAACAGCTGCTCGTGACCTTGGGCACTCTGCTTACCTTGATCGGCCTTTCCAATTCTTTCTTCGTAAACCTCATCACAATGAGTCCTAGAACTGTCATGCCATAAAACAACCATGCAGCAAAACTGAAATAATTGACTAGTGAGTTAATGTCTCCAGGGATGATATAAATGGTTGCTATGATTCCCTGGCAGAAAGAAGAATGAATTTTAGGTTATTAGTGCATAAAACCATTGCCCTTACCACTTCACAGGAGACTGACCACTAGCCTGAGAAAGACTTCCTGTATCCCAACACAGCAGGGGTTAAACTTGACTTGGCTGTGGGGTCTGTTCTCTGCAGCCTGAGACAATGACTCTTATGAGATGTTTGCATGCTTGAGGTTGTGGTTTCTAGCCAGGATAGCCAAGTGAGGATGTGTTTGTGTCAGCTTTGCCTAATGACTGACAAGAACCCTAGGCAGTGTGCTCAGGTGTGACCCTGACCTATGTTTCCTACATGGCCCTGGATTTCCATTTCTCCTCTCTATCTGGTTGTTCTCTTCGTGGTGAACAGTCTGATGGACAGCAGAGGTTCTTGTGGAGGTGGGGAGCAGTCAGAAATGTGAGTGGTCTCAGGGTCCCAGAGTGGTTCCTCGCAGCAAGGACCTCCAGTACAGAGCATCTCCCAGGGCAGGATGTCACAGCACCTTTGTTGTGCCAGATGCATGACTCTTGCATTTAGAATGGCTGCAGTCAGTCACCACCTACTAACTCACACATCCTCTCCTCTCAGCAGGCCAGTGGTCCCTTGTGGAGTTTGTGACATGAACACAGAACAAAGGCACATGTGTGAAGGGAGCAGAGGTATATGGAGGAAGTCAGGCACAGTGAACTGCCTTGGGATTTCTGACATACTTATTTCAAGTCAAGAAATACAGGAACTTGGGCTTAGCAAAGCACATCTATGTAACCATTCTAACTTAAGGGGCCCCCTACCCTTAAGGTGGGTTTTGTCATGGAGAATCCATACTTACATAAAAGATGATGGCAGGGGCTGGAGTCAGGCGCCTGACACTAATGTAAGACAGCACTTTGAGCATGTGGCCTTCCCGGGCAGCCACGTAAATGAGTCTGAAAAACAAGCATCCAACAATGAGAGGCTGCTCCAGCTGTCCCTGAGAGAATCCAGAGTCCCACACAGAGGCCACATCTTCTGGTGGCCAGCTGGGACGAGGACTGCAACTTGGGAACAAGGCCCTGGAAATGCTTGAAGCTTAAACAAGCGTTCTGCAGGGAAAGAGCCTGGAGGGGCCTGGCACAACTGCTCAATAGGTTAATCCTTTTCCTGCAAGCCCAGGTTCCCATATGGCTGTCGGTTTCAGTCCTGGTTGCTCCGCTTCTTAGCCAGCTCCCTGCTTGTGGCCTGGGACAGCCAAGGACAGCCCAGAGCCTTGGGACCCTGCACCCGCAAAGAGGTGAACCAGAACATCCAAAGCTGAGCTGATCTGAAGAACGGGAACCAGGAGCTTCTTCACAGTCTCCCATGTGGATGCAATGGCCCAGGGATTTGAGCCACTCTACACTGCCTTCCCAGGCCAATAAGCAGAGAGCTGGATTGGAAGTAGAGCAACTGGGACTTGAACTGGTACCCATAAGGGATGCCAGAGCTAGAAGATGGAGGATAACCTGTATACTATTGCACTAGCACCAGATGCTGTAGTTCTGGTCCACCTCTTTGCTTATGGCCTGGAAAAGCAGATGAGGATGGCTTGGGTCCTTAGGCCCCTGCATCCACATGGGAAACCTGGAGAAGCTTCTTGGCTCCCAGCTTTTGATCAACTTACCTCCAGCCATTCTGGCAATTTGGGGAGTAAAGCAGTGAGTAGAAGATCTCTCCTTGGGACCAGTGCAATGGTGCAGTGGTTAAGGTCCTCGCCTTGCACGCCTGGGATCCCATATGGGCGCTGGTTCTAATCCCGGCAGCCCCGCTTCCCATCCAACTCCCTGCCTGTGGCCCGGGAAAGCAGTTGATGACAGCCCAAAGCTTTGGGACCCTGCACCCACATGGGATACCCGGAAGAAGCTCCTGGCTTCGGATTGGCTCAGCTCTAGCCGTTGCAGCTGCCTGGGGAGTGAGTCATCGGATGGAAGATCTTCCTCTCTGTCTCTTCTCTCTTTATATCTGCCTTTATTTTTCCAATAAAAATAAAAATAAATCTAAAAAAAAAATCTCTCCTCTGTCTCTCCTTTTCTATATATAACTTTACCATCCAAATAAAAATAAATATTTTTTAAATGGCAGTATGGGGCCAGGTTTAACCCACTGTGTACAAGGCCAGCATCCTATATGGGTGCCAACTTGTATCCCAACTGCTCCATTTTGAGGCCAACTTCCAGCAAAATCCTCTAAGAAAACAGCGGGAAAATGGGCCCAATGCGTGGGCCTCCACTACCCTTGCAGGAGACCAGGATGGAGTTCCTGGTCCTTGGTTTCAGCCTAGATCATCCATGACTATTGTGGTCATTTGGGTACTTCTTCTTCTTATTATTATTACTATTATGATTATTACTATTATCTTAATGGAATCAGGTATGAGTGTCTGACACAGTGGTTAAGACGCTGCTTGGGATGCATACATCCCACATGGAGTGCCTAGGCTAGAATCCTGTCTATGCTTCTGAGTCCAGCTTCCTGTTGTTATGCATCCTCAGAGGAGACAAATGAGGGCTCAAGTACAGGGGTCCCCGCCACCCCACAGGGAACCTGGATTGAGTTCCCGATTCCCAGCCATAGTGTGGCTGAGCCTTGGCTAGGGCAGGATTTGGGGAGAAAACCAGGGGATGGAAGATTGCTGTCTGCCTTTCAAATAAATTATTTTAATGTTAGTAAGAGTTTTGGAATTAGATATAATGATAAGCACATCTGGAAAGCTAAGCAGACCAAGCGAAGTCTGACACATGAGCATGAATCCCAGATTTTACATTACTAAATCTATAAAATGTTTTAATAAGAATAATAACAGCAGAAGACAGCAATGAAACAAAGCATACCAGGTACATATAATGGCATTTCAAACGAGAAAGGGAAAAAAATTGATGATTCACTAAATAGCATTGGGAGAACAGTTAAAAGCACAGAAAAATGAAAGTGGAATTTGTGTTTTATATTAAACTATATCTCACATAGATTGAAGAGTGAAAGTAAAATGCCAGAAACGGCTAGGTACATATTCTTGAAAGAAAGAGAAACATAGAAGGTTGGTATATGTGAGATAGAAGATCCAGAATCCATTAAGGTAACATCACAAATTTGACTCCTTAAAAATGGTATGTCACAGGGACTGGCATGGGGGTACAGCCAGTTGAGTCACCACATGCAATGCACACATTCCTTGATGGGAGAGTTGATTCAAATCCCAGATATTCTACTTCCAATTCAAATTCCTGCTAATGCATCTGATGGTAAATGACAACCCAAGTACTCAGAGCCACCCCTGAGACAGACCTGGACGGTGATTCTGGCTTCTAGCTTTGGCCCAGCCCAGCCTGGATGTTGGGGGCATATGGGGAGTGAACAAGCAGCTAGAAGATACCTGCCCCCTACATTAAAAAAAAAAAAAACTTTAAAAAATTATATACAACATAAATCCATATAACAAAAGCTCTTGGCCCATCTCTATGCTGTACAAGTGTGGGGAACTACCCATTTAAGTTGTAACACATATGTATGCAAACGGAAACACTGAATCTCTGGTTTCTAAGGGAAAAACTTCATGAACTTGGATTGGGCAAAGCTTCTCAGATGTGATCAAAAAGGATGACAAAAAATACATAAAATGGAGTTAGCATTGTGGCATGGTGAGTTGAGCTGCTGCCTATCATGCCAGCATCCCATATCAGAGTGCTGGTTCAAGTCCAGGATGCTCTCCTTCTGAATCCACTCCCTGCTAATCTGCCTGTGAAACCAGCAGATGATGGCCCAGGTAGTTGAACACCTGCCAGCCTGTGAAGATCAGGATAGAGTTTTAGGTTTCTGACTCTCACCTGGCACAGTCCTGATTCTTGCAGCTCTTCCTGCATCATCTGTGTGTGTATGTGTGTGTGCACATGGGAGCATACATGTGACTTTTAGCTATTTTTTAAAAAATCAACTATAAATGACAGGTCACTCCACTGAGATGGAACATAAAAATCAGCGGTTGCCTAAGACTAAAGGGGGAAACAGGGATTACATGATTAGACATGAGGGAGCTTTTGGGCTGATGGAAATGCTGTGGAATTAGACTGTCATGGTGTTTACACAGTTTTATAAATTTGCTAAAACAGCAATTGCATAATTACTAAGGGGAAATTTTATGCATTTATAGCTCAGTAAGGCTATTAAAATTTGATTTTTATATACTCACAATGAGCCATTGTCATTTATAGAAAAATGAAAAAAATAAAACTTCAGGATAAATTACACAAAATATTTATAAGAACTATGCAAAATTTATACCAAAAACTACTCCTAAACCTTCTTGGAAAAAAAATCATAGATGACTCAAGCAAATGATAGACCACACCCACAGGATGGCAGACCCATCCAGCACTTCCAAGATGTGGATAACCCACACCAAAACCCCCAAGGCTTTTTGTAGAAACCAACAGGTAGATTCTAATATCCATACAGATTAAGGAATACTGGTGACCACCTCACCCATCACACACAAGTGAAATTGGATCCTTTGTCTCCTTATCCAGGAGTCAACTACAGATGGAGCAAAGACCTAACTATAAGACCACAGAGAGATAATAGGATTTTACAGGACACTGGTGTGGACAATTCTTTCTTATCTGTGGCACCAAAAGCACAAGAAGCAAATGCAGAAATGGACAAATGCAATGGCATCCAACTGAAGAAAGCCTCTCCTAATAGGAATCAATGGAGTGGAGGGGAAAAAAAAAAGCGCACACGCCATTAGAACAGATTTGCAAATCATAGACAAAAGACTCACCTGAGGGTACAACCCACCCCAGCATGGTTGGAGATATGGTCCATTACTACATGGTCCACCCACTGACACTGAAGGTAACTAACTGTGTGGTCCAGATGGGTATAAAGGCTTTGCAGCTACACCTGCAAGTCAGGTGGTTCTCAAACATAAAAGTACCTGCTTCCAGCAAAGCAAGGTAGGCAGGAGAAATTTGGAGAGCAATTCTCAAATACTCAACTATTCAGCAGTTACATTCCTAGCCTAGTGCGAGAATTTGATGCCCCAGGAAAATCATCAAATTCAGGCCCGATCCCTCCTTTAGCTTAAGGTTTGCCACCAGCACTGTAAGGAAAAGATTTCAGTGATCAGGGATATAGGAGCAGTGTCCTCCAGCGTGAGGTGCATTCTGCTGCCCCCTGCCTACTCTACAGTGAAGGGCTGGGGGGGTTTCTTACCTGCCCGCTGTGAAGCAGGTTCCATTAGCAGCACCAATGGCTGAAAATGCCACAAACACTGGGACAATCCACGAGGCTGGGTAGAGGACGCGGTCCCCGAACGTCTGGGAAGGAAACAACACGGACACTGAAGGCACAACTCTGTCTCTCTGTCTCTCTGTCTCTCTCTGTCTCTCGTCTCTCTCTCTCTCTCTCTCTCTCACACACACACACACACACACACACACAAACACACACACACGTCCTGAGGGCAAAAGAGATACTTGAGTCACACCTCATAAAAACACATTTGTTGCATCTCACATAAATACACACTCACACACACACACGTCATGCGAGGCCCCACTGCCGAATCCCAACACGCCTGCCACGTCCACCACAAGCTCTCACTCCCGGTGACCACCTGGCCACCTCCCCATCCCGGCCTCCCGCTTCCCTCACTGCTCTCTGCACAAGGCCTCAGCCCCAGTGCCCAGCTGCTCTCCGCTCCCTGACCCCAGCAGTACCCCAGCCCTGACCCGCCATCCACACACACCCCACCTCCACCCCTCACGCCCCTCGCCCCTCACACACCACGCCAGCCACGCCACACGCCCTCGGGCTGCAGCTCCCGCGCCCCGCCCAAGGCCATGACGCACTTCCGCCCTCACCCAGAACAGCCCCATGGCGCCTGCGCCTGCGCCCACGCAGCGCCCCTTCCGGCCGCTCAGGCTCCCCACTCACCACGGCCACGGCCTGCGACTGCAGCAGCTCCGTGGGCGTCATGACCGTGAAGTAGGCGATGTTGATGAGGATGTAACTCACGGTCACCAGCGTGATCCCGATGATGATGGCCAGCGGCAGGTTTCTGGGGGCCGGTGGGACACGCGGTTGTCAGCTGGCCATCACATCCTTCCCTCGGCCTCCCCCTCCCGGGCCGCCCTCCTGCGCTGTCCCACGCCAGGGCCCAGAGCCTGGGGCATTTCTCAGGCAGAACGCGCCTCCCTCAGGGACTCGCCAGTTGTGGAAGACAAACCACCCAGAAATCAAGGTCTGGGGTCCTCTACCACCCCCACTCCCTTAGCAGCCACTGCCCTGAGCCCAGGGCCGCCACCTCACAAGGCGAAGGAGACTGAGGGAGGAGACAAGTGGCTCTCCTCCCCACCAGAGACTGAGGGACAATGGCTGCCCGTTCCTTCATCTCCTCTTGAGCTGCTCCCAATGCAGCTCTCCTACCTGAAGGGGTTTCTCAGTTCTTCTGTGATGTAATTGAGCTGATTCCTGCAGAAAGCAAAGAAACATGACTGCCTTTTTCTTTGCTAAGGCGCTTGCATGATGGAGGATTCATCCCCACCACCCTCTTCCTGCCTCAAGATGTAGCATCCACCACAGCAATGCCATCACCATGAGGTCCTCACAGGGGCCAAGTCCTCTGTCCCTGAACCTCCAGAACTACATAAAGCTCTTCTCTTCATACTTACCCAGCTGCAGGCATTTCCTCACAGCAGTGAAAAAACAATGTACTTTATAGAAAAATGACACACACTAGATGTTGGCCTCATTCAAGATGCTTTCCCCTATGGAAAATTCTCCTGAAGGAATTCCAGGGAAAGTTCTGGAAAGCCCCAGAGATAGTGTGGCTCAGGACTCTACCATGATCCACACCAATGGCAGTTTCCAGGTGCTTTGAACAAAATGGAAGATTCTTTGTCTCCAAATGCTTCTCAGAAGGAAACACCAGCCTGATGAGTGGCCAGGATGGCTTCTTAAGGCACATGAACACAATCTCATCAAGAATCTCCAGGGTGAAATACAACTGCCCTTGGATGTTCTTGGTCTTGGCAAGTGAGCAGGCAGCTGTGGCTGCCTCTAAGCCAGCTCCTCTGGAATTAGCCTGGCAAGGATTGTGTCAGGGCCCCTAGGCTGCCTGTCCACAGGACACCACAACCAGGACTGGGGAAGTGCAGATGTCTCTGGAGCTCCATGGCAACAGAAAAATAAGGAGTGGGTGAGTCACATAGGGAAGCCTGAAAGTGACTCTGAGGCCAGCAGAAGTGCGAAGGCAGATGTCTACTTTTGCCATGAGAAGTAAATTTGGTCAAAAGGAGCCCCTGCCTGACTTAGGTCTGAGGAGTGCTAAACTTACCAACCGTCGTAGGCCCAGAGTCCATTGTAGAACGCCAAACTGATGGCTCCCACAGAGATTTTTGCGCCCTCAAAAGACTGCTCAAAATTCCTTGTGTTTCCTGTAATTGAGCCAGAGTGCACAGGGCAGGTGTCAGCTGAGCCCAGCTCAATTTTGCACTCATCTTCACATGAAAGAAGGGACATGTCATGATCCCAGTTACTAAATATGCCCTGATGCTGGGCAACAAGATTCTGCTGCTTTTCTGCCAGACTTCCTTGCATACACACAGGGCAAACTTGCTTGTGTAGTGGACCCTACCCACCCATCCCAATGCTTGTCACCTTGGGCCAGTAGGACGATCCCACTGACAATGATGATGGCCACGATTACCAGCTTGGCTGCTGTGAAGAAGTTCTGCACGTAACTGCCCAGCCGCACACTCAAAGCATTCACTATCGTGATGAGCCCTGGGGAGAGTTGAGAGGGCCTGTGTTTTGTGCTTGTCCTGCTTGGAGCCTCCTTTATGCTGCTTTCCTGCCCTTCATCTCACCACAAGGTTTATTTCCTGTATGATGAGAGTGCAAGATTTTTTTAAGGCATGCAACTGATGATCCTGACCACCCAGCCAGGCTGCCTGGAAAGACAATGTTACCTGCAAACGCCCCAGCCTGCAGCCCCTGAGATGCATGCGGCTACTCAGCATAGAGCACTGGCTACTGCCAGGAGCCAATCCTGCCTATTTTCTGCCCATAATACACCCCCACCCAGACTCCAGCCCCACACTGAACCTCTGTTCATTGGAAGACCCAAGATCAGAGTCTCTGTGTGTCAGGCCTGCCCAGATGCCAGGCATGTGTACTCACAGATGGCTGCAGCAGCCAGGAATTTCACCACAACCTGGGGAGGCTCGCAGCCTGAGTAGAAGGGTGCAGCCACGTACTCAGAGAAGCTGAGGCAGATGATGGCAAAGGACGAAGGCTTCATGACCACCAGACTGGTCCAGGAGAAGAGGTAGGCAGGGATGGGGCCAAAGGCCTCCATCAGGTAGGGATACTCACCCCCTGACTTGGTGATCATCGTGCCAAGCTCTGCAAAGCACAGGGCCCCTGGAACACACAGAGGAAAGGTCTCCAGCCCCCTGGTGAGAAATGTTTGCCTTGGCACATGTAGCCATCCTCCCCCAAGGTATGGGGCCATGCTCATGCTGGTCCACCATGGTCCTCTCCCTCCTGACAACCACATGGTCGGGTCCTGGGTCTTTGAGTCACAGCCTGATTGACCCCTGCCTACACAGGCCCACAGAAAGGAAACCCAGGTGGGGGCACAGGGAGCAGCATCCATTACCCAGTGTTGCAAGAACCCCGCAAGCTGCCCAGAGAATGAGACATGGTCCCACTGCTTCCGTGTTTCTGAGCACAGACTTAGGGGAGATGAAGATCCCAGAGCCGATGATGGTGCCCACAATGATGCAGGTGCCGCTGAACAGGCCCACCTAGAATGCAATGAGGAGGAAGAAAGTCCATTCTGGCACTGGGACCCAATTAAGGGGCAAGGGCCACCCAGATAACTGCAGCTCCAAGGCCCAGCACTGCAATCTACGCTTCTGCAGTGAAAATACCCAGGTGCTTTTCTAGGGTCTCAGCTTAGATAAGTATTACGTCAGGCCAGCAATGTGGTGTTGCATGTACGGCTGCCACCTGCAATGCTGGCATCCCATATTAGTGCCAGTTCAAGCCTGAGATTTTAATGCGCCTTGGAAAACAGCAGAAGATGGCCCTTAGTGTTTGCACTCTGCACTCATTTGGGAAAATCTGATGAAATCCTGTCTCCTAGCTTCTGCCTGGAAGCCATAGTAATGGTGGCAATCATAGCCATGGTGGCAGTCATAGCAGTCATAGCCATGGTGGCAGTCATAGCCATCATGGCAGTCATGGCAGTCATAGCCATCGTGGCAGTCATAGCCATCGTGGCACTCTGGCAATTAAACCAATGAATGGACAACCTATCTTTTGTCTCTTCTCCTTGTCTCTTCCACTCTCTCTGTAACCATACAGAATCCAATACATTTTTAAAGTATAAAAATGTATATTAAAGTATAAAAATATCTTTTAAAATAATGAATTAATCCCCACAAGTGTCCCACACATTTTTGGAAAAAAAATATTCACTTATTTATTTGACAGGCAGAGTGACAGAGATGTTCTATCCATTGGCTCATACCTGAAGAAGCAGCAGTGGGCCTGGCATGATGGCTCAGGAGCTAAATCCTCACCTTGCAAGTATTGGGATCCCATATGGGTGCTGGTTCATGTCCTGGCTACTCCACTTCCCATCCAGCTCCCTGCTTGTGGCCTGAGAAAGCAGTGGAAGACAGCCCAAAGATTTGAGACCTTGTAAACATGTGGGAGACCCAGAGGAGGCTCCTGGCTCCTGGCTTCAGACTGGCTCAGCTCTGTCTATTGTGGCCATTTGGGGAGAGAGTGGAAGAGACAGGGAGGAGAGACAAAGAGAGAGATTGTGAACAAGCAGATGCAAGGTTTTTCTGTCTGTATTTCCTCTCTGTAAATCTGTCTTTCCAGTAGCAATAAATCTTTCCAATGAAAATTTAAAAGCAGCAGCAGTGACCATGTTTACCAGTAGTCTAGAACTCCATCTGGTTCTCCCATGTTGGTGATGTAGCCCAAGCATGTAAGTTATTTTCCATTGCTTTCCCAGTTATATTAGCAGGGAGCTGGATCAGAAGTGGAGCATCTAGGGCCTAGCACAATGGCTTAATTGATTAATCACCCATCCCACCCTGCAAACACTGGGATCCCACATGGGTGCCGATTCGTGTTTCAGCTCCCTACTTGTGGCCTGGGAAAACAGTAGAAGATGGCCCAAAGCCTTAAGATCCTGAAATCATGTGAAGGATCTGGAAGAAGCGCCTTCCTGGCCCTGGCTTTGGATTGGCTCAGCTCTGGCCAGCTTTTGCAGCCATTTGGGAGTGAATCAGCAGATGGAAGATCTTTCTCTCTGTCTTTCTTCTCTGTAGATCTGCCTTTCCAATTAAAGTAAATAATTTTTCCAAAAAGGAAAAAAAAAAAAAAAAGGACAAGAGAATAAGAAGTGGAGCATCTGGGATTTGAACTTGCTGTCAAATGGGATGCCAAGTTGCAAGTAGCGGCACTTTACCACAATGCTAGAGCACCAAAGCCCTGTGAATTGATTACAAGACATCAGCCATCTTCCAGAGGAGAAAATGAGCTAGAAAGGTTAAATTAAGCCTGTAATTATATAGCCAGGCAGGATAGGGCTGGTTTCAAGCTCCTAAAGGAAGCAAAAAGGTAAGTTTAGGGCCTGGCATGGTATCCTAGCAGCTACAGTACTCGCCTTGTATATGCCAGGATGCCATATGGATGCTGGTTCTAATCCCGGAGACCCCGCTTTCCATCCAGCTCCCTGTTTGTGGCCTGGGAAAGCAGTCAAGGACGGCCCAAAGCCTTGGGACCCTGCACCTGTGTGGGAAAACCTGGAAGAAACTCCTAGCTCCTGGCTTCAGATTAGCTCAGCTACAGCAATTGTGGCTACTTGGGGGGTGAGTCAGCGGATGGAAGAGCTTCCTCTCTGTCTCTCCTCCTTTCTGTATATCTGACTTTCCAATAAAAATTTTAAAATAAGTCTTTAAAAAAAAAGGTAAGTTTAGAAGACAGTCTGTGCCAAGAAAAGACCTTCAGATGTGCCTCTTGTTTGGGCAGCATAGAAAATTCTCCATCAAAGCAAGAAGTAAAGTCAAAGCTTGGTCTCCTGGCAAGAGGAATCACATAGTGGCTGAGAAAGGGAGGCCACATAAGGACAGAAACTTCAATTGATAATTTTGCCTAATGCTATTTTGTGGAGCTGGAGCTTGCTGAGAACAAAACCCAGGTCAGGTCTACATTCCTATGAAGTTCAACAGCAGCCAAATAAAGCTGAGGGGTTGGAAATTCAGCACTGGGAGCTGCTTGGCAAGGGGGCAATGCGGGAGCTTTTTGGGCTGACACATTTGACAAAACTCTCTAAATGCTACTACTAATGAGTGCATTTTGCCATATTCAAGTTGTGCACTCATCAAGGGAATAGGCTGACTCAAGTCCTTGCTCTCAGCATCAGGCCCGATGTCCTCAGCCCCAGGCCAACCAGGGAAGATCTCAGCAGGAGGGGAAGACCCTGGCAGTGGACTGGCCACACAGGACTCCTGGAACACCCAAGCAGGGTCCCAGGGAGCATCATCCACTTCCCATCCTCAGCCTTCCTCAGAGGCCAAGGTTTGGCTCCCAGATGTCTACCCAGAAACCTCCCTCCTGCTGAGGCACTGCTGAGTCTGAGTTGCCCAGGTCTGCAGTCACCTTAGAACTGCCCTAGGACAGGGTGGGGATTTGTTCAGCTGTACTCTGCTGGTGGACCTCCATGGGTCCCAGAGGACATCGCTGGAAACAGGTCTGAGATTGGTGGGGAGGGAGGGTGCTGCCCATGTCCCAGGACACCAGACCAACCAGCCCCGCCATCCCCTGCTCAAGCCCCAGGGCCATCCTGCTCCCTGTCCTCTGTCCCTGTCTCCAACACTGCCTGGTGTCCCGCCCACATCCCCAGCTCATCCTACCCTTGAAGCTTTCCCTCAGCTCTGCGTTTGTTTTATGCATGTCCTGGGCCCTCCTCCCCTCATCCTGTGAGCTGGGAGTCTTCCTGTCCCTCCGTGTCTGGCCCCTGATGTTGTCCCACATGGAGACTGACACAGGGTAGAGCCTTGGGTGCCTTTGTGCCACCATCCCAGCCTGAAAGTACCCCTTCCTTCCAGGCCCCCAAACAGCCCCAGGTTCTCGCCAGGCTCTAGCGCAGACTGTGCATCCCTGTCCTGTGTCAGGCTGGCTGTGCTAGCAGACCTCATAATTCCTTGCCTGTCAGACATGCACACCTGAGAGGACTCACATTTAGCCAGGTGTCACAGTGGGGACCCCAACCATCACAAGCTCCCTAAGCCTAATCCTCTGACCAAATAGAGGCCCTCTAGGTGCTTAGCTAGTGTGCACATGAACTAAACATCTGCATGTATGAAGTTCAAAAGGTCATGCTGAGTTCCCAACAAGAAGAAAGAGGATTAGTCACTTAGAGATGTACTGGACAGAGCAAACCACCCACCTCTGGGGACCACTGCAGAACTCAGCCCACTGCTGCACAGTCAGATAACTTCTCCCCCACTCCCCTACTCCCAGCCTGGGAAGGGTCTGCTGGGAACCAGATGTCCTTACCTCTTTTTGGAGACTTGTGGTCTTGGGCTCATCACTCTGGATGGATTTCTCATCCTCTCGGCGTTTTCTGGGGCCAGTCTCCCCCATTTCGTGCTCCTGTCAGCTCCAGAGACTGTAAATGAGGCACAGGCAGGGTCTTGACCCATCCAAGGCAGACCATGTACACATGGCAGCCCCATGGTGCTGTTTCCTGCTTGGCTCCGCCCATGGGGCTGGGGAAGCTGCAGCAATGGACTCCAAACACCACCAGTGTCTTAACTGGTATCCTTGCTGACAATCTGCTCAGCCCCAGACATGAAAATTTCCTGAAAAGATAAGTTTATTTTGGTGCCCCCTTCTCCAGTAACCTATGCCCATGAGGCTCCTGAAAATGCATTCAATGGAAAACAAACCATGCATGGGTGTAAGGATCTTTAAGTTTCCAAACAAATTCATCTGTTAATTCTGTTTTGTCTATGAGGATTTTGAACTGCCCCAGACTGTTCAGGCCCAGGTGAGGATGGAGTAGAAAACCAGCTTCCAGATCTTTCCAGAGCTCCGGGGCTTGTGCTGTCCCTGGGCTGCGCTTGCTCTGGCTCTCAGTCCTCAGCTAGGACGGGCTGGAACATGATGCTTTCTTCAGGTGCCAACTTCAGTGTTTTCCAAAGTACAACTGTCTAGCAGCTTACTGGAATGCCTTACTTAGCAGAAGGCATTCCAAGGAAGGAATTTTTTCCTTACAAATCCTTCTCAAGATTAACGCCCCCCCCCCCATGAAACACACACACACACACACATACACATCATTGATGCAATGGATGAAGAAAGAAAAATCACTTCAAAGCTTAACTAGAAGATGGTTCTGTCAATGAATTCCCTGTCCATGCCCCTGTCTGGACAGCTACAAGCCTTCCCATTTCCTTGCCAGCCTTACCTTCCTTCTTGACCTTGCTGAGTTAGAGGAGCTGTAATTCCAGCTGACCGCCGGATGCCGCAGAACCTGAGGAATGGCCATGGTTTTTGCCTGGGAGTGAAGGAAGTCAGGGGTACAGAGGTCAACTGAGATAATTATTAAACATCTTGTTCCTTAGAAAGTGCTTTACATGAGAATGGTAGGCTAGCCCATCCTTCTCCCCGAGATGGTTTGGCTTTATTTGCTTTTCGAGCCTTTTTTTCTTAAAACTGCACATCCCCTACATTGCCCTAAAAGGATAGCTCTCTCCAAAGGGTAGAAATTTTGCTTTCATTTATGTTTGGCTCTCTTAAAGATAAACTTTGGAACCGGTTCTTTTATTACCATAATGGGCTGTATCCCCACTTCAAGAAGAACTGCTGTGTCTGTAATTTAGCTCTGGATGTTCTCCCAGCTCGGGATCCTCCCAGTGTCCTTGGTTCTGAGTCAGACTGAACAGGCAGAGGATGAACAAGGGCTTCCTGCTCACCATTGCCAGGATGGGCTATGATGCTAACTAGAACCCCAGTGGGCTTCTGCAGGGACGCCTGGGGTTGTTCCACCTCACCTGCATCTCTGCTCTGTGCACTGAGGTCATTCAGACATATCAAAGCCCCATGCAGCCAACAACACACACAAAGGGGACAGACGTTATTACCTGTATGCTCTCGTCTGCCAGACAGGAAAACCAAGGTCTGGAGAGGCAAGAGGCACAAGTCACAGAACTTCAACCCCCAACCTGAGACTGCTGTATTGGGTAGGGCACGAGGTTATGGGTGGAGCCTGGAAGCAACCCCTAAACCCTGCTGGCAGCCAAGGATTATCTCTGGGGAGAAGCTTCTTATCAGCAGAGGCTCAGCTTCAAGTGTGGAAGCCTGCAGGGCACTGTCAATATTATCTTCTGCTCAGAAGCCCAGGTATGATGGGAACAAAGGTCACCAGGTGGAGCTTGAGGGTAGGAGCGCTCTGAGAGGTTGGTCACCTCCACCATAGCCAATGTCCCCAGGAAGAGGATGCCCAAGATAGACCTTCCCCATACCTGCTAGTGGTGGCCCCTGCAGTTATTTCCTGACACCGCAGCACTCTTATCACAACCTCTGGCCCATCTGCACTAGCCAATTGCTATAGAGTGGGCTGAGATTCTAACACACACCAGGTTGCGATGGCTGCACAATCCCGCCCACCAGTCCCAGGGTCTCAGGCTCTGAACCTTTATGTAAAGAGGGACCCTTAATAGCACCCTCTAATACCCACATTACTTGAGGACTTAGACAGGGACCTCGGGAGGGGCTGCAGCAGGCTTCCCAGGGGACTTGAGCATCCTAGGAAAGCAGAGGTACTGGGTTTGCCATAGCTGGGCATGAGGTTCCTTTGTGGAGAAGTCAGAGGTCCCTATCTCTGCTCATTTGGCCCATGGGAGCATCTCCTAAAGCTGTTTCTCACCTCATTCCCACTCCAGCAGAGTATTCAACCAGGCATGTGCTTTTATTTGTTTGTTTGTTTATGGCCAACACTATGGATTTGACTCAGAAATCAAAGATGACTCCCAGTTCTTCCATACCTCAGGGGCACTGTGCTCCCAGGCCTGAAGTTTTGTCTCCCTGTAGTCAGTTCTTTTCCAGTTGACATTCTACTCCATTATTCTACTCCACTATTTCCTGTTCTGCTAAAACTTTTGACCTTGACTTTGTACTTTTTCTTTTCTGATTACAAAGATGCTCACAGTATGAAGGTGCTAACACCACCTGTTTCATCTTGTACTTGGTGCATACCAGGTTTGCTCTCCCTGTAATAGTTTTTTTAAAGATGTGTTTCCTCAGTAGTGTCTTTCCTTCTGCAGTCACCAGGCTACCCATTTGGCTGTCTTACTCTCTGGTTCCCCGTCCTTTTGACAGAGGGAGGGTATTCCAGACTGCCCTCGGGTTCTTAAAACTTTCTTCCATTTGTTAACTTTGTTGGGTCTTGGATTCCTTCCCATTGATACTGACAGGTAGTTTGGGGTTTGGCCGGGATCCAAAGGCGGGCCCTAACAGGTAAGACAAATGTTTACTGGTCTTCCTGAATTCCAACCAGAGGAACTTGTGTCAAGTTGATGGAACATGCAAAGTCTTTCAATGTCAAGGACTTATGGTCAGACCATAAAATAATTACCAGGAAGGGCGTGGTCTTGAAATTCTTATCTGGGAACAATCTTTATTATCTCTGCACATCCAGGAACCATTAAGATGGTGTAAGTCTGCCTTGGAACTTTGCTCATCATTTTTATGTGTTTCAAGTAATGGTTTGTTTGTTTTTTCTTTTCCATGGATAATCTCCTCAGGGAAACCAGTTGTCTTTCTTAAAGTTTCCTCATTTTTCCCCTACAAAATGACTTCCCATTCTGTTCCCTAACCCATAGCTCCTAATTTCATTTTTATTATTCCTGTTTCTATGGTCACCCATGGAATAAGGTTATGTTAGCAAAGAAAAGATTGTAGGTAACCAAAAAATCTTTTTAAAATAAGATATCATTTTGGGGGATGCTGAAAATGGCTGAGACATCACTTGGGATACCTGTGTTACATGTCAGACATCTTGGGTTTGAGTCCCGGTTCTGCTCCCAAGTCCAACTTCCTGCTAATGTGTGCCCTGGGAAGCAGTAGGCGATGGCTTAAGTACTTGGGTTCCTGCCACCCACAGGACTTGGATTGCTCCTGGCTTTGGTTTGTCCCAGCCTTGGCTGTTGGGAAGCATCTCAGGAGTGGAATAGTAGACGAAAGATCCTTGTCTCTCCAATTTGAAATAAATTAATTTTAAAACTTAAAGAAAAAAAATTCTAGAGCTGCCATTGCGGTGCAACAGGTAAAGTCGCTGTCTGAAATGCCAGCATCCCACATGGATGCCAGTTTGAGTCCTGGCTGCTCTACTACTTATCCAGTTCCCTGCTCATGCCATGGCCTCTGGTGTCTCTACGCAGCACAGCAGAGGACCCAGCTGCTGCTCAGAATCTCATCAAAGAGGCAAACCTCTACATAGTTCCAGAATAAACTGGCTTCCCTGGAGGACAGAGAAGGGCTAGGAGAGAGGGCAGATAGGTTTGGCGCCACTTACCCGAGTACTAGCACTTGTTATTTCACCAAACAAGAAGACAACACTTGAAATGTGCACATGGCTGCCACAACTGTTGCTTCCCTGGGAATGAATCCACACTTCCACTCATCAGACACATGGCATGAGTGCTCACTTGCCCTGCCGTCCCCTCCAAGCTTTCCCCAGCTGTACATTCCCCAGCTGGGAAACAGGCCAGCACAGCAACCTGAGCAATGGGTATCATCCAGGCAGCTAGTCTTGGTGGCAAGACAGACATGGCTAAGTACACTGATCAAAATATATTCTGGTACAAAAGACAGACAGAGATGGGAAGCTTTCATCAGTATTATTAAAATAAAGCAAAATATGAAAAACAGACTAAAAGGTCTGGAATAGATTGTCTCTTCTTGTCCGCTGACTCTCCTGCTGGCTTGTGTCTGGCACTGTCATCAGGTTCCTGGGGCCTAGACCAGCGGCTCCGGCCGACTCTCGTGGGCAGCAGGAAGAGGCTTCAGGTCACAACAACCATCCAGTAGATGTTCAGGAGCTGTGCTGCTGAGGCCGGCGTCCTCCAGAGGTCCGATGCTGTCCCACACACCTGTCCTCTCCAGCGTGGCCTGCAGAAGTCTTCGCACTCTTTGGTTCTCCTTGGAAGTGGACTCCCAAACAACTTCAAGTTCACCTTCAATTTCTCTGTGAGACCCAGAACAAAGGGGAAGCGCATAATTTAAAACATACCAATTGGGCACAGCAGCTAAATTGGTGCTTGGAACGCCTTTATCACCGCAGTGTTCCTACTTCAGGTCCTGGCCTCCATTGCTGACTCCAGCTTCCTGCGAAGGTAGATTCAGTCTGACCAAATGTAAGTTCACTGTGACAAGCCAGGGTCAACAAAATCTGATTTAAATCCTCTCTCCCTCATAAATTTTCAGGTACTGGAAGTTATCCCACATACAAAATAAGTATCAATAAAACAGCAAAAGAAATAAAAGGGATATTAAAAGTAAGCAAAGATTTCCAATAAAAATAAATCTTAAAGAAAAAGTAAGCAAAGATGAAGAACTTACTTGTTATATAACAGATTTTCAAAAGAATCAAATAGAACATCCAAAAACTGAAATATGCAGTTGTTGAAGACAATGTAATGGCTGGGTTACACAGAATATGAAAACAGATGAAGAGAGAATTAGTAAATGGGAATACTAAACAAAGAAATTTCACAGAATATAAACTAGAAAAACAAAGAAATGGAAAGTTTACAAGAGAGGGTGTGTGAAGGATTTAATGAGAAATTCTACTATTCACCTAATACAAGTTCCAGGGGGAAATTTTAAAACAAAGGAGAAAAGGCAGGTTTGTAAACAGAGAATGACTGAAATTTTCCTAGAATTACTAAAAGACACCAATTACAGAGTGCAACTTATATGGCAGAGAAATTTATGAAAAACAAACAAAGAAACTAACCTGCAGAATACAAGAGTTAGGGGAGACTTTAAGATTTAAGAAAGAAAATGAACCATCTAAGGTTCCCCTCCCCCATTTTGATAAAGCTATTTATTTTTTTCCAAATATGTGTTTTGTAAAAAGGGTGAGCTTGGTGCACATTCTATAGAAGTCTGTTTTTACAGATACTGAGAAAAAACCCAAAAGAAGAAAAAGCTTCCATTCATCTAGCTCTGGCTAAACTTCATAGGAAGATTTTTTTTAAGATTTATTTATTTATTTTTGAAGATTTATTTGTTTTTATTACAAAGTCAGATATATAGAGAGGAAGAGAGATAGAGAGGAAGATCTTCCATCCAATGATTCACTCCCCAAGTGACTGCAACGGCCGATGCTGTGCCGATCCAAAGCCAGGAGCCAGGAACCTCCTCCAGGACTCCCACACGGGTGCAAGGTCCCAAGGCTTTGGGCCATTCTTGACTGCTTTCCCAGGCCACAAGCAGGGAGCTGGATGGGAAACAGGGCCACCAGGATTAGAATCGGCACCCATATGGGATCCCAGCACGTTCAAGGCGAGGGCTTTAGGCACTATGCTATTGCACTGGACCCCATGGGAAGATTTTAGCATCTCAAGTGTAAAAGACTCATGACTGTGGTGCTTCTTGCCATGTGAAATACTGACTGTTTTCCCTTATAGCCTACTCTTACTTGTTAGTTGGGATATCAACTAGACAATACACTGAAGTTCAGAGCCAGAGTTCCACTGGACAAAGGTGAGAAGAGAGAGACGGAAAGAGAGGGGGTAGGGTCAGCATGAGAACCAATTCAGTCATAGAGCAACAAACTGGCTTTGACCCCAGTAGATCTCAAGACCAAAGGAGTGGCCTATGAACAGATAAAAAGTTGCAGTACCACGCAGTTAAAAGGTTGCGCCACTTCATGCTATTGCGATCTAATCCAAATTAAAGCTTAGCACACTTCCTGCTCTAGTTCCATCCTCAACCCATCCCATTATCAGCTCACTTCTTAAAGCAGCAAAGGTAAACTTGAATTCAGAGAAGAAGCCATCCTAAACCCTCTAACCTTTACCCTCCCCTCCCACTTACTGCCATGACACAGTTGTCTTTATCAAAGAGGCAGGGATTCTGTCGCTGTCTCATGGAGACCAGTTCCAAACGACACACGAGAAAGGTCTTCTTTTGAGCAACATCTGGCCTACAATCAAAAGGATGCTGTAGACCCCAAAAAAGGACAAACGGCTTCCCAGCAGTGAAACAGAAGAGACTGGTACATGCTGAGAGAAAATGGCTGCTAAGGCATCGGGAACTCACTGGAGGGAGTGCAACACGTGACTGCAAAAAGCCATGTACCAACCGCAGTAAGTAAAATCCAACTGTAGACCTGTGGGTGACACAGCTTAGAAACCAGCCCCAGGGAGAAGACTCTGCCAACCATATATACAATGACCAAGAGCAGAAGAGACAAAGGTACAAAGAATATTACTGAAGACTCCCTTGAAAAAAAGCAAAAGCCTCTGCCAACCCAAGTTAACTGAGGAAGACAGCGAGAAAATGGGAGATACAGAATTTCAAAACATGTTGTAAAGCTTCTGATCAACAATGAGAAGCACGTAACACAGGAGTTTAAGAAATTTAAGGAATATGTTACACAGGAAGTTAATCAAATGAAAGCTGATCTATCAGAAGTTAAGACGAGAGTGGAGCATATTAAACATACAGTGGAGTCTCCAAAATAGAATGTAGGAAGCAGAAGAAAGAATCTCAGAATTGAAGGATATTTCCTGTCACCAGGGGAAAACAAGCTGGAAGCAGAGCTGAGTCCAGCTAAAAAAAATACTCAAGAACTGAAAGACTCTATTAAAAGGCAAAATATAAGAGTTATTGGAGTCAAGAAGGTGCAGAAAGAGAAGCTTGGGTTAAAGGTGTATTTCATGAAATAATAAGGGAAAAACTCCCTAATCTAGAGAAAGAATTGGGAAACAACATTCAGGAAAGGCACAGAACTCCCAACAGGGTTGACGAAAAGCAGTCTTCACCATGACTCATGATAATCAAGCTCTCTTCAATTGAACTTAAGAAAAAGATCCTTAGGGCCCGGCGCCATGGCCTAGCAGCTAAAGACCTCGCCTTGAACACGCTGGGATCCCATATAGGCACCGATTCTAATCCCAGCTGCTCCACTTCCCATCCAGCTCACTGCTTGTGGCCTGGGAAAGCAGTCGAGAACAACCCAAAGCCTTGGGACCCTGCACCCGCGTGGGAAACTTGGAAGAGGCTCCAGGCTCCTGGCTTTGGATCAGTGCAGCACCAGCCATTGTGGTCACTTGGGGAGTGAATCACTGGACAGTAGATCTTCCTCATTGTCTCTCCTCTCCGTATATCTGACTTTGCAATAAAAATAAAATAAATCTTAAAAAATTTAAAAAAAAAAAGCATTTATTTGAAAGGCAGAATGAAAAGAACAGGGAAGGAAAAAGAGAGAGATCTTCCATCCGCTGGATTACTCCCCAAATATTCACAACAAGAATTCAACCCAGGTCTCCCACATGGAGCCACCATTCACTGCTTTCCAAGCTGATTAATAAGGAGATGGATCACAAGCAAAGCAGCTGATGGAGGAACTAACACACTAAGCTGGGATGCAGGCATCCTAAGAAGCCTTTTAACCCACTGTGCCACCAAGTTCAATCCAGCGCTGGGGTTTCTAAAACACTGGCAACACTTGATAATGTCTGCAGGAAAAAAGGTGCAACTGACACACATCCCAATACTGTCTCAGGATGGTCATCTTCCCATCCAAAATTAAGTTCTCCCTCTGCCCCCCCCCCAAAATAAATAAATAAATAAAGGGAAAATATCAGAGCGATAAGAAAGAAAACGGCAGCTAAGGAGTTGGGTTGATTTAGGAAACCCAATTCAGACAATAGCAACTTTTATAAGCTTATATAGTCATTTACTTGAAAGGCAAAGAAATAAGGATGGACAGAGAGGGAGAGGTCCAATCTGCTAGTTCGCTTCCCAAACATCCACGACAGTTCTCACGTGGGTGACAGGAACTCCACTGTGTGAGCCATCCTTGCTGCCTCACAGGGTGTGCATCAGCAGGAAGCTGGAGTCAGGCAACTGGAGCCAGCAAGCAACCCAGGCACTCTGCCGTGGGATGGGAGCATCTTAACTGGTGTCTACATTGCTAGGCTAAATGAAACGCTCACCAGAAGAAGCTCTCAAAACAGAGGATCGGGCCCGGCGCGGTGGCGCAAGTGGTTAAGGTCCTCGCTTTGCACGCCTGGGATCCCATATGGGCGCCGGTTCTAATCCCGGCAGCCCCGCTTCCCTTCCAGCTCCCTGCTTGTGGCCTGGGAAAGCAGCCGAGGACGGCCCAAAGCTTTGGGAACCTGCACCCGCGTGGGAGACCCGGAAGAGGCTCCTGGCTTCGGATCGGCATAGTATCGACCCGTTGCGCTCACTTGGGGAGTGAATCATCGGACGGAAGATCTTCCTCTCTGTCTCTCCTCTCTGTACATCCGCCTTTCCAATGAAAAAATAATAAAAATAAATCTTTAAAAAAAAAAAAAAGAGGATAAAGATAAGGAGCAAGTGAAAATCAAGACCAATATTAAATTCAAATACAACTAAAAGGTCAAAAGCAAAACTAAGCAATCAATCAAAACAGGTCCAGTTGGTCTGGGCAGAAAATTCTGTCAAGCATTCAAAACCCAGCAAATTCTACAGGCCTGGGTCCTCTGGGGTTGGGGTGGCCCACCTTTTCTGCTGCAGGGCCTCATCCAGGACCTCCTGCTTGCCCTGCAGCATCTGGTGGAGGTACCTCATCTCCTGCTGGTACTGTGCTGTCTGGCCTGCCAGCACCTCCCGTTGTTCTGTCAGACGGCAGCTGATGTCCTCCAGCTTCAGCTCTGTCTGCTTCTTGTAGCCCTGTGGTGGGAAGAGCGGGGGACACCGTGAGCAGCGGATGGAGCCTGTGGCCGCACCCCCCACCTGCTCCCTGCATTGTCAGAGCACACTTAGACACTCTGGATCACCTGACCCTGACAGGGCAAGTCTGGATCATGAAAGCCATAAATAATGATAAAAGGACCTCAATAAAAGGGAAAAGGTGCAATAAAATCTAGATAATAGTTTTTTGGTGCCAGGTACTTATATGCTACAAATTAAATTATAAAGTCTCGCCCATAGAACATACTACATGTTTTGCAAGGTAATCTATGTTCTCTGTCTCCGCCCACTCCCCCAACCACACACACAACCAGGGAAATTTCAGTCACTTCCTTACTGGCCAGTGTGGTATTTCAAAGAAAGTATATTGATCTGTGCAATATATACAGATCAAATCATGGTAATTAATTCCCCTATCTTTATCATTACTTCACAAGTTGGGCCTTCAAGCTCCTTTCATCTATTTGCTCAGAAAATCCGTAAGGGCTGGCATTGTGATAGGAAAACAAAGCCACTACCCATGGCACCAGCAGCCCGTACAAGGGGTGGCTTGGGGGGATTCCCCACTGCATCATTTCTCATCTAGCTCCCTGCTAATGTGCCTGGGAAAAGCCCTGGAAAACGGCTCAAGTGCTTGGGTCCCTGCCACAAACGGAGGAAGATCCAGACAAAGCTCTGGGCTCCAAGCTTTGATCTGGCCCAGTCCTGGCCACTTGAGGAGTGAACCAGCCATTTGAGGAGTGAACCAGTGGATGGAAGATTGTCTTTTTCTCTAATTCTGATTTCCAAGTAAAGCTTGATTTACTACCACTCATCTGTTCCAGCTCCCTAATAATGGCCCAGGAAAGCACTGGAAGATGCTCCAAATCCTTGGGCCCCTGCATCCACCTGGGAGATCCAGAAGAAGCTCCTGGCTTCTGGCTTTGGATTTGCTCAGCTCTAGCTATGAGCATCACCTAGGGATTGAACGAGTGGATAGAAGATCTTGATATCTCTCTAGCTCAGCAATTCTGACTTGTAAGTAAAATAAACAAATCTTTGGGGGAAAAAATACATACCAGGTTGCTATGAGTCACTTTAGTATGTGAACACTCATTCCTGCTGGCCACGTGCATTTTGGTAAGTGGCTTTCAGCCTCCCTCCATCTCCAGACTCCTCTTCCCAGCCTCTAGTGTTCACTCTTGCATGTTTAAATTAAATTTTTAAACTTTTTTTTTTTTAATTTGAAAGGCAGAGTGAGAATAGGGAGAGAGGAGAGAGAAAGCTGTCAGTTCACTCTCCAAACGCCCACACAGCAGGGCTGAGCTGATGAACTCCATCTGGGTCTCCAGTGTGGGTGGCAGGACCCTATTACTTAAGCCACCCTTTGCTCCCTGGGTGTGGAGGCTGGACTCAATCCATGACCTCTGATATGAGATGTGGGTGTTCCAAGCAGCAGCAGCTTAAAACGCTTCAACCCATTTTCTACCTCACATCAACATTTTTAAAAAATGTAGACATTGATCTGTTCACAAAACAAAGACACCGAGGCAGAGAGAGCCCCCACTCATTGATTCACTCCTGAAATATCCGCAGCAGCCAAGGCTGGGCCAGGCCAAAGGCAGGAGGAAGAAACTCAAACCAACTTTCCAGGTAGGTGGCAACTTCTTTAGCCATTCCCGAGGGTGTGTGTTAGCAGGAAGCTGGAATAGGAAGTAGAGCTGGGGCTTGAACCCCAGCACTTCGAGTATTGTCAAACACTTGCCTCCAGCCCAGTTCTTTTCCATCTCATCAAGTGCTTCTGACCTTAATTTTTATCTTGCGATGACTTCAACCTTCCCGTGTGTGTGGGGGTGAGGGGTTTGCATCAACCTGGGTTATCTTCATTCATCCTTTCATTTCCAATCTTTCTGAAACTCCATTTCAAGTCGCTCCTTGGATACAGCTTGGAATAGCATTTTGGTTTAGTAATTCATTAGAAAGTATGGGTGATTGAAGCTCATTTACATTTATTTTTATTTATATGATAGATTTGGTCACAATTTTGGTTTTTTGGTTTTCTTTTTTTTTTTTTTTAAGATTTATTTCTTTAATTGAAAGGCATAGTTAGAGTGCAGGAGAGAAAGAAATTTTCCACCTGTTGGTTCATTTTCCAGATGGCCACAGTGGCCAGGGCTGGGCCAGGCAGGAACCAGGAGCCTGGAACTCCAGCCTAGTCCCATGTGGCAGTGCAGGCCCAAGCTCTTGCATGACCTCCTGGTGTTGCTTTTGCAGGCTTATTAGTAGGGAGCTGGTTTAGAAATGGAGCAGCCAGGATTTGGCACTCTCATGGGATATGTTATAGGTGGCAACTTAATCCACTGTGCCTCAACACCAACCCCTCCTATTTTTATTGTTAAACATTTATTTGTATTAATGTTATTTACATGAAGAGAGTAATATTGTCCATCTGTTAGTATGCTCCTCAGATAGTCACAAGAGCCAGAGCTGGGTCAGGCCGAGTCTACAACGTGGAACTCAATCCGAGTCTCCCACCTGGGTGGCAGGGAGCCAACCGCCTGAACAATCACTTCCTGTTCCCAGGGAGTACTACAGCAGGAAGCTAGAATTGGAAGTGGAGTTGGGACTCGAACCCAGGTACTCTGATGCGGGATGCAGGTGTCCCGAGTGGCACCTGATCCGCTGTGCTAAACACTTGACCCTGACGCCCTCACGCTAGAGCATCCACTGCTGCCCTGTGGCAGGAACAGTAAATTGGCTCGTAACAGCCTTTTCTCACTCTTTCTGCTCTCTGTCCACCTGCTCACACACACTCAGCTCTTCACGCTGGATTTTTCAGCTCTGAAGGATGTTCTTTGCCTCTTCCCTCTGTGGCACGGTTACCATATATGAAGCAGTCAGGGTGCTTGCTCCACTTTCTCTCCTCGCCCTTTTCCTATCATTTTGCCCTTGGTTATATTTCTATGTTGTCAGAAAACATTTGTATTCTATCAGTCTCCTCCCTAAAGTCTTTGCTCACTACAAATTAAATGTTGCCAAAGCTTTGCCAATCATTTCCTGGTTGGATGAACTCGGGACAGGATTTGAAGCGCAGGCTCCCAGCTCTCCAGGATGCTTCTCCATCCCAGCGTGCTCCTGTTACTGCCGACAGGTGCCTCTGCTTTCCCCTCTTGAGCCTAAGAGCTTTTTCTTCAACATCAAGTTCTTTGGGGTCCATTCCAGGTCCATTTTCTTTTTCCAGGTATCCAATGTACCTTTTCACTACACACACTCAAGACTTAAGACACAGTTTGCAGTCATGAAGCCATCTTTTCGGTTTCTTACCTGGGAACCCTCACAACAGGGAGGGTGGATCTTTGTCACTCCTTACCGAATTCTTCTTAAGTGACCTCCCTGTTTTCTTGTCATCTTTTACTCGTTTTCAGCCTTGAAATTCCTCTTGGTGCTTTCATGGTGTTTTTCTCCTTGCCATTCAGTCCCAGTTTCTGAAATGATTCTGCTTCTGTTCCTTTCCTGAGTTTCCTGTCAGTGTCACTGTTCACTATCTGGGTCTCATTTCTTGCTCGGATTCCTGTGTTTCTGCGATTTCTTCCTGCCTTGACTGCATTATTAAGTTTTATCTGTCTGCATACTTCAAAAAGTTATGGAAAATGGAATTCAAATGTTCCCTTTGGCACAAAAAGATCTGAAATCATGCCTAATTTTTTTTTTTTTGTGGTATGCATTTCCATAAACTTTTCTAAGATCTCTCATAGGCACAGATTTCAAAAAAAATTTTTTTTTGCACCAAATAACTCTTTTAATTCCATTTTCATGAACTTTAAAAGTACCTGCTCCTGATTCAGTACTTATTTTGGCTTCTCATTTCGGGGGAGGTGGGGAATGTACACTGGTCGTCTACACTGGCAGCTGCAGGAACAAGCTGGGAAGGGACAGGGAGGGGAGTGGGGGGCGGCGGTGCAGGCACCCCGTTTCCGTGGGCTCCAGGTGAAAAGCATTTCTGCGTCTTCTGGTGAAGAGAAACCTGTGCAAGACACAGGTTTCCCAGTAGTTATTATTTTTCTGTTTTCTACTGAATTTTTCAAATGTGATATCTTTACTTCTTTATTTTTTCCCTCAGGCTGTAAATTATTTTTCTGAATGACAGGTCTAAGTTGGGTGTCTGTTTATAAATTCGTACTTCGAGAGACTTTAGCCATGACTTGATTTGTGTACTTGTTATTGTATATGTAGATGTACGGTTGATTCTATGTTATATATAAAAATTGTTATTACATATTACTCGCAAAGCTGAGACTGCTATGAGACAGTAAAAAAAAAAAAAGTACCTTCATTATCTAGCTAGCTAGCTAATAACTACTTGTCAGTTCACTTGGAAGTGAACAGTTTCGATCACCTTGGTGGCAACATGTTTTAGGGAGACAAGAGGAAGAGTGAGTGAGAGACCTTCTACCTTCTCATTTATTCCCCAGTAGCCGCAAAGGCCAGGGGTGAACCAGCTCGAACACAGAAGCTTCTTCTGGGTGCAAGGGCCTAAACACTTGGGCCACCACCTTCCAGGGCCTGTGCCAGGGCATAAGGAGGGAGCTGGATCCCGTACGGGATGCCAAGGTCACAGGTGGCAGCTTCATATATACATCACAATGCCTTCCTTAGCAACATTATTTTTAGTAAGTCTTCATCAGTTTTCTTCAGTACAAGAGTTACGCTCTGCCCCCTTTTCTTCAAGTATTTTTGTATGGAGGCCACTGATTTCCTTGGAGATGAAATGAAATTCTTTGAGGACGAGTGTAATGAATGTGCCATGCTTCCCCTACTGACCATCTTGCAGCTCCCTCCCTCCTTCTCTTTCTCCCTCTCTCAATCTGGCCTTATTCATGCTTCTGTCTAAGCTCCGTTTCTGTAGTGTAGAGGTTATGATGTTCGCCTCACACATGCTTCTGTCTGTAGCCCTAAGATTACACTGAGGCCCCTGCTATTGAAAGAATGTTCTTATCGTTAGAAGTCATGTGTTTCTGAGGTTTCCTGACAGGTTATCTCCCTAGTTTCCCAAGCCTTTTCTTGCCTTCCTGGTAAATGCTGCCCTGTCTAACTTGGGTCCTGCTCATAGATCTCCGCTCTACGTGAACATTCCTGATGACTCCTGTCCAGACAGGTGATGAAGACACGGATTTCCCGGCAGAACCATCTGCTCTGAAGGCCACATCTCCTCTTTCGGAAGTAACATCCAGTACATTTCAAAAACTAAAATGCAAGTGGAGGGGTGCAGGGCACATGGTGGCATAACCAGCTAATCCTCTACCTGCAGGTGCTGGCATCCCATGTGGGCACTGGTTCATGTCCCGGCTGCTCTGCTTCTAATGTAGCTCCCTGCTTGGGGCCTGGGAAATGGCTCAAGTCCTTGGGTTCCTGCACCCACATGGGACACCCAGAGGAAGCTTCTGGCTCCCAGCTTCAGACTGGCCCAGCTCTGGCTGTTGTAGCTATTTTGGAAAGACAACCAGCAGATAGTAGATCTCTCTCTCTCTCTCTCTCTCTCTGTATCTCCCTCGCTCTTTGTAACTCTGTCAAGTAGAATAAAATCTTAAAAAAAAAAAAGGGGGGGGGTGAAGTCCACAGAGGAAAATGACCCACAATACGTCTATAAGGATCCTGTCACTAACAGAATGACACACTCCTTTGAGTCTTGCTGAGGCAGAGTTGAGATATCACTTTGAATATTGCTTTGGACTTGCTGGAATTTTTAAGTATATTATTTCATTAATTCCCCAAATATGTACAGAATTATAGACTGCTGTGGGCCAGGTGCTAGTCTAGGTGCTTGGGATATTTCAGTGAATAAGAACAGCCAACATTCCCTGCACTTTTAGAGCGCGTAGCTTGGTAGAGAGACAGACAACAGCCACATGAAAGAATGAACAAAGCACATGGTCTGTTACAAGGAGCTGGAATGTGGCGAGGAAGCAACAGCACAAGGGCGTGAGAAGCACGAGTTGAGAGGTGCTGATTTACGCCAGCGAAGCCTTACACAGACTCACTCTGTGGATGGATCGAGAAACACTCAAACCCTCAGCTTTCTTCAATACCCACAGCTGCACCAGCAGGCCCATCGATGGGGAGAAGGCATCTCCGAGGCTAGGGCACCACTGACCTTGAACTGCTCCTCCAACCTTCCCAGTCGGATTTTGTCTTTTATGCTTTTATTGAGGACTCCGTTCTTCTCACCGTCTAAATATGTAGCCTATGGAGAGAAAAGGAAAGAGTGGGCTCCTGGTTTTATAGAAGAATTTAAATAACGACTAATTCTTTTGCAAAAAAATCATCACTGTCCACTGGGAATCTTCATCCTTGCCACCTGCCCTTTCCCAACATCTCCTCCCAGCCCCTTCCCTGCCCACTCTGTTTGCCCTTTATGGACACAACACAGGCCAACGGCTGAAGAGGAGCCATGGCAGGGGCCTGCACATGAGGTGTCCTCACGGCAATATTAGAGGGCATAGGGTCTCCAGGACACATCTCTTTTATTGCAGAGTCTGTGAGAGGGCTTTAAAAACCACATGGAAACATGGAATTAAAAATTAAGTTTAGGGAGTGAGCATTTTGGTTAGCAGTTAAGATGCCTGTACTCCGCTTTGGACTATCTGGGTTCAATTCCCAGCTCAGGCACAGGACTCCAGCTTCCTGCTAATGCAAAACAACCAGGGAGTTAGCTGTGGATGGCTCAAGTGATTGGGTTCCAACCACTAACATGGGAGACCTGGACTGAGTTTTTGGCTATTGGCCCAGGCCCAGCCTTGGCTGTTGTAGACATACAGGAAGTGAACCAGGGGATGGAAGCTCTCTATTTCTCTTCCTGACTTTCAAATAAATAGAGGTTGGCATTGTAGCAAAGCAGGTGAAACCACTGCTTGTGACACCAGATGGGTACCGCTTTGAGTTCCAGCTGCTCTACTTCTGATCCAGCTACCTGCTAATGTGCTGGGAACAGAAAGCAGTGGAGGTGAGCCCCTGTACCCACATGGGAGAACTGGAAGAAGCCCCTAGCTTTGAAGTGGCTCAGCTCCAGCTGTTGTGGCTATTCAGGGAGTGAAACAGTGGACAGAAAAGCTCTCTCTCCATCTCTCACTCTCTCTAGATATACAACAGTCATTCAAATAAATAAAGAAATCTTAAACTAAATAAATGTTAAAGACTATTTAACAAGAGCCAAATAAACTTGTAGCAGCTTAAATATCTATGAGGTTAAGAATAATTTATACGGCCCAGCGGCTTGGCCTAGCTCTAATGTTCTCGCCTTGTATGCACGGAGATCCCATATGGGCGCTGGTTCTAATCCCAGCAGCCTCGCTTCCCATCCAGCTCCCTGCTTGTTGTTTTCCCTGTTGTTTTCCCTAGGAAAACAGTTGAGGACAACCCAAAACCTTAGGACCCCACACCCGTGTTGGAGACCCGGAAGAGCTCCACGCTCCTGGCTTTGGATTGGCACAGTTCTGGCCATTGCAGTCACTTGTGGAGTGAATCATCGGACAGAAGATATTCCTCTCTGTCTCTCCTCCTCTCTCTGTATATCTGATTTTGCAATAAAAAAAAATAAATCTTTAAAAAAAGAATAATTTAATAGGCTACTCTACAATCCAAACATATTGAGCTGTGCATCCAAGAGGAATGTCATCTGAAGTTGGTTTAGATTAATATCCACATGGAAAATGATCCAGTACACACTGTAAGTTAACTATGTCAGATACTAAAACTTAAATAAAGGTGAGGGTTCCCACTAAGGCAGCTGGTGATGGCAGTCTGACTTTCTAGAAAGGAAAGATATGACGGAGTTAAACACTGGCCCCATGTCACTTGGAAAAGCCAGCCTAAGGAACAGGATTAGACATCAAGATATCAGTATTTAAGACTATTGTTTCTCTCACAGAAATGTGAGATGGTGACACAGATATTCTTCCTAGCCACAGGTAATCAGTGGAAGCTTCCGGAAGCACAGTGGAATTCTTACCTGCTAAGCATGCACCGGGGCGGGGGGGAAGGGGGCAGCTGGGGGTTTTCACAAGGGCCGGGTGATGCAGTGTATGCGGCCCAGAATTAGGACATGGGTGAGGCCAGCAGGGCAGTCCCAACTGCTCCAGACTTCGGCAGAGGGAAAGCCCGGTGTTCCCAGGGACAAGGAACCCGCAGGCACAAGGCAGCTGGCCCAGAAGTCCTGACAGCTGCCATGTACCCCTCTGGATGGGCAATGGTGTCTGTGGGCTCACAGGGGCCTAGTGACAGGTGGAGCCGAGTGGGTGACAGCAGCGTCCCTTGAGTCCTGTGTTTTAGCTGTGAATTTGAGGGAGTGGCGGGGGGGGGGGCAGGTCTTAGGGATTCTACACAGCAGCCTGGCTTTCAGGCCATTACGGGAGGACTGTTAGAGTCCGTTGGCTTCATCTGCAGCTTTGAAATGTTTGCCCACAGAGTGTGGGACCTCCCTTTGGACCTCCAGCCCAGGACTACAAAGATGAGAGGTTGGGCCAAAGGGAGGAGCTCGACTGCATCAGAGAGACCTGTGGTGCCTCCGGGATCACGTGGAGCCACAGGGCCTGCATGCCAAGGGCGCCTGTGTGTCCTGCCTTTAAGACAGAAGGCTTCTATCTTCAGAATCCCCAGACATATCTGGAAGAGAAATGGGTTTGTTTGGCACTGCACGTTTTTTCAACAAGCCTTTTCAATACTGGGGTGGGCAACAGCAGGAGGGGAAACGAGCACTTGGTGCCACTACAGAAAACACCAGGATTCAGCACTTTGCTGGGGACAGCAGCTTTTTAGGGTGGGACCCGCTGGGCCAGAAAGTCTGGATGCTTTCTCTGGAAAAGAGTTAGAAACCACCAGTAACATATGAGCGGGCTTACACCATTCCCACCAACAACTATCCTAATTGTAAAAGTCTTCAGGGCCAGCGGGGTGGCAGAGCAGGTGAAGCTATTGCTTGTGACGCTGGCATTTCCCATCAGAGTGTCAACTGAGTACCTGGAAAGGCAGCAGATGAGGGCCCAGATGTTCGGGCACCAGCCACCGTGTGGGAGATGAGCATGGGATCCCCGGTCCCTAGTTTGGGCCTAGACTAGCTCTGGCCATTGCAGCCATTTGGGAATTGAACCAAAGAATAGCAGATTTTTCTCTTATTTTATCTTCAGAACTAAGACAGCAGTATAAAGATATATCTGTAGGTATAATAAATACATGATGGCAATGGTTCCTACTTCATTACATGGACTAATCCCCTTATTTACCTTCCTATATCGTTTGCCATTATGGAATAGGTTAAATTTGCCATAAAAACAAAACAAAACTCCTCCACTCGTCCCTCCCGCTCTCCCTTCCAAAGGCATGATATCTGAGAAAAATAAAGTGACAGAGAGGGCCCGGTAGACAGAGAGGGCACAGTAGCCTAGTGGCCTTGAATGCTCCAGGATCCCATATGGGTGCTGCTTCATATCCCAGCAGCCCCGGTTCCCATCCAGCTCCCAGCTTGTGGCCTGGGAAAGCAGTCGAGGACGGCCCAAAGGCTTAAGATTCTGCATCCGTGTGGGAGACCCAAAAGAAACTCCTGGCTCCTAGCTCCAGATCTGTTCAGCACTGGCCTGTTGCAGCCCCTTGGGGAGTGAACCATCAGATGGAAGATCTTCCGCTCTGTCTCTCCTCCTCTCTGTGTATCTGACTTTCCAATCAAAAATAAATAAATCCTTTTTTAAAGATTTATTTTTTTTATTTTCTTTATTGGAAAGGCAGATATACAGAGAAGAGGAGAGACAGAGAGGAAGATCTTCCATCCCATGATGCATTAGCAGGAAGCTGGATTGAGGCAGAACGGCTACGCTCACAGTGGAACGCCAGACACTGAATGTCAGCGTCTCTAAGGCAGCTTACCTCACTGTGCCACAAGGCTGGCCACATTCGCATTTCAAAAATGTCCTCATTGTTAAAAAGCTAAAGTTTACACAATCTGAAAATATGTACTTAAAAGTTTTAAATGCAAAGCTTTTAAAAAAATATTTCTTTAAAAAAATTTTTTTAGGGCCCGGCGCGGTGGCACAAGTGGTTAAGTCCTCGCCTTGCACGCCCGGGATCCCATATGGGCGCCGGTTCTAATCCCGGCAGCCCCGCTTCCCTTCCAGCTCCCTGCCTGTGGCCTGGGAAAGCAGTCGAGGACGGCCCAAAGCTTTGGGAAACTGCACCCGCGTGGGAGACCCGGAAGAGGCTCCTGGCTTCGGATCGGCATAGTATCGGCCCGTTGCGCTCACTTGGGGAGTGAATCATCGGACGGAAGATCTTCCTCTCTGTCTCTCCTCTCTGTATATCCGCCTTTCCAATAAAAAAATAATAAAAATAAATCTTTAAAAAAAAAAAAAAAAAAAATTTTTTTATTGCAAAGTCAGATGTACAGAAAGGAGGAGAGACAGAGAGGAAGATCTTCCATCTGATGATTCACTCCCCAAGTGACCGCAATAGCCGGTGCTGTGCCGATCTGAAGCTAGGAGCCTGGAGCTCTTCCGGGTCTCCCACGCGAGTGCAGGGTCCCAAGGCTTTAGGCCATCCTCGACTGCTTTCCCAGGCCACAAGCAGGGAGCTGGATGGGAAGTGAGTCTGCCAGGATTAGAACTGGCGCCCATATGGGATCCTGGCGCGTTCAAGGCGAGGTCTTTAGCCGCTAGGCCATCGCACCAGGCCCAAAATGCAAAGCGTTTTATGAATTATTTAAAAGATACTCACTTTATAAAAAAAATTATTTATTTTTATTGGAAAGGAAAATTTACAGAGACAAGGGGAGACAAGGGGAGACAAAGGTCTCCCATCTACTGGTTCACTCCCAGGTGGCTGCAATGGCCACAGCTGAGCTGATCTGAAGCCAGGAGCCTCTTCCAGGTCTCCCTCATGGGTACAGGGTCCCAAGGCTTTGTGCTGTACTCCACTGCTTTCCCAGGCCACAAGCAGGGAGATGGATGGGAAGCGGGGAAGTCAGACCAGGAACCAGGACATGGGATCCCAGTGTTCACGCACGACAAGGACTTTAGCCTCTAGGTTATTGCACCAGGCCCATTAAAAGATATTCCAAAAATAGCATTTGCTTACCAATTTGCAGCTCGTTTACATTGATGTAAATTTGAGCAAACTCACCAAAACCCTAAGCGTGTCCCGCTCCTGGGCCACGCTCTCTGCCAGGCCGACAATGCTCGCCAGGTACTGGTGGGCAGACATCTCGTTGCCCAGGGCTTTGTCCACCTGCTTTCTGAGGAGATCAATTTTCTTTCGCGATTTCCTTGTGTGTTGCCCCAAAGGGTAGGAGAAAAATAAAACCTTATGAGTTGCAATATTAACAGTGTGTACATGTTTATTTTAGCAACAGACAGTAGTTCAACATGTAGATACCATTCTTCAAGAACCCAATCTTTCATTAGGTATGGGGGGAGGGGCAGTGGGCAATGAATTCAGCTTGAAATCAGGCTTAATAATGACTCCAAATCAAGACAACAAGACTCAAAAAATGCCTAGTAATGAACAGGCTAATTAAATATTCTGTTAACTTCTTAGCTCAAGTTCTAGTAGATTTTTGGCAATCCCAAAGTAGACTTTTGGGAAACAGTTAAAAAGGAACTTCTGGGGCCCAGTGTGGTAGCCTAGTGGCTAAAGTCCTCGCCTTGCACACGCTGGGATCCCATATGAGTGCCAGTTTTAATCCCGGAGACCCCACTTCCCATCCAGCTCCCTGCTTGTGGCCTGGGAAAGCAGCCGAGGACGGCCCAAAGCCTTGGGACCCTGCACCCACATGGGAGACCTGGAAGAGGCACCAGGCTCCAGGCTTCAGATTGGCTCAGCTCTAGCCATTGTGGCCACTTGGGGAGTGAACAGGTGGATCGAAAATCTTCCTCTCTGTCTCTCCTCCTCCCTGTATATCTGACTTTCCAGTAAAATAAATGAACCTTGTTAAAATAAATGATACTAGTTAGTGTCGATCAATGGAAAAGGCTTTGCTGTACTTACACGCTAATATCCAGCTGCCCTGACCCAATTACCCTTTTCTAATAGTATAGCCACTACTAACGGGAAGAAAACAAAATGAAATGGAATATTCTTCAGTTTTCCTTTTCTCTCTCTCTCTTTTTTTTTTTAACTATTGGCAAAGAAAATTAAAAAAAAATAAATAAATACAAACCTGTTTATCTTCTGTGCCTTTTTAAGCTCGGCTTCCAGGGTTTGGTTTTTAGCTGCCAAACTGTCCTTCTCCAAAAACAATTTCTTCTGGTGCGTTTGCAAAATGGTCAGTGTTTCTAGCAACTCTTCCACCTCAGCGATTCCTTTCTCATCCTTCTCCTGTAACTGGCTGAAGGACAAAGGGCAGTGGCAAGGTCTGCATCCAGGACACGGGGACAATAACGAGGCAGCTGCGCCGGACACACGGGAAAGCGGCTCAGTCCCTGGCCCCTAGGTGCACATCAGGCAGGCTCGGTGGGAACATCACCCCATCCCAGACCTGAGGACGAGCGAGGAGACATGCTTGGGCAGACCCCCATTGCTCCTGGTAATGTAATTCCCCCCCTTTTGTTTCCCTCTGCCCGCAGGTTTTGCTTCTATGTTCCTATAGATACCAATGAACATCCCACTCCTCTCAGCAAACTAATCTGAACCACCAAGGGGGAAAAAAACCCTGCTACTAAAATGTGATTTCCAAACAGTGTCAATATAAATACATGTTTTTACAGATACTTTTAAATGTTTAATTTATGTTTACTTTCACTTTCGATGAAAGGCAGAGAGAGGAAAAAGAGTCCAGGGATATTCCATCTACTGGGTTACTCTCTGAATGACCACAAGAGACAGGGCGGCGTCACGCCAAAGTGAGAAGCCTGGAGCTCCACTCAGGCCTCCCATGGGAGTGGCGGGGACCCCTACCACTTGGGCAATTATCTGCTGTCTCCTCCCGTGGCATGAATTAGCAAGGAAGTCACTCAGACGTGGAGGAGCTGGGTGGCAACCCAGTGCCACTGTGACATTCGATATATGCATTGGAAGCTGTCTCAGTCACTGCATCAAATACCTAATCTCACAAATACCATTTACATGACAGAGGAAACAGAGGAGATAGTTGGTACATTGAACACCAGCTGGCATGCTGTCACATTTGCATAGATGTGCCTGAAACTGTGGCACAGTGGGTTACATTGCTGTTTGCATTGCCAGCATGATGCTGGAGTGCTGGTTTGTGTCCTTGCTGTCCCGCTTCTGATCCAGCTCCCTGCTAACTGGGTCTCCCTGGGAAAGCAGTGGAAGATGGCCCAATCCCATGGACCCTGCCACCCACATGGGTGACCCAGATGGAGTCCCAGGCTCTTGTCTGTAGCCTGGCCCAGCCCTGGCCTTGCAATCACTAGGCAAGCACACCAGTAGACAGCAGATCTTTCTCTATGTCTCCATCTCTATCACTCCGACCTTCCAATAAACAGATAAATCTTTAATAAAAAGAATTTTTGCATAGATGATACAGGAGCTGCATACTTGTCGCAAGCATCAGGAATCTGTATTGACTGCACATCACTTAGTCAAGTCTAAATTCAAAGCATGTAAAACTTTGTTAAGATGCCCACATCCCCCATCTGAGTTCCTGAATGCAATGCGCGATTCTGGCTGCTGATCTGAGTTCCTGTCACCCACATGGAGCACCTGCACTGAATTCCTTCCACCTAGCCTTTGCCTCTAGCCTAGGACTACTGAGAGCCTTTGCGGAGTGAACCAGAAGTTGGAAACTTGTTTCTCCTGAATTAGTGACAGGAGCTGTGGCACCATAGGCTAAGCCACTGCATTGGGACACACACATGCAGTATGGGTGTGCCTGGTTCGAGTCCCACGTTCATTTCCAATCCAGTTTCATGATAAGGTGGCACCGTGGTAGCTTAGTTGGCACCTGCCACCCACATGGGAGACTTGTTTTTGGCTACTGGGTTTGGCCTGGCCTGGTCCTAGTTGTTGCTGAAAGTACTGGGACCCTGGATTGCTTTGATATTAGTTTGATATTAGTTGATAAAAACCTGGATTGGTTTTTAATCATGTTCTCCATACAAGTTTAGAAATTATAGCGGTCTCTCCTTATATCTAGTTTTGCTTTTTGAGGTTTCAGTTATCCATGATAAATTACAATATGGAAATACTAAACAGAAAGTTCCAGAAATAAATAATTCTAGGGTGGGTGTTTAGCTGGTATATGACATCAGCTAGGGTGCTCACATCCCACATTACAGAGTGGCAAGTTTCAGTGTCTACCTCTGGCTCCTGACTCTGGCTTCCTGCTAATGAAGACCTGGGAGGCAAGTGTCCTGGTTCTCACTGCCCATGTGGGAGACCAGAAAGCATTTCTGATTCCTAGTTTGATCTAGTTCAACCTTGGATATGGCAGGCATTCATACCTGTGAAACAGGGAATGGAGTTGTCTCTCAATTTTTTTTTTTCCAAAAGAAAAAATAAAGAATGGTTTTGAAGAACTTTCATTTATACTATGTAGTTACAAATATTCTAGTTTATTATTAATTATTATTGTCGAAAGCCTGCAATGGCTAAGGCTAGGCCAGCCTGAAACACCAAGTCTGGAATACAACGCAGGTCACCCAGATGTGTGGCAGGAACCTAACTACTTGCATCATCACCACTGCCCACTTGGGTCTGGGCATTGGTAGGAAGTCGCCACCAGGGGCTGGGGACTCTTAGCCTGGGCTGGAACGCAAACCCAAGGAGATGCCGCCGAGTCCCTGCACCTGCCGTCTGAAAGGTCCCCAGGCGCTCACGGGTTGTACTGGCTTTCCGGCACATGGAAGCTAACACTCAGTGTCACCTGCTGTGCAGCCTGCTGTCCGACAGCCTCCCCCCACCCCGCCCGATGCAATGTGCTTCCTGGAGCCTCACTCATGGTGCCCAGCTGCGATGCTCCCGCTGGGCCAGCACTGTCCCTGGACAGCTGTCCCCCACCTTATATAACACAGTCTGCCTACCTGTCAAATGACATGACCCCTCACCTCAGACTGGATGGTCATACCTGGTAACCACTCCCCTTCCTGGGCTCATGAGAAGCCACAGTGGTGCGCTCTCTCTCCCCATGGACCCAAGATGAAAGACAGAAACATCTCTCTCCGACCTTGCCCTCTCTGCCCACTCAAGAAGAAAAAAAAAAAAAGAAAAGGGACATCCAGGTTCTTCATGACAAATTGCCATCTTCACCTACAGACACCACACTCAGATAAGTTTTAAAAAATTCACAAGAAGCTCGAGAAACCTCCCTTGACTCTGTGGTTTAAAAAATCCACAGAAAGAGCAAGCAACCTGTCTCAACTCTGCTTATGCCACTGCAGGCAGTGACTCGTTAACATTGGAAGAGACTTAAAATCCTTACTTTTTTGGGCCCAGCACAACAGCGTAATGGTTAAGGTCCTCACCTTGAACGTGCTGGGATCCCATATGGGTGCTGGTTCTAATCTCAGCAGCTCCACTTCCCATCCAGCTCCCTGCTTGTGGCCTGGGAAAGCAGCCTAGCACGGCCCAATGTGGGATACCTGGAAAGAGGTTCCTGGCTCCTGGCTTCGGATCGGCGCAGCACCTGCTGTTGTGGTCACTTCGGGAGTGAACCATAGGACGGAAGATCTTCCTCTCTGTCTCCCCTCCTCTCTGTACATCTGCCTTTCCAATAGAATAAATAAATCTTTAAAAAAAAAATCCTTACCTTTTTAATTTATTTACAATTGACGCATGAACTTCTGCTTCAATGGTGTCCCCCAGGCGTGTCTGGAGTTCTTGGCATTGAGCTTGTAAGGCCTCCACCTGCTCCTTCCTGGCCCTGAGCTCCTCCTCCTGGGTCTGCGTGGTAGATTCCAGCAGCATCAATTTTTTAGTCAGCTTAGCAACTGAGAGACAAAAAGAGATGGACACAGAATTACCCAGAAGGCCTAATAACTTGACTATACCAATGCAACCTGGCTTATCAAGTGTTGTATTAAAACTCCTTTGGAGAGTTACACATTCATACTAAGGCCTGGTTCATAGAAATGACTATCTTACTATCAGCAGTCACTGAATGCCCAGTCAGCCTTCTGAAGTCAGGGGTGTTAGATCAAGGGCTTCAATCAACAAAATTTAAAAAAAAAAAACAAAACCTGGGAGGGCCCGGCACGGTGGCGCAAGTGGTTAAGGTCCTCGCCTAGCACGCCCGGGATCCCATATGGGTGCCGCTTCCCTTTCAGCTCCCTGCCTGTGGCCCGGGAAAGCAGTCGAGGACGGCCCAAAGCTTTAGGAACCTGCACCCACGTGAGAGACCTGGAAGAGGCTCCTGGCTTCGGATCGGCATAGTATCGGCCCGTTGCGCTCACTTGGGGAGTGAATCATCGGACGGAAGATCTTCCTCTCTGTCTCTCCTCTCTGTATATCCGCCTTTCCAATAAAGAAAATAATAAAAAATAAATCTTTAAAAAAAAAAACCTGGGAGAAA